>NC_092378.1:115499567-116703317 GCF_030028105.1 Mobula birostris
AATCTTAAACAGTTTTTTAATAAAACATTATTATCATTACTATTGTATGAACATGAAAAATATCAAAAGTGGCTCATTTGTAAAAATTGTGGGTTTTCTATTTATGCCATGTTTCCATGGTTATATGATGATGCAGATTAACTGAAAAAGTCATCACAATATGTAATATTGTTGGAGGAATTTTCATTTATAGTATAAAAAGGTGCATTTCCATGGTAACCCATCGTTCATTACTTGAATAGTTTCCAGGACATACTTTTATTCAAAGTATCCTGTTTAATTTATTCCGTAATTCAATAAATTGTGCAGTATTCACCATTTCCATGGCTGGAACAACCTGAAAAGTGGGAAAAAAATACATGGTAAATATTGCACTTAACCATCAGAGCTGTGATAGAAAGCCAGAAATTCCACTGCTCTGTAGTACAGACACTGAGATACTCTTTACCATCTAATAGCCAGACTTGTGAAAATGCTAAAGGATCTACGATGTATTTGCATTTATTTAGCACTGCAATTTCAATTTTAAATACAGACCATACCTTATTCTGTAGAAAACTGTGAAGAGATTGTATCCATAGACATTCCATTGTTCTGAATCTGTGGAAAAATTAGAGCCACAATTTAAAACTGAGTAAACTAGAAGATTTAGGCTGTAGCAAGTGGTGACATTCAGTATAAAATTCTAGCATGAAAAAAATGTCTACTGGGAATCCTGGGTGCAATGTACAGTGCACAATAGCTATAGTACCAACCTAGCATTAATTTCCTGAGAGACTGGAAAAGAAGTTACTTACTAATTAAACACATCTTTAGTCCTTGAAAAAAAAGTACAATTTCACATATCACACAAGAGCTGAAATGGCATATCAGTTCAATGAGCCAGAGAATTTAAGTATAAAGTTGAGACAAGGTGTCATTATAGAATACACAGTGTTACTGATGCTTTGAAACAGTTTACAGCTGTAGTGTTAGCAAGGCAATGATACATATTAGAAGTGAAAACAGCATTTTATGGAAATTACACTGCATACCATATTAGTACATAGCTTCTCCAACAGCAAGCCTCATGCAGAGTCTCCTCGCTGGCAACACACAGAAACTCCTTTCGGAGTCAGGCTGAACTAAGAGGACAAGGAGATCTGGCCCCTACACACATAGCACACAGGCCCACCAGTGTCTGGATACGCCCTGTTGCTCATGAACCAGATCCCCAGCTATGGGTAAATAGCCCCACTGCCTTGCGGGCATCCTCAGGAGAGACAAAGGCTACGGGAGTAAACCCAGACAGCAAATCTGGAGTGGACCCCCTAAGGTGGCTGGACATCATTGAACATCCTTCTGGCAGCCCATGCAGCCAAGCCGGTGCCAAATGCATTACTTCATAAGCTTTCCTTTGGACTACACTGGTGATGCGGCAAGGGGGATCTGGATGACTGGGCATCTCAGGATCCCCATACCTCCTGCCCAGGCTTGCGATGATGATCATCATCACTCATTGTCCTTCGAGACAGATGGATGCCAACCACCACCATCATGTTAGATTGCAAGTTAATTTTTTTTTAAGGACAAAAGTGCCCTTTCAAGTCTTTAGATGTTTGAACAATGAAGTCTCAATTTGACAGGCATGTAACCTGAAAATTTCTATCCAAGAGAGTTGCATTTCATTTGGGATGAGAAAGGAACAATCATTGATATTTACTGATATGTACCATATTAACTGTACATTTTGTCCCTCACAGGATGGGTTTAAAAATTAAGTTGCGTAGACAATGTCAACAACTTTGAGAATTACTGTGGTTAAATATTCAAAACTCTCTATTTCTTCCCAGAACAAAGATAACTCTGATCCATAATACACCTTGTATTAACTCTCCATTTGAACCTGGCATCAACACAGAAACTGCATGGGGTACAATTGCACGGTGACATTTCAGGATCTAACCTTGGATGAGGAGCAGTTGATGCAGAGGAGAAATTAATTACATTGAATACTCCACCCAAAAGTTGGGAGTTTCTTTTACGGGTGAACTTCCAAACATGTTACAGACACAATAATCATATCATTGACCCATGCATATTGTATTATAGAATAGTCTGGACTGTAAAGTGGGACATTAGAAGCAGGTTTACTAAACTCATTGCTTGACAGAAATACTAATTTAATTCTTCAGTATTAATTTAAAATAGGTTTTGTCCAATCCTTTCCAATTCATCATTTGACAATGATTAATCAATGTTATTTTTTTAATTCTGGGAGCATTATGTAGGTGGTATCCACAACAGTGAAAGCTCTGAAATATATGCAAAACATTTATTATATTTTGGAGTCTGTCAGTCCATATAAAAACCCAATTCATATTTTCAATAGTCAAATGGACATTATTCCTCATGTGGATGTTATTTCAAATTTGACTGATTTACAAGAGCAATGTTGCCACAGACAGATGAGTGGCCCTGGATATTTTACCACAATACGTTTACCAAAGACTGTTAGTGTTCACAGAAAACAGTCTGTATTGCAATTTTCTGTAACACAAATCCACATTATCTGCAAATATCAAGAAAAGATGATGAACAAAATTGTATTTACTCACTTACTTCCCCCTCCCCAAATTCTGAGAGAAAATTTTATTTCATATTAATTTCTGGGTTTTACAAGGGCCAATTTCCGTTACCCAAATAGCCACAATGCGAGGGTTGCCTGCAATCAATATTTGTTGTACCTTGTACAACTTGCCCCTTTACTGCTTTCAGGTCATTTGCATTTACCCTGCACTGCCTCATTATGTCGATCAATGCTATTCCATTCAATTGGTTTTGAGCCAGAAGGACTATCTTCTTATTGGTACAATGATATTTAAAACCATTCCCAGTCTCCTTGATGGGCTGGAGTACGGATTTTACTGTTCAGTAGAGAATTGCTGTACTTATTCATTTATGTCCTGCCGATACAGTTAAACTTTGAATTAAAGCGATGTATAAAAACACTGCAAGGCATCAAAATCAGGATTAAACTCGTAATCTAAATATTGAATAGGCAAATCAAAAGAGCTGCTAAGATGCCTTAAAGCAAAGGCAAATTATTAATGTTCTCTGCACCAGCTTTCAATCCACGCTTTAAGAGGAATTGCAGGTTTCTGTTATTTGCATATGCCCTGGCTACAATGTCAGTCTTGTTTCACTGCCCATCTGGTAGCAGTTTATCTTTGGTTTAAAAGTGCGAGGAGCAGACTCTAATAGCAAAAGTAGCTTGGCTAAATAGAGGCAAATCCATTCATCATTTCATGTAACAAGATATGGCTGCTTTACTTGTAGGGACTCTACAAAATGAGTGTTCAACATATTTCTCATTGAAAAATGAGATATGGATGAAAGTTCATACCCTCCCAAAAACCCTGAAGGCACTAAACTCTCACAAGGATGCAGCTCAGAAGAAATCATTTGCCAAATATTACATTTTACATAGACAGGGAATCAATTAACATTCATTAGTTTTTCAAAATGGTGTTGGCCATTTCTCTACACATCAAGGAAATTATAATGCAGGGAGACCATAAGTTCTTAATTGTGAAATTTAAAACTTGGGGCCTCTAAAGAATCACTAATGTATCCAACTCTGAATTCAAGAGAAGCATCTTTATTTTTAACCATTGAAAATCATATAGACTATTAAGTTCTATAGCATTGTAACAAATACTTTTAGATTTTTGATGTTACTTTTAATGCATGATGCAGTCTTTGTAAACAAGGTAAATACTCACTCATGCCATGCCTCCACAAGAACATTAAGCACAGGAATGCTTAGAGATTGGATAGTAGTTTGTTTAAAGGACAGAAAGAGGGTCACAAGGTCAGAGACATAGTTGGCATCATGACACTTAACCCTAAAAAAGTTAGAAGAAACACACTTTAAAAATACTGTTTTCAAAAAAATTTTGACAGGTTTTAGTAATAATTATGGGAAAGTAAACTTGACAATATTAAGGTCAGGCTGCTAGAAACAGTAGGATATCTTAAAGGGGAACAATAAATTTCTGCAAAGGAATTAAATTGAACATCTCTCAAAAGGACTTTACAGTAAATGAGATTGCAAATTGTGGAAAATGCTTAATTTTACTATGGCAATTCTATCCAAATTGAGCTTCATTTGCCTGCTCTGAGATTTTCATTAGATAATCTGTGTTTTGCATGCAATTTCAAATGAAATTCTCAGTAACCAGGGCTACAATTACATTTTGATGAGACAGTATTTCATCAATGGTCCTCAAGGTCAGTGTTTATGAGGATACAAAAGCTTTTCACAAGCTCCTTTAGCAATAAACATAAAGAACAATGCAGCAAATCACAGTCAAAGGGAAAGAATTGTGTTAACCACATAACCAGGTGTTAAGTAGAAAGTATATTGAAAATGATTACATGTTAAAGGTCTGAAACATAAAAGCTCATATGTATTCACAGGCATGCTCACTAAATGTGCAAATAGTATTATATACAGTTTCAGTCATTGGCACGGGGAAGTCAAGATCATGTACTGTAACAAATCATGCAAGACAAGAGTTACGTTGGCTGGGTGGGGCTGGTAGGGGTCAATATTTTAATAATATTTGGATAGGTTTAAAATATATGTGACAGCCTGGCTTCACACTAGCCAACTACAGGTTCACATTGGGGGAGGGAGGGATGGTGCAAAAGGGATGAGGAAGGAAAATAGAGCTAACACTTGTTTGTTGATAATACCGAACCAAATCAGAAGAAGGAAAGGGTAAAATTTGTGAAGTTCCCAAGTTTGCAGAATTAATTGATTTGGAATTCAACTGAATTGAGTTTGAAGAAAATTGGCTTACACATAAATGGTTAAGCCAATCAGTAGGGAGTCACCTGGAAATGAAGACAATTAATTTCTAACTCAGATCAACAAGAAATAGACAAATATGTTAATCAGGACAAGTGCTGGATGGGATGCATAAATTGCTATGCACCCAATTTTACATTTGATATCATTGTGATTTCTATAATGACGTACTGCAGATAATATCACCCCAGTTAGATTTTATTTCCCAAGTGATATTACACTGAGTTTTAATGTAAATGAATCAATATTCTAAATCAGTAATATCCAATGCCATATTTATAGTATTTAGTAATGTACAACTCTCACAGAACAGATTTTGCTGTTCAACAGTTTTATTCAACAAGACCATCTAAGAAAGAGGTTGAGCTGACAAAAATCTAGATCTATGACTTGCAGTGGCAAAATCTTACTTACACATCAATCATCATGCTTCTATGTACATAAATATTGTTGCTCAGAATGGCACAGAAATGATGCAAAATGTCCTCTTTCGTGCTTAGGCTGTCGAACAAGAGCTTCAGAGCCCAGAAATTCTTCTAAAATTATCACAAACAATATTAAATCAGACTGTAGTTTAGAATTTATTTCAATGTGGTACTTATCTATAAAAGGATACCAAATGGTTTCAATTTTCAGCTATGCCAGCATCCAATCCATGAACACACAATCATCAGGAAAGTGATGAAAGAATGTTATGGACACTGCTATCAAGCGAGATATACAGTGCCTATAAAAATTATTCTACAAATTAGTCTAAATTTATTACAATTATTAAACACAAAACAATTGATAACATAATCACCTATCCCCTTCAAGTCAGTATTTTGTAGATGCATATTTGGCAGCAATTACAGTCTTGAGTCTGAACGGATAGGTCTCTATCAACTTTGCACATCTGGACACTGCAATTTTTCCCCATTTTTCTCTACAAAACTGCTCAAGCTCTGTCAGATTACATGACGGTCATGAGTGAACAGCCCTTTTCAAGTCCAGCCACAAATACTCAATTGGATTGATGTCTGTACTCTGACTTGGCCACTCCAGGACATTAACTTTGTTGTTTTTGAGCCATTTCTGTGTAGCTTTGGATTTACGCTTGGGTCATTGTCTTGCTGGAAAACAAACCTTCTCCCAAGTCACAGTTCTCTTGCAGACTGCAGCAAGTTTTCTTCTAGGCTAAAAAAATTTCTCCAGAAGGTGGTGAATTTGTGGGATTTATCACCACAAGCAGCTGTGGAGGCCAGGTCATTAGGTATATTTAAGGCAAAGCTTGATAGGTTCCTGATTGGACACGGCATCAAAGGTTACAGGGAGACGGCTGGGGAATGGGGCTGAGGAGGGAAAAAAAGAATCAGCCATGATTGAATGGCAGCAGACTTGATGGGCCAAATGACCTAATTCTGCTCCTATGTCTTATGGTCTTGTGGTCCTCACTCACCAGCATTGATGTGACATGCGGAGTGGATGTGAGTGGCAACAAGACCTCAAGTCATGTATTCTGAGGCTCTGCTTTAGACTATTCCAAAGCCTTCTTGACAATCTTCCACAGTCAATGGCCTTTGAACTTACTTTAAAATGCCTCTTGATAATTACAGATACTTAAAAACTATTCAGGGGGCTTAACCTTTATCTCCTGTTATTTTTTAAATTAAAGCACCTAAAAGTGCTGGACATGAAATAAATATTAAAAATGAAGTAAAATAGTTTAAAGTGAACAGACTTGCTCTGGGTAGACATAAAGTTGGGGGACTTTGAGCATCAAGCCTGGAGAGCAGCTGGATCCAGGCTGATCCAATATGATATTGGATTCCCAGGAAATAAAGCAATCAACAAGAGAACTATTTTTTTTGTTTTCTCCTTCATATCTTCCTGGAAGTAGAATTAAAAGGTAGTGAGAAAAGCCTCACCAGGTAAAGGGAGTAGTACTCATAGTTTCAAAGGAGTTGAACGTACTTAAATTTAGATGGAGTGAATCCAACTCCTTTCAAGCAATGAAACTGCTCCCATTTACCTGGTGAGGCACTACCACAAATGGCAGTTAATTTGCACATTGACAGGACAAGTTTGTCCAAATTCCATGCAAAAGTAAAGAAAGTCATGGCAGTAAACCGAAATTAAATTGAAGCTTTTAAAAACAGTTCAATCTACAGTGCACCAGTAGCAACCAATTAAGATTGGATACTGTACGTGATCAGTGGATCACTTGGCAACCCATGGTATGTATGTATTTAGTCTTTTTAGGCTGGCATCTCATTCAAATGCTGCTCCTGGCACGGTCTTCCACATCCCTTCTCCTGGTGATTTACCACCCGATGCGGTCTGCCCTGTATGTAGGACTCAATGAGGCATCATTAACCAGTGAAGATGACTGATCTGTGGGACAGATCTTCCAACTTTGGCATAAGTTCCCCTAGGAGAACTTTACAGGACTGATGTTTGGATATACATGTGCCCAAACCAGCTGTCTACATCTATCAGTTCAGTTTTATTTGTATTTCTTTTTTTTTGTTGTTTTGTCCAAATGATTTGTTTGACAGATTATTTCAGTGGGCAGTCCAGATTTATAGTTGGTTTAGATTCACAGAATTAGAAATGCCCAGACAAAGAGAACGGCATCATCTTCCAAGGCAAACTTGATGGATTCTTCAGAATTTTTAATCAGCTTTTCTACAAATGTGGCAAAATGGTGGCAGGGTAGGGGTGAGAGCGGCTTTATAATGAAAAGTTTTAGGACAAGAAAAATGAGTGCAGAGTCTAAGGTACACAGTCCCTCTGTATACCTCCTGTCCAGTATTCCCCTCTCATCACCCCTTCAAATTATCCTTAAGAGGCACTTGCTTTCTCATTGGCCATTCTGCTAACTCAAATCAAGGATTGTATGGCAACTTCTTGGGAAAAGCTGGAAAGATGGCTTCTGAGTTATAGGACCCTGAACTTGTGGGAACTCATCCAAGAATAAAAGTACTTAAGCCCCTAAAACAGCGAGACACATTGTCCAAAATAGCAAGCAATTGCCATGCAAATCATGTCCAGATACCTATTGGGTGAACAACATGAAACCAATACCTTTGTTCAAGAAGCCAATAAAGCACTAGCTTCTGTGAAAATGACAGCATTTGCTGGTTAGGAGATGATCAGGCAACAGTTCACAACTTCAACATGTAGTATTTCCTGCATATCTGATGGCTACACTGCAAAGTGGGAAGAATGCATTCTCTTGTCCCTCAGGGTTTAAAAGGATCCAAAATCAGTCAATCAACCAGACACTCTACTAAATTAGCAGGCCACAAATTCCAGGCTAGTTGATTAGAGACAGCTGGAATTTTTAGAGGGAAAAAAAAACCCAATAATAGGTGAAATTAATTAGGAAAACAACTTCGTAAAATTGAACTGTAACAAATTGATTAGCAAGAGAAGAAAAGCAACGGCAATGGGCCATCACTATGATCCTTACAGTGCAACTATCAAACTCCACCAATACAGTTTGGAAAAGGAAAGACCAGTTTCAAGAGAAGTAAACTGCTAGTTACAATAATCTAACTATTCTTACCCCATAAGCCACAATTAATGGCAGAACAATTTTCATCATAGAGATATTCTTATGCAACATCTGCACAGCAGCCACTGTTACCAGAATCAATGCAGATTCCCAACAAAGCTGCAAACAGAAACATCTTGTATTAGTGTTATTCATCCAAATCTTCATGGATTCAAAATAAACAAAGTTATATATGAATTTTAGGGTTAAAACTTCCATACAATTATTAAACATATGTGAGGGTTGCATGAGCTAAGTGTACAAATTAACATCAGTATGCTGTATTTCAATTCCAAAATTCAGTTGCTTTCTGGAAGAGACAGGACAGCTCTTGAAATCATGTAACTTATCATGATAGCAATCTCAGTGGTGCAAACTGGTCAAGGCATTCAGCCGTCAACTGAAAGGTTGGTGGTTTGAGACCACCCAGAGATGTCACTAATCCGGCACCTTTAAAGCACATACTACCAGCCTCTAGGACATCTTCTTTCGTGCTGTTATAAGACCATTGAACAAACTTGATAAGATGGACTCTTGATCTCACAATCTACCTCTTCATGGCCTTGCACCTTATTGTCTGTCTGCGCCACACTTTCTCTGTAACTATACCGATACATGTGACAATAATGAACCAATTCACCAATTTCTTAACATTTCCTATTTGCTCAATCTCCAGCATTTTAATGAGGAGGACTTGAAGTGGCTTTCTTGGTTTTGATTATTTCTTCCAGAAGCGACCCGGATGGTGGCGTAGTGGCATCAGCGTCGGACTTCGGGATAAAAGGTCCCGGGTTCGAATCCAGCCAGCCAGCTCCCCTGCACGCTTTCCATCCGTGCTGGGTTCTCTTTGGAAACTCAACTGGCAGAAGGTAATGGCAAACAACTGCTGTAACTTGCCTCGTACACGACTCCCCACTATGTCAGAGAGGTGTGGAGGGAAATCGTCTACTAACCGGAGAAACTCTGGATGTGACGTACCTTTCCTTTCCTTCCAGAAGCATGGATGGGGAAATTATGGCAGATAAGCATGTACAATAATGTAAGGAACATTTTAATGAGATTACTGTCCATACTTGGATATTGGGAATGATGAGATAGTTTAGTTCTTGAGTATCTAGAATGACACCTTGGAATTTAGGACATTTTTACGATAGCACAAGTTTTTAAAAAGTAATAACTGTATGCAACTAACTAAAATATTCTGACTTGATCAATAAATAATGAAGATCTTTTCTCTTCATATATAAAGCTAGTTTGAAACTGCTCATTTTATGACCAAGCAATATGATGAAGCAGAAAAGGGTGACATTTGGCTGATGTAATGTTGACAGTACAGTTGTAATTTGGGCTAAATTCATAAAGATCAGAATTTATGTGAAAAACTGAAGCAAAAAGAAAATAAATGACTGTAAACAGATAACAAATATAAAAGGAAATTCTACAGGTGCAGAATATAAATAATGAAGTAGTAGCATAATGATGGAACTGATTAGGGACAAGGAGAGATCTAAGAGAATGCGAATGATGGAATTTGGAATGGAAAAAACTGCTGGAGAAGCTGTGTCTGTGGGGTGGGGTAGGGTGGGTAAAGTGGGGGGGGGGGGGGTCAGGAATTACCATTGTTCCAGTGCAGAATGAGAGGGTGATGGTGGAGACTGAGGCTAGAAGGTGATACAAGGATGCAAAGGCCAGATTCTCATAAGCAAGGTGAAAATGGGCACCATAAGGGAGAGTTGGAGGAGCAGGTATGATGGGTGAAGTGTGTGGATAATGGTATGATGGAACAAGAAAAGGTGAAGTGGATTGTATGGAAGGATTGCAGATAAATTGGAAAGAGAAAGGGGAACAAGGGAGGTAAGGGTAATTGAAATTAGAAAATTCAATATTCATACCATTGAGTTGCAGAAAGGGAATTGGGCATTGCTGGGCTAGATGCTGAACCACTGGGACTGCTGAATAGTTGGATAGTGGATTACCAGTGTCTAACTATATCCTTTACGGTTTTCTGTTATTATTTCCTTATAATCTCCCTACCACTGTTGTCAGGTAGACAGGTTAGTTGATCCCCATTTCCCCTCCCCATCCTTCCTAAATTGTGGGGTCACACTTGCTTTCCTCTATTTCTTAGGGTCAATTCTGTAATCAATAAGTTTGTGGACAATGATAACCAGAGCATTAATCTTCTTTCAAAAATGTGGGATGGAGATCATCAGGTTCTTCAGCTTCACACCTCACCAACTACTCTTGTATTTTTCTTTAATACATGATGATACTTACCCAGCTTCTCTTTCTCAATTAGACTTAATTTTCTGGCAATCTTTTCCTACCTCTGTCCATAAAGGCAGACAAAATGCACTGTAAAACACTGAAGCAACACACACAAAATGCTGGAGAAACTCAGAAAATCGGAAGGCACCTATAGAAAGGAATAAACAGATGTTTTGGGTTGAGATGCTTCATCAGGATTGGAAAGGAAAGAGGAAGAAGTGAGAATAAGAAGGTGGGGGGAGGAGAGGAAGAAATACAAGGTGGCAGGTGATAGGTGAAACCAGGAGAGGAAGAAGGGGTGAAGTAAAGAGCTGGGAAGTTGATTGCTGAAAGAGATAAGGGGCTGGAGAAGGGGGAATCTGATAGGAGAGGACACAAGACCATGGAAGAAAGTGAAAGGGGAAGAACACCAGAGGAAGGTGATGGGCATCCAGCACATAATTCTCTGTAACTTCTGCCACTTCCAATGGGATCCCACCACCAAGCACATCTTCCCCCGCACCCTACTTTTCACAGGGATCACTCCCTACACGACTCTCTTGTCCACTCTTCCCACCCCATTGATTTCCCTCTCGGCACTTATCCTTGCAAGCAGGATGTGCCACACCTGCCCCTACACCTCCTCCCTCAGTACCCTTCAGGGCCCCACACAGTCCTTCCAGGTGAGGTGACACTTCACCCAAGAGTTTGTTAGGGTCATCTACTTTATCTGGTGCTTCCAGCGTGGCCTCCCGTACATCAGTGAGACCCGATGTAGACTAAGAGACACTTCATTGAGCATCTATGCTCTGTTCGCCAGAAAAAGTGAATCTCATAGTGGTCATCCATTTCAATTCTACCCATTCCCATTCCGACAGATCACTCCATGGCCTCCTCTACTGCCACAATAAGGCCACACTCAGTTCGGAGGAGCTACGCCTTGTATTCAGACTGGGTAGCCTCCAACCTGATGGCACAAACATCGATTTCACCACTCCCATTCCCGTCTTCCTCTCTCATCTCATCTCCTTACCTGCCCATCACCTCCCTCTGGTGCTTCTTCCCCCTTCCCTTTCTTCTGTGGACTTCTGTCCACTCCTATCAGACTCCCCCTTCTCTAGCCCTTATCTTTTCCACCAATCAACTTCCCAGCTCTTTACTTCACCCCTCCCCCTCTGCTGGTCTCATCTATCACCTGCCACCTTGCATCTCCTCCCCTTCCCCACCTTCTATTTCTGACTTCTTCCACCTTTCTTTCCAGCACTGATGAAGGGTCTCAAAACATCAACTGCTTACTGTTCACTCCTTTCCATAGATGATACCTGCCCTGATGAGTTCCTCCAGCATTTTGACTGTGTTGCTTTGATTTCCAGCATCTGCAGAATTCCTATGTCTGTAAAACTTTGATCAGAATATTTGGAAATGCCGATTGCTTGGAATCTGGCTCACCAGGTCTGGTTCCTGCACTCTCTTTCACACACACATGTTTCCTGCACTCCCTTGAAATATGCTAGGTTCAGTGGAAATTTCATTAACTGTGTAACATCTTTTCAAAACAAGAGCAAATTAGAAATGTGCAGTATTAATAGGACTAACACCCAATAGACATGCAAATCTAATGACTCCTGATGAAGGGTCTCAGCCCGAAACTTTGACCTTTTACTCTTTCCCATAAAAGCTGCCAGGCCTGCTGAGTTCCTCCAACATTTTGTGCATGTTGCTTAAAAAATCTTTGCACAGTTTCTGCTTTCCACATATCTAGACTGAGCATTAACTAATGATCATTTTTGTTCCCCAAAGGATTCTAATTGTCAAGAATATTATTCTTTAATAAAATCACGGCATCCTAGATATCAGAATCTACTGTATTTAATCAGCAGGAAAAATTGCCATTTTACCTACCGCTGAGGAAAATGGTTTAGGCAAGCCCACTATTCCATTCTTCAGATCTTCAAGAACTGATGCAGCAAGAACAGCAATGTTCTGAGAAGAAATATTTTTACAAGATTAATTGTGAAAGGAAGTTTCTGAAGCACTTCGTTGAAACACAGCTTTACAGACACAATATGGTGGCAATTAACTCAAGATCTTAACGACAGCTTAATTTGACTGTTCCTCAGTGATAAATATGCTTATACTTTTGGCATCTAAGCAAACTGATGTACATAGCACAGAAACAGATCCTTTTAACCCACTTTGTTCAAGCTCTGCAATACCTTTTTGCACTAATCTCATTTGCCCACATTAGGCGTGTATAGCTCTACTCTTTTCCTATTCCTGCACCTGTCCAATGCCTTTTAAATATTGTAACTACTTATATTAGCCTCTACCTCTTCTGGCAGCTCTTTCCAGATAACTGTCACTCTCTGTTCTTACCCCCTTACCCCCCCCCCAGATTTTCTTTAAACATTTTCCCTCTCACCTTAAACCGTGGTCTATAGATTCGAGAGGACTAGAATATAAAAGCAAGGATGTAATGCTGAGACTTTATAAAGCACTGGTGAGGCCTCACTTGGAGTACTGTGAGCAGTTTTCTGCCCCTTATCTTAGAAAGGATATGCTGAAACTGGAGACGGTTCTAAGGAAGTTCATGAAAATGATTCCAAGATTCAATGGCTTGTCATATGAAGAGCATTTGAGGCTCTGGGCCTGTTTTCACTAGAATTCAGAAGAATGTGAGGTGACTTTATTCAAACCTATCGAATGGTGAAAGGACTTGATAGAATGGAAGCAGAGAGGATGTTTCCTATGGAGGAGAGTCTAGGACCGGAGGACACAACCTCAGAATAAAGGGGCGTCCTTTTAGAACGGAGGTGAGGAGGATTTTCTTTCGCCAGAGAGAAGTGAATCTGTGTAATTCTTTGTCACAGACAATAGTACAGGCCAAGTTTTATGTATAATTTAAGGCAGAGGTTGATAGATTCTTGATTGGTCATGGCATGAAGGGATACGGGAGAAGTCAGGAGACTGGGGCTGAGAGGAAAATTGGAACAGCCATGATGACATGGCAGAGCAAACTCAAAGGGACAAATGGCCTAATTCTGCTTCTATATCTTATGGTCTTATTCCCTGCCTTGGGGAAAAAATGGCAATCTATGTCCCTGACAATTTTGTAAATCTCTATGCAATCACCTCTCAGCCTCCTATGTTCCAGTGAGAATAAAGCTAGCCCATCCAGTCTTTCCTCATAACTACAGCTCTCAGGCCCAAGCAACATCGAGGTGAATATTTTCTTCACTCTTTCCACTGCTATCATGTTCTTTCTATAGTATGGTGACTAGAGCTGTGCACAACACTCCAAGTGCAGCTCAACCATAGCTGCAACATTATGACTCAACATATCATGTTATGCTTCAACCTCTGAAGGCAAATATATTAAATATTTTTCACTACCCTATCCACCAGTGTCGTCAGATTCAGGCAGCAATGGATTGACACCAAGGTGTCTCTGTACACCAACACTTCCAATGTCTCTGCTATTTATATCCTTCCAGAATTTAACATCTCAAAATGCAATAGCTCAACTTTCAACTGATCAATGTCCCGCTGCAGCTTTTCATAATCTTCTTCACTATCTATGACTCCACTAATTGTTGTGTTGCCTGCAAACGTACTAATCATACCGCCTACATTCTCCTCCAGTTCATTTGTATAGATTTACGAACAACAAAGGTCCCAGCACCGATCCCTGCAATCCATTTGTTATAGATTTCTAGTCAGAAAAATATCCATTCACCACTACCCACTGCCTCCCATCACCTAGGCAATCTTGAATCCAGATCATCAACATGCCTCACATCCCTTGTGCCCTAACCTTCCCGAGCAGCCTACTGTACATGTACTTAATTAGTTCATATAGACAACAATAGCTCTGCTACGTTCATCAATCTCCTTGGTTACCTCCTCAATCCGATTTGTTAGACACAATCTCTTTGCACAAAATTGAATCCTAATTAATCCCTGCCTTTCCAAGTGAATATAAATCCAGACGCTAAATATTTGAAATGGTTTTGCATCATCCTTTGAACTGGGTTACCCATCAAGTGGGAAAGTCTGAAATGACTCCAAATCAAGTTTTTCCTGTGGGGAGCTGTATTCTCCTATGTTAGAGTTGTGTCAGCCCATGTTAAATTTATGTATTGTTTACATAGCAAATAGCTCAGATGTTGGAAAAACTGCTTCGTACTGATATAATAGCTCACATTTGAATATGTAAAGTTGTCAGCACTCCTCAGCCCACAGTTTTGGTATAAACAGATGAATATGTATTATTTAACATTTCCAATGAAAATTTTACATTAAATTGAATTTCATTTATAGTTAAGTAATGACATCAGGACATTCTTATTATAAGCAACAATGCAAAGTTCTTAAGTGCATAGTCTACCAAAGCAAAAAGAATACTTATGAACCCCTTTAATCCTTTGTTTATATCTCATTGCTTTTATATTGAATAAGTTGTGCTTTTTGATATTTCCATGTCAACCAATGTTAACAATATGTAATTAAAAAAATCAAATGCTTAACCAGGAAATATTTTCCTTTTGATGTTTATGATGATATTTTGTTGTGTGTATATTGGCTGCCATGTTTCCTTGCATGACAATGGTGAAAAAAATGAAAGATCCGCAATTATAAATTCACTCATAGGATATCTTAGGCATGTAACAATCACACATATCCTTCTGAACTTTAAACCATGTTTATAAAGTAGTTAATATAGTAGCAATTTGCACATGACAACTATTTCTAGGTAATCAGTGATTAAAACATTATCAATTTACTCTAGTTTTGTTACTGGGTGTACTTTACTTTCACAAATTCAGGTGGTGGCACTTGTGGCATGTCATTTTTCATTGTAAAATCATTGCAGTGAATTTGAATCAGTCTGCTCCAGCAATAAACCTGAAAGAACCACACAGACATAAATCATATATCATTAAACCGAACAGCTATAACATTTGTCAGTCTAATACTTAGAAGCAATAATGAGATGGAAAAGATTCCTGAATTTGTGCACAAATTTAAGGTGAGAGCAAGAACATGTACTGAAACCATTCAGGGCAAGAACAAGTGGAATAACAATGTAGCCTTATAGTTCCCTGTTCCAAAGTTATCTACTATGTGTGATTAAATAGAGAGATACTGAAGCCAGTTCAGCCTATCTAGTCGATGCAAATTCTCTCAGCATTCCCATTAGTCTCATTACCCAACTTATTTCTAGGCAAGAAATAGGTGCTCTGGCTGAGAAAGGAGATACAAAATACTTTCGTTTCAACAGCAACTAATTAAAAATTCATTATACACATTGTTACCTATTCCAGTACATCAGTATTTCTGATTTTACAGTCATATTGTGCTTACAATAACTATAAGAAATGGGGATTCTACCCTCTTCCAGAAAAACCATTTTATGCAAAACTGCAAAAAAAAATCTCTGCTTTTACTTTTTCTGGCAAAGGCAGTGGCTATGTATTTGAATATCCATCCTTTTATGCGTCATCAGTACCAAAACATGACAGATTGTTCTCATAATGACTGACGCACGATACTGCTCTAACACTATAGTATTAATCATTGTGATGCAATTACTACGGTTTAAAGTAGTACTAGGCAGCTGATAAATGTGAAGTGAATAGATGATTAAAATGCTGTTCAAGATGTGTAATGGTTTCATAATACTTACATCTCTGTAGAGAACTTCATTGACAAATAATATCCTGAGTGAACATTTTAGCAGTAAACAAGTCTTTATCAAATTACCACCTATAAGCAGAAGAGGTAAAAATGAGATCTCAAAACTGTGAACCAAGCAACTCAAGACAAATTCAACTATGTAATTATGACTTTAGGCAAATCAAACCTGTAAAATTGCTGCTAGTTTTTTTATTTTATCTGATATTAACCTTTGAAAGAAAAGAATGCAAGAAATTTAAAAACCGCACTTCAAGGTGGAAAATAATCAAGGTGCTCTTAAGAGCCATAATCATAAAAAGGGATGAAGGATAAGTAATTATGGTGCTGTAAAATTCAGACCATTTATCTTCTGTTCATTGCTGTAAAAACACCGTCATTGGAAATCATTTAACATAACAAAGGGCTTGCTTATTGACGGACCTGATTTCAAGTCAAATCAAGCTACAGCTGTGTAATTAATCTTTAAACTACCAAACTATTTTCTAAACAACTCAAAGGGAATTTTAAAATATGGAATAAGGAAGCAACTTGTTTGTTTTGTTCCTTAAGGGTAGTCTAAGCTCTAATGACTTCAAATTTATCAATTACATGCCAAGCAGAATATTATGTACAAACAAAAACAAAACAGAAATAAGTTTGGTGTCATACTTATTTCTAAATAAGTGCTGGTGTTGAAGTAACAATAGAAAAAGATTATATAAAAGTTTCAGGATCTTCCAAATACATTAGTTCAGAGAGTTCCTTTGGTGATAGTAAGGTGGCCTGGATCTGATGGTGTAAAGAGATTGGTGCTAAATGAACACACACTTCCATCAATCCATCTAGCATGAACTTTGGGGGAAAAAAACCTGGATAATGTTTCCCCAGTGAAAATTTGGACATATTTTTTGTCATTAAAATGGAGCACTGTGTGGCTGGTCACATCTAGGCTCAATCACAAAACCAAAAAGAAAACTGATAGATTAATTCATGTGTTCAAACTTGCTCAATTGTCATATACAAATCTAACAAAAATGCTGAACATTATAATAACCTTTAAATAACACTTTCAAAACTGAGAACTTAAAAACATAAATATAAAAAAATTAACATGGTTTAAAAGATAATTAAATTATCTCTAAAATTTTAATGAAGCCTATATCATTGAAAATCCTTTCTAAATTAGCAAACTGCTACCAGTTTCTTAATTTTTTTTTCCTTTTATTAAAATCAATCTCAATTGGCAATCACTCCCTGGACCTCCTCAGACTGTGTGGGACATTAAGGTGACCAATCTCCATAAAAACTGAACATTAGTCAAGTTTTCACTCTCGTTAAACTCCTGGTAGGGTTCAAAGCTAAATGCAGCCTGCAACTCTCAAAATCAGAATCAGAATCAGAATTTTTGACTTCCGGAATGCCATTACGAAGGTGACTCATGCCAGCATCTCCGATGGAAATCACCAAATATTCCCGTTCAGACTGCTACACCTGAAATCCACAGCTATAGCCATGGATGATACAGTAAATAATATCTCTTTAAGGTGATTTTAAAAATGTATCATTACTTAAAGTTGATGAATCTCGGGTGGACTCTGGTCACTGTTGCGGTTCTCCTTTAAGACAGCAGAAGAGAGGGAGGATGTTGCACTAGTTTAAAAGTTTGTTTAAGGAGATGTGGCTTCCAAATCACACTACCAACTATTCTGCTGGCAAATGTAGTCTCTGGTAAATAAAATCCAAGATTTCAGAGCAAGATTGCTGTACCAGAGGGACATGGGGACCTGTTGTTTTTTTTTGTTTGTGGATACTTGGATATCTCCCGCCATTCCAGACGCAGTGATACACATTGCTAGCTTCACAATTCATTGCCAAAATAGGACTGCTGAGACTTTCAAAGGTAGAGGAGGTGGAGTATGCTTTATGTTCAATTCCTTGTGGTGTACAAACATGGTGGTGCTGTCCCAGTCCTGCTGACCTGACATGGAACATCTCATAATCAAGTGTCATCTATTTTACCTACCGTAGGAATTTTCAGCCATTATTTTGGTAGTGGTGTACATTCCACCTCAGGCCAATGTCAAACAGATTCTAGACAAACTAAGCGTCATAATCAACAGGCATGAAACAGCGAACTCTGATGCCTTCCCATCATTTTGGGGGATTTTAATCAGGACAACTTGAAAAAGTCCTTAAACAACTATTACCAACACATCACTTGTGAAACCAGATGGGCCAACACACAGGATCACTTATTCTACCATCATTTTACCATGCCATCCCATAGCCATATTAAAAGTCTGATCACTTGACTGTAATTCTATTCTGACTATAGGCAGAAGCACCAGTACTGAGGAGCAAGGATATCGACAAGGAAGGCACAGGAGCACTGCTTTGAGTCGATGGACTGGACAGTACTCAGGGATTCATCCTTGAATCTGAATGAGTACATCACTGTTGTCACTGACTTCATTAAAACCTGTGTGGATGAGTGTGTGCCTACCAGAACATACTGTACATACCTGAATCAAAAGCCGTGGATAAACCAGGAGTTTCGTTGTCTGCTGAGGGCTAGATCTGTGGCATTCAAGTCTGGTGATCCAGGACTAGCCAAGTACAAATTATGGAGGGCTATCTCAAGAACAAAGGAGCAATTCTGAACAAAATTAGAGGCGGAATCAGATGCACACCAGCTCTGGCAGGATTTGCAGGCCATTACTTCCTACAAAGTGAAACTTAACTTCATGAATAGCCGTGAAGCTTCACTCCCAAATGAACTCAACGCCTTTTATGCATGCCTTGAAAGGAAGAATAAATCCTTCAGCATCCAGTGACCCCATGATCTCTCGGAGGCTGATGTCAGACTGTCTTTCAAGAGGGTGAACCCTCGCAAGGTGTGTTCAGACATCTTGAATCTCTCATTCCTACAGTCAGAACTTCTCACCTGCTTCAAAAGGGCCACAATCATACTAGTCCCCAAGAAGAGCAGGCTGAGCTGCCTTAAAGACCATTATCCAGTAGCACTCACATCTACAGTGATGAAGGGCTTTTAGAAGTAGGTTATGGCTAGAATCAACTCCTGTCTCAGCAAGGTCTCAGACGCATGGCAATTTGCCTATCACTGCAATAGGTCTAAAGCAGATCCAATCTCATTGGCCCTTGGATCACCTGGACAACACTAATACTTATGTCAGGCTGCTGTTTATTGACTGCAGCTCAGCGTTTAACACAATCATTCCAAAAAATCTGACCAAAAAGTTCCAAAACCTGCAACTGGGTCCTTGACTTCCTCACCTTAAGATCAGTCAGTGTGGATCGGAATTAACACCTCCACTTGGCTGATAATCAACGTTGGTGCACCTCAAGCACGTGTACTTAGCCCACTGCATTCTCTCTACACCCATAACTGTGTGGCTAGGCACAGCGCAAATGCCATCTATAAATTTGCTATTGTTAGCAGAGTTTCAGATAGTGATGAGAAGGCGTACGGGAGTGGGATACATCAGTTAGTTGAGTGGTGTCACAGCAACAACCTTGCACTCAACACCAGTAAGACCAAAGAACTGATTGAGGACTTCAGAAAGAGTAAGATGAGAGAACATACGCAAGACCTCAGAGAGATCAGAAGTGGAAAAAGTAAGCAATTTCAAGATCCTGGGTGTCAACATCTCTGAGGATCTATCCTGGGTCCAAAATATCAATACAGTTACAAAGACTATATTTCATTGAGAAGAATTGGTATGTCACTCACATATTTCTAGACGTACCACGGAGGGTATTCTAATTGGCCGCATCACCGTCTGATATGGGGGGCAGGGGCACCACACAGGATTGAAATAAGCCGCAGAAAGTTGTGAATTCAGTCTGCTCCGTCAGGGGCACTAGCCTCCCCGGCATCAAGAACACCTTCAAAAGGCAACGCCTCAAAAAGGCAGCATCCACCATTAAGGACCCCATCAAACAAAACACACCCGCTTTTCATTGCTACCATCAAGGAGGAAGTAGGGCAACCCAAAGGCACACAACTCAACCATTCAGGAACAGCTTCTACCCCTCTGCCATCGGAACACTATAATTCACAGATTTTATTATTATGTATTACAATGTACTGCTACCACATTAACAACAAATTTCACAACATACGCTGGTGATATTGGTTTGATTCTGGTAATGTAAAGATCTACACATTCCTTGATTAATAAGGACACTCCATGTGTGAAATCAAATCAGTGTAAAAAAGATTAAATATTAACTTTGCTTATCTCATGGTAAAAGGTGAGCAAAGTTAAATATGTTCATTTCAGATTTGGAGGTGTTATTATATGGTATCAGAACTTTGAGGAGAGGGTGACACTCAACAAACAGAAAACAAAAATTGTCGCCATTCCTGCACCAATTCATGGAGCTTACTGGAAAAGTTTGCAGGTAGGATATTACACAAAACTGACCCATGTACTAATGGTGAGCCAATTGCCTACATCTGTACTGAAGAGTGACTAGAATTCTCAAAACTATATACTATAATTTTTGGTAGAGGAAAAAGGGGAAAATGTGATAATGGGAGGCCTACTGGAATAAAACTTAATAAAAACACATATAAAGCACTAAAAATAGAGCAAATGAATTATGCAGAAGCACATTGCTTTACTGTATTAGAAACCAGAAACTGACCTTCAACAAGTACCCATTGTCGTTCTTCTGAAAGTTCACAACCAGCAGGAACAGTTCCAGTCCTGAGAATTTTTAAGTATATCTTGTACTGGAAAGGTGTTAAACGGCAGGCTATGCAGCATGAAAGACTGGTATTTAGATGAAATGATTGTGCGGCTGAATTAAAATCTCCATACTTGCAAAAGTAGAATGGAACTTTATCTTGTAGAGCTCGCAGCCTAATTAAAAAGAGGAACAATCAGTTCAACACTTGCACTCTGTTAAGATGCTTTAAATGACATCATAACCAGTGATGTATATTGTGGAAAGCTGTTTAACAATTAAAAAACTATTAACATGCTGAATGAGAAAATGTGTATACTAACTTTATGGTATCATTGCATTTTATCACTCGTAGGTATCGGACCAACTCTCTGTACCTGAAAAATATTTAAACTAGTTAGGTCTCAGTTTATACAAAGTATATGAAACCATGGAGAAAAATCGCTATGAAATCTTCAGTAACATGGCAAGTTTAGAAGATGGCTGATATTATCCAACATATTATGAAGCAACTAACTATGCTGTTGCATAATTAATAATGTTACTCATCTTTTCCAGAAAAATATAAATTGCTCACTTGCTGATTGAATTGATATGTAATGGTTGAAACCTGTTACATAAAAGCTCTTCGCCTCTCCATCCTACTCATATCTCTTCATGCCATTCATCCATTAAAGGTCTTTTTAAACAAACTTTTAAAAACAGTTCAAATAAATGTAACTAATTGGGAATAAATAATACAAGTTTTAAAATGGCCTTTCCCACCTATCAAATTATTAGGACATTCCCAGGTTGTCAGGATCCACTGCCCTAAGTTTTTCCACCACGTGACCCACTGCACTTTGTTTGGTATTGTTGAGGAAAATGGGTAGAGGAAGGGATAATAAATTTACCTGAAATACCTAAGTTGGTACAACTGAACAAGAAAGAAAATGTGCAATAAAGAAACTGAAACCACTTGCTTGCAACTAATTTCATAAAATCAGGATCAGCGATCCCATTCAGATTACTTAAATCACCTGCCTATACCATAGCTAGGGTAAAGCTGAGAGTTCAGGTGTGAACTTTTCATTTCAGGACACTGGACTTGGTACAGAGGTGAGGCAACACCTGACTTCCACCTGCACTCCCACATTTCTACTTATCATGTACAGTTGATGGTAGAGGTGAGTACCCACATTCTACAATTGGCTATTCTTGATGAATACAATCAGGCACTACATGTTTTATAAATTATTTACAAGTGGAATGCAAAAGATATAATACTTGTAAAGATTAAATTGAAAACCCATCGGTTACAAGAGATCACACACATTGCAATTGAGTGTTGTCACCTGGAACTTAACTGAAAGAAACCTACTCTTCTCTTGCTTCCATCCTTTCCACGCGCGCAAGCACAACGGGGAAGTCCTCCCATAATGTTTCTTTTTTCCCTTTCTTTTGTCGTTGCCCAGTGATATTTTGACCTCTGAGAATAGAAGTTAGGAATGGATCCTCCCATGACAGCACATTGAGACTTTAAAAATATTAATGGAAGACAAATGATAGATTATTTTCATATCATCCTTCTAAATCAGAAAGCAGCGTATAGAACCTACATCAATAAAGAAAATTATCATAAAATATATAACATTAATGTTCCAGATATGTAATAGAAGCACTTACCAATTAGTAAAGATATAGCAATAAGAAGGAAGTGGAAGAGCTTTATAGAAGGTTTTCAACTTGTTAAATAAATAAGGAGGGAAATCACTCAATACAAGCATTCTCTGCAGCTCACTGGTGATTCTGTAAAACAAAAATAAAATGCTCAGCAATGTGTATCATCATAATGCTGTTTAACACTGATAAACAAGTACAACCTTGGGATCATCTGACCAGTTTCATTCAGATTTCTCACAGAAAGTTTCAAATGTACTTTTCTTCCCTCAGTAGCCTAATCCCAATGCCCGGGCTCATATACTAGATTTTGTTTTACACTTGCTTTTGTAAATAGAAACGTATGCATGCTTCATGTGCATATATGAGGGAGGAAAAAGCAGAGAATCTAGTATAGAGCAGGAAATACAACATTTAATAACAGGTCTTCAAAATGATGAGAAGTTCTGAAAAGGAGAAATAAAGCATTAATATCTCTTGACAGGTAGCTGATAGCGAACCAGTAACATATTTGTAACATAAACAGGAGCCCAGAAAACTAAATCAGTTTTTACTGTGTATTCTTATGATTTAGCATTAATTTCCAAATTATGATTCAAAAGGTAACTTTAATTTCTCTGTGAACAAAAGGGGAGTGGAACCAAATAGACAGCATTTTAAAAGACTTAGCGATGACCTGAATAGCTGCCTCTAACAGCTGCCACAAAATTCAAACAGCTAGAAATAACAGACCACCCTCCCCATCTGCTGACCTCAAAACAAAAGTACACAAGCATAAAATGGGGACGTTTTGTAATCTCACAAGTGTAAAGATGTTTCTGTTCTTATGATTTTTAAAAATTCAATCTTTTAATTATGACTCATCATACACCCTTTTTTAACTTGAACAGTTTTCTAAACTGGAAGCAAATCATATCAAATCCCCACATTTGATACGTGTCTGTGCTGTAACTTGTCATGGCCTAGGTGATTCAGTAATTTCAGTGCCAAATGGGAACCAATAAATAATGAGCTCAACTCTGAAATCCAACTGATATCCAGAAAAGGGTGCTTAGAAGTAGATTTGTATGGATTTTACATGAAGAACAGATTCCATTATGATTGCCTTCAAACACTTTAGCTGCATTAAGTATCTAAAGAACCTAAAAAACAAGAGGCTTCAAACAACCACATCTGGAATTATACCCCAAAAAGAAAGAAATAAACTCTATGAAGAACAAAGGTGAAACAAGCAAATAGTAAAAGAACTTAAAATAGACTACAAGCAAGATTCAATTGGCCTAATAAAATAATATGAGCCATTAGACATCATGATGACTTGAAAGCCTTTTGCTATGTTTTATTGAAGGAGATAATAACCATTAAAAGCACAAAACTTCTACATATTTGCAATTATTCCTTGCTAAGGTTGCACAAAAAAAATTTACTGGAATTTAAATGAATAAATGCCAAAAAAAAGTCAGCCACTATATAAAATATAAATTAACACTCCAAATGTATACATCAACTGTGGGATTGAGTTCAAGAACTGTAAGGTAATGTTACAGCTATGGTCAGACCCACTTGGAGTACTGTGTTCAGTTCTGGTCACCTCAGGACAGGAAGGATGTGGATATTACAGAAAGAGTGTAGGAGAAATTTACAAGGATGTTGTCTGGATTGTGGAGCATGCCTTATGAGAATAGGTTGAGTGAACTTGGTCTTTTCTCCATGGAGTGATGGAGGATGAGAGGTGACCTGATAGAGGTGTACAAGATGATGAGAGGTATTGATCGTGTGGATAACCAGAGGCTTTTTCCCAAGGTGGAAATGGCTAACATTACGAGGGGGCACAGTTTTAAGGTGCTTAAAGATAGTATAGAGGGGATATCAGGGTTAAGTTTTTCAGACAGAAAGTGGTGGGTGCATGAATGCACTGCTGGCGACGGTGGTGGAAGTGAATACAATATGGCCTTTTAAAAGAATCTTAGGTAGGTACATGGAGCTTAGAAAAATAGAGGGCTATGTGGTAGGGTAATTCTAGGTAGTTTCTAAAATAAATCGGCACAACACTATGGGGCGAAGGGCCTGTAATGTGCTGCAGATTTCTATGTTCTATGTTCTACATACCGGAAACCTGAAAACTGAAAATATTGGGAACACTCATCTGTGGAAAGACAAACTTAATATTTCAGGTTGAATACCTTCCACCTTTTGAAGGGTCTGACATGCTGAATATTTCCAGAATTTTTGGTTTGTTTCACGTCATAAGTGTGTATGCGAAATCAACAATTTGTAAGAACAAAACCTTTCACTGTGCATTGGTACACATGACAATAAGAAATCAATTACCAGAGGCCGATAAACCTGAATTATTATAGAACACTACAAGGAAATGTAACATAAAAACAAACGTAAACACTGTACAGATCTTACCTGTGCATAAATATTGGTACAGCCTGGCTAGGAGTCGCGGTTTGATCACTTTTATTGAAAACTTCCCTATTAAAATAAAATTGATGAATTGGGCAACTGGAAAATTAAACTCTATTCTAGATACATTTATATAGATATAATTTGAATGTTTTTTTTGCGGGAATTGGAGCTCATAACCAATGATAGTGCTATATAGGCAAAATAAAATGGGAAATTGGTCAAGTAGCATTAGAAAAGATCCACTATCCAGTGCAGAGTAGAATAAGTAACTAAAATGATGTCAGTAGCTTGATGACATATGTATTTACATATTAATATCATACAGCAATTTTTGATGTGAAGCTATCAATTCTCAACACATATTCTGTACATACTGGAATTCAAATTTCAAAGTAAATTTTATTATCCAAGTACATATATGTCACCATTTTCTTGTGGGAATACTCAACAATTCTGTAGAATAGCAACTAAAAACAGGGTCAATGAAAGTTCAACCAGAATGCAGTAGACAACAAACTGTGCAAATGCAAATACAAATAAATAGCAATAAATATGAGAGCATGAGATGAAATGTCCTTGAAAGTGAGATCATTGGCTGTGGGAACATTTCAATAATGGAATAATTGAAGTTGAATATAGTTATCCCCTTTTGTTCAAGAGCCTGATGGTTGAGAGGTAGTAGTTGCTCTGAACCTGAGGCCCTTCTATCTCCTTTCTGTGTGGAAGGGATTCCAGATGATGGATGCTGTTTTCCTATAACAGCGTTTCATGTAGATCTGCTCAGCAGTTGGGAGGGCTTTACCCATAATGCACTGGGCCAAATCCACTACTTTTTGGAAGATTTTCTCTTCAAAGGCATTGGTGTTTCCGTACCAGGCTGCAATGCAACCAGTCAATATACTCTCTACCTACACTTCAATGGAAGGTTGTCAAAATTTTAGATCTCACTTCAAGTTGTAGAATCATAGATTGAAAATCATATCAATAGTTATGGTAAACTCCTCAATTTTGAATTATTAGTTAGATTCAGAATTAGCAATTTCTGGAGGTTGTATATTGCTTGATTCATCACTTTATATTTATTTTATTTCCCAAAAGAAAAAAACAATACTGAATTCTCAACTTTAAACAGAAGAAATAAACCTAGATTATTTATTTATTCATATGTGTAACAGAGCAGATTTTAATAAAGTGGTTGAAAAGTTCAGTATGTTTATCCATGTGTAGTGATCAGATGGAGACACCCAGGAGGTCCCAGATTCTTTTTTGCATCAACCAGGCATTAGTAGGAATAATATGACTGTTAGAAGAGAACAAAAAAGAATTGCTACCTAGCAAGTGCCTGTAACTGTTGCAGAAGTAGGACAGGAGTGGCTATTAGGGTACTTACATTGAAATAACAAATTATTATCTATCTACTAAAGGGTCTCAATAGTAGGTAATTAGTACTTGTATAGGTCACTGGGCAGCAAATGAAATCATACCCCAGATTTGGCATTGACAATTCCTGACACAGAAGTCTGCTAAACAAAACCTTTGTTTTCACCACTATGGAATAGCTGCAGAGTAGAAGACAAAATTATGGAACAAATGGTCTGCAAATCTTAGCAAGTGTATTTTATAAAGGTAGAGCAAGCTTATATTCTCAAATGTTTACAACCAAACAAAATACCCAACTGTGGATGTTGTTTATGAAGAAGAATTTCTTTTGCCACACCGATCATCATAATGGCAGCTGCTTTTGGCTTCTCCTTCTCTGCCTGCTTCAGAAAGTTGAGCACCATATTAAACACCGGTGTATAACTAAAAGAAAGGACTAATATTAGACAAAGGTAGTCAAATTGCACATAAAACAATATTCTGTCAGAAAATTTAAACAATGTATTTAAGACATCTAATAAACATTAATGCAGTGTACAGGGAAGAACTTAATTAAAAGAAAATTCAATCACATCCACTTGAGATATAGCATTGCTACAAAAATAAAGAAAAAATGTATCCAACACAGAATTTTGGAAGATGCAACAATAGGTTGGCAAAATCCACAAGTAAACATGTTGAAGGTATATTTTAGAATAGCAACTAATCTTTCAGACATGTTCCATGTTGGAATCATCACATCTAAATTGGAAAAATGGAACTTACAAATACTTGGTAAGCACTAAACTCCAACTACAACTTTTCAACATCTTATGGGATAAAAAAAACTTAAGTTTCAAGAACAATGTAATAGAACCCTTCATTTTCATTTCATTAAGTATGTATTTTAAGTGAACCTTGCACATGTCTTTATAGGCTGAGATAAATGCTACTTTGGCATAATAATTCTGACTTCTTTACTGCACAAGATCAGTTAAACACTGTTCACTCACTGAAACAAATAACTATTAAATTACTGGCAATAACATATTTGCACTTTAGCACATATTTCAGTTATCCAAGTGCATCCAAAGCACCAGTTTATAGTCTAGCAGTCTAACCAATATATTTTCAATGCTACATATATTTTGGCAATTGAATTAGTTAGGATAAGTTCAGCAGAATGTACATTCTGGTAAATTCAGTCTAATTAGACCAATTGACAATATGTAGTACTGAAAGAATATTGTTTAGACTGCTAGAATATGAAGTGTTGCTCTGTAAATGCTTGGACAACTGAAGCATATTAATTAGCCTTGCATTATGTGTCAAGACTTTTTCTTAAGGAAAAAAAAATAATCTCTCCACCTCTAAAGGTACAAAGGTATAATTACACAGTCTTAAGACTCCTTGATTACACAACTTAATAGTTTCTTAGAGCATCTGGTAACAGCATTCTCAACAATTATGCACAGATACCACCAGCAGAGGTCAGAGTTTTCCAACCAAAGTCACGTAGCAATTCTAAATGTTCCTCTTATTTGCAGCTCTTGGGCACATTGTAACATATTTATCATTAACTAAAGCAGCAGTTGAGATCAAACCTGGAAAATTCCTGGTCTCTAAGGATCATGATCTTCTGTAGCCAAAAAAAAAATCAAACTATCAATGGAAAATTTTAATCCAGGAAATAATTGAGATCCTATTGAAAGCAACATTAAAACATATCTATGGTGTATTAGGAGCTACCAAAATAAGTAGAATTCTGTCTTCATACCATATCAATGGCACTTTGGATTTCACATCTTGTATTTCATTTTCCATTCAACCACTGCAAGCAACATGAATCAATATTGTTGCAAAACATCAGTATACAAAAAGTCAATGTGGTGTACACATTCATATCTAAACATACACGTCTTAAAAAAATGTGTAACTAAATATAGGGGGAATATTGATATCACTCAGATATCTAGGTTAAAATGAAGAAGGGGATGATCACCTTGTTGAAATTGTGCTATAGGCCCCTGCAAATAGTCAACAGTAATTAGAACACATAGAATCCAAGGAGAATTGGATAAACAATTGGTTTGATAAGAAGCAAAGAGAAATGGTGGAAGGCTGTTTCGTGGATTGGCCAAACCAAGTTGCGAGTCTCAGGAGTCAGTGCTGTGCCCATTATCATTTGTGGTCCACATCAGCATGAGTTTGCAGATGACAATAAAAATATCAACCAGAGCATTTGAGTACAGAAGTTGGGATAAGTTAAGATTATTTTTTGGGGTTTGCACATATGGCAAATAACTTCAGCAACTGACCTCAGCCACCAGTCTTCAGATGGGAATAAGAATTGTGGATTACATCTAAAATGCAGCTCTGAACAATGGGCTCCCAAGAACCATGAACCACAGTTAGTTGGAAGACCAGCCCATGCCGATTACAATTCATTCAGATGTCTGTGGTGTTGGTGTTTAGAGGGAGGTGTGAAGTTTGTGTGCAGATCCAAGAAAGCATTGTGGATGCATTGTAAATATGGAATTGTCCTCTGAACTTTAGCACATAAAATGTTGTGTAGTGTCGGGTCAGGCAGGCCTTTTAACTCCAAAAGGGGTCTCAATATGCTACCTGCTCTGTTTCATTTTGTCAAATAAAGAGTCTCTTTCATATCTACCAGTATTTCTCTTGACCTTGTTCACGCGACAACATAAGACACACTGGTGAGGCCTTATTTTGGGGTACTGCATTCAGTTTTGCTCCCACTGCTACAGGGAAATGTGCTATTAAATTGGAAAGAGTGCAGAAAAATACTTGCCAGCACTTGAAGGCCTAAATTAGAGGGAGAGGTGGAATAGGCTAGGACTTCATTCCTTGAGAGAGACTGAGAGGTGATCTTATAGAGGTGTATAAAATCATGACAGGCACAGATAGGGTGAATCAGTCCTAATCTCCCAGGGATGGGGAAATCAAGAAGTAAAGGGAATAGGGTTGAGAGAGAAAAGATTTAACTGGAACTTGATGGGCAACTATAGTTTTGTAAAATAACACAGTGGATTAAGGCAGGCACAATAACAGCTGTTGAACTGGTACATCGATATGAAAGATGAAGAAGGGTATGGGTTAAATGCACACAAGTGACACTAGCTTGTATGGGCATCTTGGTCAGCATGGGCAGCTAGGCAGAAGGAGCTGTTTCCTTGCTGTAGGAGTCTATGAATATATCAGCACATATTGTGACTCAGGTGCTCTCTACTACACTGTTAGCACCACAACAAGACAAAAAAAGAAAATGCAGGAGAATGCCAAAAGTTGAAGGGAAAAGGGGGGAATTATTATATTGACAAAGCAGTTCAGTTTAAAGGGACCACTTTAACTGGCAAGCATCATGAAGGCCAAATTAGAAAGTCTAATTTAACTTTGACTGAGTTAACTAACATCCAGAAAATGCACAAACTTAATGTGTTATTACTGGCTCTTAGCCACAGTTCGTTTCACAGCTACATACATAATAACTTCCATAGTTACCATGTACATTCACAATAACTAGCAGCATTGCCTGTTCACGGGCTAAATAAAGCATTCTACTTGTCACAATAGAATGCTCTATTTCACTGGTATTGTGGCCTTTGCACAAGAGAACAATCAGGTCATGTCACTTAATTTCAAGACCTCATCAGAAAGGCTTATTTCAACAACTTCTATTTTTCACAAACATAGCAGCCTAAAGTACTGCATAGCCAACCAAAATTAAGGATGGTCACAACAATTTCAAACAAAAAAACATAGCATGAAACCAATTTCTTGCTGATCTACTTATAAATGGTATTAATAATTGGATAAACTTTAATTAGGAAACCATAAAATCTTCTAGCTCTCCTTTGGATGAAACAGGGAAATAGTATTAGTCTAACATCTTTTGCAAACAAATGTATACTGAATTAATTGTCACCTAGATTGCATTCTTGCCGCAAATTTCAGATACAGCTTAGATATTACCATCACTCTAAGTTGTCCAAGCATTCTTTGCAGGACCTTATCTTGGCAGAATTACATAGAAGACAATCAATACAACCTCGCTTTAAACCTGGTACTAAATTTGTACTAAACTTAGTATTTATTATGTCTAGTAATTCAATGGAAATAAAGCATTTAACACATTCTAAAACTGTAAGATGCAGGCCCCTCTGCCTTATGTTGTACCTGTCAGATGCATGTACAGACCATCTCTGGATATTCCCATATCTTATTAAACCACTTATCTGAAAAGAAAATGTACTCAGGTACTTCATCTCCTTTGCAAATGTATTCGATTTTTGTCATTAATTTTATTTCTGCCTCTAGACAACTCCAACTGCCATAACTGATCTCCTTCATTTTAACTCTCAGCTCTAATCCTACACCACTCATTATGTTTAAAATCCAAATTGCCAAGAATCAGAATCAGGTTCATCGTCACTGAAATAAGTCATGAACTTTGTTGTTTTCTGGTAGCGGGACAGTATAACAATTTCTATAAATTACAATAAATAAATAAACAGTGCCAATATTCAGCTTGTATTCATGGGTTCATGGACTGTTCAGAAATCTGATGAGGACGCTTTTCCTAAAACGCGAGTGTGTCATCAGGGTCCTACCTCCTCCCTGATGGTAGCAGTGAGAAGAGGGCACTTCCCGGATGGTGAGGACCCTTAATGATAGATACCACCTTCTGAAGATGTCCTCGATGGTGGAGAGGCTAGTGCTCGAGGTGGAACTGGCAGAGTCTGCAACCCTCTGCAGCTTTTTTTGAACCTGTGAGATGCTGAGGTGCAGGATCTTGAAACTACTCATCCTTTTTACCATCCAGATAACAGAGTTGCCTTGTGCTGCTTTGGAAATAGTGGCCCGTTGGTGATTAATACTTGGAAGTCTGCAGCCTCTAGAGTTTATTTCAAATGTGTAACCTTGCCATCCCAGACAGTTGCTGGTTTTCAGGGCTTTAAAGTATATGCCCTTTTTTTTCCCCTGAAGTTGTACCAAGGCTAAGAGAGAATGGAACTTTGTGGCAGAAAGAGGATGTGCAAAAAGAGTTATGTAGAAATAATACGCATGATATAGGAAGAGCAATGTACAGTGCTTACAAAAAGTCTTCACCCTCCTTGGAAGTTTTCATATTTTATTCTTTTACAACATTGAATCAAGGTGGATTTAATTTGGCTTTTTTTGACACTGTATATCTTTATGCCCAGAAGAGTAATAGTTATCAAGCAAATAAATGGTCAATTGGTGCACAAGGTCCACAAACATCAATGTTAGTCTGGATGGAACAAGTTATCTGATGTGCTGGGCTGGCAGAAAGACCATTCAGTCTAGCCCTGCCCTTCAAATGACTGAGTCAGCTCTGGTTGTGGGATTCATACCCTTTCTCCAGGGATTTGAGCATTTGTCAAGTGGACAGTCACTGGACTGTCCAATGAGGCCTGGTTGTACTGGGCCTTATATCTCTTCTACAATACCCAAATAGGACTAGCTTCGATTACCGTCTTGGTCAGCATTGATGAGTCGGGCCAAAAGGCCTGTTTCTGTACTGTACTACTCCATTACTCTAACAGATAGGGAAAGAGAACAAATTTTAATGATGTGCTTAACGAATTAATAGCACACAAGGAATAACTTCTGTACCAATAGTCTCCTAAAAGTCAACATGTTCAAAATGGTGTATAATTCGGACAGTACTACATTAGCAAACCTAGTTTAAGTGTACCCGAAAATACTTCTTCAAACCTACTCCAAACACTTCTGAGTTTTAGTTATGTATTTGTCCTACCTGTAGAGTCGGATTTCCACGTGGTTCACCTGGCATACTTCACAAAACATTTTCAATTGACTGTGACAAGTACAAATGCACGGAATCAAGGAGCTCCTCGAGGTTGTTATTCCCATTAAATATTTATTATATTCCAAAGCAAGTTCTAAACAAAACTTTTGCAATAAAGCACCTGTAAAGGAAGTAAAAGTATGCATTAGACAGATAATTTTATACAGAAATTTCAGTAACATAAACTAATATTGAGTTCAGCATCTATTTCCTGAAAGTTGTGGAAAGTGAGAGAGTAAACAATTTTGTACAAAGACTGGTGTTTTCAGGACTTTGCCCATTTCCAAAGTGAAAACATGTCAACTCTAGACATTTAGATAGGCACATGAATGTTAGGAGCATGGAAAGATATGGACATTGTGTAGGCAGAGGGGATTAATTAGATTGGCTATTTGATTACTAATTTAATTGTTCAGCACAGTATCTTGGAATGGAGGGCTTGTTCCTGTGCAGTACTATTCTATGACTGAGAATCCAACAATCATGAAACAACCACAGATTCCGTAAACGTACGCCAAAGACAGCAAGAGAATTGTGTTTCCTCTAACTATACACAAATCTATATTATTTACAATACAATAATAAACAGCCTCCAAACATCCAAGTTAACTACTGAAGTGTTTTGGAAATGCAAAAGGCAGAGACAGTTGAATTACAAAGCAAAAGAGCTGCTGTAACTGTAAATCCTACTGCATGTCAGAGTTGTTTTATGATTCCTGTTTAAGATGGCGCTTGTGAAGCCTGGCAGCTAAGAAACTATTAACTATTTCATTCATCACACTTTTTCCTCGAAAATGATCGCTGCAATTTATAGCCTGTAACTTCCCTTTCGGAGTCGAGCTTTTGAATCGCCTGCACAACCTGGCATTTTTACAGTGTGAAGTCCTGAAGGTGCAGGATGGTTGTGGCTTGGTACGTATGAGCCGAATTGAGGTGGCAGAACCCAGGTCCGAGAGCAGGCATCAAGCCAATGTCAGCTGTTGGAGCAGAGTTGGAGGTGATTCGAAGCAGCAGAACCGAGGTGAGGTAGAGTTGAGGCGGCAGGACCCAGGTTTGATCGATTTAAGCACCAGGCAGGTATGGGTCAAATTGAGGCAGCAGGTTCTGGGCCCACAAGCGTATCAAAGCAGCAGAACCCAGGTTCGAGAGTGAGGAACGACCTGCTGACCTGTTTAGCCAATTTAAGCACTGGATCAGATCAGAAAGGTTAGGGTGTTGAGGGACGAGGCGAGGAATGACGTTCAGCTCTCTCCTCTGCAAGGCTTACTCGTCTCTGTGTTGAACTGAGGCTGCGGCCTGCAACTAACGGGTTCCTGGATCTACTGTGACTGGCTTCGTAGCTGTGTACTCACTTTCGTTAACTTCAGTTCTGGATGTTATTTGCTCACTTTTATTGCTTGCACGACGTTTTTTTTTGCCTGCACATTGGGGGTTTTGTCTTTTTAAAAAATGAATTCTATTGGGTTTCTTTGTTTTGTGACTGCCTGTATGGAGACAAATCTCATACTTTGAATAGCACTTTATGTTCTATATGGCTGAATGGTTTCAACAACAGGCCCAAACGGATTTTCATTATCACAAACTAACAAGTAAGCTTAATGATTAAAACTGTTTTCCCACCCAAAATTTCACCCATAAGTGTAACCCCATTGTCACTAGTTAAATTGTACTTCACCAGCTGCAATTCAAAATTGTGATTTTGTAACATCATAAAATCACTCAATTCAAATTTAATTGTCATTCAACTACACACAGCTGAAACATTCACAATTACATTCAGCCTGTAGTACAAAAAGACCTATCTCAGTTTCCTCCTGAGATCCCCACTGTCAGAAAAGTGTCCCCTGCCAACATGATTCACTGCACAACACTCCAGTAGTAGCTGCCCCTCTAATCGTGCTGTTCCAGTACAGTTACAACACTGGCATCAATTTGACAATATGGAATGCTTGCCGGCTACGTAGGCATCTAACCTTAATGTTCAATGACGCTATCAATGCTAAGTCTCACTCCATCAATATCCTGGGTGTTGCCAATGACCAGAAACTCAACCGAAGCTATCACATAAATAATGTGGCTATAAGAATAGGTGAGAGGCTGGGTATTCTGCCTTGGCTGGTTTACCATCTGACATATAGTCATAGTCATACTTTATTGATCCCGGGGGAAATCGGTTTTCGTTACAGTTGCACCATAAATAATAAATACTAATAGAACCATAAATAGTTAAATAGTAATATGTAAATTATGCCAGTAAATTATGAAATAAGTCCAGGACCAGCCTATTGGCTCAGGGTGTCTGACCCTCCAAGGGAGGAGTTGTAAAGTTTGATGGCTACAGGCAGGAATGACTTCCTATGACGCTCTGTGCTGCATCTCGGTGGAATGAGTCTCTGGCTGAATGTACTCCTGTACCCAACCAGTACATTATGTAGTGGATGGGACACACTGACCAAGATGGCATGCAACTTGGACAGCATCCTCTTTTCAGACACCACCGTCAGAGAGTCCAGTTCCATCCCCACAACATCACTGGCCTTACGAATGAGTTTGTTGATTCTGTTGGTGTCTGCTACCCTCAGACTGCTGCCCCAGCACACAGCAGCAAACTTGATAGCACTGGCCACCACAGACTCGTAGAACATCCTCAGCATCGTCCGGCAGATGTTAAAGGACCTTAGTCTCCTCAGGAAATAGAGACGGCTCTGACCCTTCTTGTAGAAGCTTTTCAAGCTTTTCACCCATTCACATTGGAGAATTGAGGAGTGCAGCGCCAACAACTTTCACGAGATCCTACACCATCCAGGATAAGCAGCTGTCTTGACTGCCACCCTTTCAGCTACCCTTAACATTCACTCCCTTCATCCCAGCACACAGCGGCTGCAGTAGTTCTCAGCATACAGAACTCAGGATCAATGGTGCTCAACAGACCATGAGTTTTACGCCAGGTCTGGGTTCTTGATCACCAAATACTCTTTGCTTCAACTGATCAAGATCCACAATGCACACTGAAGGCAGCAGTGAAGTTGATCATCAACATCGGCCTTCACTAGAAATGTGATCCAAGGTATGTGACGTGAGCCCACGTTTTCCAGGTCTTGTTGTGAACTACCAGTGTTAGAAAGCAGAATGGTATGACAGGAGCAGGTTGGAAAAGGACTTCAGTCTTACAGACCTCGAGTATAAAGCCCATCCTTTCATATGCTTCAAAGTGACTGTGTCTTGGAACTCTGCCTTATAGAGTGCATGTAAATGCCACCATCGTTTATATAATGCAGTTCTATAAATGACCATGGTTCTGAACTGTAATCGCTATAGCCTGAACATTTTCCTATTAGTTCTGAAAATTAGCTCCATTCCTATGGGAAATATACTAGAGGTAAGGTAAAACAGTGGTGAGAGAGAAGGATTGAGAACAGTGTTGGGGCAACTGATTCTGTTGTAGACCCGATGATTGGCATCACGACTTGCATTCTGTCGTGGAGCAAGTGCAAGATGGAGACAAATTTAATGTAGGCAACTGAATTTGTCCAGCAGCAAAAACGTAGGGAGCAAACAGACAGAATCCACAGATGTGGAGAGCTGTGCTTTGGCCAATAGGAGGAGCATTTGAGAAGGACATGGGAAAAGTCTTTTCCTGTGAGACAGCTGGAAAACAGAAGGCAGTTTAAACCAGTCATATATTTAACCTTTCTTGAAGATGGTCACACTTACAGAATCTCTGCTGTTTGGAGCGAGACCAGTCTAAATAGTTTGCCAGCCTAAATAGTTTACCAGCCTAAGTAGTTTGCTCAGGACATAGATGTCAAGGATAGTCAGGATTGTGGAAGTATTTGAAATATTCCTTCCAAGGGCCATTAATTGTCTCCAATGAGTTCACTCTGGTTCTTGGTTCTCAGTGGACAGGGCCCTGTGTGCTTGGACAGTGACTACTATGCACAATAACAATATCTTTCTTGGGTCTGTAAAAATAAATTGATTCTTTGGCAGTGAAATAAGCCACAACTTTGAATCAGCTAAATGGCTGCCTGAAGACATATTATGTCACTCTTCAACTATGTTACCTATTTTTTGTTTTAATTGCCTTTTCTATCACATGCAAAACAAAAACAAAGTCCATATTTAATTAAACTGATGTGTTAAACTTTAAATGCCAAATGGTTTGAAGTAATATTTAATCTTTCAGTTCTGCTTAAAATATCATTAGCATTAACTTATATTTAAGTCACCTCATCTAATTATAACTGTAATTGTCAATATCATAAATTTTCAATAAAAATGAATGTTTCAAAGCTCAACTGATCTACATGAAGAGCAATTATTAATTCAGTCCATCAAAACTTGCGAGCTTTGCAGGACTCAGTCATACAATTATAAGTTATTTAAATAATGCTGTTACCTTAAAATAACCCATCAAACAAAAAATATGCCTCAAATAGAATACTGTATTTATTTCACGAATACAAAATGTTAGTATCATAGGTTTGAGAAAACAAAATTTACGTTTATGTTGTTTATCCAAGTAATGTCATGAGTATACTGAAGTTGATAATAAACTCCAAAGTATTATCATAATTACCTCCATGTCGAAGCTCTGAGTCAATGTCAACCAGATTAAAATTGAATATTGAGAGTGCACCTGTTAGTGCAACATCTCGATGGGCTTTCCAGTATTTACTCTTATTGTGAGCATTGCAATGACAAGCTGAAGGAACGTTCCAGTATTGGCACTAATAGGAAAGAAGGGTATAAAGGAGAATACGTCGTTAATTAAAAAATCCAAATCACATCACTTTTGCATCATGCAAGATTTAAAAACTAGTAAGTAGGATCAAAGTTAAGGGCACCCCATCAAATTATAAGCAGCAACTTAACAGAAGTACTTATAATTTCAATGCAAATTAGGTGCAAAAAATGACCATCTAAAATTTAAAAATTCTTTGAAAAATGCCAGAAATGAGAAGGGAAACAAATGAAAATATATTGTTGGAATATTGTTTGCTTTTTAATATTAAGATGTAAAAGTAATTGCATGAGCCTCATACACTTCAGCATACCTTAGTCTGAGGGTTGTGACCAGTTTGATAATGTTTTAAAGGTGGCCCAAACTCATCCAGACTGCTATGAGTCAATCTATTCATTCATTAATTAAAGCTCAACTGATCTACATGAAGAGCAATTATTAATTCAGTCTATCAAAACTTGCGAGCTTTGCAGGGCTCTTCCTGAATGACTGCTCCCTCCTTCCCTCCTAGTTGCTTCCCTACAGTCACCCTGAATGTTCTCTCCAAAGTAATGATTCATGAACCTTATGTGATGAATCACTTCATGAACTCTGCTCCTTGTAATGGCAGAAATTTGCCGGAGTGTGCCATCTTGTAAAGGTCCAGGTGTTCTTCTGCGGGTAATGCTCAAGGATTTATGTGCACTAAGATATCACTCCAGGGGGATCCCTGCACAAAAATAACGCTGGCCCCTCACAAAGTGTAACTCTAGTGAAACTTAAATTGGTAAACAGGTTTATTGTTGTGAATGCACAGGGCTACAGTGGAAAAACTTATTTACACACCATTCATACAGATCAATTCATCACAACAGTGCATTGAGCAAAACAATGACAGTGCAGAATAAAGTGCTACAACTAGAGAAAATGCAGTGCAGATAATAAACTGCAAGGTTATAATCAGGTAGACTATGAGGTCAAGAGTCCATCTTATACTAGGGAAACATTTAATAATCTTATAACAGCAGGATAGAAACTATCCTTGACCCCGCAGGTATGTGTTTTTAACCCACGGGAAGGGAAAGAAGAAAGAGTGTCAGGGATGGGTGTCTTTGATTATGCTGGCTGCTTTAACAAAGAAGCCAGAAGTGTAGATAGAGTCCACAGAGGAGAGGCAGGTTTCCATGATGTGATGAGCTTGTCCACAACTCTGCAGTTTCTTGCAGTCATGTGCAAAGCAGTTGCCATACCAAGTCATGATGAATCTCGATAGGATGCATTCTATGGTGTATCAATAAAAATTGATAAGGGTCAAAGAAAGCCAAATTTCTTTAGCCTTCTGAGGAAGTAGAGGTGCTGGTGAACTTTCTTGACTGGGGCATCAAAGTGATTGGACCAGATGGGATATTGCTGGTGTTTACTCTTAGCTCTTTTATTTTGCTGACATTGATGATATTATTATCAGATAACATGTCAATAGCTTTCCTGTAGTCCGACTCATCATTTGAGATACAGCCCCTTACAGTGGCAGCAGAATCTGGCCAGCCAATCACAGGTGCATTGGGAGAATGGAGCTGAGGACACAGCCTTCTGAGGGTACCATTGTTGAGAATAACCAGGGCTGAAGTGTTTTTGTTTATTCTTTCTGATTACAGTCTGTTGGTCAGGAAATCAAGGATACAATTGTCGCGAGTGTTGACTCCCTGGTCTCGGGGGTTGTGAATGAGTTTGCTTGGAATTATAGTACTGAAGGTGGAGCTACAGGAAATAAACAATAGTAAACAGTCCAGATGCTCCTCTGATGAGCGTAGGGCCAGAGAGGTGGCCTCTGACATGGATCTCTCTCGGCAGTAGGTGGATTGCAGTGGGGTGAAGTTGTCTTGCAGCAATTAGCAAACTGCTTTACAGTGCCAGATTTCACCAGTCGGGGTTCAGTTCCTGCTACTGCCTATAAGGAGTTTGTACATTCTCTCCGTGACAGTGCGGCTTTTCTCCAAATGCTCCTGTTTCCTCCCACATTTCAAAGACATATGGGTTAGGGTTTGTGAGTTGTGAGTATGCTTTGTTGGCATCAGAAGGGTGGCAATACTTGTAGGCTGCCCAGCGAAATCCTCACTGATTTGATTTGATTTGATGCAAAAATGGCACATTTCCCTGGACATTTTGATGTTGCGATATACATATGACAAAGTAAGCTAATCTTTAATCTTTCATTCACTTTTAAAACTCAGCTGCTATTTCTACTATACTAGGCAAATTGCAGTAAGATAGCCTTGTATGAAAAGCAGTCACAAAACTGAAAAGTTACCTTCTGTTCAGTGGAATAATTCATATTAAATGCTATTTCTATTCAACATCTATTTCCACCAGATTTCAGATATCTATGATTACTGGGCTAGACTTACTGCAACTTCGAGTTGAAAGTTATCCTTCCAGAATTTTGAATATTCTGTTCAATGACTATTTAGACCACTCAACAGCTTTTAGATTTCTAATGCTCCCTAAATGAACTCTTTTTTAATCAGACTGAAGAACACAGCATCAGAGACCCATAAAGTGAGGTGTATACATGTGTTCATTCATCACTCCTTTCCTTAGCCCAAGACTTGAAAGCCACTTGCTGTTCCTTGTCAGATTAATTTTTGGATATTTGGATATTTTCGAGCTATTCTCCTTGAGTCAAAAGTAACGCGAGAAATGTGATGTGCACCACACATCACTCAGAGGAAACACTCACTTTCTCTCTCATACACAGAAAATTAACATTATTACACAATTAAAAATTAACAAAATAACTGCAACTGATAGAAATAACCCACCTCAGAAGCAAGTTTATCACAGATGTAACAATAGCACTGTTCACAGAAATTTAAATTGTTGCCAGCAGGCCCTGATACCTCATTTTCTGTTCGCCTAAAATAGAACATCATGAATATGTTAAAAATTGAAACAAGCCATTTCAAATAACCCAAAATTTGAACTTGCAGGACAGGAGTGGAAAATGTTTAGTGATTATTTAAACTTGGAATACATTAACCTAACTGTACCTGAAATACTGTGTGAGCTTCCGGTTGCCATATTATATGGAGGATGTGATTAAGCTAGAGGGAATGCAGAATAGATTCACTAGGATGTTACCAGAACTTGAAGGTTTGAATTATGAGGGGGATTCTGGATAGGTTTTGTCTGCATTCCTCAGACAGAAAGGGGCTGGGGGAGTGGTTTTAGAAAATCATGAAGAACACAGATGAAATGTATTGTCACATTCTTTATCGGGTAGGGAAGTCCAAAACTGGAAGGTGCAGGTACAAGGTGAGAAGGGAAAGGCGGAAAGATTTAAAAGAGGACTCAAGGGGAAACTTCCCCATGCCGTCTCTACAGATGATGCCTGACCCACTGGGTACATGGAACAACCTGCCACAGGAATTGGTAGAGGTGAGTATAATTACAATGTTTAAGACATATGAACAGGTCCATGGATAGGAAAGATTGAGAGAGTCATGGGCTAAATGCAGGCAAATGGGACTAGCTCAAGAAGAGCTTGTTTCTATGCAAACATCTCACCTCCAACTATGTTACTGAAATCCTTCAGGTGGGAAATCAATGCAAGACATTTGCATGAGCACTCCTAATGTGTGTGATGTTTGGGAAAGCACTTCTGGTTCATTTATGCTGCAGCTTAAAGTGTCACACATCATTTCAGTCATTTTCAAAAATGTAACAAAAACTTCCCACAATCCAGAGAATACCAAGGATGATTACTTCAAGGATTTACAGTAAGAAATAAACCTAAGAGCATTTGCCCACTTGTGCCTGCTTCAACATTCAATGGCTAATCTATTACCTCAGTGTCACCTTTGTAGGAAGTTCCACAGACCAAGTGAAGAGATGTGTTTTCACTTTTGACTTGAATGACATAACCCAATCTTTTGAGACTGTGACGCCTTATTCTGCACACCTTAGCCAGGTTAAACACTGCACCTATCCTGTCAAGATCTATGAACATTTTTTATCCATTTTAATGAGATAATTTATTAAAATCAAGAATGCATAGGCCTGTCTATAACCACCTGCCTATCTAATTCCAGAATCTGTACTTTGTCTCCACTTCACATTCTAGCCTCTACCTCTATCCTCCCCTTCCTCCATCTGCCTCTCAATCCCCTCCTTATTTGTTTCTACCTATCCCCTGCCTCACTTCTCCCTCTCATTCCTTTATGCTGGCTCTCTGCCCTCTACATTCAATCCTAAAGGCGGACCTCAACCTGCAAAGCTGACCATCTTTTATTTTAGTTTGCATACAATAAACATACCACCTCACAAAGTAATTTGGTGAATCATTGTCATGCTCCTATCTTTGTCATACATCCTTCGACAGTGAAGCCAGAATAGTACATAAGAATCCAGATGCAGTCGCATTAAGGATCATGTAATTTGGGCAAGACTCCTCTACTCTTCTGTTCAAATCCTCTCGACTTCTCATTATGTCAATGATATAAGACAACATACACAAAATGCTGGAGGAATTCAGCAGGACAGATGCTTATGTTTATGTTTATATTTACATTATTCATTTTACATTATATTAAGTTTATATTTTTTGACGTTTATGGAATCATAAACAACGTTTCTAAGTGCTTTTGCTAAGTCCCAGTACATAGAAACCTCTTCATTTTTTCTTCAATTATGCTTCAGTATAGCACATATAATTTTAAAATTCATAAATATATAAAGTCTTTGAAAAAATAGCTGACAGATTAAATGTCAAGTCACAAATGTTAGTGATGACTTGCAGCAGAAGGATGGGGGTTTGGTGCAATAGGCACACAAAATGCCAGATGAAACTGGGTACATGCAGCAAGGGCGCTTATAGGTTTAAGAAAGTTTCAGAGACAGGGAGGAAGAAAGCCAATAAAAATTTTAAATGAGAGGGTGAAAATTAAAATTGAATTTTAAAAGATGAAGGGATCCCAATCTAAGGTGAAGCGATAAGGACAGGAGGAGCAGATTTGGATAGGACACTATGGACATAGATGGTGTTGTTGAAAAGCTGACTGGAGAAATGCGGGAAAGGCAGTACAGTAAGTGTACACAGTATTATGCAAAAGTATTGGGTACATATATATAGCTGGGGTGCCTAGGACTTTTGCACAGTACTGCATTTGTCAACGTGGAGCACAGAGAGAGTTTGTAAATCTGCTGGGAGTAAAGGATGTTGGGAATGGCGAGGGTGGAGTGCCCCAGGAGGGTGTGGGACATGTGGAGAAGGATTGCCAGGGTGCTTCCTGCTCCCTCCTCTCTCCTGTTCCCTTTTCCCAACCATGATTCCCCTCTCCCTGCCCCCTTCCCACTCCCAGTCCATAATAGATACCCATAATCAGAATCAGGTTTATTATCACCCATCTCATGAAATTTGGTTTTTTTTTTGCAGTACAGTGCAATACATCAAATTACTACAGTACCATACAAAAGTCTTAAGCTGTGTGAATGTGCTCGAGTCCCCAAAATCTCACTGCAGGAAATGATAGTCCAACTTCTCTCCCTTCAATTGGGAGCAAGCTAATTGGCTTCACACTTGAAAGCAGTATGAGGAAACAGTACCTTCGACAACTACTCCCTGATTTTAACTGTTTTTAAAAGAATTGTGTACATTGCAGAGAAACTAGTATGTTCAAGCATTATATTTAAATGTATTACTGAAAATTACTGTACAGGCAATCCCCATCATACATGGGTGGGTGGATGGGGGGGGGGAAGAAGAGAGATGTTTAATTTGTTCCTAGAACATGAAGTACTGTGATTTTCCAGAACATGAAGCCACATCATCTATGCGCAATTTATCCTCCTACCCACCCCCCCATGTAAATTCTGGGAAAGAGTGAACTTTTATTCTGTATCTCAGATTTTTTGGTAGTGATTTGTGATCTCCATAAGGGAGAATTTCTATTACCTAAACTGCTGTAATATGGGTGCCACAAGTACTTTTAGGTGAAATTATTTTCTTTGCAGTAACTTCCATGTATTAAATAACATGGAAATGTTACATTTAAATTACCAAAAATTGGAGGCAAAATGCTTAATGCCAGTGGTAAAAATGAACAAGTCTCTTCCATTGACCTAAATCTAAATTTAGAGGACTGATCTGGAATCTAAGATTTCATACTTAGAAACAGAACATTGACTGTTCCTTTGTACACAGATGTTATTAGATCCACTGCATCTTCTTTATGGGACTAGTTCAAGTAATTCACAATAGATCCCAAAGTCACCTATAATTTGTTAGAGTGTTGTTGTTGTCAAGGCAAGAAGGATGAGTGTAAGAAAATGGAAAGCGTTTACACAGTTTAATCTGAAGGACTCGGACAGTGAAGAATGTTACCACAACAACACTGAATCAGAATAAAAGATTTTTTATCAGCACAAAAAAAGTGTTTAGACATTTTTACACATATGCCAAAATTATACTGGGTCACAAGAAGGTTATGATTACATCTGCATGTCACAAAGGAAAAAGTGTTAAGGAGGTTTGCAATGTGAGTGAATGCTCTATCAAAACCCCACGGATGTACAATTGCAAGTATCTCGACTGGCTGCATCATGGTCTGGTGTGGTAATTTGAATGCCTAGGAATGCAAGAAGGTGTACTATGTACATGAGGCATAGCTTCAAGGTGGCAACATCTATTAAGATCCCCACTACTTGGGTCATGCCATCTTCCCACCACCCTTGGGCAGGAGCTGCCCCACAGCACAAAGCTAAGAACAGCTACTTCCCTTCAGCAGTTTGTTTCCCCAACAAACTTGCACAACCCTAATCACTGATCATTGCAGCAATGCTACGACCACTGATCACTTGCCCTAAAATGGACTTGGTTTTCCTTTTGTTTTGTGTCCTTTCTTGTAAAAGTTGTGTATAATTTACAATTAATCTATGCTTTGTTTTGCTGGTGAATGGAGCTATCTGACACCAAGGGGCTTGTAACGGTAACGCTCCTGCATGCAAGTCATGCACTACACCTGTGCATATGATAAAGTCAACTTTCATTATGATTGTTCTGTATTTCAAGTATTGTCTTGCATTTACAACTTATCATTGCCCAACAAAGCAAAATCCATCATTTCTGGCTTTGACATTATCAGCTGGCTTAAAACATAGAAATCTACAGCACATCACAGGCCTTTCGACCCACAATGTTGTGCCGACCATGTAACCTCCTCTCCAAACTGCCTAGAATTTCCCTACCACATAGCCCTCTATTTTTCTAAGCTCCATGTACCTATCCAAGAATCTCTTAAAAGACCCTATTGTGTCCACCTCTACCACCTTCGCCGCCAGTGCATTCTACGCACCCACCACTATGTGAAAAACTTACGTCTGACATTCCCTTTGTACCTAGTTCCAACTTTTTTTTTTAAAATATAAAAAGGAGGAGGGGAGAAGAAAAAGAGTTCCAGAGAGTTTTACTTTTCTTGTTGTCCAGAATTACTACAACATCCCCTTAAACCTCAACTCTAATTTTAGGATTATGGGCTTGAACGGAGGCATAAACAAGATACCAGTTCACTTTTCAATATTGAATCCCAATAAACTTTCCAATACAGTTGTTTAAACTAGAGTATTTCTGCAGCATGATCAGAGAAGTTATATTTTTGTAATGCGGACTCAAAGGGATCAGATAATGCTATGAACAAGTTTAAGATTTCTAACTGTGACTTCTGACAGACTTTAGGAAGTTCAAAGTATTTAAATTCATTAGCATTTCAGGAGTTATTATAATTACATGCTTGATGTGTTTTCGCACCAATGAGAACAGCTTTGAAATTTTATTTCCTGACAATTTAAACAGGACATACCCAGAAACACAAATAGCAAAATGGGAAAAAAAAAATACACTTTAAAGCTGACAAAGTTTATAATACAGAGATATCAAAAGCATTCAGATGTTTCACACAGGATTTATAGCAAGATAGTCGTAACCTTTGTACACAGTACTGAGATACCAGAACACAGTCTTCATAGTGTCCCATGGTGCAGGCCAGTTTGGACATGCCATTTGTGAACCCATGATGAAATGTGCTTTATAGAATTCAACTGACTGGAATTAGAAATCTATATACTATGGATACGATTTCCAACAAAACCCACGACAAAAAAAAAATTCTGAAAAATACAAGCTATAAATTAAGTGCACGCATCCAATATAACTAGAATAGTACATCTACATTTAAAAGGCGGCATCAGGGAGTATCAGCTCTAGGCAAGAGTCTATTAATACAGCACACAGTATATAAAGGTATACAATAACATACAAAATAGTTCAATCTACATCTTTATTGATGAATCTAATTTAAGAATGAATGGGTTTGATAACTAACTATTGTCCATTCTCTGTCCAAAATCAACTCTCTCAGTGCTACGTACGTAAAATCTTGTTCCACGCAGTCATATCGTGCGTGCGGCATAACATTGCCCTTTTTGCTGTAAGTAATGGCAAGCCCACATTCTTCATCAATTATTTCGCTGCTTTTATCTTTAGCTGTATCCAAAACTTCTGAAAAGAAATAAAATAAATTACATCAAAAAAATGACTTACATTGAGTTAGACATCCGAGAACACAAAACAAATGCAGTTCATGACCAACAGAAATAAATTAAAATAGTCCACTGAATTTTACTGAGGCCTATCTCGTTCAAATATTATTCAGAATAGTGAGGAATATCAATGCAGAAAGAGAATATTTAGTACTTTGAGTTCTTTCAATGAATGAGATCAATGCTACTGTGACCTTGCTCCAGTCACACCCTTAGTTTCATCTTTTAACAGTTTTAGTTAACTAATCAGTTCAACATTTAAAATTAACAACTGACTATAAGCAACCACATACTTCCAAACCTCTAACATTGTTTGAAAGTAGAGGTAATACTGAACTCCTCAAAAGTAAGACTATTTTTAAGCCTTTACCCCATAGTCCTGCTGTCCCCAAGTCCCTACTTACCTCATTAACTGCATTGTATCTTAACTACTGATCAAATTGTTGTGAACCATTTAAATACTAGCAAATATAATCCTAGTTGTATAGTCTTCCCTTCAGTTTTGTTCCTTAAGAGTCAAGGTAACACATTGATAAACATATAATGCACTCTATCTGAAGAATGTACCAAGAACTGCTCATGTACTCCAGGATTCTGAATGGCTGCAGTCTAACTTCTATACCATTGCACACTAATCAACACAGTGACATTCTAATTACTCTTTTTTTGATGATTTTTATAGAGCATCCTTTCTCAACCTTTCTGCCCTGGAGGAAACTTTGAAATAATTTTTAGGTTTCAGGGAAACCCTATATAAAAATTATTATATCTACAGCTTACTCAGTTCAGTAAGTGTTCAGTAGATATAATAATCAAAAAAAATTATTGTCAATGCTATTTCGGTAGAGAATGAATTTTTTGCCAACCTTTACTGGAAAAAAGAACATGTAGTTAAGCTTAGCTTACCTTTCTTGAAATTAATCTCTCTTTCCCTTTCATAAATTTTAAAAACTCATAAGGAAAACATAATGAATTTCTATTAAGTAACTGGCTTAAGCCAAAATGGGATTTAATTTTTCTAAAGGTAGGCTCAGTAGATTTAGTTCAAATAAAGGTTGTAAATTGATTTTAATTAATGTTATTTAAACATAAAAATTTATTGAAGATGTTAAATAGTAAAGATACTAAAAACCATAAGCCAAAGCAATATGAATAAAAATATAGCCCAAGATGATTTCATACAAAACTTTGTAAAAATATTTTCTTATTAAGTGACATGTTCAGGCTCATGTATAGGCCTACCATTTGAAACCCGTGCTTGTTTTTTGCTGCACAAATACTCAATTGTGGGTCGAACTTGAGATAAGCACACATGGATTTCACCTTCAACTGAAATGAGATGATTTGTTAAACAAGAAAAGGCTTGCACACACATGCAAGTTAAAAACTGCAGCAAAATGTTCCATTGCTTTCCTATGAATGGCAGAATGCCCTTCTTTCATTCAGAAATCTGGAACTTATTCAGAGGCAGGGCAGTAAACTTCATCTTGAATGCATGATCAGACTACAGCTCACGAAGTTCTTCCTCTTCTCTCAAAGAGAAGTTCTCAGACTGAGCAGAAGATTCAGAGAAAGGGTCCCTCACCCAGGGGGAGGTAATTCAGGAGGGAGAACCTGATGTCACAGCCCAGATTGGGCAAGTCCATTCACTGCTCAGAAAACGCACTTCGCGGAACCCCTAGCAACCATTCGCATAATCCTAGGGTTCCGCAGAACCCCGGGTGAGAAACCCTGCTATAGAGTGTACTGTGAAAAATTCTCAGGCATATTGACACTGTAAAGTGAAGATGCTTTAAAAAGTAATGAAAAGTTCCTAAAAATCAAAAGATTACTACAAAGAGCAGTAAACAGTAAAAAAACTGAATCCATATCAATATTTAGTGTGATCAATCTTTGCCTTTAAAACTGCATCAGTTCTCTGAGGTACGCTGTTGTGCAGCTTATAAGAAAATCAGATGTTCCAAGTATCTTGGAGAACTTGCCAAATTCTTCTGCAGACTTTGGCTGTCTTGCTTGCTTTTGTCTCACCAGATAACACCAAACAGCCTTAATGATGTTGAGATAAGGGCTCTGTGGATGCCATATCATCTGTTGCAGAGCTCCTTGTTCTTCTTTTCTCCTAAAGGTAGCTCTTCATGATCTCGGTCTTGTGTTTGGAGTCATTGTCCTGCTGCAGAATGAGGTTGGGACCAACCAGGTGCCTCCCTGGTGGTATTGCACAATGGATGGGAATCTGCTTGTATTTCTCAGGATTGAGGATTCCATTAATTCTGACCAGATCACCAACTCCTTTTGCAGAAATGCAGCCCCAAACCTACAGGGAACCTTCGCTTTTGCTGCAGACATGCATCCATATGGTGTTCTCCAGTTCTTCTGCGGACAAACTGCTTCCTGTTTGAGCCAAAAATGTAAAACTTTGACTCATCAGTCCAGAGCACTTGCCACCATTATTCAGCACCCGGTCCTTGTGTTTTTGTGCATAGGTGAGTCTCTTGAAGGATTGGCTTTTTGGTAGAAATTCTTCCACGAGAACCACTTCTGACAAGACCCCTCCAGACTGCAGAGGGGTATACTTGGTTTTCAGTGGTTTCTGTGAAATCAGAGCTGATAGTGCTGGACTTCTTCCGACTTAGAAGGGGCATCAGTTTGATGCATCTCTCAAATGCCATGGAAACTGAGTGGAGCAAACGAGAGATGCATTAGGCTGATGATACATTCATAGAATAGTATAGCACAGTACAGGCCCTTCGGCCCACAATGTTGTGCCAACCCTCAAACCCGGCCTCTCATATAAGCCCCCACCTTAAATTCCTCCATACACCTGTCCAGTAGTCTCTTAAACTTCACTAGTGTATCTGCCTCCACCACTGACTCAGACAGTGCATTCCACGCACCAACCACTCTCTGAGTAAAAAACCTTCCTCTAATATCCCCCTTGAACTTTCCACCCCTTACCTTAAAGCCATGTCCTCTTGTATAAAGCAGTGGTGCCCTGGGGAAGAGGCGCTGGCTATCCACTCTATCTATTCCTCTTATTATCTTGTACACCTCTATCATGTCTCCTCTCATCCTCCTCCTCTCCAAAGAGTATCCATACTTTCTAAACCAGGCAGCATCCTGGTAAATCTCCTCTGTACCCTTTCCAATGCTTCCACATCCTTCCTATAGTGAGGTGACCAGAACTGGACACAGTACTCCAAGTGTGGCCTAGCCAGTTTTATACAGCTGCATCATTACATCGCGACTCTTAAGATCTATCCCTCGACTTATGAAAGCCAACACCCCATAAGCTTTCTTAACTACCCTATCCACCTGTGAGGCAAATTTCAGGGATCTGTGGACATGTACCCCCAGATTCCTCTGCTCCTCCACACTACCAAGTATCCTGCCCTTTACTTTGTACTCTGCCTTGGTGTTTGTCCTTCCAAAGTGTACCACCTCACACTTCTCCAAGTTGAACTCCATCTGCCACTTCTCAGCCCACTCCTGCATCCTATCAATGTCTCTCTGCGATCTTTGACAATCCTCTACACTATCTACAACACCACCAACCTTTGTGTCATCTGCAAACTTGCCAACCCACCCTTCTACCCCCACATCCAGGTCGTTAATAAAATTCACGAAAAGTAGAGGTCCCAGAACAGATCCTTGTGGGACACAACGAGTCACAATCCTCCAATCCGAATGTACTCCCTCCACCACCACCCTCTGCCTTCTGCAGGCAAGCCAATTCTGAATCCACCTGGCCAAACTTCCCTGGATCCTATGCCCTCTAACTTTCTGAATAAGCCTACCACGTGGAACCTTGTCAAATGCCTTACTAAAATCCATATAGATCACATCCACTGCACTACCCTCATCTATATGCCTGGTCACCTCCTCAAAGAACTCTATCAGGCTTGCTAGACACGATCTGCCCTTCACAAAGTCATGCTGACTGTCCCTGATCAGACCATGATTCTCTAAATGCCTATAGATCCTATCTCTAAGAATCTTTTCCAACAGCTTTCCCACCATAGACGCAAGGCTCACTGGTCTATAATTACCCGGACCATCCCTACTACCTTTTTTGAACAAGGGCAACAACATTCGCCTCTCTCCAATCCTCCGGTACCATTCCCGTGGACAACGAGGACATAAAGATCCTAGCCAGAGGCTCAGCAATCTCTTCCCTCGCCTCTTGGAGCAGCCTGGGGAATATTCCGTCAGGCCCCGGGGACTTATCTGTCCTAATGTATTTTAACAACTCCAACACCTCTTCTCCCTTAATATCAACATGCTCCAGAACATCAACCTCACTCATATTGTCCTCACCATCAAGTTCCCTCTCATTGGTGAATACCGAAGAGAAGTATTCATTGAGGACCTCGCTCACTTCCACAGCCTCCAGGCACATCTTCCCACCTTTATCTCTAATCGGTCCTACCTTCACTCCTGTCATCCTTTTTTTCTTCACATAATTGAAGAATGCCTTGGGGTTTTCCTTTACCCTACTCGCCAAGGCCTTCTCATGCCCCCTTCTTGCTCTTCTCAGCCCCTTAAGCTCCTTTCTTGCTTCCCTATATTCCTCCATAGACCCATCTGATCCTTGCTTCCTAAACCTCATGGATGCTGCCTTCTTCCACCTGACTAGATTTTCCACCTCACTTGTCACTCATGGTTCCTTCATCCTACCATTCTTTATCTTCCTCAACGGGACAAATTTATCCCTAACATCCCGCAAGAGATCTCTAAACATCGACCACATGTCCATAGTACATTTCCCTGCAAAAACATCATCTCAATTCACACCCGCAAGTTCTAGCCTTAGAGCCTCATAATTTGCCTTTCCCCAATTAAAAATTTTCCTGTCCTCTCTGATTCTATCCTTTTCCATGATAATGCAAAAGGCCAGGGAGTGGTGGTCACTGTCCCCCAGATGCTCACCCACTGAGAGATCTGTCACCTGACCCGGTTCATCACCGAGTACTAGATCTAGTATGGCATTCCCCCCTAGTCGGCCTGTCCACATACTGTGACAGGAATCCGTCCATGACACACTTCACAAACTCTGCCCCATCTAAACCCTTGGAACTAATCAAGTGCCAATCAATAGTAGGGAAGTTAAAGTCACCCATGATAACAACCCTGTTATTTTTGCACCTTTCCAAAATCTGCCTCCCAATCTGCTCCTCTGTATCTCTGCTGCTACCAGGGGGCCTACAGAATACCCCCAATAGAGTAACTGCTCCCTTCCTGTTCCTGACTTCCACCCATATTGACTCAAAAGAGGATCCTGCTACATTACCCACCCTTTCTGTTGCTGTAATAGTATCCCTGACCAGTAATGCCACCCCTCCTCCCCTTTTTCCACCCTCTCTCTTTTAAAGCACTGAAATCCAGGAATATTGAGAATCCATTCCTGCCCTGGTGCCAGCCAAGTCTCTGTAATGGCCAGTACATCATAATTCCATGTATGTATCCAAGCTCTCAGTTCATCACCTTTGTTCCTGATGCTTCTTGGATTGAGGTACACACATTTCAGCCCTTCTACCTTACTGTCTTTACACCGTTTATTCTGCTTCTTTTTCCTCAAAGCCTCACTGTATGTTAGATCTGGGTTTACTCCATGCACTTCTTTCACTGCTCTATCGCTCCAGGTCCCATCCCCCTTGCAAATTAGTTTAAACCCTCCCAAACCATGCTAGCAAACTTACCTGCAAGGATATTGCTCCCCCTCGAGTTCAAGTGCAACCCATTCAATCTGTACAGGTCCCACCTTTCCCAGAAGAAATCCCAATGATCTAAAAATCTAAAACTCTGCTCCCTGCACCAACTCCTCAGCCACGCATTCAACTGCCATCTCCTCCAATTCTTACCATCACTGTCACGTAGCACTGGCAGCAATGCTGAGAACGCCACCCTTGAGGTCCTGTTCTTCAGCCTTCTGCCTAGTTCCCGAAACTCACACTTCAGGACCTCATCCCTCTTCCTACCTATGTCATTGGTCCCAACATGTATCACGACTTCTGGTTGCTTTCCCTCTCGTACCAGGATGTCATGCACCCGGTCAGAGACATCCCGGATCCTGGCACCCGGGAGGCAACAAACCATGCGGGTGTCCTTCTCACGTCCACAAAATCTCCTGTTTGCTCCCCTGACTATAGAGTCTCTAATGACGACAGCTCTCCTCTTCTCCGTCCTACCCTTCTGCACCACAGGGTCAGACTCAGTGCCGGAGGCCCTGCCACCGTGGTTCACACCTGGTCGGTCATCCCCGCCAACAGTATCCAGGACCGTAAACTTATTATTCAGGGGAATGGCTACAGGGGTGCTCTGCACTACCTGTCTGCTCACCTTCGCTTTCCCCCCTCATAGCAAAACAAAGTGCTGGAGGAATTCAGCAGGTCAGGCAGCATCTATAGAAATGAATAAACAGTCGATGTGTCGGGCAGAGGCCCCTTCATCGACTATTTATTCTCATAGATACTGCCTAACCTGCTGATCTGATCTGGCATTTTGTATGGGTTGCTTTGGAATTCCAGCACCTTTCTCACTTCTGAAACTGTACATCGATGATAATTTTCATAATCCACACATTGTTATTTAAAAGTTCTCTTTCCTAATCGATTCTGGTCCAAACCTTGCACCTGAAGGTGGCACGCTGACATAGCAGTTAGTGTAAACACTTTACAGCACCAGTGACGAAGGTCAGGGTTCAGTTCTGGTAAGATAGCCGCATGTTTGGTCACAGCAGCTTCGACAGGGGTCAACAGAAGGTGCTACTGCAATCATTAAATGTTTTTAATGACAATACCAAGAGAACAGGATTACAATAATAGCAATCATATATACAAACATAAGTTTCAAATATCATATCCAGACAAGTCCTCCCGATCGCTTGATAACTGAAACCGAGAAAAAGTTCAAAAGATTTGTTCTAGAAAAAAAACACAAAACCCCCCTAAACTAAACAGAAAACAAAATAGAAAAAAAAACTGGACTGTCAATTATAATTATTCTGTCCTTGACTCCATTCTTCCTTCCATAAACAATATTAGGATAATATTGAATAATGGACTCCCAAGTTTCCTCAAATTTAATCGAGGAATTAACCGTGCTACTCCTGATTTTTTCCAGGTTTAAACAAGTATAGTTTGAGAAAACCATTGAAATGTAATAGGGGGATCAAAATCTTTCCATTTAAATAAAATGGATCTTCTGGCCATCAGCGTAACAAATGCTATCAAACAGCAGGCTGAAGATGATAAATAATTAGAATCAATCATTGGTAATCCAAAAATTGCAGTAATAGGATGAAGTTGTAAATCAATATGTAAAACTGCTGAAACAATATCAAAGATGTCTTTCCAGTACGTTTTCCAAAAGAGGGCAGCACCAAAACATATGGGTTCAAGAAGCAACCTCAGAGTTACATCTGTCACACATAGGGTTTATATGGGAATAAAAACGGGCTAGTTTATCTTTTGACATATATGTTCTACAAACCACTTTAAATTGTATTAAAGTATGTCTAGCACACATTGAAGAAGTACTAACTAATTTAAGAATCTTTTCCCATTCTTCTATGGATATATTTACTTCAAGTTCTCTTTCCCATTCATTATTTTATCAGATACCCCTGAAGGGATTTTCATAATCAAGTCGTAGATAGTTGTTATTACACTCTCTTGTAAAGGATTTAAACACAAAATTTTTTCCGTAATATCAATTTGATGTGACATTGGAAAGGTAGGCAAAGTAACATTCAAAAAAATTTCTAATCTGTAGATATCCAAAAAAGTGCGATCTAGGTAAGTTGTACTTATTAGATAACTGTTCAAAAGACATAAAAGTTATCTATAAATAAATCATGAAAACAGTTTAATCCTTTCATTTTCCAAAGAAAGGCTTGATCAATTCTGGATGGTTGAAAAAAACTAAAAATAGGGCTGGAAAGGGTAAATTTATTCAAATCAAAAAATTTACGAAATTGGAACCATATTCGTATTGTATATTTAATTACTGGGTAGTAATTTGTTTGTTCAATTTAGTAAATGCAAAGGGGAGCGAAGCCCCTAAAATAGACATCAATGAAAATCCTTGCACAGACTCACATTCAAGATTCAACCACCTTGGACTTTGGGTTTTATCAAACTCTTGGGTCCAAAAGGTTAAATTTCAGATATTAATTGCCCAATAGTAAAATCTAAAGTTCTCTTGGTATTATTAGTATTGATATGTTCATTTAACTGATTATAATGCAATAAAAAAGATTTGACAAGAAATATTTTTAATGATTGCAAGATCCTGCAATACATCAAGAACTTAAAGTACTGCAGGTTTACACCATCGGTGAGTTGCTCGCTGGTGGAGAAAATGAAGGAGCTGCGCAACATGCTGCTGCCTGAGTAGATGGAGGTTTACAGTTTAATAGCATGGGGCTGTCATGGTCGCTTTTCTTGTGATCACATCACCCCTTTGGACCTTGTTAATCTGGTGTGCCACAATTTCAATTTGCTAATTTATTTGTTGAGAACAACAGCAGATGGCAGGTAGGGAGCTGCAAGGACTCAACCTCAAGCTGCAGGGTCACCTGTTTTACAGTTGCTGGGAGAAAGGCATCTGAGCCAGTGTATTCCACCGGGGGTCTGGAGTCAGGGCTACCCTCACAGTATTCACTCGGTTGAAGATGAGCTCTTTTATGGGCCTAAGATACTGAACTATGTACATTTTGTGTGGTTGCATTTTTACTGATATTCTCTATGGGCTAGTTATCTTGTACACACAAGGACCTGCCCTGAAGCCACAGTATCGCTTGAGGGTTGGGGGCGCCAGGGCTAGTGCGCTCCCCTGGGGGTGGTGCGGCGAACTGAAGTTTTCGATGGGCTGAAGGGTCTGACTATATACAGGCATATTTTGTGTGTTTGTATTTTTTTTCCCTGATATCCTATATGGGCTTGTAGTCTTGTACGTGCATGGACTAAGCCTCAAGCCACAGTGTCAGGGACAGTGTGGTGCGGTGTCCAGGCTGGAGGAGATGGGTTCTGATGGATTGATGGCGCCAGTTTTTGACTCTTGTTGTGTGATAGTGATACAATTTGTGCTTGCTATCTTATGTGCGCTTTGTGCTGTATGTGACTGTTCGTACTGTGTTGTGCACCTTGACCCCATAGTAATGCTGTTTCGTTTGGCTATATTCATGTATGGTTGAATGACAATTAAACTCAAATTCCCTCCTCTGATTGCAATGAGTTTGTACATTCTCGTGACCACGTCGGCTTCCTCTGGTTTTTCCCACATTCCAAACACATATGGCTCAGATTAGTAATCTGTGGGCAAGCTACGTTGGCGCTGGAAGCATGGTGACATTTGCGGGCTACCCCCAGCACATCCTTGGACTGTGTTGGGCATTGATGCAAAATGACACATTTCACTGTGTGTTTTTATGTTTTGATAGACTTTACAAATAAAGTTAATTATTTAATATTTTTCCTCCCCGATATCTGTTAACATAATTTAGTCCTTTAAAAAAAAGGATGTTAATAATTTTTCAAAGTATGTCAATAATTATCAGCTCTCTAAGTTTTAACAGTAGCTATAATCTTATAAAAGGAACATCACACATAAAAATCTGGAAATCCACATAGAAATAACATCCATAGACATTTATCAACCACTACATTACTTACTACCCAGGAACAACCTTATTAAGCTCGACAAACTTTCATCTAATTCCCTTTCTTATACAGGTGAATATTCCACATATTCAGACGCACTGTCCTTAATATCATTAAAAAATTTCCTGACAAAAGCTAATTATTGTTCCTATTCAAACAGCAAAGTTGTGTGTAATTTTTTATAATCCAAAAGATAAAAAATCCTGAACTAACTCCTGACACGGCACGAAAAAGAAAGCTGCTGAAGGAACTCAGCAGATATGACAGCATCCGGGAAGGTTAAACAGACAGTTGGCATGAAGGGTCTTGGCCAGAAATGTCAACTGCTGCCTGGCCAGTTAAGTTCTCCAGTATTTTGTGTGTATTGCTTTGATTTCCAGCATCTCCAGATTTTCTCTTGTTTGTAAGCTGGCATGACAAGTTGAAACCCTTCATCTGGACTCATCTACTTCCTATGAAAACCCAAAAGGCTATCCTCGGTGTTGGAAATTTGTTATTTTCTACATCACTGTTACTTTGCTTACATCAATTTCAGCACACCCCAATTCAGTATTACATTTCTCTGACATTAAATGTACCTACTGAACTTTCCCTGAGAGGTTGAGTACAAGTACTGACAGAAATTAATTATTCAATATTTACAACAAGGCAACACACAGATGCTGGAGGAACTCAGTAGACCAGACAGGCAGCATCTATGGAAAAGAGTACAGTCGACCTCTCGGCCCTGTTACGTACCCCGTAACTGGGTTGCCAAACCAGCAGAAATGGATCACTCAGTTGGAGTCTGGATTACTAGAACTAAGAAAGTTTTATTAAAGAAACAAGCAACACAGTACTCTAATCAAAAGGATAATAAATGCAACAGTTCAGCAATGATAAACACACATGTACACAGAATTAAGATAACAGGATCATCAAGCTCTATCGTTGTCTAGGGGTAAATGACCAGTTTCAAAGTGACGCAAAGTTCAGTTCAATTTAGTTCAGTTCAGTTGGCAGTAATCGCTGCCGTGGGAGATGAACAGTGGGGGGGGGGGGGGGGGGCGGGGGGGAGGAGAGAGAGAGCAAAACGAATGAATATTCAAACGGCTTCCACACACAGACCCTTGATATTCTTCGCAGTCAGCTTTCGTGAGAGCCCTTTGTGATGTCATCTGAGGCCACCGACCGTGACCCCTCCGTTTCCAGATACGATCGTTTCTCTGCGGTGAACCTGGCACCCAGGCAAGGGCGGACACACACCAGGTTCCCGCTGATTGTACCTTTCCACTCTGTGTGTCTATGGCTTGATCCTGCGACCAGCCGTCCAAAACTTCCCACCGACTTGTGGGAGACGCATCGCTTCCAGGGTCTCGTTACCTCGGGGTGTCGTGTGTGTTTTGCCTTAGCGAACCTGTCCCTTTTTATCCCCCTGCTGGGGTATCGCCTGTCCATCACTTCAAACAGTTCAGGGTTCAAAGGGGGAGCCGATCTTGACAGCTCTCCTTCCGTTAAACTCTCCCGTCCCTTCATTAACATCTCCAAATGCTGCTCCATTGTTTTCCTTCTCTCTCTCTCTCTCTCCTGAAGACAGGTGGCAGACCAACTGCTGATCCCACTGGTGCCAGCACAGGACAGCTAACATCTTAATCTATGTGTATTCTTGTCACAGCCCGAAACGCTGACTGTACTCTTTTCCATAGATGCTGCCTGGCTTACTGAGTTCCTCCAGTATTTTGTGTGCGTTGCTTGGATTTCCAGCATCTACAGATTTTCTCTTGTTTGTGACTGATTTACAATAACACCATCACCAGAAGGGGACACTTATCCCTCCCTATCACCTTTTACCCACACTTGCAAAAAGGTGTCCATTGATTTTGATATTTACCGTACATTTCTTATTTGTAGCTCTTGCTATTTGGTTACATTTTTTGCTCTTCACAAATCCTTCAGGTTGCAAGTTTTGAGTTCTGCCTCACTTCTTCATTCAGCATATTTTCCCCTCACGAACATAAACTGCTTGAATTACATACCTTAGTTATGATGTAATTTTACCAAAGAACACATTATTCTCAATTAATTGTGAACTGGCTCTATCTTAATAAACTAGTCAAAAACTTAACCAGATTCAATAGTTTAAAAACTATTTCATGTACTCCCCTTTCAAATACAATCCTAATTGATATAATTTCTTGGGAATGTCAGTAGGTTGCTAAATCTGGTCTGCCAATTCTGATCATTTGAGGAAGACTACCCCAAACTTGTTCAAATAATTCACTAACTTAATTTACATGGGCTAGTCTATTCTTAACAAACCAATTTAAAAAATATTCCTTTTGCTACAAACTTTACAAATATGTGCATATAAAATTCTCACGGTTACTACCAGAGAACTGGAGACTAATACAAGGGAGAAAAGGAAAGGACTGATGATAGTACTGGATGAAAAAGTAAAGCAAGTGCTTGTAGCAAGCATTATCATGGGCTAGTTAGGAAGAGTGTAAACTCGGAGATCCAGGGTTTAATGTTGATTTTTTTCAGGTGATATTTCAAAAGAAAAATAGTACTGAGGTAGCAGAAAGGGACACATTTGCAGGGAGACAACAATAGTTACTGGAATTGACATGGAAGTGCATTAAATATCAAAGCAAAACAAAAAATGCAAGAGGTAGTCAAAGTAGAGTGGGAATAACCTGTACAAATAGGAACTGCCAGAAAAAGGCAAATGCCCAAGGTGAAACTGGAGGTGGGCTGAGAGAATGTACTCAATAATAAAATTCATCTGCATCTGTTACAAAATCATTGCAAAAATGAGCCAATTAACATTAACAAGCATCTTCCAGGTACTCCAAAAGGCCCACTCATAATAACTAAGATAGGTACAGGATATGAAGAGATTTGTCCTAAGTCTTAAAAATTTTTGTTACAGATGACAATGAAACCAACTATTCACACACATCTGGATTATACTTAACTGTATTTTCTATGAACAGCTTTATTGCTTTGTCACTTTGTGAAATCACATCATGTCCACTTCTATCAGTTAAGATTCATTTATGCAAATTTTTTACTTTTATGTTTATAATTTTATTGTTGATAACTTCAGACTGAAACCAACATTCGCACTTAGAACTTCCAACCAGCAAGCTTTACTTGTGTGATCAATGCAGAACATTGAAGAACAAGTTTGAGAGTCTATGAGAAAAGTAGCCCACATGAAAAAAAAGGGAGATAATTTCACAGAACATAGCACAGAATAGAAACAGGCTTATTTTACAATCAGTTAGTCTTGCAATTATTAGTTCCTCTGTACTAAATTACTGACACCTCAGATCAATAATCATAATTTTGAAATTTAATTCTGCCCCAAATTCTAATTTAGAGTTTGGTTACGTCAGTCATCAAGATTTGCTTTCGTCAGCTAGGTGTTGATTATAAAAGTCATGTTGCAGCTGCATAAAATGTTGGTTAAGCCACAACTTCAGTCAAGTGCATAGTTCTGGTCACTGCATTACAGGAAGCTTGTGAAGGCTTTGGAAGAGGTGTATAAGAGTTCATCAGGATGCTGCCAAGATTAAAGCGTATTAGCTACAAGATTGGACAAATTTGGATCATTTTCTCTGCAGCATCAGAGGCTGAGGGACAATCTGATAGAAGTACAAATTATGGGGCATGGATAGGATAGTCAGTATCCTCCCTCTACCACCCCCCCACCCCCACTGGAAATGACAAACATCAGAGGACATAGCACTAGGGTGAGAGAAGGAAAATTTAAAGATTTATGAGGTAAGTTTTGTTTAATAAACTCAGGTTTGTAGGTTTTTGTAACATGCTACCAGGGCAGGGTGGTGAAAGTAGATACAATAGTAACTTTTGAGAAGCAATTAAACAGGCACGTAAACAGGCAGGGAATACGACGATACACAGGGAGATCTGATTAGTTTAATTTGGCATAATGCTCGACACAGACATTATGGGCCAAAGGGTCAGCCTGTTCTTGTGCTGTACAGTTTTGTGTAAGGCTAAAAACACAAATCAAAGTTACTGGAAATGTTACAAGTCAAGCACAGTCTGCAAGGGAAAACAAATCGAAACATTCTTCATTAGCTATTAATAAAAGGTCAGACCTGGAGAATTTTCTATTATGAACACTGAACTTTCGCCATCATTGTCTCCTTCGGTGTCACTTATTACAATAACACCGTCAGCCTGCTCCATCTGCAGTTCCACTCAACTGTAAAAGACAAAAATATAATTGTGATTACTCTTCTTTCTACTGATCTATTGTTTGCCAAATATAATTTCTCCTGTTTTGTTCTAAAATCTTGCTCACCCAAGCTCAGCACTCAGATAAAACATTTGTGTCCGAGTACATATGAAAAGTTTGCTCAAAGTGGCCTGGCATGGATGGAGGAACACCAAGAACCTCTAAACTAATTTCTACCAAGTAAACCAAATGTATGGATCATACCAAAATTAGACTAACAGATGCCGAGTTGAAACAGCATGAAAGACACTAAAAGTCTCCCTGTTAGATTGGAATTACCTTAATCTTCACAAAGGCACCTGTAGCACTTACATTTTGGTCAGTCTTCCCAAAAGTATATTATTTCTACAAAACTACCAAAACCACTGCCTATACTTACTGCAATGTCCACTGATAAGTGATGCCGTTATCTAGCTGAACACTGCCAGGGTCTCCTACCCTGCAGCAATTCATTCATCCATTCAAGCTCTGTTACAAACCTGTATCACAAAGAAAGCTTACTAACTTCTATTTTTGTAGTCTGTTGAGTTCTTAGTCAACCAGTTAAACAAAACAAAAAGGGCTGGTCATTGACATCGGGGCAGCGGTGGAGGGAGTCGTGCAGTGAACATCTTCCTGTCTGTATCAACAATGTTGAGGTTGAGAGGGTTGAAAGCTTCAAGTTCCTTAGAGCGAACAGCACCGACAGTCTGTGATGGTCCAGCCATGTTGAATCCATACCCAAGCTCACTAACACATATTTTCTCAGGCGGCTAGAGAAATCTGGCACGTCCCTGTTGATTCACACTGACTGTTATTGATGCATCAGAAAGAAACTGCAAAGCTGTGGATACAGCTCAGTACATCATGGGAACCAGTCTCCCCTATATGGATTCTCCACACCTCTAGCTGCCTCAGTAAAATAGCCAGTTAAATCGAAGATCACCACTCACCCAGACATTTTCCCTTCTCCCTTTGGACAGAAAACACAAAAGCGTGAAAACACGTACTACCAGACTCAAAGACAGATTCTATCCCACTGTTATCATACGAGAGGTTCGTTCAAGAGTCTGGCAAGATAGACTCGATCTCATAATCTAACTCGTTATCAATTGCACTTTATCGTTGGCCTTCAAAGCAGGCTTTACACTTTATTCTCCATTGTTATTGTTTACATTATTCTAGGTCAAAGCACTGTGCAATGATTTGATCTGTATGAACAATATACAAGACAAGATTTTCACTGTATCTTGGTACGTGACAATAATAAACCAATGCCAAAAACCCGTAGTAAAAGCGCTGGTGACTAACTAGCAATAGTCACATGTCCATGGGGGAAAAGGAATTGCAGTGTTTTAGTATTCATCATTAATTTCTGAGCATTGATTTTAAAATTTAAAAACTAATTTAAGGTTTAAGCACATTTTAATTAGCCAAGCACATGATGAAATGCTTTTAATACAGACAATCTGACAATGAACCCAAGTGTTTTTAAAACTCTAAATAAAACTAAAAGTTGATATAGGTGGGATTATGTCTACAAGTCACTCCCTCCAAACCAACCCTAATTTTTTCCGACATGCTTCAATTAATTAAAGCAAGCAGCTAACTTACATGCAGAAATTGTATCCCAAAGTGATTTCCAATCCCCGTTGACCTCAGTTCAATTCTACAATTACTCAAATTGCTCATTTAGTTATCCAATCCCAAACTCTTGGAATTCTCTCTAAGGACAGCACCCAGATTTTTGATTCTTTAACCTTCAGGCCTATAAAGCAGATGGTTCAGGATACTCAAGTGAGGAAAAAGTCCTGTGGTGATCTAGTATATGTCAACAGGTAATTAGCATATAAACTATTTTGCAGCACCACACTTAACAGTCTCAATGAGAGAAATAAGTCATTTAAATTTTCTTCATCACATAATTACATAAATAACACTGGACAACAAATGTTTCCAAGCATTATTTCCTCAGTTTTCTTTATTTATGATAGACCACTTGAAGCTGAACACAAATATAATTTCAGACTACTTGTATCATGTAGGAATTTGGAGAAACAAGGAACCAACTTTTATTGAAAATAATGCATCTAATTGCATAACAGTATTGACACTTAGCAATAGTTCAACTAAACTAAAAATGTTTTAATGATGATTTTTGTTTGTACTCAGTGCCGGCGGCTTCTTGCTGAAGTGTCCACCAATAATCAGCCAGCATTGATGGATTCTAGTTGCCCTGATCCTATTTCTCAATGACCGCAATGTCCTGGTGAAACCAGTGCCAAGATTTACAAGGAAGTCTAAATGGAAATACAGAAAATTAATCTTCAGTGACGTGTTGCACTTCAAGTTTTTATTTTTAATTTATTGAGATTCAGAGTGGAGCAGTCCTTTTCGCCAGATGCTTATATGCTTGAAGCATGGTGTCAACCTGCTGCACGCAATTTTATGCTCTGGAGTTGCCAAGAAAATTTTTAACAACACTCTTGAATGCTTTCCATGCAAATTTCTCCAGTCCCACTGGAAGTTCTTTGAATTGCCTGTCATTGATGATCTGTTTGATTTGTGGACCAACAAAAACGTCTTCCTTAATCTTGGCATCAATTAATTTCGGAAACAGCTGACTCAAATATTGAAATCCTTCTGTGTCTGGTGACAGGAGATTCCATCCTTGCAATCTTGACAAACCCAAGTCTCTGACCAGGTCATTTAACTCGTATTGAGTTATCAGATGAGGCTCGGTCAACATAAAGGGTTCAAAATCCCTATCAGTGGCATTTTCCGTTTCCAGCTCGTACACCTTCATCTGTCTCCTCTAGATTCCATGTCCTGTTTATTTATAATCTGTCATCTGCCCAGCCTATGCATGCCTGGACAAGATAGAAAACTTTGTGGGCAATATCTTTATTCAAATTATGAAATGGAATCACAAATTAGGTAATTTCCAAATAATGGTGTGTGATAGGGAAATTCCATGGTGATTTTCATGATCAGCAGCACAAAATCCATAAGATACATCCAAAAGTATTCAGGAAGCAAAATCTTTGTTGTCCAGTGTAATCCAGTTATTGCCTTGAATATCATTATATTTAATAGGCACTGGTCCCATACTTTTTCTGCATAATCACCAAACTCAGAAACAAGCACTGGAAATAGCTCCATTGAAAGATCAACATTGTAATATATGAGGGGTAATTGATAAGTTCGTGGCCTAAGGTAGGAGGAGTCAAGTTTTAAAAACCTAGCACATTTATTTTTCAACATAGTCCCCTCCTACATTTATACACTTAGTCCAGTGGTCGTGGAGCATACGAATCTTGGACCTCCAGAAAGTGCCCACAGCAGGGATGATTAGTAAGTTCATGGCCTAAGGCAGAAGGAGATATGTTATACAGCTTTCATTACATGCACATGCAGTTCAACTCTGAGGGATTATGCAGAAAGTTTGAAGTTAATAACTCATCTCCTTCTACCTTAGGCCACAAACTTATCAATCACCCCTGCTGAGTTATTAACTGATAAATTAGCTTCAAACTTCCTGCATAATCACTCAAAGAGTTGAACTGCATGCGCATGTAACGAGAGTTGTATAGCTCATCTCCTTCTACCTTAGGCCACGAGCCTATCAATCACCCCTGCTGTGGACACTTTCTGGAGGTCCAAGATCCGTATGCTCCACGACTGCTGGACTGAGTGTGTAAATGTAGGAGTGGACTATGTTGAAAAATGAATGTGCTAGGTTTCCTAAAATCGACTCCTTCTACGTTGGGCCACGAACGTGTGTGTGTGTGTGTGTGTGTGTGTGTGTGTGTGTGTGTGTGTGTGTGTGTGCGTGCGCGCGCGCTCTCAATAACAATGCTTATGTCAAGTAAATCATAATTCTTGACAGAAATATTTCTATTTATCTTGCAAAATTCAATGAAGTAATTTGCCTCCCACTCTGTTTAAACAGCCTTTTTGCCCAGACTGTCACGAAATTTCATCATCACCAACATCTACCTTCAATCAAAAAAAGTATGGCTCCTGAAATACAAAAGTGCCATACATTCTTACTCTGCACCTGCGATCCTGGGGTGAAGGGACGTTGGGGTGGGGGAAGGGAACACAACTGTGTAATAGAGGCTGGTTAGACGACTTAATTTTGTAAGCCAACCACAAACAAGAGAAAACCTGCAGATGCCGGAAATCCAAACACACACAAAATGCTGGAGGAACTCAGCAGGCCAGACAGCATAGACAGAAAATAATACAGTCAGCATTTCAGGCAGAGACCCTTCAGCAGGACCTCAGAGATTTCCAATCCCAGCATTTTGTGTGTTGCCTGAATTTTGTAAGGCCTACACGCTTCAGTGACTATGTCAAATGTTCAAAATAGCAGATTCTGGAATATGGAGCAAAAATACCAAATTGGAGAAACAGCAAGTAAAGCATCTGTGGAGATAAAGGCATGGTTGACATCAGGACTGAGAGTGCAGAGGGAAGATACGCAGAGTAAAGGAGTGTGAGACAGGGGCTAGTAGGTGGATCAATTTTCCCCTTAATTCCATCTATCACCCAATAGCTTTTGTCTTAAAACTCCTTTTTCTTCCAACTCATCCTTTCCCATCTGCCTCTTTCATCCCTCCTTTATCTGGTTTCACTTATCAATTTTTGTCAACCTTTGTCTCCACCCTCCCCTGTCTGGATCCATCTGCCTCATTTTACTTTGCTTATCTACTTCCACCAGTAGTCATTGTCTCTCAACTCTTCCCCAGTCCCTCCTGGTACCATCTGTCCATTAGCTCACATTTCATCTTATTCTATCTATCACCCATTAGCCTCAATCTCACTCCTCCATCTCATCTCTCTGTCCTAGCCATCTTCCTTCGACATTCTCAATACTCTGCAGTCTCAGGCTGAAACGTCGACTATCCATCCCTCTGCCTTCTCAGATGCAGACTGGCCTGCAGAGTTCCTCCAATGCAGATCTCTGTATGGAGATGTTAGTGACAATAGTTCTGAAGCAGAGGTGGCTTAGGTTGAAGGTTCCTGCTTTCTTACACTAATTCCACTTTAGTGGAAATTTTGTTAGAGGCAAATAGCAATATTATTGTGATAAAGACTGAGAAGCACATGGGGTTAATGATGCAATCTTAACTAAGACTGGTCAGTTCTGAGAATGCATTTGTAGGTGGGAGGAGCTAAGATGGCGATTTCTTCGAGTTCACCCACGAAACCCTTTAAATTCTTCTCTTTAATATCTCTTCTTTCAAGGTGGCTGGGGTCCTGTCGGAGTCCATGATCTACATCTGCACTCAAACTGCAGTTCTTCACAGCGCTGGGGTTCCAGCTCTCGGAGCTTGCCGAGCCGACTAGGGTTTTCAATATCTCTAGGAACAGCCTGGAAGACTTGCACCTTCAGAGTGCAGCTCTGTGGTTCACCCAATTCCTTCACGGTGTCGCTAAATGAAACGTCGCAGGAGAGTGGAACATTGAGACAGTGGATGCAGCTGTTGGAAGCCTCTACTCTCTCTCTCTCTCTCTCTCTCTCACACACACACAGTGGTGAGAAAGTTTGCTGCTGATTCTCGAGTAGGGAGAACTCAAAATAAAGCGACAATGCAGACTGTAACATTGAAACAGCGAGCCAGTGGCCTCCCTTTTTGCTGTGGCAGGAATGGTACCTCTCTCTCCCTTCTGAGAGCACGAGCTTGTGGGATGTCGAACTATCAGGATGGTTTCTCAATGGACTCTAGATCATGGTCTCTTTTGGGTGCTTTGCTATTGCTTGCATGGTGAGTTGGGGGGGGAGGGACTGATGCTTTCTGCTGGAACAAGTGGGGGGAGGGGAAGAGTTGATGCTTTGCTGCTGCTGGTTTATGGGAAGGACATGGAGGGGCATTGGGGTTCTAGTGCTCTTCTGTCATTCATTTTGTTGGAGAGTTTTCTTGTTTCGTGGATGTTTCTAAAGAGTAAGAATTTCAGGTTGCATACTGTCTCCATTCTCTGACATTAAATGGAAACATTGGTTTGTATAGTTTGCATGTTATTTTGTACCAAGCAGAATGTTTTTGAGAAAAATTTTGAGAAAGCTCCTTTAATCAACAAATTTCAAAGTTATTGAGCTCTCAAAAGTCATGCAAAATGGCTGATGTAGCTCTTGGCATTTTTCTTGGAAATGGTGCACAATGAAATTCATTCCTTTTGTGCACCGAAAGCCTAGCTTGTCTTGGGCAGGCCAAGCTTCATATTTCACCAAGGTGATAAAACTTTCAGCAACAATTGACGTTTCTGGGCAAGTCCTGGGATCAACTCGCAGAGCAGAGCTGAGTTGCCAAGTAAAACAGAACTAACAGCTGAAGACTGAGTGGCTAAGAATTCACAAGTAGGACTGCTTAGTGCTGACTGCTGAAAAGCGTGCAATCTTAAGCTTGATTTATTAGTAGAGAATCAAATAAAGAAATTTGAGTTTCCTTTAGTTGAATTAAAATAGATTTGTAGCTAAGAGTTACATAAAATTTCTTGAATTACTAATTACTTTTTTCTTTTTCTTAAAAGTTAAATAGTTACTCAAACTACTGGTTTCACTGTTACTTTTATTGCTGGCCTGGCTACTCAGGAGGAATCAAAAAGGAACCCAAGCTCTGTTTTTTGATAGCATCCCTTACCAAACCTTCCTGTCAAATACACAATCCAGAAGATGGACGGTGGTATTACTCCCAATGCAACTACTTTGAGGACAGCATGCAGTGGTGCTGAAAATGGAAATGAGCATTAGCAAATTGGTTTATTATTGTCACGTGTACCGAGCTACAGTGAGAAACACTGTCCTCCATGCCATGCATTCAGATAAATCCTCTAGATATTATCAAAGCAGTTCTAGTTTCTCTTCACAACTTCTACTTTCGTTATATTTCCGGGCGGAATGGACACTGGCCATATGGCCAAACAAGAACTAACCGAGCCCTCGGTTACAACGGCTACCCAGGAGAACACAATGCTAACATAATATTGAAAGAAAGTACTTTCGTACAAGTGAAACAAAAAAAATCAGAGAAGTTGTCGGTGCAAGAAAGAGTTCAGCAACTTCGACCGTAAAGCAAATAAGCGCTTACCTTAAATCGGAAGAAAGTAATAACAAGGAAGCAGAGCGGAGGTGGAAGTGTGCACCTCCCCGTACGCCGAAAATGGCGGCAGCCCAAGTTCGGAGCGCGGACCTCGCCCCTCGCCCCTCCCCGATGCACTGGGAGACTCCCGGGGGGGAACACCACGGCAAGCGGATCCGGGCCTCCGTCGCCTGTTCGGCGAGCTGGAACCGCCCAGGCGCGAACGCAGACACCGCACTGCACCCCGCCCGCCCCTCACCTCAACTCAACTCAGTTCAACTTTTTGCCTCGGTCCGCCCACCCTTTGGAGTTGCCGTTGCTTCGTATTTAGCGCCCTCCGCCTGCCGGCGTCAGCGCTACCGGGTCAACCAGGATCCGCTTCCAGGGCACGTCACAATGGCGACCTTCCAATTCAGCTCCCCGGTTCCATTCTCTGTGTGAAGGCCAGAAGCTCAAATACTGTATTATCAACATGATAATCGCCATTGACTTGAAGGCCAGGTCAGGCACAGAAACGGTGAAGATGCAGTATATTCAAGGCTGAGTTGAGGCAGCCCCACGAAATATAATTAAATGATCGGACGAGCATAGAAACCCACCATAAAAATATGCTTCAAAATTGCCATTCTGCCACTGAAAATGAAACTCAAAAAAACTGAGCAGATTACTAATAGTCAGGGGAGTATATGGTGACATATACCTACAATGTTAATAAATTTCCTTTGAACTTTGAAGCCCAAAGACTTCCAGATTTTTTGGGAAATAGAAAATTGTATTTTAATTAATGTTTTGGGCTATATTCGCTGTAATCTGCCTGATATATGCCTGGAAACAGGATTGCACAAAGAGCTTTTATCTTTCAGGTCTATGGAGTATAATTTTGATCTTACCTGAAGTAGAGTGCAATAGAGAACATTTATGAAGAAAATCACACCAATGGAAAATTACTGCTTTCATTCCTACTCCACATTGGAGCTACTGAACTATTCCTGGGCTCAGGCAGGCACCTAATAAAGCCATTTACACCTGTGTCAGTATAAATTGGATTACAAAATTCTTTGCTGTGACAATTGTTGAAGGATCTCACTGGAACCTAGGACACTGCACAAGACTGTTGGTATTCACACTTTTTTAGAGAGCCAGTTTGCTACACTGGAAGACCAGACTGGACAACTTTTGAACTAACAGAAATCTGTTCAGATACCTACTAATGGTGGCAAACTGTGCAACAACTAACAGTCTTTTCTCCAGCATTTATCTCATTACGTGAAGGCTTTAGTTGTGAAATAGCTGACCTTCAGAGTGAGCTGATGACTCCTACGGAAGGAGATACAGGTACCCACATCACCTCTGTGGGTATTGACTCTTTGGAGAAGGGCATGCCTATTTTGATTTCAGAGACATTGCATCCTATTTTGATTACTTTGATGAACAAGTTACTTGCAGGTTCAGATTTTCCAACACTGTGATCATTGAGATTTCAGACATGCGAGATTTGGATTTTCGCTATTCTTCAGCCCTTGGATTGGTCTCTCCATGGAGGTCAAAATAACCTTAAACCTTAAGATAACCTTAAATTTTTGGGAGGTGGAGCAAAGTTAAGATGGTGCTAAACGGTGATTCCTTTGCTTGTATCTTTGGAAACAGCCCTACTTCCATCTTTAATATCTTTGTTTTTCCCTTTCAGTGTTCTTTTGAAGACCCTGACCTGGAGTTACACATTGACTTCGGTTCTTTGCGGGAATGGGACCCATTCTCGCGGTTTCAGGACTGGCCGTTGTTCGGCACGCCAAGGGTTCAGCCTGAGAGTCCGGCTTGGATTTGGAAGCCAAGATCTCGGGTCTCTGGAGACGGGCGGATCGAGAGTTAGTGTCATGGCAGGAGACCCGTGTGTCGCTGGGGAAGACGGAAAATCCACTACTGTGTGCCCAAAGACCTGGGATCTTTGCGATCTTCAGGCACAGAGTGTGAAAAAAGCAAAGTAACGGACTTTTAACATCGTAAACCAGCGAGTTGTTTGTTATGTTTCCCTGCTCACTGGGAAAAATGGAGACACCTCCTTCTCCCTTATTAGGGAGAGAGAGAACCTGTGGTATGTTGAATGCCGGGTGAAATGCGAAGTCTATGGGGTGACTGCAAGTCTGTGTCTTTGCTATTGCTTTGCTCGCGCTGAGTGCTCAGTGGCAGTGCCAATGGTTGTTATTTTGTTTTACCGTTGGTGGGGGGGGGGGATTGTTGTTCGCTGCCGCTTACGCACAGGAGGAGGCACCTGGGGGGTGGACTTTGGGGTTCTTACATTTAACTGTCGTTCATTCTTTGGGGCACTTAATTGTTTTCTTGGATGTTTGTGAAGAAAAAGCATTTCAGGATGTATATTGTATACATTTCTCTGACATTAAATTGGACCTTTGAACCTCTGACCTTTGAAATCAATTTCCTGGTCAGAGGATTTTTCCACGTGGTTGTCCCCCACTTACTGCATCAAAGGGGCCACCCACCTGACCGAGGTGGATAGTCTGGTGCTAACTGGAGGGATGGATAGATCCTGGGAAGTAGATGAGGGCTATTGGGGAATATCCTTGTTCAGCATCCACAGCATCATTTTCAACCAATAGGAACATGCTAAAACGGACAATTTTCATAAGGAACCTGGAAATTCTAAGTTCTATGGTTACGTAGTAAACATCTCCACCCAACAAATCCATAACAACAACAAGGTACATCAATAATCAGCCAGAAGAGCTCAAACGGCTTGTAACGTCCTTCAAATCCTTTTCATTACTGTCCACACTAAATATAACACCACTGAGTAATTCCCTGACCCTCTATGTAAAAGCCCTAATGTGGCACGGCAGCATAGTGGCTAGCACAACGCTTTACAGTACCAGCGACCTAGGTTCAATTCCTGCTGCTGCCTGTAAGGAGTTTGTATGATCTCCTCATGACTGTGTGCGTTTCATCCAGGTACTCCAGTTTCCTCCCACAGTCCGCAGGTTGCTAGGTTAATTGGGAATTGTAACTTGTCCGGTGATTAGGCTAGTGTTAACTCAGGGGTTTGCTGGCTGGTGCAGTTCAATGGGCTGTTATGGCCTATTCCATGCCGTATGTTGATAAATAAGTAAATACATTCTCCGGATGGTGAATGGAATTTGCAGATAGTTGGACCAATTGACCATCTTAAGGACGCAAAAGGGCATAACTGCTTTTTCCTCCTCCAAGTATATATTAATTATGCCTAGTCAGTGTAGCAAATCGAGTCATGTCATTACAATATTCACTGTATTCAATACATTCCTGTACAATGTGGCAGCATCACTGTTTTTCAAGCTGAAATTTTGTGTTAGGTGAACCTTTGGGAGCTGATAGACAGGGCCAAGTCCCTCACTGTCCAGTGATGGCAATACCTTTCACCACAGAGAACCTTTGTGGTCATTGCACCAAGTTTCCTGATCCAACCAAGTACATTGACCTGAGTGCCCCTGTCACCTGTTGTCATCACCCCTCCCAGGATTGAAAAGGTTAACTTATCAGGAGTACTTGATGGTTCTGGGCCAGTACTTACAGGAGAATGAGGGGTTTTCATTGAAAGCTATTAAATATTGAAAGGCTTAGATAGCTCACCATTGCCTCTACCTCCTCAGGAGGCTAAAGAAACTTGCAATGTCCCTGTTGACCCTTACCAATTTTTATCAATGCACTATGGAAAGCATCTGGATGCATCACAGTTTGGTATGGTAATTGTTCTGCTCATTACTGTAATGCATAGGACAGATAGCAATGTAGTGACGTGAGGTGCTTGCATGCAAAGGTGGCAATTAAGAATGCAATGTTGGGTACTGTATATTTTACTTTTATCTGGAGATACAGTCCAAAAGCCCTTCTGGCCCTCTGAGCTGTGCCATCCCATCCCAGCAACCCCCAATTCAACCCTAGCCGAATCAGGGAACAATTTTCAGTGACCAATTAACCTACCAATCGGTACGTTTTTGGACTGCGGGAGGAAACCGGAGCACCTGGAGAAAAGCCACACGTTCCACAGGGTGGATGTACAGACTTCTTACAGATAGTATTGGGATGGAACTCCGAACTCTGATGCCTCCGGCGGTAATAGTGTTGCGCTAACTGCTGCACTACTGTGGCACTGTATACACCTCTCTTTCCATTCTCTGGAGAGCCGTGCATCATGTTCCAATGGATGCAACCCATCCGGACCTCAAGATGAAATGGAAGATGATTTGAAAGACAGGCACAGTGCAGAAGCAGAATATGAGCCACTCCTGTGCCGTGTAAAGCAAAGCTAAGAGCGCCAATATTCTTGTTCACTATCGAAGGGGAGCATTGTTTCCAGCTTCCCATATTGTGCTTCATTTTGGCCATTCTTTCTGGATAATTCTGGCTACATGCTCTAGAACCTCTAAGCCTGCAGGTAATTGGACCTGTTGGTGAATTGAACTCGCAGGTAATTGGACGAGTTCGTAAATGGAACTCTCAGGTAATTGGACGTGTTCGTGAATGGAACTCTCAGGTAGTCGGACCTGTTGGTGAAAGGAACTTTGAGGTAATTGGACGTGTTCGTGAATGGAACTGAGGAGGAATTGGGTGGAGAAGCAGCCCTTTCTTTTCTGTAGTAGATTCTAGTCCCTCAGGTTGGTTTCATTTGCTGATTAGTCTGCAGGCCAACTGTGGATCCAAACAGAAGGCAGTCATGTACATTGACCTGAGTGCCCCTGTCACCTGTTGTCATCACCCCTTTCAGGATTGAAAAGGTTAACATATCAGGAGTATTTGATGGTTCTGGGCCAGTACTTACAGGAGAATGAGGGGTTTTCATTGAAAGCTATTAAATATTGAAAGGCTTAGATAGAGTAGATGTGGGGAGGATGTTTCCTATCATAGAGGAGTGCAGGATCAGAGAGCACAGCCTCAGAATATAAGGACACCCCTTTAGAACAGAGATGAGGAGAAATTTCTTTAGCCAGAGGATGGTGAATCTGTGGAATTCATTGCCACAGACAGCTACAAATGCCAAGTCATTGGATATATTTAAAGTGATGCTTGGTAGGTGCTTGATTAGTAAGGGCATCAAAGGTTACAGAGAAAGCAGGAGAATGGGGTTGAGAAGGATAATAAATCAGCCATGTTGGAATGGTGGAATATATTAAGTGAACATAATGGCATAATTCTGAAGTGTTACATAAATAGAAGTTTTGATGAACCCAGATCATGCACAAAATGTGCTACCTATGCTCAGTAGTTACCAATTCCAGTATAAAATATCAGGTCAAAGACCAAGTGTCTCTAGGTTTGATCGCACTATATTTTTCTTAAACCCTTTATTGTTTTATTCCAATAACACATTGAAGCCCTTCAATGGAATAATATTAGGCTTTGATTCTATGTTTGGTGAAGTGTATAAAGTTGTAAGGACACCAGTAAAGCAAACTTTTTGAGCTGATGTAACACAAAGAATTATTCCTCAAAAATTAAAGATCCATCAACCATCTATTTAAATGCAAGAGTAATGGATAAGGTGCGAGGATTCCCCTACCTGTTAATACCAAGAAAATCATTGCTAGGGTTACCTAAGCATGAAGCTGAAAAATTCTTGTCTGATACTGAAAGTGGATTCAAACCTGACGGGGATACCATTGTTGTCTTAACTCCCAGATGAGTTGATAAAAAGTGCTGCGAAGAAATCATTGTCTTTCCTGTGACTTTGTTGATTCAGTCAGCAAGGCAGAGCTATGGAAACTGCAGGCCAAAGTTTACCCAGATGATCTGCCCAGATTCATGGCATTCAAGTTCCAATCCCTTCTCTCTTGACTCAAATGGAGTAAAGAGGGACAGTGGCCATTTTCAGCACCCCCTCATCCTGCTGGTTCCATTAAAACTGCAAATGAAACAATAAAAAATTATGTTAGAGGTGATATAACTTATTTTAGTGCCTTGACTGGACAATATCTCTACATTGCTCCCAAAATTTGAGCAGTACATACATAAGACTTAATGCTCATAATTTCATGACAGTTCCTGTCCACCCAGGAATCCGTGCAACATTCTCTGCAGCCATGGGCTACAGTGGTTTCATTTTCTGAGATGATCATATCTGCAAAATAACAGGAAGTTAGTGACAATTCCAGAGTATATTCGAAACTTCAACAGTGATTTATGCTGTGCTAGTTTGGAATTTTGCTTGCCATAGAACAATCCCTGTTAGGAGGATTCTGTTGTGCTATCCCTCCTCTACACTTGTCAGCATTTTCACTTTAAAACAGTCTGTGTTAATGTTTAAGATGTTTACAGTTATACAGTGTGTGTAATTCATAGTGCTTGGCCTGCCCTAGATTTAGTACATCCGATGTTATTAGTGGTGTTAGAAGCACAGTTGACTCATTACTAAAGCACTCCTAAGTGATAATGAAACTCTGCAGACTTAGAAAGGTGATGAAGTGTCCTGAGGCATAGATTAAAATTTCTGAAAATTATTACTGTCTGCACTTTGTTGACTCTACAGCATAACTAACCCTAAATCAGAGGTTCCCAACCTTGGGTTCATGGACCCCCTGCTTAATGGTATTGGTCCTTGGCATAAAAAAGTTTGGGATCCCCTGCCCTAATTGTTAATTTGGAAAATTTTCCAGGCGTTTTCTTTGTGTCTCAGTTTGATATCTAGATTGTGAGAACGTTTATTATCCTTTCTTGTGATTTGAAGCAACAGCTTTAAGAACCAACAATGTTATTGAGGGACAGGAGTCACATAAGTACATGACTATATATAAATGTGGCAGGCTTTCATCTCTGAAGAACATTACTAATCCAGTTGGACTTTTGTAACAATATGACACTTCATGCTAACTTTTTAATTTCTGAATGTAAATTGTCAAATTGTTGTTTTAGAATTTGAATTTACAATTCCTGGATTGCTAGCCAGGTAAAATAACTTTTATTATGCGGCCTACTTAATTATCAGCTGTAGTTATGCAACATAATAACAATGGTTTTGGAATTTCCTTTTTAAGATTAAACCTGAAAAGACAGTTCTCCTGAATAATATAAAAGTGTAAAGTACAGGTATTACATTTAACTTTATATATAATCTGTTCATTTTATAATATTTGTTAGAGGAAAGATTGTCTAAATTGAGGGTGTAGTTATTAATCTCTCTCAGTAAGTATAGCAGAGTTATAAGGTCTACAGAGTTCCTTTAGGTCAATTATTTGTGTGATGAATTAGCTGCTCTCAACTACAGTTATTCTTCAGTTTAAAGAAATGAAGAAAAATCAGCCAGGGATGCTCAATTGTAATGATCGTTATTTGGCAATCAGTGCTGGAAGAATTTCTGTACGAATGTATAATAGGTACAGGATAATGTGACCTTGGTCTCCTTCTATCTTTTCATATGATTGAACACCCTGTCTTGGTTCATTAATAAATAATAGCAACTTTTGGTAAAAAGAATTAAGCATCCAAAATTTGCTTCCAGAATTTTCAGATTGTAACAGTTTCACAGTATCCACTGGGAGTTGAGAAGAACACATTTAGACTGAAGCAAATTCTCTTGCATCAGAAATATGAGAAACGTTTGGATAACTATTTTTAGTCAGCGTAGAAATTTGTTCAACTTAGCTCCTATCCAGTTAAGCATTTGAATTTAGGATATGATTTTTTTAAAGGTAGGTTCCTGAGCAGATCAGTTTATATTTAGCCAATCTTTCAAAGATGAACATTATAAAAAGTTTTTTTTTAATGAAAACAGGAAGTGCTGCAAGAACTCAGCAAATCAGGCCGTATCAACATTTCAGGTAGTAACCATTCATCAGAATTGGAAAGGTAAAAAACCATGTAGGTATGTTTTAAGTTGCATTATGGAGAGAGAGTGGTGGAGAGAATAGAGAGAATGTATATTGTAGGTACAGTCCAATTTTGCTGCCCATTTCCATTTAGTTCTCAATTTCACATGGGCCATATTTGACTCTTCCCTTCCCTATCTTGATGTTTCTATGACAATCTGGGAGTAGATTAGCGCAATATTTGTTCGCTTCTTCTGAGGTAGTGCCTCAGGATCAAGAATAACTTGCTTCCACTTGAGATGTTTCGTTTCTGAAGTGGCCGATAAGTCCAATATGGTAAGCACAGATACTTCCACTGACTAGGTAGATAGTTTGTGGGGAATGTTCTTCTGCTGATTGCACAAGGCTTCTGTGTGCTTCCAGTGCATGGACTTGAGATTCACATTACCATTCCGAATGCTTCTCCACTTTGCGTGCCAGGGGTCAGTGGGGATGATGCTTTCTCTTCTGCTCATTTTATAATCTCTTCCCACGGCAGAGTACCTGTTTTGGGAGTCTGGTGTTGAGCCTGAGAATTATAAGGTCTGCTCAACATAGGAAGTAAGGCCTCAATAATGGGAGTGTTGGCCCAGAAGAGGAAACTGATTTCATTCACTTATCCGTTAGTGAATTAGATGATTTTTTTTTTAGAGTGAACTTTGGTAACAGTTCTAATGCCTTGAGTTCCTGCAGTTGGTAGATTTGCACCATGATGACATGCAACTCGCGCTAATAATCATTGAGTCTACAAACTGTGCTAATTTCCATTAGAAACCTACTGTCAGTATGTTTGGATGTGACCCAAGTGTGGAGAGAGAGAGACACTGAAGTTGGTCGATAGTTCATAGACTTTAATGCAAACAGGATTTTAAGGGAAAAGAAAACAATTGGTAGGCCAAAGGGGGCCTTTAACAAATGGAAAACTAGATGTCAACATCATGGCTGAACAAAATATCTAAATATAAAATGAATACTGCTCGTCTTCAGTGTCAGTAGACTTGACAGTCCCATTTCTCAGTTAAGGCCGAATGCAAGCAGGCAGCAAAACGTTGCTGTGCTTTGCTCAAGCCTCGACAAGCGCTACAATGAAAAGAAGGGAGTTAAATACTGCCATAATCAAATAGTAATTAGCTGACACGTGCATATTCACAAGCACAATTGCTGAATCTGCTTGCTGGGCACGTAGATCCTCCAGCCGAGTCTGTGGTTGTGACAAGTCCACCTCCCTAGGCACAGTTCCTGAGGTGCCACAGACCTGTTCCCACTGGAAATCCTGGAGGAGCAACTTGTCCAAGATGCCCTTTACCAGATCCAAGAACGTTCTTCAGGGCTATACCCTTCCCAATCCACAAGGTACTGGACCTTACCACATACCCAGCAAGATGCCAGGAGGCGCTGCACAGTATAGACCAGGGAGCCATTTACCAAGCAGGGAAGAGGGGAAGGTGGGGTGACTGGGGCCAGGGGCGAGGTAGTAACCAGATTAAGCTGGAAAACATACTGGGTCAATCTTAATTGATGCTAGTAGATGCAATCTATACAAAGATCTTGTTGACAGCTGTTTCCACTGCAAATGGCCCCACGCAGCATGGAGCCAATTTGTGGCTCTCAACTTTCAGGGGAAGATCCCTTGATGCCAACCAGACCTCCTCTTCTGGCTTGAAAGGGCTCACCTGTTGACGAAGCCGATCAGCCTGCTGGGCATATTGTTTCCGGGCACACAGCAGAGAAGCCCTGCCTGGTCTCCAGGTGTGCTTGTAGCACCAGATCAGCTGTTCAGACATAGGAACTCCTACATCAATCTCCTGGTCAGAGAAGAGCAGTGGCTAGAATCCTTTCTGGCATTCGAGGGGGGACATATCCATGGAGGACAACTGGAGGTTACTGTGAGCAATCTCTAACCAAACCAATTGGGAGCTCCAGGATGTGGAGTTGGAAGAGGTAAGGCAGTGCTGGGTTGCCTCCAACTCCTGGTTCACTCTTAATCTGGCCATTGGATTAGGGGTGAAAACCAGACGGGATGCTGGTCGTGGCTCCTGTAAGAGAGCAGAAAGATTTCCAGAAACGGGAACTGAACTGTGGTCCACGATCAGACAGTATGGCTTCAGGGAGCCTGAACACATGTTGAACCATGAGCGTGGTGGGGGCTTAAGGAGGGCAATGAAATGGGCAGCCTTGGAAAATTAATCTACAACAACCAAACTGATAGTGTTTCCATTAGATGGTGGCAGCCAAGTGATGAAATCCACTGGAAGGTGGGACCAGGGGCAATGGAGACAGGCAGCATACATAGCAGACCCTTAGGATGCTGGTGTGTTGTCTTGATCTGAGCATAGGTGGGACAGGCAGATACAAAGTCATTGACATCCTGGGACATAGATGGCCTCCAAAATTGTCTATAAACTTCTGGGTCCATTGACATCCCAGAAGGCCAGCCAGATGGGAGGAGTGACCCCATTCCAACACTTTGAAGCGCATTGCAGCAGGGACAAACAGTCGGTTGGGATGTCCCCTACCAGGGCCTGGGTCCGATAGTTGAGCAGCCCTCACCCCCATCTCTATTCCCTGGATCACTGGAGCAGCAATGCATGAGTGAGGAAGGATGGGCTTCGGATCGTCATTGTCCTCAGATCCATCGAACTGCTGGGAGAGAGTGTCGGCCTTGGTATTCTTGTTGCTGGGACGATAGGTGAGGATGAAATTAAACTGGGTGAAGAAGAGAGCCCACCAGGCTTGACGAGAATTCAGTCTCTTTGCATCCTGAGTGTAGGAAAAGTTCTTGTGCTCTGTCCAAACCAGGAAAAGATGCTCTGTCCCCTCCAGCCCATGTCACTATTCCTCCAGGGCCCCCTTGACAGCCAGAAGTTCCTGGTTTGCAACTTCATAACTACTCTTGGCTAGAGTCAAGCGGCAGGAAAGAGAGGCACAGTTGGCTATCCACAGATGAATGCTGAGAGAGGACAGCTCCAATACCAACATCAGATGCATCCACCTTGACTATGAATGGTCGTGATGGGTCTGGGTGTTGCAGCACCAGAGCAGTGGTGAAATGTCACTTTAACCCCGAAAATGCTTGGTCAGCGTCGTCTGTCCAATGGAATCCTGCAGAGGTCTTCATGGTGAGTGCATTAACTGGAGCCGCAATAGAGCCAAAACTGGCGATAAAGGTTTGCAAACCACATGAAGCGCCATACCTGTTTGACTGTAGATGGTTTGGGCCACTCTTTAACTGTCTGAACATTACAAGGGTCCATTTGAACACTGGATGGGGTAAGTACAGTATATAGCCCGAAAAATGATTTCTGGTATTTAGGGAACTCAGATTTCTTGGGCTCGAGGTACACGTTATTTTCAAGGAGCCATCTGAGAGCCCTCTGGACATGCTGGACGTGTTCCTGATGAGAGTGGGAATTGATAAGGACGTGGTCTAAATACACAAAAACAAAACTGGTTCAGCATGCACATTGTTAACCAAGGCCTGGAAAACTGTAGGGGCATTGACCAGAGCAAAGGGCATCACAGGGTACCTTAGAGGTGTTGAAAGCTGTCTTCCACTCATGCCCTTCTCTCAAACAAACCAGATTATAAGTACTGCACAGATCAATTTTGGAAAATATGGTTGCTCTCTAGAGGTGTTCAAATGCAGATGCCAGCAGGGAAAGAGGGTAGCGATTCTTCACAATGATGTTGTTCAGGGGCCATTAATCAGTGCAGGGATAGAGCTTGCCATCTTTCTTGCTCACAAAAAGAAGCCTGCTGCTGCTGGCGAGGTTGATGGATGGATAAACCCCATGGCCAATGCCTCTTTGATGCATTCTTCCCTGGCCACTGTTTCAGGACAAGAGAGGGAAAAGAGCCAGCCCCAGGGAGGGCTAGTGCCAGGTAAGATGTCTGTGGCATATTTGTATGGCCGGTGTGGGGGCAGGGAGGTGGCCTTCCTTTTACTGAAGACCTCAAGGAGATCTGCATAGTCAGCCGGAATCCCAGACAGGTCCACATTCTTAGCTGAAACAGGAGGGGATTCATGGAATGGAGCTTGAGCTGGACTCAGACAGGTATACAGGCATGCTGGTCCCCACTCTTGGAGTGCTTTAAGAGACCAATTGACCGTGGGTTATATTGCGATAACAGGGTAGGGGAGACCAAACACCACTGGCAGTTCAGGCAAATCAACCAGATAGAAGGAGAGTTCTTCAATATGGTTGCTTTCGAGTACAAGTTTGAGGGGTTCTGTGCTAAAGTGAATCTGGCCGGTGTCCAGAGATCAACTACTTAGGGCCTTGATGTTGATCTTTTCTCTTATGTCATGAATCAGAACTCCCCATCTTTGAGCTAGAGGGATGTCCATGAGATTCCCAGCTGCACTGGAGTCGATAAATGCTTTAAGTTCATGGGTTCGAGACTCACACGATACGGAAGCTGTGAGCATAACACAGGAAGCTGATTGCAGACAGAACTGACCCACCAGGATTCCCCTCCCTGCTGAAGGGTATGCTCTTTTACCGGAAATGTCCTGGATCACCACAATAGAGGCAGGAACCTGTTCTCCTGTACCACTCTCATTCTTCCCGAGACAGGTGCATGCATCCTCTGTGGACTGGGTGCTGGGTGATGAGGGAGAGGGGGAGGAAAGATGGTAGTCAGACAGTATGTAAGAAGCTTGAGGCATTCTTTCCCTGCACCACTTAGTTACCTGGTTGTCAACTCCAATAGCCAGACTAATCAGATCATCCAGACTATCCTGCTTGTCCCGGACAGCGATCTCATGCTGGACCCCTGAATTCAGTCCATGCTAAAAGGCAGTGATGAGAGAGCTCTCATTCCATCCCGTCTCTACTGCAAGTGTGCGGAATTTGATTGCATAGGTCCTCACCGTCCCTCTGCCTTGGTGCAAGTCCAGGAGTCAGAGGACAGCCTTCTGACCCCAAACTGGAAGGTTAAAAACCTTCCCTAACTCTGCAATGAAATGTCAGAACGACTGGCTCCCATAAAGCATTGAACAGGCCGAGTGAAGAGATTGACCATGTATGCCAGTTTCGTGCGTCATCATCAAGACAACCAGGCTGGGCTTGGAATGTCAGATCGCGTACAGTGATCGCAAAACAAAATTTCTGCAGCCATCGGGATCACTAGAGTTTCTGCGTGGTGGTGGAATGTTCGGTTTCTTGTATGGCCCCGGGAGTCTGCGGTGGCCCAAACACAGGAGTCTGCAGGGGTGGGAGCATAAGCGGCAGAGGTTGTCGGGGTTAGCAGAAAAAGGGGACCTGCAAGATGCTGGGAGTGGGCCTGATGCAGCCAGAGGCTGCTGAATTGCGTTGGCACAAATGCCAATGGCTGTCAGCTAACACTGGCAGTCTGCAGCAAGTTTGTGAGTGGTGGCTGTGAGAGTGGAAATCACTGCCATCTCCTTTCTTACCCAAACTCCTGCTTTCAGCCATTTTCCCTCCCAGCCAGAACACAAGGACATTGTTTCTCAGATCCTTGTTCTCCTTCCACTCTACCAGATTTCCTATGCAGATCAACTTCTGTACAATCCTCCACCAGCAGCGTGATTCCACCATCAGATACTCTCCTTTCAGTATTCTGAAAGGGCCAATCCTTTGGGATACTGGCAATTCCATCTCCTCTAATCACTCTTCTTTTCAAACAGTTGCTTCAGGAATTCCGACAGTGATAATAACTGATTCTGATTTTGCAGTGATAGCACGGAGCACCAGCTGAAGAGCTAACACAGGCAAAAAGGGCTGGACTGTATCCTTTACTGAATTATTATAAATGGCTAAGCGGTGCTTTGGACTTTCTTTTTAAGGTAGTGTTGAGAAAAATCTCACATCAGCTGAGCTAAACATTCCTCTGTGTTGGGTAAGCACACTAGAGTGGAGGATGGCCCTTAATGAAGAACAGATTTGGCAATATTGTGAGAAAATTTTTAGTCTGTGGATTGGATTGTAGACAAGAATGATGGGTCGAATATTGAAGGCAATTGAGAAAGGCTTTCTGCATCTAGCCCGAGTAAGTGCACTGTGAGGCAGGTTTGGATAATGGGAGCCACCTGGCACCATGCTGCACGATATAAGTGACAAAGGAAAATCCAGTCCCTCCCAAGCATCCCAAATAGGTGATGCTTGATGCGTTAATTGGTTACTGTAAATTACTCCTTGTGTGGATGGGTGGGAGTCGAGGAGTATTCATAGACACACGGGGTAGAGAATTGTTTACTTGGAAATCTGGGAGAATGGGGGTTGATAGGCTTGCACTAAGAGCTAGCCTAAGTCTCAGTCGTTGGAATGGCCTGCAATATTGTGAGAAAATATGAAATATTAACCTGAATAATAAGTATCGAGGACAATAATGAAAGAGCAGCAACATAGAATGACTTTGAAGCTGACAGGCAGTGAAAGATAAAAGATAAACGAGGTGTTTTTTTTTGAAGGGGTGAGAGATATCAGTTTTTTTATATGTGATGACCATGGAAATTTAATGAATAATAGATGTGTCTGATTTTTAGTATGTCTCATAAATCCTATTCTCTCATTCAAATATGTGGACTCCCTTGATCCAACTAATACACTAACATCTCAGGTTTTCAACTCTAATTTCTACATTACTATTTAAAATGGAAATTTTGTATTCCACTTAGTGTTTAATCCCCAGAACATCCTCATGAAATCAAATTGTCTTATTTAAATCCAGTTTGTGAGATATTACTGCATTCATATTGACTATTGTACTTTTCCCTCAAATAAGTACTTCAGTGATGTTAAAGCACCCTATAATCCATGAAGATCATGCAATTTTTACTTTATCTAATTGAAAATTATCCTGCACTCAACTATTACAAGCCTCTTACAGTTCAAACTGAACAAAACACGATCTATTTTATCTCACAAGTCCTTAAAAGATGGTTGGCAATGCTTAAGGAACCTTACTGTAAATCTGTTGCTTTTCGATGCCAGTTCAAAGCTCACAATGGATGCTGAAGAGAGAAATAAAACACAAATATTTTAACAATAAGTGAACATTCAGGGCAGTAACCTAGAATAAAACATTGATAAATGTACAATCCAGATGGGAACAACAGTTCAACTGTCTATTTATCCAAACTAGTCCATGCGTTATTTAACAAATTAGGGGTTCACAAACCTTTTCACCACCCTTCGTTCACTTTCTGTCAATTCTTTGTTCTTAATTTCTCAGAGTCTTTTCTAAATGAAAATCTGTTGAAACCAGTGTTGAAAATTTCGAATAATGTGGTCCCCACAGTTGTTTGGAAAAGTAAATTCCACATTTCTTCCTAACAGCCTAGTTCTAATGGTTTTATGTTCCTATTCTGGATTCCTCCACTAAATAAATTGCTTTCTTTGTGTTTAACCTAGTAAGTCCCATTATCATTTTAATTCCTCCTAAATAACTCTCTCAAGACTACTAAACTCAGAAATATATACAGTGGATTCTGGTTAATTGGTCCATTGGTTAATCAGGATAACTTACTTGGGACATCTCTGAAAGAACAAAAGCTAATCAAGAAAATAGCTGGGAACCACTTTGTTTATTTGGGACACTATACTGATTAATTGAGGTCCAAGAAGAGAAAGAAGGAACACGAGTCATAGAACAATACAGTATAGAAACAGGCCATTCGGCCTGTCAATTCTGTGCCGAACCATTAATACGTCTAGTCCCATCAAATTGTACCTGGAACATAGCCCACCATATCCCTCTCATCTATGTACCTATCTAAATTTCTCGTAAATGTTGAGATCGATCCCGCCACCACTATTTGTCCTGGCAGCTCTGTCCACACTCTCACCACCTTCTGTTTGAAGAAGTTTCCCCTCATGCTCCCCTTAAACATTTCACCTTTTGTCCTTAACCCATGACCTCTAGTTGTAGTCTCACCCAAATGTGGTGGAAAAAACCTGCTTGCATTTACGCCATCTCTTCCCCCTCATAATTTTGTATACCTCTATGAAATCTCCCCATGATATTCTATGTTCTAGGGATAAAGTCCTAACCTATTCAACCTTTCCCTATAACTCAGGTCCTCAAGTCCCAGCAACATCCTAGTAATTTTTTTCTGCACTCTTACAATCTTATTTATATCTTTCCTGAAGGTAGGTGACAAAAACTGCACACAATAATCCACAGTAGTCCTCAACAATGTCTTATACAATTTCAACTCCTGTACTCAGTACATTGATTCGTGAAGGCCAATGAGCCAAAAGCTTTCTTTAAGATCCTGTCTGCCTATGACACCACTTTCAGGTATTATGGTCTGTATTTCCCAGATCTCTCTGTTCTACTGCATTCATTAGTGCCCTACCACTCCCAGTGTAAGACCTACTCTGGTTGGTCCTCCCAAAAGACAACACCGCACACTTGTCTGCATTAAATTCCATCTGCCGTTTTTCAGCCCATTTACCAGCTGGTCCAGATACCGCTGCAAGCTTTGATAGTCTTCCTCACTGTCCACCACAGCCCTAACCTTGCTGTCATCTGCAAATTTGCCAATCTAGTTTACTACATTATCATCCAGATCATTGATATACAGTAGATGACAAACAACAACAGACCCAGCATAGATCCTTGTGGCACACCACCAGTCACAGGCTTCCAGTCAGAGAGGCAACCATCTCCAATCACTCTCTGACTTCTTTCTTGAAGCCAGTACAGTATCTAATCCAATTTACTCTCAACTTGAAAGCCAAGTGATTGAACAGTCTTGACTAACCTTCCATTTGGGACTTTATCAAATGCCTTGCTAAAGTCCAAGTAGACAACATCCACTGCCTTGCCTTCATCAACTTTCCTGATAACTTCCTCGAAAAACTCTATAAGATTGATAGACATGATTTACCATGTACAAAGCCATGTTAACTATACCTATTCAGTCTCTGTCTATCCAAATACCTATAAATCTGATCCCTTAGAATACCTCCCAATAACTTTCCCCACTACTGACATTGGGCTCATCGTCCTATAATTTCCTGGCTTATTCTTAGAGCCTTTCTTAAACAACAGAACAACATTAGCTATCCTCCAATCTTCCGGTACCTTACCCATGGCTAAGGATGTTTTAAATATCTTTGATAGGGCCTTTGCAATTTCTGCACTTGCCTCCCACAGGATCCGAGGAAACACCTTGTCAGGCCCTAAGGGTTATCCACCCCAAGTTGCCTCAAGACAGCAAACACTTCCTCCTCTGTAATCTGTATGGGGTCCATGACCTTGCTACTGCTTTACCTCACGTCTATAGACTCTGTGCCCATCTCCTGAGTAAATACAAATGCAAAAAATCCATTTAAGATCCCCCCTCCATCTTTTGGCTCCACGCATAGATTACCACTTTGATCTTCCAGAGGACTAATTTGTCCCTTGCTATCCTTTTGCCCTTAATATATCTGTAGAAGTCCTTAGGATTCTCCTTCACCTTGTCTGCTAGAATAACCTCATGTCTTATTGTAGCCCTCCTGATTTTGTCCTTAAGTGTTCTCTTGCATTTCTTACCCTCAAGTATCTTATTTGTTCCTTGCTGCCTGTACCTACTATGCACCTCCTTCGTTTTCTTAACCAGGACCTCAACATCTCTTGAAAATCAAGGTTATATTGTTCTGTTGTCCTTGCCTTTATTCTGACAGGAACAAATAAACTCTGCCTCTCAAAATTTCACTTTTGAAGGCCTCCCACTTACCAAGTACACCTTTGCCAGAAAACAACCTGTCCCAATCCACACTTGCCAAATTCTTTCTGATACCATCAAAATTGGCCTTTCTAAAATGTGGAATCTCAACCTGAGGACCAGACCTATCCATTTCCATAAATGCTCTGAAACTAATGGCATTATAGTCACTGGATGCAAAGTTTTGTCACCTGCCCTGTCTCATTCCCCAATCAGAGATCTAGAATCACACTCTCTCGAGTTGAGACTTCTATTTACCGATGAAGGAAACTTTCCTGAACACATTTGACAAACTCTCTCCCATCCAGCCCTTTTACAGTATGGGAGTCCTAGTCAATATGTGGAAAGTTAAAATCACATACTATCATAACTTTATGTTTCTTGCAACAGTCTGCGATCTCTCTAGAAATTTGCTCCTTTAAACCCCGAGGGCAATTGGGTGGATAGTTATAATATAATCCCATTAATGTGGTCATACCGTCGTTTTTCCTCAGTTAAACTCGTAACGCCTCACCAGACGAGCTCTCCAGTCTGTCCTTTCTGAGCACTGCCATGACATTTTCTCTGACTAGTAACGCCTCCTCTCTCCCTTTGATTGATCCCATTCTATCACATCTAGAACAACGGAACCCCAGAACACTGAGCTGCCAGTCCTGCCCCTCCTGCAACCAAGTCTCACTAATGGCTACAATATCATACAGTATTTCCACGTGCTGATCCATGCCCTAAGTTCATCCACCTTTCCTACAGTACTCATTGCATTGAAATATACGCAGCTCAGAACATTAGTGCCACAATGCTCAACCTTTCGATTCCTGACCTTGTATGTAGACTTAACGACATCTTTCTCCAGAACCTGTTCTGCCTGTTTTATTATGTTAGCGCCAGTAACGTGGCACTGTCGTACATAAACATGCACCCTGCACTTTATGTCCACCTGTCAATCTCCAGGCCATGCCACTCAGGGACTTGTGCTCATTTTATTTTGTGACTATATGTTGGATCATAACTATATGTGCTGCGTGTGATTATGTGTACTGCCTTTTGCTCCTTGGCTCCAGGGGAACACTATTTTGTTTAGCTGTATACATGTGTATGGCTGAATGACTATAAACTTGAATTTGACCTTGAACAAAGTCTATGTGAACAGATCTTTGGCAAATCTTTTTTCCTTTCAGTACAAAACAGCCATATCCAGGTTTATCACTCCAGCGAACTGACTGACCCTTTCTTATTACAATAATGGAAATTTTCCATTTCCCCACAATTTAATTTAAAATTGGTAAAGACCCTGAGATAATTGATTATTCACTGACAGTACCTATGAAAGAGCAGTATTTATTTCCCAGTATTTATTATAGTAGATTCTGAAATTTCTTGTATCGGCTTTAACTTCAAGACTCTTACCACAGAAACCCCAATGCTTCCTTCACAGTGCCTCTGTTTCTCATCTGTTGCAATTTGGGTCAGATACTATCTTGCCTCTGCACTTGCTACAGTGACATTTGTATTTCTGTGACACCCGCATTGAGCACGAACAGAGATGGGCAGCAAGCAGACAAAACACTGTATTCTAGTGAAAGTGAAAGGAGTCACTCTTATTTTAATCGACTCTTTCTTCGAATTCTGTTCTGTTTCCAGGAACAGCTCTGCTGAGAGGGCATTCTGCTCCCACTCAAACTATAGTTTAAATACATAGTGGAGAAGTTGACAGAAATAAGAGAAGAAAAATGAATTAATAAAATATGAACAAGAGGACATCTGCAAATGCTGGAAATCCGAGCAACACACACAAAATGTTGGAGGAACTCAGCAGGCCAGGCAGCTTCTATGGAAAAGAGTACAGTCGACGGTTCAGGCTGATACTAGTAATCATAGTAGATTCAGAAATTGTTAATAAAATATGAAAGTAAATTCAGGAAGAAAATATAATAACAAAAAGAATCAAAAATGTTGAAAATGGATATATCTAAAATTATTAAAGGTATATTGTAAAAAGCCTATTAAAACGGCAAGAGGAGAGAGCAGTGCACCGCGCGTGCGCAGCCCTCCAGTGAAAAATGATATCGTATCCGTTAAATAGAGGCCGTGGACAATTCTGATTTGATGGAGAGGGACGTGAACGTACAGAGGAACATCTGGAGAAATTTCTGAAATGCTCGTTCGCTGCTGTCGTTACTGCGTGGTTGGGGGGTAGGCCTCAAAATCCCCGGCTTTGTCTGCTGTTGGCAACCGAGATTGAGGTCAAATCGTTCGGACAGAGATGGCGCTCAGTACTCGGTGTCGGAGAGCTGATCAGAGCTTGAAGTTTTCGGATGACTCAGGTCGGACTGTGGTCGGCATGGCAGGGAGAGTTCTTCCTTCTCCCGTCTGCGTGAGATGTGGGATGTTTGAGAGACTTTGAACTCTTACTGTGCTCATGGACTTCTTCATCAAGTTATGGTATTGTTGCAGTGTTGTAACTATATGTCATAATTATGTGGTTTTGTCAGTTTTTTCAGTCTTGGTCTGTTCTGTGTTTTGTGATATCACACCGGAGGAAATATTGTATCATTTCTTAATGCATGCATTACTAAATGACAATAAAAGAGGACTGCGTGTCTTCATAATCTAAAATATAACGATCATAGTATTAAATGTCTTGAGGGTAATATTTCTGCTCAAGTTATAAATATTATAATATTTTGATATCACGAATGAAATTTTTATTAGCTTCAGGCCATGTTTCAGTAGCACTGCCAAGGGAGGTTTGAGTAAGACTGATCCAGTGAGATCATTCAGAAAGATGTGTCAAGAAAACTGCATCAAAAGCAAAGGGGAACTCAAGACAATTCAGATAATTTAGTTGATGGCAATCAAAATCATGGTTTATTTTTAACAGGCTGATGATTTACGCAATACACACAAAATGCTGAAGGAACTCAGCAGGTTAGACAGTATCTATGAAGGGAACACACAGTCAATGTTTCAGGCTGAGATCCTTCATCAGGACAGGATCATGAGCCCTGATGAAGGGTCTCGTTTGAATGGGCGGCTGCTTTGCAGAATACCTTTGTTCCCTGAGCTTTGGCCCCCAGAATTTTAGTCCTTTTATCTTTTATTCTTTCTAACTCCAAATCAACTTTACCTGTTCTCCATCTTATCCTTAATCAAGCTATTTTCCCACCTTCCTTAGCCTTTTAATGTGTAAGTGATGGTTTATGTTTATTTTAAAACTTTTCTAGAGCCAAGAAACTTAATTCGTGGTCACTGTTGCTATGTGGGACAGGCAGCAGCCAACTTGTGCACAGCAAACTCTGCAGAAGGCAAAGAGAAACCGAGCAGTTAATTTGTTTTAGTACTATGTGAGAACACATTAAAAAAGACAATGAAGAGAATTCCCCTGCGCATCTGAGATAGTGCTATGGGAACTTTCAGATTACTTGAAACCGCAGGAGAGGCATTCATTTAATGTCCTTTGTGAGAATGGCCGCTTCTCCTTCCTCAATGTTGACGAAATTATCAGCTTAGATTCTTGTGCTCAGGACTTGGAGTGACACCTGGACCAATAATCATCTGACTGAGTCACAGCAATATCTACAACTATCTCCTTGATATAACCCAGAGAATTTTATCCACTCCTGGATTTTCAAAGTAAATATTTCCTTATTTATTTATCTGTTCTACATCACAGGAAACAAATGCTGTTTGGATGACAGTTTTACAGAATACTGCTGTTCAGTGTGCAGGGGCAACCCTGAACTCGGATTACCAGTCACTTTAACCCTGCATCCTATAGAGATCCAATGAGATCCAAAGTAAATTTGAGGAGTGGATCACATTTTCTAATTGGACAGGTGGAAGCCTACAGAACTGAATATTGAATTTAACAGTTTCACACGACTTTTTTTCTGTTTCTCTGTTTGTTGTATCTAACCTGGCCAGTTCTGCTGTAAAGTTATCTATTCATAACATTGACTCTGATTTTTCCTACTCCACAGACACTGCTGGGCATTTCCAGCATTTTCCTTTTGTTTATACAAACACCAGCAACCTGTATTTCACTGCGTTTGCATGCCCCCTTGCTTGTTTTTCCAACCCCTAAATGTCCTTAGCTCTGTACTCAGTGAAATCTTCTCAGCAGTGCTGTTCTCAGCCTATGAAAAATATCTTCTTTGTCCTATCCATCCCTCCTCTCTGCCCTCCAGTCTTAAAACAAACTTGTTTATCTCTTTTTTGGTTCTGATGGAAGATCTTCAACTTGAAACATGAACTAGATTTCTCTTTCCACAGATATTATTTCACCTACTAAGTATTTCTAGCATTCTCTGGTTTTATTTCTGAAGTCACCTTAATTTAGACCAGGGGTTCCCAGCCTTTTTTATGCCATGGACCCCTACCATTAACTGAGGGGTCCTGGACTCCAGGTTGGGAACCCCTGACTTGGACTTTCTTTCTCCACAAATGCTGCCTGATCTCCAGGATATTTCCAGCACTGTTTTGGCAACAGTTATGTTTTGCTTTTTAAAGTTCCAGCATAGTGTTTTATTTATTATTAACTAGTCAGCTGTGAAACTTTTGTATCAACTCAATAATCTAACCTGTCACTGATGTTCCCTTTGTTTATCCTCCTCCAATGGTACTTAAAATGCATCAATTTTCTCACTTCTCCAAGTAGAAAAAAGCCACTGATTTAAAAATTTAACTCTATTTTTCTCTCCATAGAATGCCACCCTGTTGATAAGTTCCAGCAGTTTCTGTTTTCATTTCAGAATTCCAGTATATACAGATTTTTGATTTTCATTTGAGTTATTTTTTTCTATTTTCAGCACTGACTAATGCTTCAAAGCTATTGCAAGCAACACACACAAAATGCTGGAGGAATTCAGCAGGCCAGGCAGCATCTCTGGAAAAGAGTAAACAGTCAAGGTTTCGAGCTGAGACACTTAATCAGGACTGGAAAAATAAAAGAAGAGGAGTCAGAGTAAGAAGGTGGGTGGAGGGGAGGACGAAGGTGATAGAAGGGAAGGGAGTGGTGAAGTAAAGAACTGGGAAATTGATCGGTGAGAGAGAAACAGGGCTGTAGAAGGGGGAATCTGATAGGAGAGGACAGAAGGCCATGGAAGAAAGAAAAGGGGGAGGAGCACCAGAGGGAGGTAATGACAGGTAAGGAGATAAGGTGAGAGAGGGAAATTGGAATGGGAAATGGTGAAGGGTGGGGAGGGGCATTACCGGAAGTTTGAGAAATCGATTTTCATGCCATCAGGTTGGAGGCTGCCCTGACAGGATATAAAGTGTTGCTCCTCCAACTTGAGTGTGGCCTCATTGCGACAGTAGAGGAGGGCATGGACTGACATGTCATGATGGGAATGGGAAGTGGAATTAAAGTGGGTGGCCACTGGGAGATCCAGACTTTTCAGGAGGACAGTGAAAGTAGGTGCTCAGTGAAGTGGCCTTCCAATCTACTTCGGGTGTCACTGATATACAGGAGTCCGCACCGGGAGCACTGAACACAGTATATGACCCCAAAAGACTCACAGGTGCAGTGTCACCTCACCTGGAAGGACTATTTAGGGCCCTGAATAGTAGTGAGGGAGGAGGTGTAGCACTTGTTCCACTTGCAAGGATAGGTGTCAGGAGGGAGATCAGTGGGGAGGGGCAAGTGGACAAGGGAGTCACATAGAGAGTGAAAAGCAGAAAGTTGGGTGGGGGGGGGAAGGGAAAGATGTATTTGGTGGTGGGATCCTGTTGGAAATGGCAGAAATTACGGAGAATTATGTGCTGGACGTGGAGGCTGGTGGGATGGTCAGTGAGGACAAGAGGAACCCTATCCTGGGTAGGGTGGTGGGAGGATGGGGTGAGATCAGATGCGTGCGAAATGGAAGAGATGAGGTTGAGGGCAGTGTTGATGGTGGAGGAAGCAAAGTCCCTTTCTTTGAAGAAGAAGGACATCTCATTTGTTCTGGAATGAAAAGCCTCATCCTGAGAGCAGATGTGGCGGAGATGAAGGAATTGAGCAAAGACTATGGCATTTTTACAAGTAACAGAGTGGAAAGAGGTATAGTTCAGGTAGCTGTGAGAGTCAATGGGTTTATAATGGACATCAGTAGATAAGCTGAGTCTGGAGATAGAGACAGAGACATCAAGAAAGGGGAGGGAGAATCTTCACCTTTTTTCAAAACCATTTATAAAATTTCAGACCTGATATCCAATGTGTATCAAGCTGAAAAATGTCAGGCATATTGGTTGTTTGTCAGTCTTTACTTTTGCATATTGGTTGTTGTTTGTTTGTCAGTCTATGTTATGCATAGTTTTCATAAATTCCTTTGTATTTTCCTGTAAATGCCTGCAAGAAAATGAATCTCAAGGCAGCACATGGTGACATACACTTACTTTGATAATAAGTTCACTTTGAACTTTCATTCAACCGCATATGTCAAAGTAATAAAGTGATAAATGACACGCTATACTGAATTTGCAGCAGAAGAGCTTTCATCCACTCTGCCAATCTTGAACACTGCAATAAAATGCATAATTAGATTCATTTTAGTGTTGGTTTTATATTTTGTTAAGTACCATTATGAAATGGCAAAATGCAGTTCCTGCAGTTGTGTTAATTACTACATTGAGGCCCTGATCTGTGCTTCGCTCGGGTCTAAGATGACTCATTTACTAATATGCTGTACCCTGTCCCTCCCATTGGCATTCGTGGTCAATCTGTGACTGGAAATCCCTATGAGAGATCTATGACAGCAAACATACCTCCCTCTACTGTACAGCATGACATTAAGTGCTTGGCTTAATTGTTATTCAGAATTTAGAACAAGATGTTTCCTTAGTAACAGTGAATTTTATGAGAAAATAGACACATGGCATTCCAGTAAAAAAATAAATTTTGTGCTTTTCTGAAACACGAGATCACTAAAGAGAATTTCTTGCAAGCAAATGTTCCTTCAGAATATTATCCCATACTGAGGCTTTGATTAAAACTGTTATTGCATACTGTATATCTCAGAAAAGTGCTAAAGATAATTGGTATATGAACATCTGCACCTTATTTTCTGCGTAACATAAAGTGATTTACGTTTGTATTTTACTGTATAATGATTGTTTGACTCCAAAAAGTAATGAGCTCAGAATGTCGGTCAACATTCCATAGGGGTAAACTGTAACACTACTTGCGACCCCCAAGGATTGTTATCCTTGTTTGACACGCTCAGGGATCAATCCAATAACTGTGTTCCAACTAGTTGAAGAAATGTATTTGATCCTTTATTAGCAACTAGCAAAACAAACAATCTTGAAGCGATGTAATGAAGCATAATTAAATGAAATTAAATGGTCAACTAAAGATATGACACCTGTCAGTCCCCAGTCCTAAACTAAACTGCCAAGAGCAAAGCCCAAGTACGTACCTAAACCCTACGCTTTTACCATGCCCCCACCCACGTGACTGACTACCTTAATAAACACACAACACAGAATACAATGCAGATAGAAAACAGATGCATCAAATCTTCGATATCAAACTTTTGTTTTACAAAGCCAGCAACATTTGGAGGGAGTTATCATGCAAAATAATATGTGTCAGATTTTTCCTTTCCCTAATTCAAGATCCATTTTTCAATTCTCTCCCTGCCTGACCACGCTTCAGGAATTTGATCCCTCTTCTACACCTTGCCTCAACTTACTCAATCTTCAACAGCAAATAATTAGGCACTATAGCCTGGAATAGGGGCATTCAAAGTTAAAGTAAATGTATTATATTATGTTATATTACCACAATATTTAGGAAAATTTGAAACATTTTAAGAACTACACACAATAACATTAACAGCAGTGCACAGCAATGGCTCAAAATCAGAGGCATTCATTAATAGAAACCCAAAACTGAGTAATGAAATGAGAACACCCAAATGGCAAAAGAGATTAAGAAACAAAATTGAAACCCTAGGTACAGAAATAACCCACCTAATTGAGTATTAAAAGGACAACCTGAGGAAAAAAATTAAGAGAAAAGCTAAGAAAATATAAGGTCTATACAAGTCATGATCAACCTAACAATGCATTGTAGAATTTATTGCTACACCACAACAAAAACTTGGTGCATACAAAGCCAGACAAAATAGATACATGAAATGCATCAGATAAAGTAAACAGAATGATCAGTTCAGGAACAATGAAAAAGGTTTATACAGATTTTGAAAGGAAGCAGGTTTGTGGATACGGTAAGTGAAACAGCGGACACTGATTGCAGGTAAGTACAACAACTGTTTATTCACAAGCAAGCAATGGCACACTTTACTCACATGTAAGTCAAACAAGCACTCTTCCAAGTCACCCAAACTATAGAAACTACAACGCTAAGCATTCAATACACATGTTAAACAAGATTAAACGAGCAATAAACAATGACTTAACTAGGTATGCACCCGATACATGAACCTATTAACTGCAACACACCTTCCAAATGCTTTCTCCGGCGCTGCCCACGGCTTGCAGCCTGGAGAGAGCTCAGAGTCAAGAGACACGTATGTTCACCTTTAGATATCTGAAGACCGGAAGCCAACGGCAGGTATTGCAGCATGTGACCTGGGACCAGAAACCGGTGCCTCAGGGCATGGGAGCTAACCAATAGGAAGTCGACTATATACCTGGAGCATGGACATTAACCAGTACAGTGGAAGCACCTTTCAGAACAATTTCTGATCAGCAAATAATTTAACTTTCCATATTACAATGGGATAATAAATGAACATTGAAACTACATTCCATGCACCAAAATGTCAGCAACCCTGGCACAGAATTACCAACAAGCACAGAGACAAAGAGCCTTTGGTCTAATATCTGGTCAAACAGGGTGATACACAATCAAGAAGCAAACTGAATTGTGGAGGAAAAAGAATGTACTCACACAACTGAAGACATGCAAATACCTGAAGTTACAATGGATATGCTAAAAGCAGTTATAAAGAATACCCACAATTGAAAAAGTACCAGCCGTGAGATAATATTCATAATTACAGGTATAAGAAATGTACTTGCCTCCTTCCATACTTACTGGTCATATATCACTACTTTTCCTAAAAAAGTGCCTAAAATCCTGAAAAGACAAGGTAAAATAGTTCTCTTACCTAAAGGAGAGGTCATAAATGATCCATCAAAATATCATTCTATAACTTGTTTACAAACTATATATAAAATCAGAATCAGAATCAGGTTTACTATTACCAGCATGTGTCATGAAATTTGTTAACTTAGCGGCAGCAGTTCAATGCAATATGTAATACTGAAGAAAAAAACAAAGTAAAATATTAATAATAATAATAAATAAATAAAGCAATCAATTACAGTATACGCATGTTGAATAGATTACAAATTGTGCAAAAACAGAAATAATGTATGTTAAGAGGGAGGTAATGTCCAAGGGTTCAATGTCCATTTAGGAATCGGATGGCAGAGGGGAAGAAGCTGTTCCTGAATCACTGAGTGTGTGCCTTTAGGCTTCTGTATTTCCTACCTGATGGTAACAGTGAGAAAAGGGCATGCCCTGGGTGCTGGAGGTCCTTAATAATCAACACTGCCTTTCTGAGACACCGCTCCCTGAAGATGTCCTGGGTACTTTGTAGGCTAGTACCCAAGATGGAGCCAACTAAATTTACAACCCTCTGCAGCTTCTTTCGGTCCAGTGCAGTAGCGCCCCCCCCCCCACACCCCCATACCAGACAGTGAGGCAGCCTGTCAGATGCTCTCCACAGTATATCTATAGAAGTTTTTGAGTGTATTTGTTGACATGTCAAATCTCTTGAAATTCCTAATGAAGTATAGCCGTTGTCTTGCCTTCTTTATAACTGCATTGATATGTTGGGACCAGGTTAGATCCTCAGAGATCGTGACACCCAGGAACTTGAAACTGCTCACTCTCTCCACTTCTGATCTTTCTATGAGGATTGGTATGTGTTCCTTCGTCTTACCCTTCCTGAAGTCCACAATCAGCTCTTTCACCTTACTGACGTTGAGTGCCAGGTTGTTGCTGCGGCACCACTCCACTAGTTGGCATATCTCACTCCTGTACACCCTCTTGTCGCCACCTGAGATTCCACCAACAATGGTTGTATCGTCAGCAAATTTATAGATGGTATTTGAGCTATGCCTAGCCATACTGTCATATATATATATATATATATATATATATATTTAGATAGATAGATAGATAGAGAGAGAGAGAGAGAAAGAGAAAGAAAGAAAAAGAGAAAAGCAGTGGGCTAAGCACACACCCCTGAGTTGCATCAGTGTTGATTGTCAGCAAGGAGGAGATGTTATCACCAATCCGCACAGATCGTGGTCTTCCAGTTAGGAAGTTGAGGATCCAATTGCAGAGGGAGGTGCAGAGGCCCAGGTTCTGCAACTTCTCAGTCAGGATTGTGGGAACAATGGTATTAAATGCTGAGATATAATTGATGAACAGTATCCTGATGTAGGTGTTTGTGTTGTCCAGGTGGTCTAAAGCCATGTGAAGAGCCATTAAGATTGTGTCTGCCGTTGATCTATTGTGGCAATAGGCAAATTGCAATGGGTCCAAATCCTTGCTGAAGCTGAGGTTCAGTCTAGTCATGACCAACCTCTCAAAGCATTTCACCACTGTGATGTGAGTGCTACCGGGCGATAGTCATTACGGCAGCTCACATTATTCAAAATTGTAACATCATGTATCTCACAACTAATCACCACTCACTTAGGTAACCACAATATACTTACAGCAGAGCAGAAAGGATGCCTTAAGGCTATGAAAGGATGTAAAGAACAACTGATAATAGATTCTGTAATTCTAAATCAAGCCCAGCCTTAAAGCAGAAATCTTTCATGTTGTTGTAATTGACGACCAAAAAGCTTTTGATTTTGTCCCATCCTCATGGTTAATAGAAGTTCTTAATACATGTAAACTACACCCAATACTTGTGAAATTCCTGCAACACCTGATGGAGCATTGGCGTACTATTAACAACCAAAAAAGAATAACCACCATTATCAAAATAAACCAAGGCATTTTCCAGGTGATTCTCTAAGCCCACTATGGTTTTGACCAGCTTTAAACCCGCTCTCTAATTTAGTGAACTGGACTAAAATAGGATATTAAATCAGAAACAACCAAATGAATGATACCTTGACACACCTACATGCTGGAGGGAGGGGAGCTGGGGGGGGGACTTTGGGGTTCTCACGTTTATCTGTCATTCATTCTTTCGAGCTCGTCTCTGTTTTCGTGGATGTTTGCAAAGAAAAAGCATTTCAAGATGTATATTGCATACATTTCTCTGACATTAAATTGTACCTTTAAACCTTCGAACCTTTTACACTTGGACAATTTGAAATCATTTGTTCCTTCATCAATAACGCTAAACTAATTAATTTAAATCGTACAATTAGCTTCTAAACATATAAATATGAATTTTGAATGAGATAAATGCAAAATATTAAACATAAAGAAAGGTGCAATAGGGCTAATAGAATACAATACAGAGCAGCAGAGTACAATACAACTGGTGGATGAATATAAAACATATAGGTATCTGGGATATCAACAAGGAAAGAAAATACATCATAGTGTGATGAAGGAAAAACTTTCGACAGAATTTACCTCAAGGCTTAAGAAAATCTGCCAAACGGAGCTCGACAGTAAAAAGAAAACAAAGGCAATAAACACTTTCACTATACCCATATTAATGTATTCTTTTGGCATAATACCTTGGTCCAAAACCGATTTGGAAAATTTACAAAAAAAGAACTGAGAAAGCAACTTTTAGAAAACACCGTGTACACTTGAACGCACTTAGATTAACACTACCTAGGACAGAAGGAGGAAGAGGAAGAACAGACATAAAATTTACACAACAGTCAGATGAAACTTCTAAGAATGTATTTTCATCAACAAAAACAGGACTCAGCACTCCATGCAAGCATACACAATTCTGATATGTACACACCACTAAACTAAATGAAAGCACAGCCCAAAAAATGAAGAAATTATAACTATAGAAGAAAAAGTTAGCCAATGGAAGAGCATGACCCTCCATGGAAGACATCCCCTTGGCCTGAGCAGACTAGATGTTGAAAAGGAAGCATCGAATGCCTGCCTCAGAAATGGAGAAGTTTTCCCAGAGGCAGAGGGATTCCTGGTGGCAATACAGGACCAAGTGTTTAACACAGAATGATCAAAACTACATAATAAAAGACCAACAAATTCAAGAGGATCAAATACAGAAAATGCCAAGAGAAACCCGAAACAGTTCAACACATCACAGGATCCTGCAGCAGTTTAACTCAATCTGATTACTTACAGAGCCAAAATAAGTGATAAACACCATTCACCAAAATCATGCTTTAAAATACAAATACTAAGCAATTACCATCAATACCAGAGGAAACAACACTCTGGAACATGGTTACACCACCATCAAGAATGCCTACCGTGCTACTCCACACCCTCACTTCAGGAAGTCTGATCACCTAGCTGTACTTCTACTCCCTGAGCACAGGCAGAGACTGAAGACTGCAGCACCAGTAGTGAGGACCAAGGTTTGGACAAGGGAGACACAGGAGCGCTTACTTCAGGGATTCATCTACAAATCTGGATGAGTATGCTGCAATTATTACCAACTTCATTAAAACCTGTGTGGATGAGTGTGTGCCTACAAAGACTTACTGTGGATTCCCAAACCAAAAGCCATGGAGGAACCAGAAGGTAGGTAGTCTGCTGAAGGCTAGATCTGTGATATTCAAGTCTGGCAATCCAGGCCTGTACCAGAAAACCAGGTATGATTTGTGGAGGATTATCTCAAGAGTGAAGAGACAATTCAAATGAGGTTGGAGGTGACATTGGACGTACGACAACTCTGGCAGGGTTTGCAAAGCATTACTTCCTACAAAACAAAACCCAATAGCATGAATGGCAGCGATGCTTCACTACCAGATGAACTCAACGCCTTCTATGCACGCTTTGAAAGGGCGAACACAACTACAGCTGTGAAGATCCCTGTGAGCTCTGTCTCAGAGGCCAATGTTAGGCTGTCTTTAAAGAGAGTGAACCCTCGGAAGACACAAGGTCCTGATGGAGTACCTGGCAAGGCTCTGAAAACCTGTGCCAGCCAGCTGGCAAGAGTATTCAAGGACATCTTCAACCTCTCACTGCCATGGGCGGGTTCCCACTTGCTTCAAAAAGGCAACAATTATACCAGTGCCTAAGAAGAATAATGTGAGCTGCCTTAGTGACTATCGCCCGGTAGCACTCACATCTACAGTGATGAAAATGCTTTGGGAAGTTGGTCATGACTAGACTGAGCTCCTGCCTTAGCAAGGACCTGGACCCACTGCAATTTGCCAATCGCCTTAACAGGTCAATGGCTGATGCAGTCTCAATGGACAATACAAACACCTATGTCAGGATGCTTTTCATCGACTATAGCTAAGCATGTAACTATCCTGATTGATAAGTTACAGAACCTGGGCCTCTGTACCTCCCTCTGCAATTGGATCCTCGACGACCTAACCGGGAAGACCACAATCTGTGCGAATTGGTGATAGTATCTTCACCTCACTGACAATCAACACTGATGCACCTCAGGGAGGTGTGCTTAGCCCACTGCTCTACTCTGTCTATACCCATGACTGTGTGGCTGGGCAAAGCTCAAATACCATCTATAAATTTGCTACCATTGTTGGTAGAATCTCAAATGGAGACGTTGGAGCCAAGAGGGCATACAGGAGTGAGATATGCCAACTAGTGGAGTGGTGTCACAGCAACAACCTGGCACTCAACGTCAGTAAGACGAAAGAGCTTATTATAGACTTCAGGAAGGGTAAGACGAAGGAACACATACCAATTCTCACAGAGGGATCAGAAGTGGAGAGAGAGAGCAGTTTTAAGTTCCTTGGTGTCAAGATCTCATAGGATCTAACCTGGTCCCAACATATCGATGGAGCTATAAAGAAAGCAAGACAGCATCTATACCTCATTAGGAGTTTGAAGTGATTTGGTAAGTCTACAAATACACTCAAAAACTTCTATCGATGTACTATGGAGAGCATTCTGACAGGCTGCATCACTGTCTGGTATGGAGGAAGGTGCTAATGCACAGGACCGAAAGAAGCTGCAGAGGATTGTAAATTTAGTCAGCTCCATCTTGGGTACTAGCCTACAAAGTACCCAGGACATCTTCAGGGGGCGGTGTCTCAGAAAGGCAGCGTCTATTATTAAGGACCCCCAGCACCCAGGTCATGCTCTTTTCTCACTGTTACCATCAGGTAGGAGGTACAGAGGCCTAAAAGCACACACTCAGTGATTCAGGAACATCTTCTTCCCCTCTGCCATCTGATTCCTAAATGGACTTTGAAGCTTTGGACACCACCTCACTTTTTTAAGCATATATTATTTCTGTTTTTTACATGATTTTTAATCTATTCAATATACATATACTGTAATTGATTTACTTATTTATATATTATTATTTTTTCTTCTATATTATGTATTGCATTGAACTGCTGCCAGGTTAACAAATTTCATGACACATGCCGGTGATAATAAACCTGACTTTGGTTCTGAAACTCATAAAAGACTTATATTTATACCTTACTATAAATAAAAGTTTAATCCAGTTTCAGAGTCAGAGTACTACAAATTATATTATGACTGATCCATTTTTACAGACAGGACCATAACCTTCCAGATATAATTTACAGGATAAAAAGCAAAAACAAAAAAGATCTAGTGCTTTCCTGGGGTATATGACCCATAAACAATTTTTGAGCTTCATGCTGGTTATAACTGATGTTTTGATAAGAAACTCTGTCATTTTTTTCAGGGATGATGCCTGGGCAAGTCTAGTCTGGCACTACAGATAGATAGATATATAAAGAGAGAGAAGGGGGGGGGAGGAAAGAAAGAAAGAGAGAGAGAGAGAGAGAGAGAGAGAGGAGAGAGAGAGAGAGAGAGGGAGAGCACGCGAGAGAGAGACTGAGACTCTCGTTGTTGTGCTTAATTGTTGAAGTTTGCTTTATCACGGTTCTAGAACATAGTCGCCACAGCTGAACAGCTCCTTCTTATCTCTAAAGATTAGCTGCACTCCTTTGGGAAATTTCTTGGAGGTGCAACATTGTGGCAGGAAAGATGGTGTAAAGTGCTGGGCAATGACACAACATTGTGTGAAACCATTCTTTACCGAGTCGATCCTCTGGTTGTTATTGTGAAGTAAATGTAAGATAGAGATCAGTTTTTTGGGGGCAATGTGTTGTCCATGTGAATCAATGGTATCAAAGGTGCATCAAGAACATTATAGTAGCTAATGCTCCCTGCAATATCCTTGGGTTGTTATTTGGTGCCTCCAGATGGATGGATGCAGGGAGTAGTTCTTCAACCATAAACAAGTAGAGATGAGGAGGACTTCCCCTGTAGTGGGCTGCAGAAGACCATTCTATTGTCAACACAGTCAGCCTTGTCTCCTTACCTGAGGATGGTCACAATCCCAGAATTTTTGAGGTTCCCACAAATAATCTCCTCTTCCCATTGAACGATGAGACTACAGATTTGTGAAGCTCTTCAGTTCTGAGTTTTGAAATCTTAGTGGGCATACTGATAGCTCTTGAAGCTTTGTTACTTTTCATTTGGTATATGGCCTTCTTGAACTTGTCAGTCAGGAGTCTACAAAATTGCTAAATTAATATTAATGGGGCAATGTCGCCATCTGCTGACAGACAAGGTACAAGGTATCGCACCAGATAATTTCACTTTAGCTTACAAAATTTCAGTGGCTGAAATGAGGCTTTGCAACTTTTTTTCTATACCATGATGGCAGTTCTAAATAATATTATTACACCTCACTGCTGACCCTGATAAATCAAAATTGTGTGAAACAATAGTAGTAAAGCTCCGTTTCAATTGGAAACTCGATACATTTCAGATGTCAATTGCTTCTGGATTGACAACTAAAATTTTCTTATGTAGGCTCTGGTCTACTTTTTTAGTATTTCTTTTCAAAACCCTGTCATGCTGCAAACCCACAAAATTAATCCATATGTCTGTAAATACTAACAACTCTTGCTAAGCAGAAGAAATTTCAGCCGCAGATAACGCAATATAGCATTTACTCAGAAGGGCATGATTGGGTCCTTTGTAAATATGCAGGCTTTCTTATCATACTGCCTCTTTCACGTTGCAAGTATTTATTCATTTTTAAAATGCATAGTTTCTATTTACAACATAGAATGGAATCATTTATAATACGGAGGGAAGGGGGGCATTCAGCCCATCATGTTCATGTCTGTTGGTCCAGAGTTCTGCAAATACACATCTAGGGCTCTTCAAATATATGTCCAAGTACCTTGTTAAATGTAATGAAATTTCCGCCTTTATTACTCTTCAAGTATATTCCATTCCAGCATAACCTCTTGCTCTTCTAGTTCATACCTCAGCCAAGAAACAGCACTGGGAATGCATATTAAATTGCCCAGTGTAGAAAGGAGAAAGCTTCAGCTGTTCATAAAAGGCACAAAACCTGCAATTGTTTTGAGCTGCTGCCCTTGATGATCTGTGGATATTCATTCCAATGTACTTTGTCCCTCCTGTTTACTTTACATTCCATCGCCTTGCTCCATCTCCTCACGTGTTTCTGGATTGAATTCCATTTGTAACTTCCTGTCCCGTTCCTATCTGCCTACACCATACAACTTCTTGTATCATCGGCAAACTTCCTATAACATTGAAGTCTGTGTCAATAAAAATAAGGTAGTAAATACTAAGCTCTGCAGAACCATACTACTAACAGTCTTATTTTCATAGAAACACACGTCAACAATTAATATTCTGCCATTAAGCTAACTCGGGATCTCATTTGGATCCCACCCGTTATCCCACACAATCTTTGATTAAAATCTTATCAAATCCCTTTATTGTTTATCACATAAAATGGCAGAAGTACGGGGTATTGCCATTTTTCAGGGAAACGTGAACGAATGTTTAAAGTAGATGAACTTGTGTGACAAAGGAGAGAAAGCAAACGACTTAGTGAATGTGTAGCGGACGATTCCTATGATGGGGGAGTCTAAGACCAGAGAACACATCCTCAGAATAGAGGGACATCCTTTTAGAATGGAGATGAGGAGGAATTTCTTTAGCCAGAGAGTGGTGAATCTGTGTAATTTGTTGCCTCAGATGGCTGTGGAGGCAAAGTCATTGGGTATGTTTAAGGCAGAGGCTGACAGATTCTTGATTGGTCAGGGCATGAAGAGATACGGGGAGAAGGCAGGAGATTGGGGCTGAGAGGGAAAATGGATCAGCCATGAAGAAGCGGAAAAGCAGACTCAATGAGCCAAATGGCCCAATTCTGCTCCTATATCTTATGGTCTTAAAGTATTCATAACAAGGTGGATAAATTAAAAGTGCAGATTGTTATTAATGAATATGATATAGTTGGGATCACAGAGACATGGCTCCAGGGTGACCAAGGATGGGAGCTCAACATTCAGGGATATTCAATATTCAGGAGGGATAGACATGAAAGAAAAGGAGGTGGGGTGGCATTGCTGGTTAGAGAGGAGATTAATGCAATAGAAAGGAAGGACATTAGCCTGGAGGATGTGGAATCGATATGGGTAGAGCTGCATAACGCTAAGGGGCAGAAAACGCTGGTGGGAGTTGTGTACAGGCCACCTAACAGTAGTAGTGAGGTTGGGGATGGTATTAAACAGGAAATTAGAAATGCGTGCAATAAAGGAACAACAGTTATAATGGGTGACTTTAATCTACATGTAGATTGGGTGAACCAAATTGGTAAGGGTGCTGAAGAAGAGGATTTCTTGGGATGTATGCGGGATGGTTTTTTGAACCAACATGTCGAGGAACCAACTAGAGAGCAGGCCATTCTAGACTGGGTATCGAGCAATGAGGAAGGGTTAATTAGCAATCTTGTCGTGAGAGGCCCCTTGGGTAAGAGTGACCATAATATGGTGGAATTCTTCATTAAGATGGAGAATGACATAGTTAACTCAGAAACAAAGGTTCTGAACTTAAAGAAGGGTAACTTTGAAGGTATGAGACGTGAATTAGCTAAGGTAGACTGGCAAATGGTACTTAAAAGGGTTGACGGTGGATATGCAATGGCAAGCATTTAAAGATCGCATGGATGAACTACAACAATTGTTCATTCCTGTTTGGCAAAAGAATAAATCAGGGAAGGTTAGTGCACCCATGGCTGACAAGGGAAATTAGGGATAGTATCAATTCCAAAGAAGAAACATACAAATTAGCCAGAAAAAGCGGCTCACCTGAGGACTGGGAGAAATTCAGAGTCCAGCAGAGGAGGACAAAGGGCTTAATTAGGAAAGGGAAAAAAGATTATGAGAGAAAACTGGCAGGGAACATAAAAACTGACTGTAAAAGCTTTTATAGATATGTGAAAAGAAAAAGATTGGTTAAGACAAATGTAGGTCCCTTACAGACAGAAACAGGTGAATTGATTACGGGGAACAAGGACATGACAGACCAATTGAATAACTACTTTAGTTCTGTCTTCACTAAGGAGGACATAAATAATCTTCCGGAAATAGTAGGGGACAGAGGGTCTAGTGAGATGAAGGAACTGAGGGAAATACATGTTAGTAGGGAAGTGGTGTTAGGTAAATTGAAGGGATTAAAGGCAGATAAATCTTCAGGGCTAGATGGTCTGCATCCCAGAGTGCTTAAGGAAGTAGCCAAACAAATAGTGGATGCATTAGTGATAATTTTTCAAAACTCTTTAGGTTTTGGACTAGTTCCTGAGGATTGGAGGGTGGCTAATGTAACCCCGCTTTTTAAAAAAGGAGGGAGAGGGAAACCGGGGAATTATAGACCGGTTAGCCTAACATCGATGGTGGGGAAAATCCTAGAGTCAGTTATCAAAGATGTGATAACAGCACATTTGGAAAGCGGTGAAATCATCAGACAAAGTCAGCATGGATTTGTGAAAGGAAAATCATGTCTGACGAATCTCAGAATTTTTTGAGGATGTAACTAGTAGAGTGGATAGGGGAGAACCAGTGGATGTGGTATATTTGGATTTTCAAAAGGCTTTTGACAAGGTCCCACACAGGAGATTAGTGTGCAAACTTAAAGCACACAGTATTGGGGGTATGGTATTGCTGTGGATAGAGAATTGGTTGACAGACAGGAAGCAAAGAGTGGGAATAAACGGGACCTTTTCAGAATGGCAGGCAGTGACTAGTGAGGTACCGCAAGGCTCAGTGCTGGGACCCCAGTTGTTTACAATATATGTTAATGACTTAGATACGGGAATTAAATGCAGCATCTCCAAGTTTGCAGATGACACGAAGCTGGGCGGCAGTGTTAGCTATGAGGAGGATGCTAAGAGGATGCAGGGTGACTTGGATAGGTTAGGTGAGTAGGCAAATTCATGGCAGATGCAATTTAATGTGGATAAATGGGAGGTTATCCACTTTGGTGGCAAAAACAGGAAAACAGATTATTATCTGAATGGTGGCCGATTAGGAAAAGGGGAGGTGCAACGAGACCTGGGTGTCATTACACACCAGTCATTGAAAGTGGGCATGCAGGTACAGCAGGCGGTGAAAAAGGCGAATGGTATGCTGGCATTCATAGCAAGAGGATTTGAGTACAGGAGCAGGGAGGTACTACTGCAGTTGTACAAGGCCTTGGTGAGTCCCCTAATCTGAAGAAAGACATTCTTGCCGTAGAGGGAGTACAAAGAAGGTTCACCAGATTGATTCCTGGGATGGCAGTACTTTCATATGATGAAAGACTGGATCGACTAGGCTTATACTCGTTGGAATTTAGAAGATTGAGGGGGGATCTTATTGAAATGTATAAAATCCTAAAGGGATTGGACAGGCTAGATGCAGGAAGATTGTTCCCGATGTTGGGGATGTCCAGAACGAGGGGTCACAGTTTAAGGATAAAGGGGAAGCCTTTTAGGACCGAGATGAGGAAAAACTTCTTCACACAGAGAGTGGTGAATCTGTGGAATTCTCTGCCACAGGAAACAGTTGAGGCCAGTTCATTGGCTACATTTAAGAGGGAGTTAGATATGGCCCTTGAGGCTAAAGGGATCAGAGGGAATGGAGAGAAGGCAGGTACAGGGTTCTGAGCTGGATGATCAGCCACAATCATACTGAATGGCGGTGCAGGCTCAAAGGGCTGAATGGCCTACTCCTACACTTATTTTCTATGTTTCTATATAAACAGCAATAGGATTGGCCTCAGACTTCTCCAGTCTGCAGACTGCAGGCACAATAGGCCAAAAGATGACCTTCTCTGCTGTAAATTCAATATCTCTGCAAATTGGCAAATGAAATGAACATAGCTGCTGCTCAAAACTTTCAACCTAAGTTCCGATGAAAGGCCCTGGGTGAGGGACCCATTCTCTGAATCTTCTGCTCAGCCTGAGAACTTGACTTCCAGAGAAGAACATTGTGAGCTTCTCCAGTGGAGGTTCACGAGAATGATTCCAGGAATGAAAAGGTTAACAAATGAGGAGTGGTCGACGGCTCTGGGCCTGCACTCGCTGAAGATTAGAAGAATGAGGGGGAAACTCATTGAAACCTATCAAATACTGAAAGGATTAGACAGAGTGGACGTGGAGAGGATGGTTCCGATTGTGGCTGAGTCTAGGACCAGAGGGCACAGCCTGGAAGTAGAGGGACAACCCTTTAGAACAGAGATGAGGAGGAATTTCTTTAGCCAGGGGGTGGTGAATCTGTGGAATTCTTTGCTACAATTGATATGGAAGCCAAGTCATTGGGTGTATCGTTCTTGATTGGCAAGGGTGTCAAACGTTACAAGGAGAGAGCAGAATGGGGTTGAGAGAGATGATAAATCAGCCATGATGGAGTGGGAGAACAAGCTCGACGGGCTGAATGGCTTAACTCTGTTCTCGTGTCTTATATGACTCCCTGGTATCGAGCACTACAAAAATTGAGGGCTTCCTCACCAACCCGGCCCGTCCTTTCTTTTCTTTTTAAATCTTTTTATTAATTATTATTCACAATCAACAACAGAGAAAAATACATCAAAATAATCAAGATAACATATCCATATGTAGAAAAAGAGTTAAACTATCAACCAGGCTCAACAGTATATCAATAATAATCAAAAAACAAAGTACTAAAGCTTTTTTTATCGAAAAAAGGAAAGAAAGAAAAAAAAAAGAACCCCTACTAACTAAAACAGAGAAAACCCCTAATTACTAAAAAAAAAAGGGAAAAAAAACCCATTTGGAGCACAATCCCGGAGCTATGCACCATACAAGCTTCCATTAAAAAAAGACATCAAATTGCCAACCAAATCCATATAACCAAGCATCAGAGAAGGACCATCTGTATTAACTCAAGTCAAATGGTAATAACAGGCAAAAGAACCCCACCTTTTCTCGAAGTCAAATTTAGGATCAAAAGTTCAACTTCTGATTTTTTCCAAACTAAGACATAACATCACCTGAGAGAACCATTGTATCAAAGTGGGAGCAGAGGCACCTTTCCATTTTAATAAAATAGCCCTTCTAGCCAATAATGTGACAAATGCAATTAAGTATTGGTCAGATATAGAAATACCGTGAATGTGTTGAGGAATTATACCAAACAAAACTGTCAATTTATTAGGTTGTAAATTGATTTTTAAAGCTTTAGAGATTGTAGAAAAATAGATTTCCAAAATTGTTTCAATACAGAACACGACCAAAACATATGTGTCAATGTAGCTATCTCAGTTTTGCATCTATCACACTAACTATTTACATTAGGAAATATTTTATACAATCTCTCCTTCGTCAAATAATAACGATGTACAATTTTAAATTGAATTAGAGAATGACTGGCACAAATCGAAGAAGAGTTAACCAGCTTCAAAATTCGCAACCAATCCTCTGTTATCAAGGTCATATTAAGCTCTCTTTCCCAATCTTGTTTAATCTTAAGTAAAGGATAATTATCTTGTTGTAATAGTAAATTATAAATTTTCCCAATAAAACCTGTCACTAAAGGGTTCATTTTTAAAATAATATCTAACAGGTCAGAATCTTGTATATATGGAAAATTACTTAAATATTCTTGTAAGAAATGTCTGACCTGAAGATATTGCAAAAAATGTGAATATGAGAGAGAGTATTTAGTTACTAATTTCTCAAAGGATATCAATCAACCTTTTTGAAACAAGTCCATAGAGGAAAAAATTCCTTTATTCCTCCAAAGAGAAAAGGTAGGATCACTAAGTGAAGGTTTAAATAAATAGTTTCAATAAATTAAACTAAAAAGGTTAAATTTTTTAAGATTAAAATATTTACAAAACAGGTACCAAATTCGTAATGATTGATTAATCATAGGATTTATATTTAGAATAGAAATTTTGGCTAATTGTACAGGTAAAGAAGCTCCTAATAACGAAGTTAAATGAAATTGTTTCACAATTTTCAATTCCAAATCAACCCAAGATGGTCGTTCCTTTTTATTTGTCCAATATAACCAGGAACACGCATAACGTATATTGACAGCCCAATAATACATTCTTAAATTAGGCAAAGTAAGACCTTCATCCTTTTTTAATTTTTGTAAATGACATTTTCCAATTCTTGGTCTTTTATTATTCCAAACAAAAGATGAAATAATAGTCAACCTGATCAAAAAACTTCTTAGTTAGAAAAATAGCAATGTTTTGAAATACATATAAAAATTTTGGTAAAATTATCATTTTAACTGCATGAATTTGACCTACTAAAGAAAGTGTAAGTGGATTCCATCTAGAAAAAAATTGCTTCATAAAATCCACTAAGGGAACTAAATTAGCTCTATAAAGGTCTCCATAATTTTTAGTGATGATAATACCTAAATATTTAAAAGAATCCGTAACTTTTAGGGGAATGTTATATATAGAAGCAGAATCATTTAAAGGAAATAATTCACTTTTATGCAGGTTTAATTTATATCCTGAAAACAATCCAAATTCATTTAATAATTTCAATAAGCTAGGAATAGATTCTTCGGGATTCAAAACATAAACCAAAAGATCATCCGCATAAAGGGAGATCTTATGAATAGCCCCATTTATAGAAATTCCTTGAATATTTTTAGCTTCACGAAGTGCAATAGCCAAGGGTTCCAACATCAAGTTAAATAACAGAGGACTTAACGGACATCCTTGTCTCGTACCCCGGGAAAGTTGAAAAAAAGGGGATCTACAGTTATTAGTGATAACAGTGGCAATAGGGCTTTTATATATCAATCTAATCCATTTATTAAAATTAGTACCAAAGCTAAATTTCTCTAAAACTTTAGATAGATATTTCCATTCAACTCTATCAAATGCATTTTCAGCATCTAGAGAAACAACACATTGGGGAGTCTTAGAGAGGGATGAGTATATAATATTGAACAATCTCTGAATATTAGAAAAAGAATAACGGCCTTTTATAAAACCCATTTGATCCTGAGAAATAATTTTAGCTAGTATATTCTCCATCTGATTAGCAATTATTTTTGAAAGAATTTTGGCATCCACATTTAATAATGAAATAGGTCTGTATGAAGCACAATCAGTAAGGTCTTTATCTTCCTTAAGAATTAAAGAAATAGAAGCTTCATAAAATGTGGAAGGTAACTCTCCTAACAGAAAAGAATCTTTAAGCATTTCCAACATATAAAGAGTAAGCAAATGTTCAAATTTTTTATAAAATCCTACAGTAAAACCACCCAATCCAGGAGCTTTACCAGATTGCATTGAAAGAATAGCTTTCTGAATTTCTCTTTCAGTAAAAGGAGCATCAAGAATTTGCTGATCTTCAACAGACATTCTAGGAAAATCAATCTTTTGTAAAAAGGCATACACATTAGAAAGGTCAGCTGGAAACTGAGATTTATAGAGTTCACTGTAATAGTCTTGAAAAATTTTATTAATATCTTCATAATTACAAGCTAAACTACCATTTCCCTTACGAATTTTTAAAATTCGTCTTTTAGCTCTAACTGCTTTAAGTTGAGAAGCTATGCTAACAGCTTGTTACTTTTATCTCCAAACATATAAAATTCACTTTTTAGTTTAAGCAAATTTCTTTCAAGAGGATAAGTTAATAGTAAATTATATTGTGATTAAATTCAACCCTTTGTTTAAATAAATCAACATTAGGAGAAACTGCATTAGGAGAAAGTATTATCCAGATCTTTAATTAGTTTGGAAATTCTATCTAACTCTATTTTTGTCTGTTTCTTGAGTTTAGCCAAATAAGATATTATCTGACCTCGCAAATATGCTTTGAGTGTATCCCATATAATCAATTTCGAAACATCTCCCGTATTATTAAAAAGAAAGAAATCTTTTATTTGAATCTCTATAAATTTAACAAAGTCCGAACTTTGTAATAAATTTTCTGGAATGCACCAAGGCAAGTTTACATTACTAACATCAGTTAACTCAAAAGTTAAGCTTAAAGGCGCATGGTCCGAGACTGCAATAGCATCATACTCACATTTCTGGACTTTGGACAAAAATCGGAAATCAGCTATAAAATAATCAATTCTCGAATATTTATTATGAACATGTGAATAAAAAGAATAATCTCTGTCATTAGGATGTAAATTTCTCCAGATTTCTATCAAACCATAATCAGTTAAAAAGGAATTAATGTGTTGCCGAATGACTCAGAAGCTGCTGATTGGTTGAACTCTTGTCAATCAAAGGGTTTAAACGACAGTTGAAGTCACCTCCCATCAGCAGCATATATTCATTTAAGTCTGGGAATAAACCAAATACATTTTTTTAAAAAAGATCATCTACATTAGGTCCATATAGATTAACCAGGACAGTTTTTCTATTACAAATTGTTCCTTTAATAATTAAAAATCTACCATTATTATCTGAAACAATGTCTTCTTGAATAAATATTAGATTTAATAAAAATAGATACTCCCTTTGTTTTATTTTGACAAGTAGCATGGTATTGAAGGCCTTTCCATGTTTTAAAAAATCTATTTTGATCGCCCGTTCTGATATGCGTTTTTTGAGCAAAAATTGTATCGGGCTGGAATCGATTAATAACTTTAAAAATCTTCCTTCGCTTAATAGGGTGATTCCAGCCACGTACATTCCAACTAATAACGTTTATCTGTTTAAGTACCATTGGATATTATTCTTAAACACGACAATACACGCATACCATCGCGGGCTAATCAAAGATGGCGGTGATGAATGTAACCAAATAGAAAACGCGCATGCTCCGGAACTCCATAATAGGAAAAAATACAAAAAGTGTGTGTGAAAAAAAATCCCACAATAAACCCCAAAATACAAAAATACCCCCAAACCTCCCACCATCCCCAAAGAAGAAAATCTGGCAAAAGAGAGAAAAAGCCGGGACTCATCCCCAAGAAAAAAGACATAAGAACAGAATTCCGCGTGCCGCTCAATTTAAATAATGATTAAAAGTTTTTTCTCCCAATTCCCCCCCTTTACAAAGAAAATACGTAACCTTAAGATAAGAAAGCCCAGCAAAGAAAAAAAATGTTTATACTTAATCATCGAAAATAAGCTAAAGGAATGCGAAGACAGTCTCCAAAGACGCCAAAACAATACTATTAGCCCAAACAGTTTAATCTCTAAAGAGAGAAAAGCAGCGCCATTATTCTTTAACTTACTACCTTATTTAACAAAATAATTAAAGCTAATTATCTATTACTAAATACTCCATAATATAAGAAAACAAATCTATATAAACTGCAAGCAAACTATCACTTAATTAATAAAGAAAAAGAAAAATAGAAACAGATAATCAAACCAGTTCACAATCTATCCACTGTATTAATTCACTCCGTATACTAAAGAGTCTTCAAAAAAAGTCATTCGTTAGTCAAACTAAGAAGACGACCTCTTCTTTAAGTAATCAATCGATCAAAAGATATATTCAGCATACCGAAATCTTCAAAACCTGTTTTCTTTCAGAAAATTATTCGGAGACTCTAATATCCTTCATACTTCAGCCGATTCCACAATAGAATTGACAAAATCCAATGCCGCTTGGGGATCCAAGAAGACACAAGGAGTAGAATCTTTCTTTTTCAATCTTTTTATTAGTTTCAACAACAAACACGATACAAAAAGTACATAATAATTGGGATTATGTTAATTGATAATAATTATTAAAGTTTACAGTCAGGTAGCACATAGTTAGAAACATCAGAAAATCACACAGATTAACAACAAAATATAAAAAGAGTATACATAAAATATAAAATATTGTAAAAAAAGAAAAAGAAAAAAAAAAATCCCCTAAAAAAAATCTACCCAAACTAAAGAAAACTATGGAAAAAAAAAGAAAAGGGCTATTATGATATCTCAGATAGAACCAATAGTGTCACCACTTCCATTCCTCTCACAAAATAGATTGGCAAGGGACAAATTACATCATGTAGAAGTATTGAATAAGTGGTCTCCAAGTCTCATCAAATTTAATAGATGGGTCAAAAATAACACTTCTAATTTTTTCTAGATTTAAACAAGATATAGTTTGAGAAAACCAATGAAATGTTGTAGAAGGATTAATCTCTTTCCAATTCAATAGTATAGATCTTCTAGCCATTAAAGTAACAAAAGCGATCATCCGACAAACTGAAGGGGTCAAATGATGTTTTTCAATCATTGGTAAACCAAAAATGGCAGTAAAAGGATGAGGTTGTAAATCAATGTTCAAATCAGTGAAATAATATCAAAAATATTATCCCAATATTTCTTCAATAAAGGGCAAGACCAAAACATATGAGTTAATGAAGCTATCTCCAAATGACATCTATCACATATAGGATTTATATGAGAGTAATAACGAGCTAATTTATCCTTAGACATATAAGCCCTATGTACAACTTTAAACCTAATCAACGCATGTCTGGCACAAATAGAGGAAGAATTAACTAATTGAAAATTTTTTTTGCCATTTCTCAGTAGGTAAGGTAAGCTTAAGTTCCCTTTCCCAGTCATTCTTAATTGTATTGGAAACATCTGGATTTATTTTCCTTATCATATTATAAATAATTGCTATTGAACCTTTCTGAAAAAGGTTTAAATCCAAAATTTTTTCCAATAGATCAATAGAATATGAAATCAGAAAGGTAGTAAGAACAGTATTTAAAAAGTTTCTGATCTGTAGATATCTAAAAAAAAATGTGATCCAGGTAAATTATATTTATTAGATAATTGTTCAAAAGACATAAAACAATTATCTGAAAATAAATCAGAAAAACGTATTATACCCTTTGTTTTCCAAACCAGATATGCTTGATCCAAAAAAAAGGTTGAAAAAGAAAATTTGATATAATAGGGCTAGTTAAAATGAATTGATTCAGTCCAAAAATTTTTTGAAACAGAAACCAGATTCAAAGAGTATATTTAACTATTGGGTTATCCATTTGTTTGTCCAGTTTAGAAAAGTCAAAAGGAAGTGGGGTCCCTAAAATAGAACCCAATGAAAATCCTGAAACAGAATTACATTCAAGATTAACCCATTGTGGACTTGGAACTGTATCCCAATTCCATGTCCAAAATTTTAAATAACGAATATTAATCACCCAATAGTAGAATCTAAAGTTTGGCAATGCTAAGCCACCCTCCTTTTTGGGCTTCTGTAAGTGTCTTTTACCTAATCTAGGATTTTTATTCTGCCACATGTATGAGGAAGTTTTTGAATCAACATTATCAAAAAAGGATTTTGGAATAAAAATTGACAATGCTTGAAATAAATATAGAAACTTAGGTAAAATAATCATCTTGACAGCGTTGATCCGACCAATTAATGACAAAAACATTGGTGACCATTTAGTTATCAAACCTTTAATCTGATCAAGTAGGGGTAAAAAATTAACCTTAAATAAATCCTTGTGCTTCTTAGTAATTTTAACTCCTAAATAAGTAAATTGATCAGTATCTAATCTAAATGGTGAATATTTATAAATTGGAACCATCACATTTAACAGAAAAAGTTCACTCTTATTAAGATTCAGTTTGTAACCAGAAAATTTACTGAACTTATCCAACAAGGATAAAGTTGCAGGAATAGATTTTTCTGGGTCAGACATATATAATAGTAAATTATCTGCATATAATGACTATCTAGTGCCACAAAATAATTGAAAAAAGGGAGGTCTTTGATTGTTAGTCAAAACCGAAGCTAAGGGAGTATGATATATCAACTTAATCCAGGATATAAATATTGGCTAAAATTAAACTTCTCAAGCATAGTAAATAAATATGGCCATTCAACTCTGTCAAAAGCTTTCTCAGCATCTGATGAGATGACACATTCTGGAGTTCTCAGTGAAGGAGTATAAGTATTTATTAATCTCCTAATATTAAAGGATGAGTAGCGATTTTTGATAAATCCAGTTTAATCCGCAGAAATAATTTGAGGTAATACCTTTTTAACCTAGATGCTAGTATTTTAGAAAAATCTTGGAATCAACATTCAATAAAGATATCCGTCTGTATGATGCACATTCAGTAGGATCCTTATTTTTCTTTAAAATTGAGGAAATGGAAGCTCCATAAAATGATTGTGGCAGTTTACCTATAACAATGGCATCTCTAAAAACTCTGCACAACTGGGGAGAAAGAATAGAAGAGAAAAACTTTAAAAATTCTGCTGTATAACCATCTGGGCCGGGTGATTTACCAGAATTCATTGAAGAAATAGCACCCATTATTTCTTCATCAGTAACAGGTGTTTCTAACTTTAAACATTCGTCGGGTGTTAATTTCAGAAAGTTCAAATTCCTAAAAAAATCTTGCATCTCCCCAGGATCATGAGGAAATTCTGACTGATATAAAGATGTATAAAATTCTTGAAAAGATTTATTAATCTCATCATGATCAACTGTAGAAATATCATTAGGTTTACAAATCTTATTAATTTGACACTTAACCAAAGCTGTTTTTAATTGATTGGCTGATAATTTACCAGATTTATCACTATGTATATAAAACTCACTTCTTGTTTCCATTAATTGATTTTCTATTGACAATGTTAAATGTAATCTATGTTCCATTTGAAGTTCAACTCTCTGTTTGTAAAGCTCCTCATTGGGAGTAATGGCATATTGTTTAACGATGTATTTAATCTTGTCAATCAACACCAATATTTCATTCTTAGTGCGTTTTTTCAATGCAGCCGAGTAAGAAATGATCTGACCACGGATATAAGCTTCAAAAGTATCCCATATAACCCTGATGGAAATTTCATCTGTAGTACTGGTTAAAAAAAAGTCAATCTGATCCTTGATAAATTTTACAAAATCTGAATCTTGAAGTAAGTTAGAATTAAAACGCCATTGTCTAGTATTGGAAGGTATATCCCATAACTTAATAGAGAGATTCAATGGTGCATGATCAGATATGGCAATGATATCATAGTTACACTCAATTACAGATGGAATTAGACGAGAGTCTATAAAAAAAGTCGATCCTAGAATAAGTATGATGTATGTGTGGAAAAAAAAGAAAATTCTTTATCCTTAGGATGTAGAAATCTCCAAATCTCGGAGATTCCAGAATCAATCAAAAACGAATTGATAAGAGAGGACGACTTATTCGGTAGTACCTGAGATGGTACAGATTTATCCATCGAAGATTTTAAGCAACAATTAAGGTCACCCCCCCCCCATTATCAACATATAGTCACTTAAATTAGGAAAAGAGGTAAATAATTGTGTAAAAAATTCAGGGTAATCCACATTCGGGGCATAAACGTTAAGCATAACAACTTTCTTATTAAAAAGTAAACCAGTAATTAACAAGAATCTACCATTCGGGTCAGAGAAGGTGTTGTGATGTACAAAAGCAATTGAAGAATCTATGAAAATTGAAACTCCTCTCACTTTAGCTTTGGAGTTTGAGTGCTACTATTAATCCTTCCAAAACTCAAAAAAACGCTGATTATCCTCTTTCCTCACTTGAGTTTCTTGGGCAAAAATAATATGGGCATTCATTCTATGGAATACTTTAAAAATCTTTTTCCTTTCAATCGGATGGTTTAGTCCATTTGTATTCCAAGAAACAAAGTTAATCCTCTCAGCCATGTTAACCATAAATCAGTCGTTTGGTATATAAAGGGTTAACCAGAGTATAAACCCAGGTAACCGGAAGAGGAACCAGCATTCAGAAAGGAAACGGAAGTTGCAACAAAGCAGACATTGTTGTAGTTCAGAAATAGCCCGATGAAAAAAAAGAACCCCCCCGCCCACAAAACTCTAAAACTAAGCCAAGAGAGGCCAGAAAGCTAGCTAAGACTAAATCTACCCCCATTTCTCCAGAAGGCAGCTCCCAAGTATATGTTGGTAAAAAGACCACCTAAGAAAATACTACACTATAACAGCAAAAAAAAACAATAAACTTAACAAATACAGTAAAATAAAATACCTTAGCATTATAATCACTAACATGCTAATAAAATAAAAAGAAAAGAGATACCAATACATATTATTCAATGTAAAATATTTGTAAGGCAAAACAGTTAAGTATAAGAAAAGGCGTAACTGGGAAGAAAAGTATTATGGGGAGAAGAACCCAAAAAGATGACGCGGTGAAAAAACAAAAGTATAATGGAAAGAAGAAAACAAAGCGCCATCTTAATTATGCCATGGGGAAAAAATATAATATTCCCCCACATACATTATTAAAAAAAAACAGAAAATAACCAATAATAACAGTAAAATTAAGTATAAAGAATAGCAACACTACCGATCAAAACTGAAAGTCTTATACTTATAAAAGTCAATCTTCAAAAATGAATCATATGATTAATAGAAATTGAAAAAAAACACGAGAAGCCAAAGCTAATATCACAAGGATCGTATATTAATTAAACCGTGGCGGCTGATTCAAATTCTTCCAGAAAGCTTTGAGCAGCACTTGTAGAGTGGAAAAAAAGTCACGAGCTGTTCGGAGGAGAAATTCTTAAGCCAGCGGGATACAGTAATGCTGGTTTAAGATCTTTTTGGTAGCATTCCATCATCAGAGGTTTGAAAGCCAATCGCGCTCTCATTAACTCAGGGCTGAAGTCCTCAAACAACCGGTGTTGATGGTTTTCAAATTTAATCATTCCCTGCCGACGGGCTACTCATATGAGTTGCTCTTTAACATGAACATAATGAAATTGGATAATTACTGGTCTCGGTTTAGCTTTATAGTCTGATTTATTCCGAAAAATTCTGTGAGCACGGTCAAGCAATGGAGGGCCATCCGGGAACTCAGAGATAAACGCAGTCTTTAAAAGTTTCGAGAAGAATACTGAAGGGTCTCCTGTCTCAACTCCCTCAGGGAGACCAATTAAACGTAAGTTCTTTCTTCTGGATCGGTTTTCCAAATCAGTAATCTTAAATTTAAGACTCACCAACTGTTTATCTGTCGAAGAAACTTTTTGTTCCAAACTCTTGATTTTTTCATCTTTCTTTCGTGCATCTTCCTTCAATTCAGTGATAATGTTTTGTTGCCGTTGAACTTGATGACCAAGCGCACCAAAAGTTTGCAAAATTGCCGTAATCTCTTCTTTAAAGCTTCGGCATATTTCATCAGCATGATCCCGAAACAAATTCATCAACACTTCGTAAGTTATCTCAGGATGTTTAGGATCGGGTTTCTTTTTTCTGTCGCCATCGGCGTCTTTTGCAGGTTTAGCGTCTCGAACTTTCAGTTTTGTAGCTGGTTCTCTACTCATCTCTTCGAAGTTCAAAAGTAGAATTAAATAAAGGTGATCATAGATATAAAATGAAAAAGTAACGGAGCGAAGCCAAGAAGTGACCTCACTGTGTGAGCGCCATCTGGAGAATCTGGGGTAGAATCTTTAGGAAATAACTTTAGTCTCGCCGGATATCTCAAGGATGGAAAAAGAGTTTTTTCATAAGCGATCTTCATGACCGGTATGAATTTGATCCGTTGTTCCATAACTTCCCGTGGATAATCTTCATACAAACGGATCTCGGAACCGTTAAATTTAAAAACTTTGTTTTCTTGCACATTTTATGATTTGGTCTTTAACTTTAAAGCAAAGAAAGTTGACTAAAATTGGTCGAGCTTTACCTGACGAAGTGAAAATTCTGTGAGCTCTTTCAATATCGGGAGATGAGATAGAATATCTGGGAACAGAGATTGAAACAGATTGGCAAAATAGTCCAATAAATTCCCAGTTTCGGAGCCTTCCTGAAGACCCAGAATACGAATGTTATTCCTATGAGACTTTGCCTATGAGATTTTGCGTTGAGCCTGTTCCAATCAGGTTGAAATATCCGCAATCTGATGTTTCATAGAAACATAGAAAATAGGTGGAGTAGGCCATTCGGCCCTTCGAGCCTGCACCGCCATTCAGTATAACCATGGCTGATCATCCAACTCAGAATCCTGCACCAGCCTTCCCTCCATACCCCCCGATCCCTTTAGCCACAAGGGCCATATCTAACTCCCTCTTAAATATAGCCAATGAACTGGCCTCAACTGTTTCCTGTGGCAGAGAATTCCACAGATTCACCACTCTGTGTGAAGAAGTTTTTCCTAATCGTCCTAAAAGGCTTCCCCTTTAACCTCAAACTGTGACCCCTCATTCTGGACTTCCCCAACATCGGGAACAATCTTCCTGCATCTAGCCTGTCCAATCCCTTTAGGATTTTATACGTTTCAATAAGATCCCCCCTCAATCTTCTAAATTCTAATGAGTATTAGCCTAGTTGATCCAGTCTTTCATCATATGAAAGTCCTGCCATCCCAGGAATCAATCTGGTGAACCTTCTCTGTACTCCCTCTATGGCAAGGATGTCTTTCCTCAGATTAGGGGACCAAAACTGCACACAATACTCCAGGTGTGGTCTCACCAAGGCCTTGTACAACTGCAGTAGTACCTCCCTGCTCCTGTACTCGAATCCTCTTGCTATAAATGCCAGCAGACCACCGCCTGCTGTACCTACATGCCCACTTTCAATGACTGGTGTATAATGACACCCAGGCCTTGTTGCACCTCCCCTTTAAACTCAGTATTCAAGGAAATAATATTTTCCTCAATAGTCTGTAAACTCTGTCCAAACGACTTCAACTTAGAGGTGCTATTATCCATTTTGGTATCGAGAGCCATCAACGCACGTGCCAAACGCTCAGCCCAGACAGGGATAGTTTTTCCCTTTCCATGCTGGGTTCAAAAGGCTGCTTTCCACTTCTTAGACAGGGAAGACTGTCTTAGACAGTGGCTGTTTTCCACTTCTTTCCCAGACAGGGAAAGTTTTTCCCTTTCCATGCTGGGTTGAAAAGGCTGTTTTCCACTTCTTAAAGAATACGACATAATGACCGCTATTTCCCTCCAAGATCCAAAAAATAAAAGTTGAATAATTTAAGGTTTAGACTGGGGGAAAGGAGGAATTAAAGGCAACCACAGTATTTATATGTTACTTCATTGAGCTACAGGCGGAACTCCGGCCCGTCCCTGTCCCTGTCCCCGCCAGGCCTTTGGGGTGGCTACCTCCGGCATAAAGTGGAGATGGGAATCGCCTGGTTATGACGGAGGCGGACGTCTTATCTGTGCGACGCCGCTCGCCAGGACCTGGAAACGGCGGCGGTGCCCGGATGAGCGGGTTCCTGAACCGGTGAGATGCCGAAGGTGAAGCGGAGCCGCAAACCTCCCCCTGACGGCTGGGAGCTGATTGAGCCCACCCTCGATGAGCTGGACCAGAAAATGAGGGAGGGTGAGTGAGATTCGGTTGGGTGGGGTGGGGTGGGGTGGGGTGGGGTGGGGTGGGGTGGGGTGGGGTGGGGGCACGGAGCCTACTCCAGTACCACCGAGGGCAGACGGCCCGGCCTGCAACTCACCAGCCAGACGCTACTCTCTGATCCCGGGCTGGTCCCCGAGGCAGGGAGGGAGGGAGAGAGAGGGTGGGATGCTCCGGCTATAATTCGTTTGAATGTATCGCTGATGCTGCAAATATGAAAAAGGAAAACGCTGAAACTTATCTTGATCTCATGCTATAGCACCCCCCCCATATCATGCAGAGATTTAGCCAGTCTTTATTTGTAAACCTTCTTGAGTGTTTTACTTGACAAACCAAATCTCCTCAAACTCCTAATGAAATATAACTGCTGTCAATACGTTGCGTCTGTGTAGGTCCTTAGAGATATTGTCACCCAGGAGCTTGAAATCTCTCCACTTCTAGTCCCTCTGAGAGGAGTTATTTGTCTTAACTCGCCCTACCCTTCCTGAAGCCCTCAATCAGCTCTTTGGTCTTGCTGACATTGAGTGGAAGGTTTTTGCTGTAACACCACTCCACTAGTTGGCATATCTCACTCCTGTACGCCTTCTGGTCACCATCTGAGATTCTACCAACAGTGGTTGTATCATCAGCAAATTTATAGATGGTATTTGAGCTGTGCCTAGCCACACAGTCATGGCTATAGAGAGAGCAGAGCAGTGGGCTAAGCACACACCCCCGAGGTGCACCAGAGTTGATCGTCAGTGAGGAGGAGATATTATCACCAATCCCCACAGATTGTGGTCTTCCGGTTGGGAACTCGAGGATCCTATTGCACAAGGGGACACAGAGGCCTAGGTCCCACCACTAAGCACATCTTTCCCTCCCCCCCCCCCCCCCCCGGCTTTCTGCAGGGATCGCTCCCTACGCGACTCCCTTGTCCATTCGTTCCCCCCCATCTCTCCCCACTGATCTCCCTCCTGGCATTTATTCTTGTAAGCGGAACAAGTGCTACACATGCCCTTACACTTCCTCCCTTACCACCATTCAGGGCCCCAGACAGTCCTTCCAGGTGAGGTGACACTTCATCTGTGAGTCAGCCGGGGTGATATACTGTGTCTGGTGCTCCCGATGTGGCCTATATATTGGCGAGACCCGACGCAGACTGGGAGATCGTTTTGCTGAACACCTATGCTCTGTCCGCCAGAGAAAGCAGGATCTCCCAGTGGCCACACATTTTAATTCCACATCCCATTCCCATTCTGATATGTCTATCCACGGCCTCCTCTACTGTAAAGATGAAGCCACACTCAGGTTGGAGGAACAACACCTTACATTCCGTCTGAGTAGCCTCCAAACTGATGGCATGAACATTGACTTCTCTAACTTCCGCTAATGCCCCACCTCCCCCTCGTACCCCATCCGTTATTTATTTATATACACACATTCTTTCTCTCTCTCTCTCCTTTTTGTCCCTCTGTCCCTCTGACTATACCCCTTGTCCATCCTCTGGGTTTTTTTCCCCCTTCCCCCCCTTTCCTTCTCCCTGGGCCTCCTGTCCCATGATTCTCTCATGTCCCTTTTGCCAATCAACTGTCCAGCTGTTGGCTCCATCCCTCCCCCTCCTGTCTTCTCCTATCACTTTGGATCTCCCCTTCCCCCTCCCACTTTCAAATCTCTTACTAACTCTTCCTTCAGTTAGTCCTGATGAAGGGTCTCGGCCCGAAACGTCGACTGTACCTCTTTCTAGAGATGCTGCCTGGCCTGCTGCATTCACCAGCAACTTTGATGTGTGTGGCCTAGGTTTTGGAGCTTTTTGATCAGAACTGTAGGAACGATTAAATGCTAAGCTATGGTCAATAAACAGCATCCTGTCATAGGTATTTGCATTGTCCAGGTGATCCAAGGCCACGTTGAGAGCCAGTGGGATTGCATCCGTTGTAGACCTATTTTGGTGATGGGCAAATTGCCGTGGGTCCAGGTTCTTATTGAGACAGGTGTTGATTCTATCCATTACCCACCTCTCAAAGTATTTCGTCACCATAGATGTGAGTGCTAATGGGTGATAGTCATTGAGACAGCTCCTGCTACTCTTCCTGGGCACTGGTATCATTGTTGCCCTTTTGAAGCAGGTGGGAACTTCTGACTGTATCAGTGAGAGACTGAAAATGTCTTTGAATACCCCCAACAGTTGGTTGGCACGGATGTTCAGAGCCTTAGCAGGTACTCCATCGGCCCCCGCCGCCTTGTGAGGGTTCACCCTCTTGAAAGACAGCCTGACGTCGGCCTGTGAGATAGAGATTGTAGGGCCACCGGGTGCAGCAGGCGTACTCATAACGGTGGATTAATTCTCCCTTTCAATACATGCATAAAAGGCGTTGATCTCGTCTGATAGTGAAGCGTCGCTGTCATTCGTGATGTTGGGTTTTGCTTCGTAGGAAGTAATGGCCCGCAAATCCTGCCGGAGGTGCTGTGCATCTTTTCTCGCTTCTGACTTCTGGAGTTGTTTCTTTGTTCTTGAAATGGCCTCTGCATGTCATACCTGGCTTTCTTACACAGACCTGGATCTCCAGACTTAAATGACACTGATCTAGCCCTCAGCAGACTACAGACCTCCTGGTTCATCCACGGCTTTTGGTTTGGGAATGTACAGTAAGGTTTTGTAGGCACGCACTCATCCACACAGGTTTTAATGAAGTTGGTGACAACTGTGGCATACCCATCCAGGCTCAAAGATGACTCCTGGAACACAGTCCAGTCCACTGGTTGAAAGCAGGCCTGTAGGTGCTCCTGTGCCTCCCTGGTCCATACCTTCTTGGTCCTCACTACTGGTGCTGCAGTCTTCAGTCTCTGCCTATACTCAGGAAGTAGAAGGACAGCCAGGTGATCAGACTTACTGAAGTGTGGGCGTGGGATAGCATGGTAGACATTCTTGAACTTAGTGTGATAGTGGTCCAGTGTGTTATTTCCCCTGGTACTATGGGTGACTTGTATTATTTAATGACTTTGTCAGGCTGGCCTGGTTAAAATCCGCCAAGATGATGGTGAAGGCATCAGGGTGTGCTGTTTCATGCCTGTTGATCCTGTTGCTCAGATCATCTTGAGCCTGTTTGACATTGGCCTGAAGTGGAACGTACACCACTACCAAAATGATCACAGAAGTCTCTCGTGGCAGGTAAAATGGCTGGCACTTAATTGCGATATATTCCAGGTCTGGTGAGCAATATTGGGACATCACCAACAAATTACTACACCATGAGGAGTTGATTGTGAGGCATCACCTCCACCTCTGCTTTTGAGAGACTTGATTAACCTATCTTGATGTTGAACTGTGAACCCATCTATTTGAATTGTTGCATCTGGCATGGAAGGGGTTAACCAAGATTCCATAAGATAAGGGACACACGTGGTCCTTGCGTCCCTCTGATACACCACCCTAGCTCTGAGATTGTCAGTTTTATTTACCAGGGACTACATTTGCCGGCAAGATAGTTGGTATCAGGAGTTAAAAACTTCGTGTTTTTTTTAAGGCACCAGCAGACCAGCCTGTTGACCCTTTCTTTTGCCGGCGGCTTCTTAAAAGGACAGTGTGCTTTCCACAGTCCGGTCTATTTCTGTCTGTTTTAAGCAGCAGTAATCGTTCACTCGCATTGAAACTTCATCACTGACTGTACACATTAATTATGCAGTCATGGTTCTTAGCTGCAGCAGGCTAAAACGGGATATTTTGATGACTTCCATCAGCCGTTGAGGTTGTCCGTGGTGCTGGCGCCCCAGAAGAAAAGAAAGATCAGTGATCTGAATGTCAACTCAGTACCTCCATGGATACTAACTGAACTATCAAACATTTCCATCATCTCTTCCACCTATCTGGTTTCACTAGGGTGATACAATTCTGTAATTGCTGCTGGTCCACCTTGCGCATTCCCAGATTTGTTCCGAATCCACCTTCTTAGCATGTTAGTAATGCAACATGTTAATCAGTCTCGTTATTTTAAAGATTTGCTTTGATTGTGGGCCACTGGTGTGTCTGCTGAAACGGACATTCATTTGCAGCAGGTAGATTGATGGGGATGAGATGTTTGTTCTGTCGTCAGCTCAGAGTTCAGTGAGTAAAGTGCTATAGAGCTGTTCTCGATGATGGACATTTGAAGTCAACCATCCAGAGCATACTGTGTGTCCGCACTATCACAAGCACTTCCCTCATTGGCTGAGGGTGGGTGTTTATGCTTACTGGAGGGAGTTTCCTTGCCTATGTTTGACCCAATGCCTTGTTACATCAGGGGAACTGATCTTATAGTCAATAAGTTCCAGACACATTTCCTCATTTTGTACTACCCTGGTGAATATCCTAGCTTTGGGTAAGTTATGAGTTAGGCGAATTAATAAACAGAAGTAGCATACAAATGCAAAGAAAAGAAGGCTAGACCTTATAAATTGTCAGGCTGCAAGAGGACAAGAAAGATGCAGAGGTGTTGAAGTGTACAGGGGGGTTTAGCAGGACGATATCAGCAACTTCCATAATGGAGAGAGCTTGGAAGGCGAATTTAGTTGTCTTTGAACTGGAGAAAGTTGAGAGGTAACCTGAAAAAACTCACAATGAAAGGTTTCTAAAGAGTGGATCCGGAAAAAATATTCTTTGGCAAGTGGCTTAACAAACAAGTTGTGGATTCAAATTTGTGGACTAAAGGTGTAGAGAATAAATGAGAGTTATTTTTCATTTGAACAACTGTAAGCTATCTTCTGTCAAGATGGTGAATGCCGATTTTACATATATATTTATATATATTTTTTTTCTTTGGAAGTAATTTGAACAGACTAAGTTGTTCCAGGGTAAATTGTAAGAATTTGGACTGAGTACAACAGAGTTTTCCAAGAGTCAAAGCTGACATGAGGGGTGATACAAGCTCCTACACATTTCCATGAACTACCCAGATGTTAATGGGGACTTTTCTGAGCTGACTGTTAAGTATATCTGTATCTCTTGTTTAATACCCATGTTAAAACATGGCAACACTTGTGGGCTGCCCACTACACATCCTCAGACTTGGCCGTGGATGCAAATGACACATATCACTCCATGTTTCGATGTACGTGTAACAATTGAAGCTAATATTTAAAAGAAAATCTTTTATCTTTAATGCTAGCTGGTCCATTCTGTTTTTGACTGCAATCGGAGGCATATTACCACTGGGTACAACTGAGTTATTTCAGAGTGCAGTTACAAGTCAATAATACTATTGTAGGCTTGGAATCACATGCAAGTCTGACTGGCTGTTTTTAACTATAACTTCTCGGATACCACTGGTAGCATTTTACTTCAAGAATATTTAAATATTTGGATTCAACTTCAAAAACTGTCATGATGGGATTTCAACCAGTGTCTCAGCATTATTTATGCAGATCACTCATTAATTACTAATTAAATGATACGGTCATTAGTTTGGCGTAGCCTACCTGTCACCAAGTCTGAGAGCTTACATGTGAACCATCCGTATTCTTGCAGCCTAGCCAGAAAATAAATAAAAGCACAATACAAAGTTTCTATTTCTGAAAGTCTTTATTTTTGATGAAAGAGTATTTGTTATTTATTCGTTGATGTACAGCGCAGAATCGGCCCCTAGAGCTGTGCCTCCCAGCAACCCCCTATTTTACCCTAGCCTAATCACGGAGAATTTACAATGACCAATTAATCTCCCAACCGCCCGACTTCGGACTGCGGGAGAAAACCAGAGCACCCGGAAGAAAGCCACAGTCAAGGAGAGAACGTACAAACTCCTTACAGGCAGCAATGTGATACAAAGAAATGTCTGAACTTGGATTGAGTTCCTACTAAACTAATTTAACTTTTTTTTGTAGCTGAGACAGAGCCGCATGAAGGGAAGAGGAAGGTAGAATCACTGTGGCCCATCTTCAGACTCCATCACCAGCGAACACGTTACATATTTGACCTCTTCTACAAGAGGAAGGCGATTAGCAGAGGTACAAATATTAAATAGTACAGTTTTACTACTAATATTCACTGTATGGATAAATTTGTGAACTATTGGAAATTTCCTCATTCAAAGTGAAATACTTGTGTCTTTAAAAGCAAAATTGTTCAATTGAATCTATTTCATGTTGGTATATAATCAGTGGTTAAATTGTTGAAAAGAGACTTGACTACATCCAAATAAATTTCTACCCAGGTACATTGCAATATATTTTGGAATTTAAAGAATCCATTTGGCCTTTTGCAGAGTAGCAGCCCTGCCACAGCATCTTTTCCTTAGACGTCTTGTGTTCATGACATTCCCACTCTTGCCAATGGCCTGTTTTTATGAGGCAAAGGAATTTTAATCAATATTTGAATCTTATCTTTTGTGAGAACGCAGAAGTACCGTCTTTTTTCTCAGCCTCTTGCATACTGTAACACATTGGTAATCAATAAAACCTCCTTCAAGCTCCAACTACACCGGGACTGGAGTTTACCTATCTGCCTAGCTTAAGAAAATGGGAAAAGTCTTGAAAGAGGGCAGAATACTTTGTGTTTTCTTCTATACTCTTGCTGGTTTAGAATGAGAATGTTGATGTGGACAGTACAATGATTCTCATTTGGATTTAATAGAGCAACTGAGTCTTGCTTTGATCTAGACATCAGTGGAATTATGTGTGTTGCTTGCTTTGATCTGTTGCTTGCCTGGTACTTTATCATAATGGATTCACAAAGTTTGATACTTTATTTTAATGTTCACCTGTTATACTATCTTATTTTTGGCACAGCGTTGAATAAATATCCTGTAGGTCAACAACTCCAGATATTTGTATGGAGAACATGACAGTATTGACTGGGTCAATACTCCCCTTGGTTTCGTTGTGATGTAACGCCTGGGTTGTCCTTGGGAACCAGCAGCAATTATTCTCGATATCTTGCTGCATCATTTTAGAACTCTCAAATTATAGTTTGTTATTTGGCTCTTTCTTGGTCCAAACTGACAAAGGGAGTTGTATTTACTCTTACAACTCCTCTTATTTTATATAAATATGCTACATTTTAAAAGTTTTGTGAATACTCAAACACGAAGTATTTTGCAGGTTATTTTTCTCTCTCTCTCTCTCTCGCACACGCACACACATAACTGAGAAGTGTTAATGGTTTTATTTTCCATTCAGAAATCTGATGGCAGAGGGGAAAAAGCTGTTCCTGAAATGTTGAGTGTGTATCTTCAGGCTCCTGTACCACCTCTTTGGTAGTAATGAGAAGAGGGCATGTCCAGGGTGATGAGGGTCCTTATTGATGGATGCTGCCATTTTGAGGCAGCTCCTTCTGGGGAGACTAGTGGCTCATGATGGAGCTGGCAGCGTTTACAACTTTCTGCAGCCTTTTCTGATCCTGTGTAGTAACCCCTCCATACTAGACAATGGTGCAATCAGTTAGTATGTTCTCCATGGTACGTGTAGAAATTTGTGAGTTTCTTTGATGCCCTCCCAATTCTCCTCAAACTCCTAATGGAATATAGCCGTTGTTGTATCTTCCTTGTAATTGTATCAATATGTTGGTGCCAGGATATTGACACCCAGGAGCTTGAAACTGCTCACCTTTTCCACTCTGATCCCTTGGTGTGTGATCCCATGACTTGCCCTTCCTGAAGTCCACAATCAATTCCTTCGTCTTACAGATGTTGAATACAAGGTTGTTGGTGCGACAACACTGATCCAGCTGATCTGTCTCACTCCCGTACGTCTTCTCGTCACCATCTGAAATTCTGCGACAGTAGTTGTGTTGCAGCAAATTTGCGGATGACATTTGAGCTGTGCCTAGCCACACTGTCATGGGTATAGAGAGAGTAGAACACTGTGTTAAGCACACACCCTTGGAAGTGTGAGTGCTGATTGTCAGCAAGGAGAAGATGTTATTTCCAATCTGCACAGACTGGCCTCCTGGTGAGGAAGTGAAGAATTCAGTTGCAGAGGGAGGGTCAGAGGCTCAGGTTTTGGTTAGAACTGAGGGTATGATTGTGTTGAAATCTAAATGCATGTGCTTGAAATCTTCTGTTTATGCATTGAATTTGGAATTGTTGGCTTTGTTCTTGCTCATAATAGTGCTTTATAGGGTACAAGTGGTTCTATGATAGTGTGCAGTAGAACTAATTAAATGTTAACAACCCGGGAGATTATTATTAATGGGTGTTATGTTCTGTCTGTATTTCAAAAATTACAATACTGCTTTTATTTTGTGACTTGCAATTATTTGTGCAAGTAAGGAAAAAGTTTTTGAGATTAGAAAGTTTGCAAAATGAGTGGCATTTCACAGGGTTTATAAATGGTTTGTCCTGCTAGAGGGAGTAAACCCACTGTGTGTAGGATGTTTGTTTTGGCAAATCTAATTTGCATTGCAAAGTTGTAATTGTTTCAATTTTTCTGAGGAACTTAAACATATTTGTATCCTGTTATTGGCTGTTTTATAAATGGCACCTCAGGTAACATCACAATCTTTTTCTCTAGAGCTTTATGATTATTGTATAAGGGAGGGGTATGCTGACAAGAATCTGATTGCCAAGTGGAAGAAGCAAGGCTATGAAAACCTGTGTTGTCTTCGTTGTATTCAAACCCGAGACACCAACTTTGGAACTAACTGCATCTGTAGAGTTCCCAAAAGCAAGCTTGAAGTGGTGAGTTTCCATCTTCATTCAGTAAAAAACATTCAGACTTGCCGAGCTATATCTATTAACATGACAAAAGTTTGATCCAACAGCAATTTGTATAAAAAGATACTATGAAATATAGTTTCAACTACTTTAAAATTGTCTTTTGAAAAGTTAATATTTAATCCACAGTTCATTTGCTTACAAAATCATTATTTCCACAAAATAATAAGCTTTAAGTTTGTTTGGGATTTTTCAGGTTGTGTAAAATTGAAAGTTTCCAGCTAAATGTGTATGTTGGATACCACTGTCCCCCTCGCTGAAAGAAAACAGCTTTCAGTAATTAAAGACAAACTGAAAGGAAGCTGTGGCCTTGTAGTGCATTTTTGAGAGCAAAGAACTTTCCTGTTACCTATGCTGTACTTTCATATCTAATTGTGGCCAAAACTTCAGTTACTGGTGTCCACATGTAATAACATACTTTGGATATGCAGTGTCTGCACCCGCTGGAAGTCCTTAAATTGATTAGCATATCCCTTGAAGCAGGTTCCTTTAATGCCTTTCCATTTGCTCATGATGTAGACGTAGACAAAAATGTAGAAAATGGTGTTCCCTTGTGAACCACAGTTCCCATGTACTGTTGTGTAAATACAGGCTGAAGACACTGACACACGTACTGTTGTGTAAAGAAGCTTGCAGCGATGGGAATAGGAAAGAGCATAAAGAGCAGATTTATAAACCAGGATGAAGATTTTAGAATCGAGGTATTGGGACCCGGGAGCCAGTGTTGGTCATCAAGGTGATGAGTGTGGAGTACTTCCTTGTGATGGGTAGAGTATAGAGTCATGAGCTTTGGATAACTTGGACGTTCTGGGGATTGGGCTAAAGTGGGTTAGGCTGGGGTTAGTGTAAAGATGAGTGCTTAATGCCTGGCATGGACTTGGTGGCTCAAAAGCTTGTTTCTGGGCTGCATCTCTCTAAGATGACTTTGAGAGAATTTGAATAGCCAATTCTGAATATTAACTAAGGATGAGTGTTTCAGTCATGAATGGATTAAGGTGTGGCATGAGGTGTAGATACAAAGAGGGGATTTTGGAATGGATTTGATAAAGGAAAGAACTCGGCTTGGTGTTAGGTTGGGTTCATTTGCTGCAACTGCTCTGACTTGGCCTGAAGCAAAGGTCAGGGATAGGACGGAACAAGTTGCAAGGACATAATCTGTCATGGGGCCTTGGTGGTAGCTTGAACCACAGGAAGCACTGGTATATTTAGGACAGGAATTCAAACAAGCAGCAAGTGTGCAGAGTTGGTAAAGCTGGCTGTGCTTCGAGAAAACGTGGAAGGACCAAGGTATAATGAATACAGAACAATGTGGGTGGTAGGATAGGTAATGCAGGGCTCTAGAATAGATGTTGGGGGGGGCACCGGTCTGTATATATAGTTTACTCACGATCGGTATTTATACATTGAAACTGTGCTCTTAGTCATTTATTTATTTTTTTTTCCTTTGCAGGGAAGGATTATTGAGTGCACACACTGTGGATGCAGAGGTTGCTCTGGTTAACTTTTCTTTCTTGGATGAAGTGGATTTTCGTCCATGTACAATCAATCTTATTTCTGATTTAGAATATATGGACCATAGTAAGATATTCTGTAAATGGCTGTAGCTTGCTTCTAACTAACTTTCTTTTTGAATGGAATAAAACTTTTTTAAAGACTGAAGTTTGTGAACACTGTAGACTGCGTAAACCAACATGAACCCAACATTGCATACAGACTGGTTGGACAGCAAGCTCCCCAGTCTGAAGCACCATCTTATGAAGGTAGGGCAGCTTGATGTGAATGTAATGCAACAATTGTACTTGTGCATAATTTAAGTTTGGAAGCAAAACTGTTTTTTGCCCTGCAGACGACTTTTTAGTAAGTGATTGGAGTCACCTTGACCTATTTAGTTATGTCATAGCAGTAACATTTACTTTAGACTACCCAACTATACAATTGTCTTTGATGGTCCTCTAGATAATAAGTAATCCTTTTTAAAGCTGCTTATTGAACTGTACTGAAGGTTGTTACAAAATAAAGATTTTCTTTTTGTTCACTTACTTACCTGAAAATATTGGTGTACTTAAGTATTAGAATATGCAGCTCATAACCCTTAATTTCCTTGCAGTCCTTTATCAATTTTCCTCTTCTACACACTCAATAATTCATTGTTCAAAAAAAAAATCTGCAATGGGATTTCTTTCTCTTCTCAGTATTAAGTGATCAACTTATTGTATTGAGTTACCCATCTTATTTTACATTGCCCTGAACAAGGGAGAGAACATAAAACAGTTAAGTACAGTACCAGCCCTTCAGCTCAGTGATATTGTGCTGACCTTAATATATTTACACTTAGCCACTTGGGACCCTGTGTCTTGCAATCTGATTATCTCATTTCTAAACTGCAGAAAGTATAAACCAATCTTTCCTTTTCTCCTCTTAAGAAAATCCCCTCAACCCATGAGTTAATCAGTTGGACCTTCAGTGTGCAGCTTCCAAGGAAAGTACATTCTTCCTTAAATGAGATCATAACATTTAGGTGTGGTCTTACCAGAACCATAGACAACTGCAGCAAGATTTTCCTACCTGTGTATTCCACTTAGCTTGCAATAAAGATTAACATCTATTTCTTTACTAATTACATGCTGCATCTGTATGCTACCATTGTTTTTCATGTACCAGGAGTGCCAGCAAATAATCATCTCTGCTATTTAAATGACCATTTTTATTTTTCCCACCAAAGTAGAAAATGTGATATTTCCCATTATATTCCATATGTCAGGCTTCTGTCCACTTACTTGTACATAAATTTTGCATTGTTTTGATTTCTCAAATTATACTTTATAGTCGCCAAACAATTGATACTAGAATGTACAATCATCATAGCGATATCTGATTCTGCGCTTCCTGCTCCCTGGATTACAAATCAATAGTAAATATTAAAAATTTAAATTATAAATCATAAGTAGAAAATAGAAAAATGGAAAGTAAGGTAGTGCAAAAAACCAAGATGCAGGTCCGGATATTTGGAGGGTACAGCCCAGATCCGGGTCAGGATCTGTTCAGCAGTCTTATCACAGTTGGAAAGAAGCTGTTCCCAAATCTGGCCGTATGAGTCTTCAAGCTCCTGAGCCTTCTCCCGGAGGGAAGAGGGACAAAAAGTGTGTTGGCTGGGTGGGTCGTGTCCTTGATTATCCTGGCAGCACTGCTCTGACAGTGTGCGGTGTAAAGTGAGTCCAAGGACGGAAGATTGGTTTGTGTGATGTGCTGCGCCATGTTCACAATCTTCTGCAGCTTCTTCTGGTCCTGGACAGGACAACTTCCATACCAGGTTGTGATGCACTCTAGAAGAATGCTTTATACGGTGCATCTATAAAAATTAGTGAGGGTTTTAGGGGACAGGCCAAATTTCTTTAGTTTTCTCAGGAGATAAAGGCGCTGGTGGGCCTTCTTGGCAACCGGTTTACCTTTACGTGAGTTATTATTGTTCATTTTGCAGTTGGCCCTGCTGTTTCACAGCCCAGTCTTGCTCTCTGTGTGGTTTTTGTGCATTCTCCCTCAACCAAGCGGCTCTCCTCTCCACTCACATCCAAAACGTGCGCTTGTTGATTAGCTATTTTATTTAGGTTTATGGGGGAAAAAGGTAATGATGAGTGTGTAAGGGAATTATTTGTAGGGCTATTGGGAAATAAGGAGGGGGAATGTGATGACGGGATTGTTCTACTGGGAACTGGCACATATTTGGTTTTTGAAGAGGCTTCTTTGTTAGGATAGGCCAATAGCTTTCTTTGTTTAGATTTTAATTTTGCCTTTTTCTTATTTTAAGTGCCCCTTTAGACACATCACATAATTAATAATCAGTATTTCCTCATCTGGTCACTTTAACATTCCACCTCCCCCAAGTCATTTTCCCCTTCACTATTTAATGTAAAGCCCTGCTTATAATCTAAATTATTCAATTTCTTTTTAACATTTATTTATCACGTACATCAAGACATACAGTGAAATGTATCATTTGTGTTAACAATCAAAGGATGTGCTGGGAGTTCTGCTGCAAATATGGCATGCCGGCCGTGTTCAGCAGAATAGCACAATCAGCAAAACAAGCTCCCTCACTCCCTCCCACCCACTTGTACAAAGACAGGCTTCCAGTCCTCGTCGCCGGACACTGATTCCTGGCCAACACAGTAACTCCCCTTCCTTTGGCTTTGCTGCTGTGCCCCACCAAATGAGATTATTTTCTCACACCTCTTTCTTTGGACACAGCTATATCATTAGTTTTCTCTTATTTTATCTTTATGATTGTACACAGTTATATTTAACACTGCCTTCTTGCTCAAGCAAGGCCTCCATTATTGCTATTAGATGACAGTCCTCTTGGCTTCATTCATGTGTCTGTAGCTACTCTGTTTTATTTACCATGTTCTCTGCATTTTTGTACTTGTATCCAAACCCGTAATGGCAGTGTAGCTCCTACCTGCAAACGCTCTGGTCCGAACCATCATGTAGCGGTCTCGTCCAGAAATGGTCTTAATGCCCCTGGAAACTCAAATGTTTTACATTATTTCATCAAGCATTTTCATATTGGACATATTTTACTGCCCTGACACCCATTTGTGCATGGAGCTGAGAAGATTCTGCTTCAGAAATTTAGTTGTGTGTATCCCTCGGTTTCTTACTGCTTTATCCAGAATAAATCTGGATGGGCTGGAATGGGTTTTAAGTTTCATAAGTAGAGTCTCCATGGTATATGAGAAAACAGCAGGTGGCCATTTCCAGAGGTAATTTATAGTGTATGTTTCGCATTAAAAGATTTGATGAGAGTTGCATTGAAAATTTAAATTAGCACCAAGAAATTTAGAACAATGGGATTAGCAAAGGAATCAAAATTTAAGTTTTTTGTAACACAGTAACTGGTCAACATTTGAAAATGCATAGAACCTAGCAAATAAAACAGAGTAGCTACTGACATATGAAGCCAAGAGAGATTGTCATCTAGTAGCAATAATTTGAAAATGCTGAGGTAGTACTGGAGGTACATTGCATTGTAGCATTTAAAAAGGAGCTGAAGGAGGTGGGGAAATGGGTTTAGATTATTGCAGCAAAAAACTGGTCTGAATTTGACAGGTTAAATGGTTTTCCTTCATGCTATTACAATGTATATATTTGAAATTGTGTGTATTCTCTTCGAGGTTTGAAGCTTTCCATAATTTGTGTTAAGTAGCCACGGTCTTCACTGCTGATTCCTAAAAGTTTAAAGGTAATTTTTTTTTGCCACAGACTTGAAACTCTGTATCCCTTATGCACTTAAATGCCTTTATTCTCTCATACAAACATAATAAATTGTTAATTCATTAGGACAGATTTACAGCACTGACTTTCGTTTGTCCAGGATTGGTGTGGACAGAAACAGCAGCAAGTGAATACATTGAGGAGATGAAGGGCTGAAAATTAACACTGCAGTGTTGCATTTTGGAACTGATCCTGTTGTGTTCTCCAGCTTCAAGGATTATGAGTGTGGTTGTTCTTCTCCAGGAACATCACTCTTAATTCTGTACTTTTCCCAAGGATGTGGTGTTTCCACTGCTGGCATAAAGTTTAACCAACGATAGTAAAACCCTCGAAATCCATCAATTTTTTCCAGATAGATGTTCCTTGACTTGTACTAAAAAAAAGATAAATCAGATTGAGTGTATCAATGCCCCTTTATCCAAGTCTGTGAATTTGACCAGTATACCAATGACGTCCTAATTATAAGACATAGGAGCAGAAATCAGGCTGTTCAGTTCATCATATCTGCTCTGCCAATCAATCATAGCTAACATATTTTCCCTCTTAATCCTATTCTCTAGCCTTCTCTCCATAATCTTTGATGCCCTTATTAACCAAGAACTTATAAACTTGCTTTCAATGTACTCAATGACTTAACCTCCACAGCCGTCTGTGGCAATGGATTCCACAGATTCACCACCTGGCTAAAGAAATTCCTTCTCACCTGTGTTCTAAATGTATATCCTATTCCGAGGCTGTGTCTTCTGCTCCTAAACACACTCACAATTTGATGCATCCTCTCCACATTCACTCTATCCAGGCCTTACAATATTTGGTAAGTTTCAATAAGATTCCCTCCTCATTCCTCTAAACTCCTGAGTACAGGCCCAGAGCCATCAAATACTCTTCGTATATTAACTTTTTCATTCCTGTGATCATTCTCGTAAATGACCTCTGGATCCTTCAATGTCAGAACATCCTTTCCAAGATGTGGACTCCCCGCTCACAATATTCCAAAGGCAGTCTTACCAACGCCTTATAAGTCCTCACCATTACATCCCTGCTTTTATATTTTAGTCCTCTCAAAATGGAGACTAGCATTGCGTTTGCTTTTCTTACTACTGTCTCAACCTGAGAGTTAACCTTTAGGGAACAGATTTCCCCTATGGTGACTTTGGTCTGTTTTATTACATGCCTCTAAATACCCCAAAACTTCATCCTTAATAGTGGACTCTAATATCTTGCCAACGACTGAAGTCAGGCTAACTGGTCTCTAATTTTCTGTCTTTTGCCATCCTCCCTTAAAGTGTGGAGTGACATTTGTGATTTAAGAGTCCTTGAAAGATTCCAAAACTAATTTTGAATAATCACTACTAATGTCTCTACAATCTCCTAAGCTAACTCTTTCAGAATCCTGGAGTGTATTCAGTCTGGTCCAGGTGACATATACCTTTAGGCCTTTCAGCTTCCCAAACACCACCTTAGTAATAACGACTACACTCTCCTGACACACTTGAATTTCTGATACACTGCTGCTGTCTTCCAGAGTGAAGACTGACATAAAAACTTATTCAGTTCAACTACCATTTCTTTGTTCCCATTACTACCTCACAAGTGTCATTTTCCAGTAGACTGATGTCCACTCTTGCCCCTCTTTTACTATTTATAGACTAAAAGAAACTTCTGGTATCCCCTATTGGCTCATATTTCATTTTTTTCCCTTGTTTTTCAGTTGCTTTCTGTTAGTTTTAAAAGCTTCCCAACTTCAGCTTCCCACCAATTTTGCTACATTGTGTCCCCTCTTTTGCTTTTATGTCCCTTATCAGACACAGTTCTGTTATCCTCCCTTTTAAAATGCTGCTTCTTTGGGGTGAACCGATCCTGCCTCTTGCGTGTTTCTCCCAGACACTCCTGCTATTGCTACTCTGCCGTCACCCCTGATAGTGTTCCCTTCCAATCAACTTTGGCCAGCTCCTCCTCGTGCCCCTTACTCATCTGTAACGCCAATACAGCCGATTTCACTTCTCCCTTTCAAACTGCAGGGTGAATTCTATCTTAATATGATCACTACCATAGGTTCTTGTAAGAAGTGGGTACAATAATGTTAGTTATAGCTTAGAACAGTAATTTAGCGCTAAAAGTAATGGTGATGTCATATTAATTTGGTACTAAGAGTCCACTGCATTGATACTTATAATTTCAGTATACATCAGCCAAATACTGATCAAATGTAAAAGTGAATCATAGCAAAATAACGAGGCTTCTGCAGTTACCACTTAATTACAAATGTTACATTCTCTCCTGATGCTGCTTTCTATGTAACTGCCGCATTTTCTAATGTATGATGGTTTTTTTCCTGTTAAAAAAAAATGGACTGGAAGAAATGAAAAGTAATGTCCTATCTACTAGGTGCAGAGACATTAAATAACTGCTATAATAAGTCACACATTTGTGTTCTGGCTAACAGCTGCATCTGTATGATGAAGCTCCAAACTTACATTTTTTTTCTTATGGTTCTTTGCAGGCTCTTCCTTGTGTTTTCCTTTAGTCCAGTATTGCCTAATAAAGTATCTTTATTATATGTGAACTTCTGAGATACTAGTCTGCTACCATTTCTTTCTGACTCAATTACACTTGCTATCAGAAACACTGCAAAAATTAGTGCTGTTGAAGGCAGCAAAAGCTACTGAAAGCGCAATTTCAGCAAATGCACATGAACTCATCTGTCCCTTTTTGATATACAAGAGCAATGTGCTGGAAAGAGCACCCAGTTGCACATATTGTGTATTTCTGGAGGCAGCCACATTGCCTGGAACTATGAATAAATGACCATACAATCAGTCCAGGCTCCCAACCACATTCACTGGCTACAAAATACATAGATGTTTGCCTCCTGTTTCTCTTGGTTTAGTGAATAGCATGTATTTAAAAAAAAAACAAAAAATATTAATGTTCATCACAGACCTTGTCAAAGTTTGGAGGGTACTTGACAGCAAATTCCAACTGCTTAAGGACAACCTCATTGGGTGGTACTTGATTTCTTGCCATGTCTTGCAGGACCTTGGTGAGAAACACATAATCTAACTGCTTTGCTGCATTGTTGATCAGGGTGCTGTAGACATTGACATTGGGGATTATTCCAGAGAGCTGAAATAAAGCAGGTTTCAATGAATACAGTGCTTTTGGAATACCTAGATGAACTACAAAAGGGGGAAGAGAAAAGTACAGTTTGTTATGTAGTAGTGATACAATAACAGCAAGCACGAAAGTTTGCCTCCTTGTGTCCTTCCATTCAGGCAGGGTTGCAGTAATAGCCACAAACTCTTGTAGCCTTGTGTCACCCCTGCAATTAATTCAGCTGCTTGGCAGTGCAAGACAAATGTGTTCCATTCTTTGACTGATACCAAGCAGAAATACATTATAATCCAGACACCCTCTCTGCTAGACTGAAGTGAAGAGTGGATTGACAGGAACAAAATTGAGTTCATTGACACTAAAAAATGGTGACAGTTTGCAGATTAAATGGGTGCATAGTTGGGAGATGACAACATGGAAAGTGGCTTCTCACTGCCACTTAGTAAAACTGCCTCTGATACATTCTATTATAATAGTTATATCTGACACAGTGTGTGTCCCCTGACCAAGCTGTGTCTGTTTATTTGCCATATCTAAATACCTTAGCCTTCTGATCAGTTCATTCAGCTCCTAAAACCCGCTCCTTCATTTTGCTTTAAATTCCCCCTCCTACTGCCAACATAGATATCTGAATCTTACCATTTAAGCATCACTGTTGACTTTGCATCTGATTTTCAAGGACAATGGACGCACAATTTTCATCATAATTATGGTATATTTTTCTGTTTTCAAAACAAGGTCATGGACCTGCCAAAATTATTTCTAATTATAGCTAAATATGAATGAAATAATGAAACATCAATAAACATATCATCTAATAAGTTATGAAGGATATGATTCAAAAGGCCACTGAAGATCTGTACTAATCAACTGGCTGATGTATTTATGGCCACCAACCTCTTGCTTCGGCAATCTGGAGTACCACCTGCTTCAAGAAGAATGTGGTCACTTGCCCAGTGACTACCATCCAGTAGCACTTATAACCATTGTGATGAAGTGCTTTGAGACACTGGTCATGAAGCATATGCCCTGCCTGAGGAGTGACTTGGATCCACTCCAATGTGTGCCCTCACAATAGATCAACAATAAATGCTATTTCATTGGCTCTTCTCTCAGCTCTGGAACATCTGGATAATGAAGATGCACATGTCAGGATGCTCTTCATTGACTACAGCTTAGCATTTGACACTTCCATCCCCTCTAAACTCATTACTAAGCTCCAAGACCAGGGCCTCTGAACCTCCCTGTGCAACTTGATCCTGGGTTTCCTCACTGGCTGAGCCCAGCTGGTATGGTTTGGAAACAACATCCCATCCACATCCACCATCACCACAAGGCTGTGTGCTTAGCCCCCTGTTCTACTCACTTCATACTTAATGTGTGGCTAAGTACAGCTCGAATGCCATATTAAGTTCGCTGATGGTCTCACTGTTGTTGGCTGAATCAAAGGTGGAGACAAATCAGCAAATAGGAGGGAGGCTGAAAATCTGGTTGAGTGGTACCCCAACAACATCCTCTCACTCTATGTCAGAAAAGCCAAAGAGCTGATTATTGACCACAGGAGGATGCAGCCAGAGGTCCATGAGACAGTCCTCCTTAGGGGATCAGAGGTGAAGAGTCAGTAGCTTTAAATTTCTTGTTAACATATTAAAGCATCCGTCCCTGGACCAGCACATAAATGCTATTATAAAGAAGGCATGATAATGCTGCTACTTCCTTGTAAGTTTCTGTAGATTCGGCATGTCACCTAAACCTGTGACAAACATCTATACATGCACAGTGGAAAGTACCCTAACTGGTTGCATCATGGCCTCGTATGTCCACAAGACATAGGAGCAGAATTAGGCCATTCAGCCTGAGTCTGCTCCGCCATTCCATCATGGCTAATCCCAGATCCCGCTCAACCCCATACACCTGCATTCTCGCCATATCCTTTGATGCCCTGACTGATCAGGAAATGATCAACTTCCGCCTTAAATATATCCATGGACTTGGCCACTACTGCAGTCTGTGGCAGAGCATTCCACAGATTCACTACTCTCTGGCTAAAAGAATTCCTCCTTACCTCTGTTCAAAAAGGTCACCCCTCAATTTTGAGGCTGTGCCCTCTAGTTCTGGATACTCCCACCAGAGGAAACATCCTCTCCATATCTATCCTATCTAGTCCTTTCAACATTCAGTAGGTTTCAATGAGTTCTCCACACATTCTTCTAAATTTCAGTGAGTACAGGCCCAAAGCTGCCAAACGCTCTTCATTTGTTAATCAGTTCATTCCTGGCATCATCCCCGTGAACCTCTTCTGGACTCTCTCCAATGACAACACATCCTTTTGGAGATATGGGGCCCAAAACAGTTGACAATACTCCAAGTGCGGCCTGACTAGTGTCTTATAAAGCATCAGAATTATCTCCTTGTTTAGTTATTCTATTCCCCTCAAAATAAATGCCAACATTGCATTTGCCTTCTTTACCACAGACTCAATCTGTAAATTAACTTTCTGGGAGTCTTGCACAAGGTTCTCAAGTCCCTCTGCACCTCTGATGTTTGAAACTTCTCCCCTTTTAAATATTAGTCTGCACTATTGTTCCTTTTACCAAAATACATTATTATACATTTCCCAACACTATTTCAACTGCCACTTTTTTGTCCATTCTTCCAAATTGTCTTAAGTCTGGTGCAATCGCATTGCTTCCTCAGCACTACCTACCCCTCCAACTATCTTCGTATCATCCACAAACTTTGCCACAAAACCATCAATTCCATTATCCAAATCATTGACAAAAAATGTGAAAAGTAGTGGTCACAATACTGATCCCTGAGGAACACCACTAGTCACTGGCAGCCAACCAGAAAGGGCCCCTTTTATTCCCACTCATTGCCTCCTGCCTGTCAGCCATTCCTCTATTCATGCCAGTATCTTTCCTGTAACGCCATAGGATTTTATCTTGTTAAGCAGCCTCATGTGTGGCACTTTTATCAAGTGCCTTCTGAAAATCCAAGTAATGACATCCACTGCCTCTCCTTTGTCCACCCTGTTTGTTACTTCCCCAAAGAACTCCAACAGATTTGTCAGGCAAGATTTCCCTTCACAGAAACCATGCACACTTTGACTTATTTTATCATTAGTCTCCAAGTACCCCGAAATTCCATCCTTACTAACAGTCTTCAACACTTTCCCAACCACTGAGGTAAGGCTAACTGGCCTACAATTTCCTTTCCTTTGCCTTCCTCCCTTCTTAAAAGAGTGGAGTGACATTTGCAATTTTCCAGTCCTCCGGGACCATGCCATGATCAAGCACGTTTTCCTTTGTAATAGCAATGGGACATACTCCTGCTCCCTGACACTCACAGACCTCCTGAACACTGCTAGTGTCTTCCACAGTGAAGACAGATGCAAAGCATCCATTAAGTTCACCTGCCAGTTCTTTGTCCCCCATTACTACCTCACCAGCATCATTTTCCAGTGGTCCAATATCAACTCTCACCTCCTTTTTCCTCTTTATATAACTGAAAAAGACTTTTAGTACCCTGCTGTATTATTGGCTAGTTTGCCCTCATATTTTATCTTTTCCCTTCTTATGGCTTTTTTAGTTGCCCTTTACATACCAAAGTTTTCCATCCCAGCCCAGTCCATCACTCCCCACCAACGAGTAACCTTACATGGAGCACTGCCACAAGAAAGCAGCCAGGCCATGCCCTCTTCTCACTACTACCACCGGGGAGGAGGAACGCAAGCCTTGAGTCCCACACTACCAGGTCAGAAACAGTTAGGCTCCTGAACCGGTGTGGATAACTTCATTCAATGCTACTCTAAACTGATTCTGTGACTTCCACACTCACTCAAGGATTCTTGATAACTCACATTCCTAGTATTATTTATATTGGCACAGCTTATCTTTTTTTGCACATTGATTGTTTGTCAGCCATGTATAGTTTTCACAAAATTTTATTGTATATTTTCCTATAAATGCCTGTAAGAAAATGAATGTCAAAGTAATAAATGGTAACATATACATACCAAAATAATAAATTTACTTTGAACCTGGTTCAAAATATTTGATGAGTCAATAAAAATTATTCATGTTTGCTTCTTTCTATTTGTTTTTTTTAAAATCGTATTTCTATCTGCATGAGCTGGATAACCAGCTTGTTTAATTGCACTGATCTCATTCATTTTCAAGAAAGAAATCTGTGCACCCTGTGGCTCATGTAGTCAATAATCAGCTTTTTGTTTTTGGTTATGTTGAGTGAGAGGTGGTCGTTGTGGCACCATTTAGCCAGACTTGTAATCTACCTCCTATATTCTGATTCATCATCACATTTGATCCAGCCAACAACATGGTGTCATCAGCATATTTAAATATGGCATTGGAGCTGTACTTAGCCTCAAGTACAAAGTGAGCAGAGCAGAGGGCTAAGCACACAGCCTTGTGTTGCACCTGTTCGATGGTAAACGTGGAGGAGATGTTGTTGCCAATCCAAATTGACTGGGGTCTGCAAGTGAGGAAATGGGGGATCAGGTCTTGAGGAGTTTTAAGGGGATGATGGTGTTAAATTCAGAGCTGTAGGCAATGAGGAGTATCCTGATGTATGCATCTTTACTGTCCAGATGTTCGAGGGTTGAGTTAAGAGCCAATGAAAGTGCATGTAGATGCTGCCTGACGATAGTCATTGAGACAGGTTACCATGTTCTTTTTGGACACCGGTAAAATTGAAGACTGCTTGAAGCAGGTGGATACCCCAGAATGCTGAAGTGACAGGTTAGAGGCATCAGTAAACACTCCAGTCAGCTGTTTAGTACAGGTGTTCTGTACTCGGCTAGGTACAGCCTGGGCCAGATGTTTTCTATGGGTTCACCCTCCTGAAGGATGCTTTCATGTCACTCTCAGAGACTGAAATCACGGTCGCTGGGGGCCGTGATTGTTTGTGAAGATGCCTCCATGTTATGTCGGCCAAAGTGAGCATTGAGCTGATCTGGGAGCAAAACCCCGTTGTCACCTACGTCACTTGGTTTTACTTTGTGCAGGTGATAGCATTCTAACTCTGCCACAGTTGTCGAGCATCCTGTGATTCAGGTTTGATCTGGAATTGCCACGTGAGCTGGCTTTCGGAAGATCATACCTGGACTTCTTGTATTCTACTTAGTCACCAGACCTGAACACCATCGATCTAACCCTCAGTCGACAGCGGATCTCTTGGTTCATCCAGGGCTTCTGGTTGGAGAACTTTCTTAATGATTTTGTGGGGACACACTCGTCCATGAGTGTCTAAGTCAGTGACAACCGTGACATATTCATTCAGATCCTCTGACGAGTCTTTGAACATGGCCCACTCCACTAACTCTAAGCAACCCTGTCTGCACCCCATTGTTATCGATACCTCTGGTGACTTGCTCCTTAGCCTCTGCCTGTATGCAGGTAGAACAAGGACAGACAGATGATCAGATTTCCCAAAATGTAGTTTAGGGATGGACTGGAAGGCATTCCTAACTGTAACAGTGATTGAGTGTATTGGGACCCCTGGCGCTGCAGGTTGTATGTTGTTGATAATCTGACAGAGATTTCTTCAAGCAAGCCTGACTGAAGTCCCCAGCAATGATTTGAAAAGCATCAAGATAAGCTATGTTAATGCCTGTGCTGGTTATTGTGAAACTAACAGATTACTTACTGTAAATGCCCACCTGGTTGACTAAAATGTTCTTTGAAAGGAGGAAAGCTGTCATCCTAACCTGTGCCTCCTATTTTTGACTCTCAACAGTTGACTTTAAGCTTCTCATGAAAATGGCTTATGAAGTCATTTAGTTCAATTATTAATTAATACCAGTCTGACTTGGGTGGCAGGGTGGAGATGTCTCTACCAAAGGAGGTGTAAGGCACTTCTTCCCCCTGTTAGCCTGCAGGTCACCCATGGGTGAAATGTAGCAACTGCTTAGTCCCCCGATCAGGGAGCAGGTGGTGGATGGTCTTATGAGCAGCTGGTGCATATCACAAGTCCTGGTTATGGGACCACTGACACCAGGCAGACAATCCCTGAAGGGTATTGATAATGGCTGTGGTCACCCGTCACTGTAAAGACACTGCCCAGAAGATGACAATGGCAAACCATTTCTGTAGAAAAATCTGCCAAGAACAACCATGGTCGCCCATGATCGCCCACGTCATACGACACAGCACATAACGAAAGAACAGGTCTGACCATCAGTGCCCGAAACCCATGAATGCAACAACTATAGTATTGTTCTGAAGCCGAACAGATAGTAAGAAATAGCCTCCGATTTTCGTTGTGTTCTGGGATGAGGATTTCCTGCAACCCACATTGCAGGACACACAGAAAACAAAAGAATTTTTCTATTTACTAGAAGCGCCTTCTCCATTCATTTCATAAAAAAATGCTCCAGATATAGTTACGATGTTGTGTCGACCTATATAAATGTACAGTTAAGTTCAAGTTTATTGTCATTTATTCTCTTGAGGAATGGATCATTAGGGTTACCTTCATGTCCTGGAGGAGTTTCAGTCCATCACGGCTTTTCCTGCAGGCTATCGCCAGGTTGCAGAAAGTATGCATGGTTGGTGACAGGCCTCGCTCAACCACAACTGACAGTAAAGCCTAAAGGGAATTAATACATATTATCACAGGGTTTAAAAAGACAATGTGTTACTGCTGTGCTACATCCTGAAGGCAAACTGAGCAATGGTCTTTGGTAGTGTATGTAACCAGGTGAAATAAAGCTGTGCTCGGTAAACTGGATTCCAATCCAACCCTGCCTGATGGCATGTTTGCTTCCTGTAACAATTTTCAGTGAAGATGCCCTGAACAGCTTCAGTCTAATTTCTGACAGGTGAGAACCAACACCACAAAGTGGCAATTTAAATTCAGATCCAGGACAACGATGGGTAATAATGAAGCATGGTCTAATATTGAAGGTGAAAGTTCTTTGGAGACTGGGTAGACACACGTAGATTGGACAGGATGGACATAGCCAAGAGGTGATTCAGCCTGGGGTACTTTATGGCTGAACTGCAAGTATTCAGTTTTCTGGCCTCAGTACACAAAATCCATCTGGATACAAATGTGCGCTTTATACAGATTTGTATATTATTGAAGTGAAACAGTGACATAGATTCTGAATATGAACAAAATACAATTTTACAGAGAATACAAACAAGAGGATCCCAGTGTGGTATCATTTAGAGGTTAGTCAAGATTCTGATGGATCAGCACAGCACATCACTGAAGGTGGCAAATGTCTCAAATATCCTGTGAATCTCAACAGTGTTTCTACAATCTCTAGCTCCCTGATGTATTTTCATCTTAGAGTCAACAAAATCAGAAAATTACACAATTTCAAACCAACTGAATATAAATAGTTCACTGAGCAACAATACAAAGGACATTATGCCAATACACCTATTTAAATTGGGGGAGTGAAAAGGAACATAGGACTGATAGGCCCTGGCTTGGAGCACAAGTCTCAAAGGCTACACTGCCTCTCTGTTCCAGGAGTAAAGACATCACCATGGAGATGGAGAGAATCTAGGGACGGAAAGGGAGGAATAAATTGTCAAGGTCAACAAAGGTACCATCAAAATAGGTAGGCTTAGAGATAAGTTATTCCAATTAGGCCCCAAATTAGAAAGTAGAATCTCAACTGATTAATCCCTAGGTTGTTACCTGGGCATTAGGCAAACTGACATGGAGTAAATAAACCCAGGGAATTAAATGCATACCTCAAGGATTGGTATGGGAGAAATGAACGGAGCATTGACAGTTACTGAGGAAAGCGTCTGCTGTTCCATTGGGAAGGGCTTCACTTGAAACAGACCAGGAGCAGTATCTTGGCAAATCGAAGACAGCTTTAAACAAATTAATGGTAGGAAGAATTGGGTGAGGGGAAATAGAGGAAGGACAAGGTAGAAATCTGAGTAATGATAAAACTAGGAATTGAATATTCCACGTTACTTGATGGCAGAAAGGAAACGGAGCTGAAATAGCTCTGTCAACAAAGGATGAAATCAAAATAACAAGAGGAATTTGGCTTGGATGATGACAACTAGAATCAGTTGGGGTACTGATAAGAAGTTGGGGAGGGGGGAACTGGTGGGAGTAGTTTAAAGGGCCAATTGTAGCTAATCATAAGAATCATGTAAACCATGAAATAATGCAGCTGTGTGAGAAAGGCACTGCAATAATTGTGAGCAGCAAATCAAACCTTCATACAGATTGGGAATTTAATCTTGTTGGCAGGTTTATGAAGTGTATTTGGTACAGTTTTTGATAGCTAAGGTCTCAGTAAGGATGTCACTGAGATTTTGAGATATATCTTTGAAAGAATGTGTCAATCTTACTGAGATCTTTGCACTGTCAGGGCTAATCCAGCTTATTATAGATCAGTGCCGACACCAGAAAGGGAATAAGTGATGGTTCATGCAATACGTTCATTTAGAAGAACAGGAGTTATTTACTCTACTTTAATTATAGTTGTCATAACTTTGACAAATTTGTTTGACTTTTTTTGATGTAGAGATTATGAGAGACATTTTCTGATCACTAAGCCCCTCTAGTGTTAGCCTGACGCTGCTAAAATCACTTACCTTTGCACCTTCTAGATCACCCAGCCTGCTCTTTTTCCTAATGAGGGTATTAAAGAATGAAATGTCTGGCTTCACACCATGCTCATCCATGAGGGACAGCAAGGATGACTCGGACTGGCTGTTTGGTTCCACTATGTCAGCCAAGAGTGTGAATGTCTTAATATCTGGAAGCACATTATCTTCTCTCATTTTACTTAGAAAGCCATCCAGATATCCGATCAGTGCTAGTCTGTCGTGTGGCGCGGTTGCACTTCCCAGAGAAATTATGTTCTTCTTGTTGACCTGGATGTAGAGCAGATTAGGTAGAAGATTATCTTGAGGAAGTCCTTTGGAGTCTGAGTCAACTATATGACTTTCATTCCTGGGAACAAGTTCCAAAGATGGTTCTTTTCCTTGGCTACTTTTGGATGGCAGGTTTGGTGCTTCAATCAGTCCTGATAAAGTTACATTGCTGTGCTTATCCTCGGGTTCAGAGGCGCTGCAGGTAGTTAACGAACTCCCCTGATGCTCATCAGCGGACAGGCCAAACAACTGCTCTTCCAATGTATCAACAGACAAAGTGGTTGCGTGTTTACTGGTTCTTGTCACTTTCTGACCTCGGAGCTTCTGAACTCTTCTGAGTTGCTTTAGTTGCCTCCTCACATTCTCGTCACTCAACAGTGCGCGAGACGCCACTGTTGGGTTCCCGATACCACAGTCCCTGGCCGCCCGCAGCAGCAGGTTGTAGCTCTTGGCATCAGGCTGAATACCCAGTTTTAACATCTCCCGCCAAATCTGCAAAAGAGACAAAGGCAAGACTAAGGTGCATCTTTCACGAAGAGCCTGTGAGATCTAATGTGGTATCGTTGATCATACTTGAAAGAGAAAGTTGCAATAAAACCTGTTTACCCAAATCCATCATAAATTTATTGAACTAAGTTTCATCCTCTCAAATTTAAAAGAAAGCTACGAGACCTGGTTTTTATCTCTGGCTCAGTGTCAGTACAATCTTCTTAAGAGTTGACAGACTGTGATTCAAGTCCTGCAAGAATTTGTGTGTTTTAGATGATCAATTCACTACAGTACTGCAAGAGCAAATGACTCTTACCAGATAATACATTAAATGAAGATTCCTTCTCTTTCACTAGTGGACTTCGGCAATTCACTTACACAATTTGAAGAAAGATAGGATCTAGAACACCCTCAAGTAATTCCACCAAAGTAGAATTAATTGACCCTGTGGTAGGTAAAAATTGCCTGCTGCATCTCATGATACCTGCTTGAAAACTATTTCATGGATTTTAAAGCTTTTTGTGAATCCAAAAGATGTGATAAGTGCTTTACAGAAACAACTTCTTGCTCTTTATTCATTCTTCCAGCAGAGTTTTATCGGGCTGGGCAAACATCTCCGGCTTCAAAAAAATTGGTCTTTTTTAATGAATAACCATCCTAACGCTTTGCTCCACTCGTTCCTTTCTTTAATAGACTGAGCTGCATTGGTCTTGTCCGCTACCTGGTTCCCACTCTGGCATCTCAGTTATGCCCAGTTCACTGCTGGGTTATGTCTGCTGCACGATTCTTTTTGAAGAATTACTTACTGTTGTTGGCTTTTATACTGATGTCCTTGAATTGAAAAAACAGAAACAATGAACGAGCAATATCTTACAATATCCACCGACTGCCACTCGAAGCTCTGCTTCAGCTGGAGCTGTGACATTTAGTATAATCACTGTTCTTAGATTATTTCATTTTCTGAAAACTATTGGGAGAAAAGGGAATTGACCTTTACAAAAACGTCAGAAGAGACAGATTGACTAAGATAGCCCTCTGGTATATGGTGACTCACCAGCACACCACACTACTGAACAGGAAGAAGGGCCATCAATATGTTAGCTGTCATTTCGGACAAAAGAGGGAAAATCAATGCATACAACACCCCTACTTAGCAGGACGGTGGTGGGACACTTCCAGCAGGTAATCACTGAGGAGTGGCAAGAGCTGCTTCTTCTTGCTCCACTTTGATCCTGAAAATTGAAAGGCAAGAAAAGAGAAGAAAATCATGCTCAATTTACCTGTAATGAATATCTAAAGCCATTGCCAGTGTCCATAATGCTGCCCATCATTAAAGTGCTGAATGTCTCTACATTAAGCTCAAGACCATTGTGAACTATTTCCTGAAAAATAAACACACAAGGCATCTCTCATAAGAAAGGCAGCAATATAGCTTAATCGATTCAAAGTCTCAGCTGCCCCATGTATATTTTTAAAAACCTCTTCATCCGTTATGTGCTGTGTCGTATGACATAGGCCACTATGGTCTTTCTATGACCATGATTGTACTTGGCACATTTTTCTACAGAACTGGTTTACCATTGCCATTTTCTGGGCAGTGTCTTTACAAGACAGGTGGCCCAGGCCAATATCAATACTCTTCAGATTGTCTGCCCGGCATCAGTGGTCGCATAACCAGGACTTGTGACGTGCACCAACTGCTCATATGACCATCCACCACCTGCTCCCATGGCTTCATATAACCCTGATAGGGGGGCTAAGCAGGTGCTACACCTTGCCCAAGGGTGACCTGCAGGCTAGCGGAGGGAAGGAGCACCTTGCACTTCCTTTGGTAGAGACATATCTCCACCCTGCCACCCCACAAAACCTCTTAAACTTTGCCATTCTAGACAGAAATGTCTGTTTTACAAGTCCCTCTTCATTATTTTATCTTCTTAGCCCTGATGCACCTTAGTCTACGTTCACCACAACCTTCCAATGTGGTGAAGATCTACTAGGGTAGAAAGCAGAACTGACTAATGTTCAGCATAAATTCATTATCATTGCCTTTGTACTAAAATAAACAAAACTTTCACTAACATAATACAAAGATAAACATCCCAAAGGTATAGGGAAAACAAAATGAGCAGAAGGATATTGGGAAGGCTCTTTAAAAACCTGGTCAAGGAAATGTACTTTAAAGAGGGTCTCAAGGAAATGCAGGGAGGTGGAAAGCCAGAGGAGTGAGGGTTAAATTTCAGAGTGCTATTAAAGAATTGTTAAGTGTGAGAAATGTTACTCAGTCCTAATAATAGGCTGGGGTTTGCATCTTTTTCAGGAGGTTATCACATCTGTAATTTTCTTGTTAGCTGACATGTTTTAAGATCCTGTTAAGAGCTGCATAGATGTCAGTATATGTATTTTCTAACTACTACACTGGAGAATTAGATATTTTAACCATGATCACCATCTCTTAATTCAGTTCAGAAACAGCCATGAGATCTGTCATTAAAAGGCTTCAAGGAGGCTGATATAACTAACCTCCTCAGAATGGCAGTTATGGGGAATTTTAACTTGCACATAGATTGGGTAAATCAGGTTGGTCAAGGAAGTCTTGAGGAGGACTTCATGGAATGCATCCGTGATGGCTTTTTTGATCAGCATGTTAGTGAACCTACAAGGGAAAATGCTATCTTAGATCTAGTCCTGTGCAATGAGACAGGTAAGATTAATGATCTTGTAGTCAGGGATCCTCTTGGAAAGAGTGATCATAGTATGATTGAATTCCGCATACAGAGGGAGGATGAAATAAGATGAGTGTATTATGCTTGAAAAAGGGAGACTACAACAGAATGAGGGAGGAGTTGGCTAATATGGATTGGGAGCACAGGCTATTTGGTAGGACAGTTGAGGAACAGTGGAATACTTTCAAAGAGATTTTTCACAGTGCTCAACAGAAGTATATTCCAGTCAAAAATAAGGACAGTAAGTGTGGGAAGAGCCAGCCTTGGATAACTAAGGAAATAAAATATAGTATCAAATTAAAAGCTCATGTGTTCAAAGTCGCAAAGAGCAGTGGGAGACTGGAGGATTGGGAAAACTTTAAACAGCAACAAAGAGCAACTAAACAAGAAATAAGGAAAAGGAAGATAGAGTATGAAAGTAAATTAGCACAAAATATAAAAACAGATAGCAAAAGTTTTTATAAATATATAAAGCAGAAGAGGGTGGCTAAAGTCAACGTAGGTCCCTTGGAAGATGAGAAGGGGAAATTGATAATTGGGTGATAAGGAAATGGCTGAGGCATTGAACGACTATTTTGTCTCGGTCTTCATGGCGGAGGACACGTCTAATATGCCAAAGAATGATGTTATGGACAAAATGGGAGGTAAGGACCTCGATAAAATCCCTGTTACTAAAGAGATAGTGATGAGCAAACAAGAGGGCCTGAAGGTAGATAAGTCCCCTGGTCCTGATGGGATGTATCCCAGGGTGCTGAAGGAATTGGTGGAGGTTATAGTGGACACGTTGGTAATCATTTACCAAAATTCTCTAGACTCTGGGCAGGTCCTGGCAGACTGGAAGACAGCAAATGTCACGCCACTTTTTAAAAAAGGATGTAGGCAAAAGACAGGCAACTATAGGCCAGTTAGCTTAACATCAGCAGTCGGGAAAATGCTTGAAGCTGTCATTAAGGAAGAAATAGCAAAACATTTAGAAAGGAATGGTTCCATTAGACAGATGCAGCATGGATTCAGAAAGGGCAGGTCCTGTTTGACAAACATACTGGAGTCCTTTGAGAACATAATGAATGCAGTGGAAAGAGGGGAACAAGTGGATGTCGTATACTTGGATTTCCAGAAGGCGTTCGATAAGGTGCCGCACAAGAGACTTATAAATAAGGTACGGATGCATGGAGTCGGAGGAAGAGTATTGGCATGGATAGTGGATTGGTTAACCAATAGAAGGCAGAGAGTTGGTAAAAATGGGCATTTCTCCAGATGGCAGCCAGTGGCAAGTGGGGTGCCGCAGGGGTCGGTGCTGGGCCCACAGCTGTTTACCATTTACATTGATGATCTGGAAGAGGGGACTGAGTGTAGCGTAGCAAACTTTGCTGATGACACTAAACTGAGTGGAAAAGCAAGTTGTACAGAGGATGTGGAGAGTCTGCAGGGGGATATAGATAGGTTAAGTGAGTGGCTCAAGGTCTGGCAGATGGAATACAATGTTGGTAAATGCAAGATATCCACTTTGGAAGGAATAATAGAAGAGCAGATTATTATTTAAATGGTGAAAGATTGCAGCATGCTGTTGTACAGAGGGACATGAGAGTGCTTGTGAATGAATCACAAAAAGTTAGCTTGCAGGTACAACAGGTTATTAAGAAGGCAAACAGAATGTTGGCCTTCATTGCTAGAGGGAATGAATTCAAGAGCAGGGAGGTCATGCTGCAACTATACAGGGTACTGGTGAGGCCACACTTGAAGTACTGTGTGCATTTCTGGTCTCCGTACTTGAGGAAGGATATACTGGCTTTGGAGACAGTGCAGAGGAAGTTCACCAGGTTGATTCCAGAGATGAAGGGGTTAACCTATGAGGAGAGATTGATTCACCTGGGACTATACTTTCTGGAATTCAGAAGAATGAGAAGGGATCTTATAGAAACATACAAAATTTTGAAAGGGATATATAAGATAGAAGCAGGAAAGTTGTTTTGATTGGCCAGTGAGACTAGAACTAGGGGGCATTGCCTCAAGATTCAGGGGAGAAGATTTAGGACGGAGATGAGGAGAAACTGTTTTTTACCCCGGGGAGTGGTTAATCTGTGGAATTCTCTGCTCAGGGAAGCAGTTGAGGCTTCTTCACTAAATATATTTAAGATACAGTTAGATAGATTTTTACATAGTAGGGGAATTAAAGGTTATGGGGAAAAGGAAGGTAGATGGAGCTGAGCTTACGGACAGATCAGCCATGATCTTATTGAATGGCAGGGCAGGCTCGATGGGCCGGATGGCCTACTCCTGCTCCTATTTCTAATGTTCTTATGTATCCCGACCAGGTGCTGGCACACAGTGTGGAGTGGTCTAGAACATTTTAATTGGTAATCATGACAGTACAATTTCTATGTGTCAGCATCTTGTGCAAGTGCTTACCCTGACCACATTAAAACAAGCCCTCATATCAGAGCAAATAGCATATGCCTTCAGCATGGCGTGGTATCCGATAAGATTCATGCGGATATTCTTGCTCCTTAATTCTTCTCGAAGCTTCGTGGCAAACTGAAGACCCGTATCTTTCCATGGGGACTCTGCACAAGCATTGAATAGAGCAGTGTAGGTTGCGACAGAGGGAGTCAGTTCTCTCTTCTTCATCTGCAGAGAAAAGTGTTGATCATATTTCAAATTTTAACAAATCCTCGTCATGATAAAATGTTGGTAATCTGCTTAAAGCAGACATGGAGCCAACAAAGGAACATGCATTGACTGGCTGAATCAAAATCCTTCAAGGAAAATAATTAAATAACACTTTTTTTCAAAAGGAGGAGAAATTTCAAGAAAAACGCAGAGTTTGGGGCTTGAATGAATGACTAAGATAAAGTTCCAAAGGTGACGGCCATTTGCTCTTGACAAGCTTCATTTGATGTGCTTCTGTTAACAGATGGACCGTGGAAAATATCCTGCCTGACTGGTTGCGTTGTGCTCTGATAACGTCTATTAATACAGCAAAGAGTGATAGACACAGCCAAACACATCACAAGCACATCCTGTTAAGAAGTACCTACATGAGACATTGCCTCAGCATTAAAAGTCACCATCACCTAGGCCATGCCTTCTTCCTCACAGTCACCATTAGACAGGTGGGACAGAAGCCTGAGGCCCCAAACCACCAGATTCAAGGACAGCTACTTTCCTTCAACCACTTGGTTCTTCCTCTGACCTACACAAATACAATCATCACTTCAGTATCACTACACTATGACCACTTTGCACAAGAGACATTGCTTTTTTTAGAATTCTAATTGTGTTCTTTCTTGAATAATTTATATTTATGTTCTTCCTGTAAATGCTGTGTCTCTAACGCTATGTTTCTGCAGCACTACTGCAAGTAAGTTTTTCATTGCATCTGTGCAAACAATTCCTTGTGAATATACAAGAACTCAACTTGACTTAAATTGGTTAAGTCCTCAGACACACAGCTGGAACCTGCAAGTTCAAAAGTCAGGCTGTTCTACATTGAATACTACCGATTGGATCTTCAATTTCATGGGGGCAAAGGTGGGCAGCATGAAACCTCAGACCCATAAAGCAGAAATATGTGTTGATGCATTTCAATTTTGTAAGAATTATTCACCAATGAAGCAACAGTGTTAAGAGTAGTTCTTCTTAAATCTCTTCCTTCGTACAAAGAAATGGTTAGTATAAAGTTCACTAGCATATTTGTTCATTCTCTGCTACTCACATCGTTATAGAGCTTAAAGGCTTTCTTCAAGTACCCTGCTCTTCCACATCCCCCTATCAGCACAGTGTAATTGTATTCTTCTGGAAAGAGCTGCTCTTCCTTCATCATCCGAGTCTCAAACAGGTCCAGGGCCTCGGCTAACTAGAATGCAGGGAAAAATATCATTGTGAGGATTCTCATTAAGTGCTGGAACAGACAAACAATGTACTAACCAAGAAAAGGTTGTAAGCAAACAACCTGACAGGCACACACACGATATCAATGCAAGTTTAAAGTATGTTGACTGCAGACATTGGCATTCAAAACAGGAGATACTGTCATTGGACGAAATACGAGATTAGCCTCTAGACCAGTGTTCAGTTCGTGCAGCCAAACCTGTGTGCATGAGAGGGTGTGGTATCCTATCTGCAAAGACCATTAGGAGTCCTAGTTGTGAAGAAATATCTCACAAGCCATACCTCCTCTTGTTGGAAAAGTACCCTGTCTTGATCAAGCAATTTTTTCCCATTACATTGAGACTTGAGATTTAATCTAGATTAACTGCCACCAAATAATAAAGTATAAAGGAAGTCTGGACAACCATTATTTCCCCACTCAGGATTATAATCCTTCAGAAATGTTGTTCAGGAATCCAGCGAGACAAAAATATAACTGGATGCATTTCAAATTAATGACAGACTTGTGGAGCTAGTGACTTTCAATCCCCCTCTGACACTCCAAAGCATCAGACATCCACTGAAATATTTCAGAAGCAAAGCAACTGCTGCAATGTATGAAATGCAGTAGACAGTTGCACCCAACAAAACCCTACAAACACCAATGTAGCAATCAACAGATTTTTTTGTACTAATGTTTATTGAATGATAATTTGCTCAGTTAGTACAATGAGAGTAATTCCTCTGCAGTATTTGCTTAGATGCCTTTGTAAAAAGAGTAAACTATATATAACTAGGGTTGAGGAAAATTAAAATATCTGCGGATGCTAGAAACCTGACACAAAACAGAAACTGTTCAAAATACTCAGCAGGTCAGGCAGCTTCTGTGGAAGGGAAACGGTTAATGTTTCAAGTTCAAGAGCCTTTGACAGAAATTGGTGCGAGATTCATTCTGCTTATCTTTCTAGAGAAGACATGCGTTTCCTGATGAGTGTTTCCAGCATTTTCAGTTTTAATTGGGTTTCACATTCATCAAGGTATTTCTGTAATTGAGGTTCCATCCAGATCAGTGAAAAGTCTTACAGATCTGATTCTGTAAAAACACAACTTCTGCTCTAGGTAAGCCAAGTCACCTGTCCAGACACAAGCCAGTTGCAAGTCATTTGGGGAATTCAGGACTTTAAATGGGCTTGCTTGAAGGCTCTGGACCAATTGCTCCCTACCCACAGCCCAACTATTCTGTGACTCCTGAATTCACAAACATTAACACCATTTTTGGCATGCATTCCATTGGGATTAAAAATGTAACAAATGCTCTCATCGTTCTTCTACCATCCCTTGAACAGTCGTTTGATGCTCCTTTGTACTTGGTATTGGAATGATAGCATCGTATCCTACAGCAACACCTCAAATACACAAGCATTCAAGACAGTCCTAGAGTCTTTCAAAGGGAAACTGGCTCCTTTATGATGAAGTGTTCCCTTTACACGGATCTTCTTTTCTGCCTATTTTCTAAAGTGATCTTGGCCTGCCCTACTGCAACAACCTCAGGCGGCTGAGCAGAAGGTGTCGGGGTTCCTTATGTGGGAGGAATGGAGAGGCTGAATTTAATATGACACATTTGTAGGCAATTCTATGGGGAGAAAAGAAAGCTGAAAAATCATGTGCTGCAGGGTCTGTCCCATGCATTATTAAGTGAACGTTGTTCTGTGTGTCTAAATGCCTGGAGTTTGATTGTTATAATCTGTTGACTCTGTTCTTTTGTAACAAATTAGTAAAACCAGTAAAAACATATAATAACATTTCAAACCTTATCTTCCTTGATGAGTTTTTTACATTGTAGGAAGTACCAGTAGGTAGTATTCCTTCGACCCAGCTTCCGCCTCACTTTAGGAGTTTCAACTTCCTCATCCTGATCCTCGGTATCATTGTATTTGGAATCCTGCATCTGTGAAGAGGTTTTACGGAAAATTCTCCTGGCAGAATAGAACTTTCCTTGTGCTCCAAAGCCTTCCAAGTCATCTTTATCCTCTGCAGAGGCAAGCACCACTTTCTGCCTGGGCGTGGCATGGTCCTGCATGCCATTCTCAGAGTTGTTAACTGTGATGGATCTGCAGGGTGGAGACAGCAGGTTCCTTCCATGGGGCAAGATTCTCATAGGACTGATCCTCACAAGAATATTGAAGAGTTTCAACTGAATGTGACTTGCTGAATGCAGAAAAGAATGGCATTGCAAGGGAATGTACCGAAGGTGCAAAAATTTAGGCCAAATCATGTTTCGCAAATTCCTTCTGATTCAGTCTGGATTCTCCAGAAGGGAAATCTCTGTTAAGCTTCAAGGGAGAATAAAATCAGTACAGAAATAAAAATAATACAACAAAAGAAAAAATATGTAATGAGATTTGCTGGAGGTGACAGTTGAAGCAAATGGCATATTTTGAAGTTTCACAGAAACAGCATAATGGTTTCCACCATTTTATGTTATCACTTCAGGTCTCCAGCAAATTCCATTTGCTATATTTTCCTGCCAACTAACCACACCATTTATATTATCGTGAAGTCTAATTTCCCTTCTCTCTGTCAATCACATAGTCTATTTTTGTAAGCACCACAAACTTCTTTCTTAAGTCTTCTAAACTTAGAATGAAATCATTAATCTATTTTACAAAAGGTAACAAATTGATCTGGAGATCTGTGAATTTCATGGGTAACAACAAGAAAGAACCATTACTCTCTGCTTCCTGCAAGTCAGCCAGTTTTTATCCAATTCGTTCCTCATTTGGATGGACCCACAGATCTCTTGGGCTTTCTAAAAAAAAGATTTATCAGCCTACTGTGTGGATTTTATCAAGAGGCTTGCTAAATTTGTGGTAGATTACATAAAATACACTGCCCTCATCAATCTTCCTTGTTACCTCTGAGAATTAAATTTAGGAAATCCTTCCCTTAACAAATCCATTCTGACTTGTCCAATTAAGCTCCACTTTTATAAAATGTTTATTCAATAGATTCCAATAATTTGCCTACAATCAAAGGTAAGCTAATTAATTACCTGTTGTGTCCCTATTTCTCTTATTAAACAATAATCTGAAGCATACACAATAATTAAACTTCATTAGGAGTTTGAGGAGATTTGGTATGTCACCAAACAGCAAATTTCTATAGGGTGCCCTGGAGAGCATCACCCCTGGTATGGAGGCTCCAATGCCCTGGATTGGAAGAGGCTGCCATAGGCTGTCGACTCAGGCAGCTGCATCTTGGGCACTGGCTCCACCATCCAGGACATGCCGACTTCTGATTACTACCATCAGAGATGAGGAATGGGAGCCTGAGGGTGCACACTCAACATTTTAGAAACAGCTTCTTCCCCTCTGCTATGGGATTTCTGAATAGTCCATGAATACTACCTCATTATTCCTCTTTACACTTTAAAAAAATTGTAACGTAGTAGTTTTTCATATCTTGCACTGTACTGCTGCCACAAAAAACAACAAAATGCATGACATTGTCAGCAATAATAAACCTGATTCTGGTTCAGCCTCAGTTTTAAAACGTTCAATTGTTTAGACTGCAAACTGAAGATGCAAATGACATTGCAATTATACACAGAAACAATTCATCAAGTCAACAACATGTGTGGAAAGAGACGTGGGTTTTCCTCAGTCCTGAAGAATGTCAACTGTTCTCTCTTTCCACAGATGCTGTTTGATGGGCTGAGTACTTTAGCGTTTCTACAAACGTTTGTAGTTTATGCTTCAGATTTCAGAATCTGCAGTGTAACTTACTTGACATTATGCAATGTTTTGCACTCTCAAAGTGTATAATTTTCATAAATTTACAGCAAAGGTATTCAATTCAGTTCTGGCCCTCTGTTGGTATCACAGTCCTCACTGAACATTTGCTATGTACAGTTCCAACGCCAGGAACGTCAGCAGAGAAGAACGTGATTTGCACCTACATACAACATTTAAGGTCAACATGGCACCAACTGCAATCTCGATAAGAGAATACACAGGACATAGAAGATTCTAGGAGAGCTTTATAGATTTAAAATTCTCCTTACAACTTACCTTCTTCCCATGTGCTTCCGGTTTATGTAGATCCCGCCTACAAGGACTGCGATTAGTCACCGTTCTCAGATAGCCGGGCGTCTGTCTCAGAATCCAAGCATTCATTGGTCAATGGTCTCGTCAGTCTTTGAGGACAACGGGACCAATGTGGTGGATTGCCGAGTAATAGAGTTCTCATCAATAAATTAAACTGAATGCATCTCCACAGCAACAATACATGCATTCATAGCCTCATAAACAAATGTTAATGTTTTCGGGCTTTGTGGGCTGCACTTATTGTTCTTCATATTTGGCAGTTCCTTACCATCTGCTATTTTGTGCCTCATTCTCCTGTCAGGTTAGTTGATCAACTCTGTCAAACAGCACCAGCACAGCTCTCCGCAAGGTTGGTGTAGTCATTACAGTTCACGCGAAACCTGGAACATTTGGCTTTTGTGGTTAAATTCTAGATTCATAATGAGACGAGACAAACAAGGGCACAACGAGAGAAATCAACCAGAGTAAGAGAATGTCTAACAGGAAAGCACAGAAGCATTTTCTTCCCTAAGTATGAGAGCTGTAGCATAAATAATTCTGAAGTCCAAGCAATTGAAATATCGTTACTATAATTTCACTTCCAGTTTTTTTTCCCCCATTTAAGTTCTAAGGTGGTTTAAAACCATCTAAACCCAGCTGTCCTCTCTCTCGGATGGCTGGTGGGAGGTTGATGTTGAAGGCTGCGGTCCTCCAGTGTTGAGGGGGCGCTCCAGTCACTGTCAGGGGCAACTCTTGTGCCGCCGACGGCTCTTTGGTGGGGTGACGGGGTCAAGGGGCGGGTTGCACTGTTCCCGGGCTTGGTGCTGAGGCGGTCGTCGCGTTTGAATCTCGGGCCGGAGAGGCAGCGGCGCAAGATGCAGGAGCTCATTTCCAATGTGGAGCATATCAGGTTCGAGCTGGAGATGGCGGTGGAGCAGCAGCTGGGGGCTCAGCCGCTGCCTTTCCCGGGCATGGACAGTAAGTACCAGCCTCGACACACAAGGCAGAGCCGGGCCTGGAGGCCCTTCCCTCCCCCGCCCACAGACTCCTCCTCCTGTCATGCCTCCCAACCTTTACAGCTTCTCTTTCAACACACCGCTTTTCCCAAGCAGAGTACCCGGGTCTTTTTAAACACCAACGCCTTTCTGACCGTTGTGAGTAAATAATATTAGAACTCTCAATGGTAGTTAAGCAAAAAGTTCTGCGTGGATGTAGAGGTCTGAACGACCTATTCCTGTGCCGTTTGACTCGAAGCGTAACCTTTTCATTTGTAAAAAGGAAGCCGAGAACCCAGTAATCATTTACAAGATTGATCCTGTGGCTTTACACCACCTCATTAGACAGTACAATTTGCTTGAACGTAGCAAGGGTTCAATGCACGTAAGCTGTTTGAGTTCTAAATACAAAATACTCTGCAGATGCTGGGGTCAAAGCAACACTCACAACACGCTGGAGGAACTCAGCAGGTCGGGCAGCATCCGTGGAGAAGATCGATCGACGTTTCGGGCCGCAACCCTTCGTCAGGACTGAAGAGGGAAGGGGCAGAGGCCCTATAAAGAAGGTGGGGGGAGGGTGGGAAGGAGAAGGCTGGTAGGTTCCAACTGAAAAAACCAGTAAGGGGAAAGATAAAGGGGTGGGGGAGGGGAAGCAGGGAGGTGATAGGCAGGAAAGGTAAAGAAGGAATAGGGGAAAACAATGGGTAGTAGAAGGAGGCGGAACCATGAGGGAAGTGATAGGCAGCTGGGGGAGGGGCAGAGTGAAATAGGGATAGGGGAAGGGAGGGGGAATTACCGGAAGTTGGAGAATTCTATGTTCATACCAAGGGGCTGGAGACTACCTAGACAGTATATGAGGTGTTGCTCCTCCAACTTGACTTTAACCTCGTCATGACTGTAGAGGGGCAGAGGCCCTATAAAGAAGGTGGGGGAGGAGGGTGGGAAGGAGAAGGCTGGTTGGTTCCAGGTGAAAAACCAGTAAGCGGGATCGCTTCATCGAGCACCTCTGCTCCATCCGCCACAACAGACAGGATCCCCCAGTAGCCGCCCACTTCAACTCTGCTTCCCACTCCCATTCAGATATGTCCATACATGGCCTCCTCTACTGCCATGATGAGGCTAAACTCACGTTGGAGGAGCAACACCTCATATACCATGTAGGTAGTCTCCAGCCCCTTGGTATGAACATAGAATTCTCCAACTTCCGGTAATTCCCTCCCCCTCCCTTCCACTATCCCTATTTCACTCTGCCTCCTCCCCCAGCTGCCTATCACCTCCCTCATGGTTCTGCCTCCTTCTACTACCCATTGTGTTTTCCCCTATTCCTTCACCTTTCCTCCTATCACCTCCTTGCTTCCCCTCCCTCACCCCTTTATCTTTCCCCTTACTGGTTTTTCACCTGGAACCGACCAGCCTTGTCCTTCCCACCCTCCCCCCACCTTTATAGGGCCTCTGCTCCTTCCCTCTACAGTCCTGACGAAGGGTTCCGGCTCGAAATGTTGACCGATCTTTTCCACAGATGCTGCCCAACCTGCTGAGTTTCTCCAGCGTGTTGTGAGAGCTGTTTGAGTTCAATGTCCATATCCAAGTCTGCTTAATATCATCACTGCTATAAATTGATTCATTGTCTATGGCAAGTTGAGAGATCTGGGCTGAGAGATAAACCTGATCTTCATTCTACCCATTACTGATTCGTCTGGCTGTGCTGGTATTGCTAGCAGTGACCATTGCACTATCCTCCTGTACGTGTTCCATGTACTGGCAGTGTTATACTAGTTGGCATAGGTTCATACAGGTATGGCCTGTGAGGCGATAAGAACTATCAGTAGGAACAGAAATGTACTACATCACCTGTAACTTCATGGTCCGGCATATTACACATTACATTATGCCAATCAAGCCAATAGATCAACACAATGAGGACATGCAGAAGAGCACACTGGGAGCAGCTGCAGATGTAACTAAAGATGAGGCCAAAGCTACAACGCAGAACTACATGTGTGCAAAACGGCAAAAACAACAACCAGTAGGTTGTGGTGCGTAATCCCACTCCAAAGATAGTCGTACTATATGGAGTCACGATAGATAATTAGAGGTAATAGAGGGAGACAGTTTCAATAATATCTCCACCCTTGATAACAAATAAAAAACTACACGTGCTACAAATCTGAAATAAAAACAAAATACTGGCAGCATGCAGCAGATCAGGCAGCATTCTTTATAAAGAGAGAGAGAGACATAGAGCTAATATTCCTAATCTAAGTTCCTTTATCAGAATTGAAGTGAAGTGAAAACAAATTTGTTTTTAAGTTGTGGAGAGAATGTATACGATAGAATAGAGACCACAATACCTACAACACCGTCTAGTTAAAAGAGATTCAAGACCATTAGGTTAAACTTCAAAGTAAATTTATCAAAAGTACATATATGTCACCATAAACAACCCTGAGATTTTCTTGCATGCAATCACAGTAAATACAAGAAACACAATAGAATCAATGAAAGATTGCATCAAACAGGACAAACAACCAATGTGTAAAAAAAAACCCAACAAACTGCGCAAATATAAAAAGAGAAAACAAATAAATAATAAATATTGAGAACATGAGATGAAGAGTCCTTGAAAGTGAGTCCATAGGTTGTGGGAACAGCTTAGTGAAGCAGTGAGTGAAATTATCCTCTCTGGTTCAAGAGCCTCATGGTTGAGGGGTAAAAACTGTTCCTGAACCTAGTGGAGCAGATCCTGAGGCTCCTGTATGTTCTTCCTGATGGCAGCGACGAGAAGAAGCCTGGGTGGTGAACGTCTTTAATGATGGAAGCTGCTTCCCTCTGACAGTGCTCCGCGTAGATGTGCTCCGTGGTGGGGAGGGCCTGATCCGTGATGGGCTGGCCCATATCCACTACTTTATGTAGGTTTTTCCATGCAAGGGAATTGGGGTTTCCATACCAGGCCATTGTGTAACCAGTCAGTATACTCCCCACCATACAACCTATAGAAGTTTGTCGAAGTTTTAGATGACGTGCCAAATTTTCACAAACTTCTACGTTAGAGGCCCTGCTATGCTTTTTTCATAATGGCACTTAATTACCGGACCCAGGCCAGATCCTCGGAAAGGATAACACCAAGAAATTTAAAGTTGTCAACCCTCTCTACTTCTGATCCCCTGATGAGGTTCATGTACTTCCAGTTTCCTCCTCCTGAAGACAATAATCAGCTCCTTGGTCTTGCTGACATTGAGTGAGAGGTTGTTGTTGTTGCACCGCTTGGCCAGATTTTCAGTCTCCTTCCTGTATGTTGATTTGTCATCACCTTTGATTCTGCCAACAACAGTGGCGTCATCAGTAAACTTAAATTTGGCATTGGAACAAGGCTTAGCCTCTCAGTCATAAGAATTAAGTAAATAGAGCAGGGGATTAAGCACACAGCCTTGTGCACCTGTGCTGATGGAGATCGAGAGGAAATAAAGTCCATTCCAAATATGTGAAAACTAGGACACAAGTTGCTGAAAATGGTAAACAAAAGAGAATTCTGGAAGTACCAAGCAGTTCTGGCAGCATTGGTAGTGAGAGAAAAACGGAATTAAAATGGTTGAACCTATCTCAGAATTAGCCATTTCTGACATGGAAAAGGCTGCTGGTCTAAATTTATATTTGGTCTTTAATCCTATAGACTGCAGTGTGTCCAAACAGAAGATGAGGCACTCTTTCCCGTAACGGTTTTGGATGACAAGGATAGAACAGACTGGGAATGGGATACAGAGTTATTAACAGGCAATCGGACTTGTAGGGTTGCTTTTGTGTTCTGCAAAGTGGTTAGAGTCTAGGTTTACTCTCTGTGGTGAAGACCACGTCTATAGTTTCAAATGCAGTACATTAAGTTGGGGTAAAGTGAAAGTGAACTGCTTCACTTGTAAGGGCTATTTGGATTCTTGAAGGGGCAAGTTACAGAGCAGGTGGTAAGTCTGCCATTGGGGGTAGTTGGTGGAAATGGAAGAGCAATCCAAAATGAAACAGTCCCTTCAGAAGGAAAGAGGAAGACGGTGAAGGCAGAGGATGATCTGTTGCAAATAGAGGCTGAGCCCAATAGATGAGGCTGAAGCATTTGAAACCACATTTAGCCAGAAGTCTTTTCTTTCTGGGATTCCATGGCCATGAAGTCTTTAGCCAAATTAATGTATTCCACTTGGATGTAATAGTGAGAGCAGACAACATCATGGCTGCTGCACTGAAGACGACTTCTTCATGACTGCATCTGAGCAGTTTCACTACAGTTGCATCTCCCACAGCTATATGATGTGGAAAATTGCCCAGGTATGTGCTGTTCACAAAAAGCAAGATAAATCCCATGTGCCGAATGCCGTTCAGTTAGCCTAATATGTCATCAGGAAGGTAATGGAAGCATTAGTTCCCCAATAATTTGTTCTCCGACCACTCTGCTCCGAGCTTTGTCACAGCCTTGCTTCACAGAGCTAAATTTTGCGGGTGAGGTGAGAGTGATGAGCCTTGATATCAGAATGACATTTGACTGAGTAGTTCTGGTTAAACTGAAGCCAGTGGGTGTAAAGGGCATAAAAAACTCCGGTAGTTGATGTCGATGCATGCATGAAGGGCAATGGTCATGATATTTAAAGATCAACCATCCCAGCTGTAGGCCATTGTAGGAGTTCCTCATCTTCCACTACTTCAGTATCTGGTCTAGTAACATCCTTCAAGTTCAGAAGTGTGATGTTGTCTGATGTTGCTCGACATTGTATTCCACTTGTAATTGAATCAAGCCAACATGCAGGAAGGCCCAAGATAACATTTCAGACGTGGGCTGATAAGTGACAAGTAAAAGTATCAGGCCATTCCTTCTCCAATGGGAAGTAGTTTAGTTGCCGATCCCTTGTACTCAGTGGCATTGGCATTCCCATTACCCTGTTCCCCACCAGCAACATCTTGGCAATCTTCACCAACCTGTGGCTAAATAATTTACAGGGCCTTGTAAAAGTATTCAGCCCCCAACCCTTTGTTCACATAAATGAATATTACAACTAGGGATTTTGATCAATTTAACTTGATAATTTTTATTCGTGAATCACATGCTCCTTTTTTTTTGACAGTAGAGCCCAAAAACAGGGAAAATTGTAAAGCATGAAAACCTAAAAATTCAAAAACTGAAATGTCAGCAGCTCAAAAGTACTCATCCCCCCCTTTGCTCAGTACTTAGTTGAATCACCTCTCACAGCTATTACAGCTTGTAGTATTTTTGGGTAAGTCTCTATTAGCTTTGCACAACGTGACGGAGAGAGATTTACCCTTTCCTCCTTGCAAAATTGCTCAAGCTGTGCCAAGTTAGTTGGGGAGTGACGGTGATGGTAATTTTGAGATTTTGCATAAAATGTTTGATCTGGTTAAAGTTAGGACTCTGGGCTACTCAAGGACATCAATTTTCTTCGTTGGAAGCCACTCCATGGTTGCTCTGGCAGTGTGCTTTGGGTCGTTTTCCTGCTAAAAGACAAACTTCCACCCCAGTTTAAGCTTTCTGTCAGAGGGCAGCAGGTTTTTATCCAACATCTCTCTGTATTTAGGAGCATTCATCTTCCCATTGATCCTGACCAGATTTCCAGTCCCTTTCCCATAGCATGATGCTACCTCCACCATACTTTACAGTAGGGTTGGTAAAGAACAGTATTAGGTTTATGCCATATGTAACACTTGGTGTTGAGGCCAAAAGTTCCACGTTAGTCTCATCTGACCACAAGACCTTCTTCCACATTTTCACAGTATCTTCTAAGCGACGCTTTGCAAAGTCTTTACAGGCAAGGATTTTTGTTTTTAGTCTTGGCTTCTTCCTTGCCACTCTTTCATAAATACCTTTTTTGTGCAAGGCCTTAGAGATTGTGGAGCAATGAGCTTCATCTCCAGATGCAGCCACTGACTTCTGCAGCTCACTCAGAGTGACTGTTGACATCACAGTGGCCTCTCTTACAAGTGCCATTCTTCTCTGGTACCTAAGTTTAGAAGGGCAGGTTGACCTTGGCAGTGTGACTGTGGTTTCATATTTTTTCCATTTTTTCACGATGGACTGCACTGAGCTCCGAGGTATGTTCAGGGCCTTTGAGCTAATCTATGCTTCCCCAGATTTGTACTTCTCTATTATCACTTCCCTGACTTGTCTAGAATGCTTGCTCTTCAGTCTTCACTTTGGTTTGGTCTGTTGAAAATCTACCATAGGATTGGACCTTATAGAGAGAAGGGTATTTATTCTTATGAATTCATTGAAAACAGGTGATTTTCCAGTTTTCTACATCAACAAATTGAGTGAGTTGGCAAGGTAATATACAGTATTGCACCTGAGGAAGGTTAGGATAGTAATTACAAAGGGGATAAATACTTCTTCAGCCTCACAATCTTGGTTTTTAATTTTAGTAAATTGTTGACAGTTTTTGGAATTCTTTAGATTTGACATGATGCACAATGTTTTGAAGATTAGCTCGAAAAATCCTACATCAATTTTTTAAATTTAGAAAATAATACAGTAAAATGTGAAAATAGTTGAGGGTTGAATACTTTTTCAAGGCAATGTATTTCTTGTGTTCTTTTAAAGTACTTGTTTTATTATGCAGCAATCAGGAATAATTGCAATTTATATTGATTTAAATGTGTTCATGTAAGTTTGCTATTGCTGTTTGGGGGGGAGTGAAGGGTTCTAGAGTTTGAGCAAGCAGAAGTATGATAAGTGTGGGAAAATCTGAGTTTATTCGCTCTGTAGGAAACTGGCGAAATCTTGTTTGTTGATTCATGAAAGAATAAGTAAATATGGGTAAAATATATAATGATGCAAAGAGCATTTTTAATTGCAGGTAAAATTTGGAGTTTGCGGCTGTAAGGCTTGTTCCTCTTGTGACAGGGTTTGTTGAGTACTATGTACACTTTTGATCTCTTTTCTCAATATTGTTGCCTTGGAGAAAGTGCAGTATGCATTCATTAGATTAAGTTCTGGGACAAAAGTACTTACTGGATGATGGTACTCACCGGAGTTTAAAAGGGTGGGAAATAGTTTAATTGAGAGAGAAGATTCTAAGAAGATTAAATGCTGGGAAGCTGTTTCCTTAGACTGGCGAACATAGTTTATTTAGAGCTGAGATGACAAATTGCATTACACAGATCTTTTTAAATGTTTATAATTAATTACTGAAGATGCCTGTTACTCAGATATTGAATACGTACAAAATTTTTGGGTGTTTGGGGTCTTGGGCTAGCAGGGGAAGTGGATGAGCCATGAACTTAATGAATGAGCAGACTAAAGATGGCTTATTCCTACTTCTGGCATTCTTATCAATTGTTGAAAGAATTTGCTTCTTTGCCTCTATTAATAACTTGCATGGCCCCAACTTTAGCCTCACCACCATCAGCACAGCTGCCATTCCCCACAGCATCTTTCAGGCTAAATCTTTTAAGTGATCCTTTTGGTTAAGGTAATCATCTGGTAATATTACTCATGCAGCAACCTAAGTTAATAGGTGCATAGTTTAGAAGAAAACTTACTGTTGCTTTGAATACTTGTGTATGCGACCCATAGGTTAGTTCCAGGGCAGTCAGCATCCCTGATGCAATTCTGTAGCAGTTCTTTGGCAGGGTCATTGGACTGAAATATTCGATTCCCATTCCATGGCTGCTGCTTGACTGAAGTTTTCCACATTTCTGTTCTTGTTTCAGATTCCAGCACCTGCAGCTACATTTGTTTTCCGTCCCTGGTGTACTTGTTCTAAGTACCGAGATCCCTCTTAAGCTACCTGTGAAGCATGATGTGTTCAATACTGCATCCATTTGTGCTGACTAATATTTTTAATAGTGTATTTAATACATTTTTTGTCTACTTGCTTTAGTAGGACATCTGTTCTAAACTTTCAAGTTTAAAAAGACCAAATCACTTGTTGGAGACATAACAATTCTGACTTGCAATCATTCTTGTACCCACTTTGTTTCACTACTTGGACACTGCATTAATTTTGACATCAGTTGTTTACTGGAGTAACTTGTGTATTTTTGTGTTAATGGTCCCTAGAAAATAGTTAGACTGTCCAAAACAATTCATTTCCAATGAAGAAAAAGAAAGCATTTTTAGGTATGTGTTTGAAGTATCAGTGCCTCTATCTCCATAATTGGAACAAGATTTTGAAAGCTATCGAACATGCCTTTGAAATATGTACTTGTTATTTTTCTTTTACAGAGTCTGGTGCAGCGGTATGTGAATTTTTTCTGCGGGCATCATGTGGGAAGGGTAAGCTATCAAAGCAACTGTTGATCAGTTTGATTAGTTACTATAGCACTTATTACTAAGATTTTCATGGAATTTCACTTCTAACTAATTATAATTTTACACAAACGTTCTTAGCACAGAACGGACACAGATATCACCCTCCCCCTTTTTTTTTTATTCCTGCTGCCTACTTGTCTGTTTTGCTCCACTGTGTTAGAGGAAGGTCTGATTTCAGCTCTTTCCGTATGGATGGGAAGCACTCAGTATTTGCATCCACCCATTATCAGCACCTCACTTGGTATTGATGGTCTGTTGGTGGCTCATTAGTCAATTCTCTCGGCTAGGTGATGGGATAGGGAGATCAGTGGAATGAGGAGAGGAAACTGACAACTAGAAAAGACTGTCTCATTAATGAGACAATCATTTGCAGTATCATCACAATGATGTACATGCTGACATGGTAGGGACAATGCTGACATGGTAGGGACCTTGTGCACAGGGCCATCAATATGTAGTGAAAGTCAAAATAACTGCAGCCATTGAAAATCTGAAATAGGAACAGAAAATGCTAGAACTATTGATCAGGCATTATCTGTGGGAAGAGAAGCAGCTTATGTTTTAAGTTAAAGACTCTTTGTCCTAGGTAGGTAGACCTCTCTCCTCTTCCCTCCTCTCCAAGCTAAGACAGGGATGAATAGAACAATGGGAATATCTCTGGTATGGGGTGAGGTTAAGGTAGTCATCTCATTGGTGGGTTATTAGGAAGAGGAAAGTATTTCCATTTCTTCCTATAAAATGTATGAAATGAGAGTAGTTGGAGAGTGAGAACAGAAAAGGAATGTAAGAGTTGCAAAATTTATCACTAGGAACATGCTCAACATGTCAGGCTGCATTAATAGAAAGAGGAAAAACTGAACCAATATCACAGAAGATTTACCCTGCTACAGAGAAAATCAGTTATCTGAAGTTGCAGAATTTGATAATGATTTTGAGCCCTGTCATAGGTACAGACGGAAAATTAAGTGTTGTCCTTCAAGCTTGGATTAGGTCTGGTCATAACAATCTGGGAGGAACAATCTATAGTATATTAATTTTTTTTTGTTTGAGGGCATTCTGATCTTTTCCTTGGTTTCTAGAGAAGGAGGCCAAATACTTCTAAGAATATTGAATCACTTGGAAATTAAGTCCTGGTACCTGTTATTATTATGCATTTCCTAATAGAGGTGAACTGTGGCTTGCAGATCTCACTATGCCTGTGGTCTGGTGTGTGTTCTAGAGAGCAACAGGAGAACATGTTTTGAGAAAATGGATGCATATAAACATGTACAATACACTATTCCTCAAAGTTTATGACTTGCTACCTTTGTGACTGAAACCTTGAGGAATGGTATTTTATACATGTTTATATGTTCTTCCCTTTGTTCGTGATGTGCCTCTTCCTCCCATCCCCAATAACTGTTCTAGTGACTGAACCTGGCTTTTCTATTGCAGGTGGCATGTGTCCATTTCGCCACATTAGTGGTGAGAAGACAGTGGTGTGTAAACACTGGTTGCGGGGGCTGTGCAAGAAAGGAGATCAGTGTGAATTCTTACATGAATATGACATGACGAAGATGCCAGAGTGTTATTTCTATTCCAAGTTTGGTGAGCTCACTGTTCACTTTGTGTGGGATTTCCAAACTAGTTGAGGGTGGAAAAAGCAGGCTTAGCATTGGTAACTGTGATTTCATTGGTAATTGCTGTCTTGCTGAAATGGTTAAAAAATCTTATTATGGCTCTCCTATGTACAAGAACTGTGCACTACAGCTTTAAAGTCACGTCTAAGAATTGCTTCTGCTGGAATCTCTTATATCAGGGCAGCGTGATACACTTTAATAAGAAATAACCCTGGAGTTTCTGAAATAACACTGTTTCCGAATATGATCACCTATGTATTTTCAAATTCCTTGCACACAATGCTGAGTGCATCTGCTTCCCGGGCCAAGTTTAGGATTTGGATATGCCTGCAACGTGCCTGTGTTTAATTCCTTAAGCATCACCTGTCTGTTACAATAGGTTGCCTCAGACAGGGATATGGCTTCAGAGCAAATTTAGTTGGTTTTGAGAGTTAATAGACTGCTATGAGAATGATCAGTTAGTTCAGTTAAAACATTCCTGATGGAATAGATTATAGGATGATATCAAGAAGGGAGAATTGAAACAATCTAAGCAGGCCCTAAATGTGATTAGTTTCCTTATTTTCCCTTTTTGATTTGTTTTAATTTGTTTTCTTTTCCCTTGTGCTGCTGCAGGAGAATGTAGTAACAAAGAATGTCCATTTCTACATATTGATCCTGAGTCCAAAATTAAAGACTGTCCATGGTATGACAGAGGATTTTGTAAACATGGTAAGTGTTAAGTAAGGTGGAAGAGAAAAGTGGTTGAATTATCTGAATGGATGCTGTCAAGTACATTCTTTTGGCTATGTTGGAGATTGGAGAACATGTCATTTTGCTTCACTCTCAGTTAGGCTGTTGTGTAGCACAGAGAGAACGGTGGTTGAGAAAGGAACAAAACATCCAAAGTACCCAAAGGGAAAGAGAAACAATTTTTTACTCTCTAGATGCCATCCATTTCAGCAGATAATCCAACTGATCATTCTTCACATGTGAACCTGGTTGGCATTCACTCTGATTGCGAGCCGGATCCCATTTTAGGCTGTTGTAGACACCTGTGTAACCTCCAGTAGGATGCTTGTGGTGATCAGATGCAGAATCTATTCATGTTTTTTTATTTTCCCACTTAACCAAAAGTGTGATGAGGGAGAGACAAAGACCAATTGTGGTGGCACAATTACCGTCCTACCTGAGGGTTTGACTCTCTAGAGGTGAGGAGTAGTTCTAGGATGTTAAAATTTGTATTTTTAAACTAAAATATTAGTATTGGGCAGATGTTTTTTATTTTTAATTTGGGTAAGGTCCAAATTAGGGAAAGTTATAAATATTCTTTATTCAATGTCAGTTGCCCTTATAAATGTTCTTTTTTTAGCAGAATAAAAAACATTTCCAATGCTTTTCTAGAAAGGATGCTCTGACCATTGTGTCTTGAAGTTAGCAGAGGCCTTTTTAATAGCATGTCGTGGAGATGGAGGAATGTTATTGCTGAGTTATAATTTTAGATTGCTGATCCAAATCTTGTCTTTTTGCAGGTCCCCTGTGCAGGCACCGGCATACCCGCCGAGTCATCTGTGTAAATTATCTAGTGGGGTTCTGTCCTGAAGGCCCCTATTGTAAATTCATGCAGTAAGTATACAACAATTTGGAGCATGATGGAGCAGGCCTTTCAGTTTCTTGAGCATATCCTGTCAGCAAACTTAAATCAAAACCAGTTTAAACTTAAAATCTGAAAAACAAAGCATTTAGAACAATAGATCAGGCAGCATCTGTAGCAAGAGAAACAGAGTTAACCTTTCAGGTTGAAGACTCTTCATCACAACTGGGAAAGAGAAAAAATGTTTCATTTTAAGTTGTATGGAAAGTGGTGGAGGAATGGATAGGACAAAGGGAATATTTCTGAGGCGAGGCCAGAATTACTGTGGAGGTCAAATGGGTTTATGGGTCAGTTGGAGATAGAGTTAACATAGCCTATTAGATGAGGGCGTTAGAGATTGGGAATATAACCAAAGAAATATAGAACTGCTCAAATTGAAAGATTGTAATGAAATACAATGTAACTTGAAGAGCATCTCATTTTCCATCTAAGCAAATTGTAGTCTTTTAGATGATATTGAATTCTAGAACTTGAGGTAACTCACTTTCTCTGTTAAGAATGGCTATTAAGTCATCCACTTGTGACATTGGCGTTTTACTTTTCAATATCTGTTTGGTATGTCCAAAAGCCCTGCAGTTTGCTACATTTTTGTTTCTTTAGATTCTCTTTAGTTTACCAGCCCTTATCTTGTATTTTTAGTTCATTTTCTCTCTGTGCCCCTAATAACCTATCTGGTGTTCTTTTCAATTTGTCTATAAGCAAACTTGTCCTCTCCTTTTTAGAGGAGATCCGTATTCATCCCGCCCTACCATCTCTGCACCTTAAAACTAACTTGCTTCCTCTTTACCAGGTCTTTGAACTGAAATGTTTACTCTTTCTCTTTCCACTGATGCTGTCCGTACTGCTGAATGTTTGCACCGTTTTCTGTTTTTACTTGAGCTTATCCTGCCATTGTTTTGGATTGTGGTTGATGTCTACCTTAGTTTCTTTCATCCTTTGTTGCTCCATATGCTTTGAAATCCCATTGATCAGGCATTTTCTGACTAGCCATGACATGTGTAAAAAATGTTTTAAGAATTACTATAATGAATGGCAACATAAAATTATGAAAATGTTCAGCAAAATAGACAACAACAAGCAAGAATTAATGGTGGGTTAATAGCTCAATTTGCACAAAAGATCTGAAAGTTTAACTAGCTATGTTTTCTCTGCATTTCTTTTATTTTTGGTTACAATCTCTCACTATGTTGTCTTTGAATAATGAGACTTACTTTTATATGAAGTCCATAATAGAAAAGTAAGTGAGATGGGGAAGGAGATCACTGGATCCACCTAGGACCACAGCTATGAAACAGTGGGAGAGGAGGGTGAACATATTGGGCAGGAAGAGGGAAAACTGAACATTGGAAAGTAAGGTGGAATAGGAAAGGAATAGATCAGGGGAACAGGTGGATGAGAAAAGGGCAAAGCAATGAATATACTGAGTTATTGCATCAATTTCTGATATAATAATACTTAATTTTATTGGTAGTCATGTACAGAATTTACTGCAAAGTAATGCAGACGAGAAGGTTGAAGCATGATCAAGTAAAAGTCTTCAAGTATTGTAAAGGCATTCAATAGAGTTGATACAAAGAAGTCATTTCCTCTTGTAGATTAATACAGGATTAAGAGACTTAACCTTAAAATGAAGTTGGACCAGTGGTACAACTGGTAGAGGTAATCTGTAACTCTTGATCCCAAAAGCCCATGGATGATGGAAATTTACAAAACTGAAGCTGATAGATTTCTGTTGGAATAAGTTTTGAAGGATATAAAGCCAAAGAAGGAAAATAGCATCAAGGTGCAAATCATCTAAAGACATTACCTAAAACAGAGTGTAAACTTAAATTTGCCGGACCAATAATCACACCACCCACAGTTGTTTATTTTATCCTTTCACCAGTTTATTTGTTGGAACTCAGCCGGCAAGATGCTCGGACGCAAGCATCAGGGAGACAGAATCTATCTATCTATCTATCTCTCTCCCCCCCCTCCCCCTCCCCCTCTCTCCCCTCTCCCCCTCCCCCTCTCTCCCCTCTCCCCCCTCTCCCCTCCTTTCCCCCCCTCTCCTCTCTCCCCCCCTCCCCCCCTCTCCCCCCTCCCCCCCTCTCCCCCCTCCCCTCCTCTCTCCCCCCTCCCCTCCTCTCCCCCCCTCCCCTCCTCTCCCCCCCTCCCCTCCTCTCCCCCTTCCCCCCTCTCCCCCCCCTCCCTGGCGGCTCGTGACGAGCTTCTGTCTAACATGCAGAAATGTTACAATTTATAGATCTAGCAAAACAGCGCGCGCTTAGAGAAACTGGTATTCTTCACCAGGCCTGTTGGAGCAAAACTTAATTACTTAGATAAGAGAGTCCACTAAATCAAAGTTTTAATTACAAATGAATGTTCTGTTCAATCTTCATCAGTTATTCTCTTTCATTATAAAAAGGAGACAACCTAGTTCAGTGGTGCGAAACCGTAAGGCATGGTGTGTGCAACCTGTGTGAACTCAGCCCCCATATCGTTCCCAAAGGGACAGCCGTAAGTCGTTAATCCAAACAAGCTGACAGTGAAGGGCGAACTCTGCACACTATCCAGAACAGAGCACACACAAGCTGGCACTTAATTTTAACCCGTTATTTACAAGAGTCCGAGAATCATTTCTTACGTCCCCCAATTCCCTTAAAACTTTATCAAGAGGGCATCTCTCTTGGGGCTGATTTGTTGCACTTGGCTTCAGTCTTTCTGTTGTATACTCCTCGGGCTTTTTTAAAAAACTTACCATGAATGTTACTTTCGAGGTTTAATCTAACATGCATTTATTCTGTCAGCCCTCGGTTCGAACTACCAATGGGTACTGCTGCTGACCAACCACCACTGCAACAGCAACAGCAGGTATGGGCAGAAAGTTCACCTGTGGAAATAGTATTATTTTTCCTACATTTTGTATTGGTTTTCTGTGTTATTCTACAACTTATCTCGCAGCATTTTGTTAAAGGAAGAGCTTCCCCTCATCTAGGATCTTTCTTTCCACAGCCTTTACTCATAGTAGTCCCCTGGTTCGAATGGGTTGTAATAAAAATGTTACTGGGATCAGTATTTGACACTATAGTGTAGTTCTAAACATGGTTCCAGTCGGGATCCCTGAAGTTTATGCATTAAGGCATTTTAATTTAACCAGGATAACCCTAAGCTAGGAAGTTAAAAGGTGGACAAAAACTTTTGTCAGTTGCTGCCTAGTAATTGTTTAGTTTAAACAGGATTAATATGATGATAAAGAGGCTTGCAGAATCACGCGTGAAGAATGATAGGATTTTTGTCAAGTTTGGATTAGATGTGACACATGTACTATTGAGTCTGACACCAGTATCATATCGATGTGTGAAGTAGAAGTATGTCAGAGGGAAATTAACCATCCATGACATACAGTAATCTTCGTGCCAACAGAATCGTACTCCCATTTTCTGAGTAAGAAGGAATGTCTATACTGATAAATTATTTCATGATGTACAAGTGAGGTATTGGTATCTTTTTGCTAGTGATAGCACTACATTTTAAGAAGTTAATTGGTCCAGGACACAGCAGGCAAGATTGGCAGGTCTTTTAGCAAAGAATTTATTTGCAGAGTGAGGTGGTGATTTGATTTGTTAATTTTGAATTAAAAATAGTTTGGAAAATGGTTACATGCAAATTGAGATGCCACAGTACACAGCTGTTGAAGTGTACTGATGGTCGATGATGTTTCTCTCCATTTGCAGCAAAATGTTAATCAGTTTCAACAGCGATCTTCCTCCTTGGTACAGATTACTAGCACCAACACTAGTGTTGGACAGCAGAAACCTGTTACACAATCCGGAGGATCAGCACAACAGTCCCAGTTTCAAACGTCGTCAAATCGAGGCCCCAGACCATTGGAACAAGTCACGTGTTATAAGGTGAGTGGATCAACGTCTCAGAGAAATGGTTCCATGAGCGAGAGAGATGCAAATACTTATGATTTCTGTCATGTCTGACCTATAAGTTGCATATGTACTTCTTGAGTCTTAACACCACTTTCATTTGGATGTGTGAATTGCTGTTTGGGTGAAAATACCTTGATACCTTCTAAGGATTGTTGTTAAGGTTGATATATTTACCTGTAGAAGAGAAGGCAATTCATTTAAAAAGGATATTGGTAATAGTTTACATTTGAATGACCCAACTCTACCTATACTACAGTTTGGTAAATATTTAATACTTAAGGTACTTTGCGTTTAAGCCAGCAGTTCATGATCTCAAGGAATGTTGCCTTTTCAGTGGTTGACGTGGCAGGAATAAAAATGCTCTTTCAGTGGAATATGTTGGCTTGATATGGAAAGTAGAGATGAATTTGTATTTCATTCTGTTTGAGTTATTATCTATGTATGCTTTAACTGTGCATACATAATATACATTCACGTAAATTCAGATGGTTTAATTGTAACAAATTTTGCGCATTGTGTTTTGGTAAATTCTCCATGAAAAATAAAAAATCTGGGGAGAAGGGAGCTGATTGGATCTTTCAACTGTATAAGATTATCCTAGCTATGGTGAATATTAATCTCACGATAAAAGGGTGAGGGAGTGGTCAATACTGACAGCACTTTCTCCTTCATTGATTGTATACTTGTGCTATAAACTGTAGAATTATGGCCTTGAAATAAATTCTATTTGTTTTCCAGTGTGGTGAAAAAGGCCATTATGCCAACCGATGCACCAAAGGACACTTGGCATTTCTTAGCGGTCAGTAGTGATCTCACTGATGAAAAATATTCTGGAAAAACTCAAGTTCAACTGATGCCTCCAATGGAATGGACATTTTTTTCTTCGATGGGGCTCGGAATTCAAAAGCTGAATTTGATTTTTTTTTGTCCTTCCTTGCACACACTGTGATAGTTGTTACTGCTGTCTAAGCTACCGGTTATTATTGAGGTGTTGGGAAGGACTGCACTCTGATGAATGAAAAAGCTACAGAGAATAACTACAACTGGAGCTTTTACTGTACCTCACCCATGATTTTTTTAAAGTCTTCTAACAAACTTTCCACTAAAACAGATGTGCAGTGGATTCAAATGAAACTGAGAGGCAAGAACACAAGTTCAAGTTATCTTCAACTATGATATTTCTACTACAAAATGTGTATGTTTCTTTTTTGATTTTCTAAAAACACCTATTTTGAGGGTAGTTTTGTGATTTCCCATCTGTCAGGGACTTAGGCTTGGATTTCTTCAAATTAGAAGCCTTCTAAGTATACCTCCCAGTTTGTGACATGTCACATATGGAGCTCCAATTGTGTTTGGGATGGGTATGCAAAACTGGCGGCTATACAGTCTTTCAAACATGGTATTTTCCCCTTTCAGAATGTTTAATGTTGAGATGTTGTAATGACGGCTGAGTTGTGCACATGGTTAATTGGGCAGGAAGGCATTACAAATGCCATTGATGTGTTTGGCATGGTTTCTGGCCCAGGTGTAACATTATAACACACTGTACCATCCAGACAACCACTCATGTAAATTAGCACAAAAATGGGAAGAAAATTCTGGCCTTGTGTAAACTGTTCAAATTTTGAATTAATTGATGTGGATTACTTTGTTACATCGTTTCTTGATATGGTGTCATATTAATTTGCCTCTACATTATTACATTTTATAGGAAAAAGGTTTTTAGTTTTGTGGCAAAAGAAAAGTGCAACGAGAGTTGCAGAAATTCTATTCTTAAAGCCTCAATTACCATTTGACTGTATAGGGTTCATTTTTATCCAATTTAATAAATATTTTTTAACAAAGATCTTGCATTCATTTAGTTTCATAACTAGTTTATTCTATAGATTTCTCCTAAACAAACGAGTATGACAGCAGGATTTTTCTACCAGTAAACCTAGCAATAGGGAGGAAGGTAGTAGTGACGAGGATTTCCCTCCCCTCCTCGCAGCATGTAAAAAGGAGGCAAGCTCTGACTTGAGTGGCCTTATTTGGATGGACTGTCTTCCGATTGAAGTTTTACTACTGAGCTCACAATGTGGGCTTTGGTGAGTATTGCCAAGGCAAGTGTTTTTTTTTCTCTATTTTGTATTTTTTTTTACTGTTTTAAGGTGTAATCATAAAGGTTATGGAGTCTAGGGCAGGGGTATTCTGCAGGATTTGAGAGCTGGGGACATTTCCAATGTTCCTGATGACAACACCTGCAGAAAATGTATTAGCTAGTTTCAGGCAGTATACTCAGTTGGACCTATGGATGTTCTCGTTGTATTTAATCTGGGATGCAGAGAACATAGCAGACAGTATGTTTAGTGAGTTGGTCACCGTGCGTATACAGAAAGAGTGGAGAAGGGTGATCGTCAGGAAGGGCAAGTAGAAGTCATGCAGGAGACCCCTGTGGTCATTCCCCTCGATAACAAATATAGTGTAGGATACTGTTGGTATGAGGGTCGGGAGCCTCCCAGGAAGACAACTGCACCACAGCCCGTTTCATGGCACCGCAATGGGCAGTGATGTATAAAAGAGATGTAAAAAGATCGGGACAGCAATAGTAGTAGAGGGTTCTATTGTGAGGGAGTCAGACTGGCATGTTGTAGCCAAATAACTCCATGTTGTTTGCTTCCTTGGTGCTAGGGTCGAGGATCTCAGATGATGGCAGAACGTTCTGAAAGGGGTGGCCAGCCACAGGTCGTGATACACTATTGGACGATGTTATAGAAGAAGTACAAGAATAGATAAAGGTGTGACTGAATGGATGCAGCAGGAGCATATGATTTAATTGGCTGGATCATTAGGACTGTGTCTGGGGAAGCTGGGATCTGAACAAGCAGGGCAGTTTGCACCTTAACCAGAGTGGGGGCCGACACCCTTGCTGTTGGCACTGCTGGGGAAGGTTTAAACTGAGTTGGTAGGAGAAGGGGGTTCAGAGTGGTCCTTTAGGGGAAGAATACAACCATCTAGAAAAGGAATGTGTGGTAAGTCCAGCAGGCAGAAAAGGTGAGTAAATGAACATTAAAGGAATTTCAGAGCTAATTTGCATCTATTTTAATGTCAGGAATATAAAATTCAAAGTACATTTATTATCAAAGTATATATGCAGTATACAACCCTGAGATTCGTCTTCCCACAGACAGCCACGAATCAAAGGAAACCGTGGAACCCGTCCAAAGGACACAGCAAAGACCCATCCCCCATGCACAACAAAACAAAATTGTGCAACCGCTAACAAAAAAAATGTGGAAAAAACACAATAGTATATTCAGTTCAGCTCAGTGTTATTTATCTGCAGGCTGCCCAATTCAAAGTCTCACAAAATGAGCCACCAGAGACGCATCATAACGTTAACTAGAGTCCAAACCACAAACAAGCATCGATTAAACCTTGCCCAAGAACTCTGGCACAGCTCGAGGGGCGGAGAGAGAGACCTTTCAAATGCAGGGACCTTCCATCGGGAGTAGTGAGAGAGATCCGTCACACGCAGACGGCTTCCTCCAGAAGCAGCGAGCAAGAGGCTGATAAATGGCGCTGAGCACCCCCTTGCGTCGATGATTTCAACCTTCCTTGCCGCTTTAATTGGTGAGATCAGCGAGAAATGGAGTCGACGTTGGGCTTGTGCCTCATCTCCAAGCTTCTTGGCCTTGAGGCCACATACAAGGAGGAAGGTGGTGGGGGATGTTCTACAATATTGTTGCCATTACTGAGACATGTTTAAGGGCAGGTAGGACTGACAAGTCTTTTCTCCAGGTATTTAATTTTCAGGAGTAAAAGGGGAGAGGGTATTGCACTGTTCGTCAGATTGCATTACTTCATTATTGGCATGATATCCTAAATAGCTCCTCAAAAGAAGCCATGTGGTAGGGATTAGAAACAAGGGGAAAGTCACTTAGTGGGTATATTACAGATTTCTCAACAGTCAACCGGAGATTGATGAACAAGATAGTGTTGTTAGATTAGTGGATTTCAATTTCTGAAATATTAACTGGGATTGCCTTAGTGGTAAAGACTTGGGGTTGAATTCTTGAGTTGTGTCCAGAGACTATTTGATTTAGTAGTTAAGGTGAATAATGAAAGAAGTAACATTACTGGACTCTGGGAATATATATGGCTAGTCAGGTGGAGGGAGTGTCAGTGGGAAATTACTTTCTAGATACAGACCATGTCTCTGTAAAGTAATTTTGGAAGAAGTTAGGGATTGACCAGTAACAAAGGTGATAAATTGTGGGGGAGAGGTCAATTTCATTAACATAAGGAGGTAGATTGGGGGCATCTACTTGCAGATAAGGCTACATCTACACAGTGTGAAGCATTCAAAGAAGAAATAGCAAGCATTAAAGCCAATCTGTAACTATAAGAGTAGGAAGGTGTTTGAAAGGCAACTAAAAAGGTTCAATGGGATCATGAAAATTCTCTTTAATATCTCTCAATATCCTGCCTATATATATGGTAGCAAGCACTAAAGTCCCAATTATAGATGATCGGGGGTTAGAGCAATCTGTCATTTAAACAATTACTTGGGTAAACTAATGTGGTTAAAGGCTCTCAAGTTCCACGGACCTGTTGATTGCAATCTACTAAACTTCCTTGAGAGGTCCCAGATGTTGGAAACTGCACATGTAACATGCTTTTTTGCAAGAAAGGATGAAGTCAGAAAGCTGCCAACTATAAAACCGATAACTTCATCTGTCTCTAGGAAATTGCAATGATCTATTACAAAGAGCTAGCAGAAATTTATAAAATCATAGAACAATTCAGTAGATCCAATATGGTTTCATGAAAGAAACTGACAATTTGAGTTTGAGTTCTTTGACGGTGTATCAAACGGGAACTAGTAGATGATATTTTGATATCTATAAGGTTGTTGCCTGCATAAGGGCAGATGAGATTGAAGTAAACATTGATATTGATAGGAGATAAAATGGGTTATTTTTCAAATCTAGTGGAGTGCCATCAGGATAATTGCTGGAACCTCCATGTTTTAAACATAGACAGGTACAGTTGTAAGAAAAACTTTGCGAACCCTTTGTAATAATCTAGATTTCTGGTGTAATTACTCAAAATGTGGTCTGATCTTCAACTAAGCCACGATAATAGACAAACACAACCTGCCTAAACTAATAATACACTAACAACCGTACCTCATCTCATCAATACTGAGTACACCATTTAAACAGCTTAGCTTCAAAAAAGGATGTGAACCTCTGGGATAAGCTATTTAGAGTCAGGTGTTGCAATCAATGGGATGAGATTGGAGGTGTGTGTTGTAGAGGTGCCCTGCCCTATGAAAAAGACACACACAGTCAGGTTACAGATGGAGCCTGCTCTTAAGAAAGATCTGTTTATGTGCACCATGTCTGCTCAAAACAGCTTACAGAGAACCTGTAGAGGAAGCAGGAAAACGCTACAAAAGCATTTCCAAAGACCTGAGTGTTCATCAGCCCACAGTAAGAGAGATTGTCTATAAATGGAGGAAATTCAGTACAGTTGCTACTCTCTGTAGGACTGGGTGTCTTGCAAAGATCACACCAAGAGCACAACATGCAATTCTGAAGGTGGTGAGAAAGAACCCAAGGGCAACAGCAAAAGACCTGCAGAAATCTGTAGAATTTGCTAAAGTCTCTGTTCATGTGTCCACGATAAGAAAAACACTAAACAAGAATGGTGTTCATAGAAGGACACCATGGAAGAAACCACTGCTCTCCAAAAAACATTGCTGCACTTCTCAAGTTTGCAAAAGACCTCCTGGATGTCCTCTATGCTTCTGGGACAATGTTCTGTGGACAGATGAGACAAAAGTTGAACTTTTGGCAGAAATGAAGGAAAAAGGGCACTGCATATTAACACCAAAACCTCATCCCAACTGTAAAGCATGGTGGAGGGAACACCATGGTTTGGGGCTGCATTGCTGCCTCAGGGCCTGGACAGCTTGCAATTGTTGAGGGAATAATTCAAAATTGTATGAAGACATTTTATAGGAGAATGGCAGGGTAGCAGTCTGTACCTGAAGCTGAAGAGAAGTTGGATGATGCTACAAGATAATGACCCAAAACACAGAATGGTTTAAAAAGAAGAAATTTTTGTTTTGGAATGACCAAGTCAGAATCCAGACCTTAACCCAATTGAGATGCTGCGGCATGATCTGAAGAGGGTTGTTCCTGCAAGGTATCCCAGAAATACTAATGAACTGAAACAGTTTTGTATGAAGGAATGGTCTAAGATTCCTCTTCTCAGTTGTGCCAATCTGATTAGCAGTTACAGGAAACGTTTGGTGGAGGTTCTACTAGTTATTAAATTCAAGGGTTCACATACTTTTTGCAGCCTGATGTGAATGATTAAACAATATGTTCAATCAAGACATGAAAAGTACAATTATTTGTGTGTTTAGTTTAGGCAGATTGTGTATGTCTATTATTGTGACTTAAAATGTGGTCCAATCTTCATCTATAAGTAATTAATGCAGAAAACCAGGTAATTGCAAAGGGTTCAAAAACTTTTTCTTGCAACTGTATATTGCTGATGATACAAAGGTGAGCAACGTGTAAATATAATAGGTTAAGTGAGTGGATTAAAAAGGCAGATGCAGTACCATGTGGACTTCAGAAGGGAGAATTAAAAAAACATGAATATAAATGCAGTGAGCTGACAAAATGTTAAGGGATCTGGAGTCCTACCCAAAACAAAGGGTTAGGATGCCAGTAAAGCAAGGATCTAGATAGACTAATGGAGTGTTAGCTTTTATTGCAAAGATAACTAAAAGATGAAAGGTTTTGATGAACTTTACAGTGTGCTGGTAAATTATTGTGTACAGTTTTAGAATCCATATTTATTCCTGTGAGATCCTTTGGAAGCTATGCAGGTAAGGTTTCCTGGGATGGAGATTTTTGATAAACTCTTTGGAGGATATACATAACTTTTCATAATCCATAATTAGCTTATCTACCAACCCCGCTATTTTAAGGGATCTATAGATGTGCACCAATATCGTCCTTATGCTCTATAATGTCCTTCCAATTATTATGAATTCCATTGCTTTGTTTGCCATTGCAGAATGCATTAACCCACACTTTTCCATATTGAATTTTATGTACTGATTTCCTATCAACCTGTTCAGTCTATGATTACATCTTTCAGCCTACAAGTTACACCCACTGTTAAGCACACTGATAATGTTGGTAGCATCTGCAAACTTACAAGTCTCAATTATTAATTTATTAATCAGTAGACCCATGTACATCGAGCTCATGAAACTCCCATGTGTATTTCTAGAAATTCCTGTCAACCATGATACTACTTTGCATTTCTTTGTAATTTGCCATTTTCCCTTGGATACATTAACACACACTTTTATGATAAGTCTGTCTAATGGATCTTTATTAAATGCCTTTTTCATGTACACTACAACTATACTACTCTCATTGAACTCGGAGAATTCACTAATTAATCAGGCAATGCTTTGACCTATTAAATTAATACCAAATATCTCTGATTACCTTTAACTTATTGAATGATTAACTGTCCTTTGGAAATTCTTCCAGTAAATTGCCCACCAACATTATTAGGTTAACTGGCATGTAATTACTTGATCTCTCTTTATAAATAGTGATAATAGTGGTCTTTCAAGCTCAGGCACAATCTTTGTAGAAAATGAAAGTTCACAGCTACTGCTGTTTCTTAACATGAGCTCATGAATAACTTTTTTCTTTCTGGTTTTGCACTATTTTTAATTTAACTACTGAATATAATGCATATACTTACTGTAATTGATTTATTTGATTTTCTATATTTATCATCTATTGCATTGTATTGCTGCCACTAAGTTAACAAATTTCATGACACATGCTGGTGGTGATGATAAATCTGCTTCTGCACCGTTAAAGAGTTTGGGGTATCTTGTTTCCTGGCCTGATCAATGATCCACTCAATTACGTTTCGCATATAAACAATGAATTCGTTTATACTTGGGCCTTTGAAGTAGGTGCTCCCTGGATGGTTTATTTTGCATCAACAATTATACCTCAAATGAAGCCAAATCCAGGCCCACACCATTTAAATTCTTCAAATGAAGAAACTTTTTGTTTTGACAACTAACACTTGCATATAAGTTACCAAATGCCAATGGAACATTAGGAAAGAAGGTAGAAGGAAATTTTATTGTCCTCAATTTGTAGAGAACGCTGCCTCCTCCAACTACAATAACAATATTTCAATTCACGGTTTCAGTTCAGCGATGATTATTTGAATTCACTGGTGTAACCATGAAGTTATGTGTTAGTAGAGCTGTTTAGTGATGTTTCCTCCAGCGATCATTCTCTGTAATATACAGGAATAAAACCTATAATTATATATTTGTCATTAATTTTCCATTGCAAGAGTAGTTTTAACTACTTTTTACTTAGAATCTCTGGAGCTAGGTTAATGTGTCTAGAACAGTGCTGTATTTGGAATTTGCAAGCGACACTGCCTCACTCTGCTATTTTGCATTTCTCAGAGGGTGAAAATAGACTAGAAATTTAAATTTTGCCTCTTGAAATTGCTATCAGAGGGAGTTTCTTATCAATACCAAATTTGACATCAACTGACCAAGCTTATTATAAAAGCAAAATTAATATTTTCAACTCAGGATAATCTGCACATTATTTGCTTCAAAATATCGAGAAAAGCTAATCAAAATGAATGATTCCTTTCAAATGAATTAATATCAGAACCAAATATCGAAAGAATGATACAGTAAGAAAACTAATTTAGGAATAATCTCAAAATTAACAATAAAGTTAACAAGTTTGTTACGAGAAATACAAGAATCATTTCAGGGGACTAGCATATATCAGCTACTGTTCTAGTTTGTTTTCAGTGATCTTGGAGCAAAAGTAGCAATCTGAACTTGAATGTTTTCCTGAGAAAAAATAATTATAGCACACACACAGGCTGTACCATGATTTAAAAGATGCAAGAGTCCTTCCTTGAGAGAGTCTAATGTACTATATGGAATTTGAATTACTGAATTAACTCTAGCAATAAAGGTTAGATTTATTGTCACATGTACGTTGAAGCACAGTTCGCGAATAATGCAACCTGCAGTGTCACCATGCAACATAGCAGGCCAAAACTTACTAATCTTAACTCGTATGTCTTTTGGAATGTGGGAGGTACTAGAGCACCACACAGTCATGGGGAGAATCTACAAGTTCTATACAGACATTGATGGGAATTGAAGCTTGATCTTACAGCTGGCACTGTAAAAGATTATGCTAATCACTACACTGCTACATGCTGCCCGAGATCAGGAAGGATACTTGTATGTCATGTGTAGCAAATATGTGTTGGCACTGTTTGCAACCTGCAACAGCCACAGAACAACTAGAGTAACTAGCAACTAGGTGAAGATTCCGAAGTGATTTGTTTTCAGTTAACAAATGTGTGAGGCGTGATGGCAAAACAAATCTGAATGTTAGCCAGCTTTTGAAGAGATTAAACAGGTTTGACCTAATCATGGTTCCACTCAATCACAGGATGGAGAAAAGAAGAGAAGATTACACTGGCAAGCTTGAAAGAGATGGATAGAAATATTTTGTGGACTGTAAATATAAACTTGGTCTAAATGAACTTAATAGCTGGTTCCTTAGTTGTGCATTTTATATTTAATTGTTTCTAGGCCAAAAGCACTGGCCAGAAGCACAAAAAGTTCAGGAATGAATCTGGAAATTGAAACAATTTACTCTCAGCCTCAGTTTATTTTATAATATTTATGAAAGTCAGTCCTGCAATGTTTGCTGTCATTACCCTGCAGAGACCCAATCATCATTGATATTCTTCTTCCCTCACCATCCAATTAGCCCAGGCTTTCATGTTATGATTCTCAGTCTTCAATGAAGAATCTCACTACAGTACCTGCATTACACTACCCCCACTCCACTGGCATTCACTTACTTAACTGACATACCTGACTTCAGGCCCTAATCTCTCACGTAGATCTGCCTGTCAAGTCCTCACCTTGTAGAACTCCTTCCTGAACCTGATCCTCCCTGTGGGATTACCACCTGCCTCTCTCCTAGGTCTAACCTTTCCGGCAGCACCCCACCAGCCACTTAGCCTGCTGCTGACCTGATCTTCAGCTAATGGCCTTTAAACCTGGTCCTACCAGACACATTTTGAACTGGGAAAACACGCAGAGCCCTTCAACCAGTGAAATATGTCACTAAATACATAGTAGGGAGCCCATGATGAAAACAGTGGTTAGCATCTTTCTACAGTGACTGAACATTACATCCATTTAGATGCACAGGAATTTTTAATGAAAAGATTTTTTATGTATAGTGTAGTGGGTTTTTTTTCATTTAAACTTAAGTTTTTTCTTTCTTCATGAACTGATAAGAGGAGAATTGCTGTTTTCTTTTTCATTATATATTATACACTAGCTTAACACTGTATGATTTTGATAATGTCTATTTTAATCTCTGTATGGTTATTTATATATTTGAGATAATTCTCCTCTTGTTTGTATTTATGTTCCTTTTAAATCAATAAAAAGATTAATAAAGAAGATTTTAAATAAAATAAGCATTTTTAAGAGTTCAAATGTTTCAGCTTCCAGATTAATCTACATTTGATTAGACTGATCTTTATTAAGCACTAGGTAAATGTTAAGGTTAATTAAAATTTGTGCTTTTGCTTCCAGAGATTGCTATCTATGAGATTATTTTTAACATAATTGGCTATACAGTTAGTCTGACCACATCATAGCTATTGGATACCAGGGATCCCACTGTATCATTGCAGGTATCTTAATTTATCTTGTTGCAATTGTCAAAAATTGAGATTTATGTGTTGTGTAAATGTAACAAGATAAATAATATTAAAATTCTGAGAATGGCTTAAATCAGAAATTAGGGAAGTAATTGGTTTAGAACTATCACCTTTTTCTCATTATATCATGAAACTTGAGGATTGAAAATGAGGTGAAAGTTAATAATTCTGATAATTAAACATTTCCATTGATTGTGGGACCCAGTCCCTGTTAGCAATGTCATTGCTTGAGAATTTCAAACATGACAGGACGAGAATAGAGGAGAGTTGCTTGATTAAATGTGTGCAGCTCTTTTATGAACTCTAGAATACAGGGTTAAACATAATTAAGTAAATAAAATTCAATTTGGTAAGGCCCCTAAGGTCTACTTACTGATGTGGCTGTATTCCCATATGTAGCTGATTACGACGTAGCCCATTAGGAACATTGCAACTCCACCAATCCCACCTTTCTTCACATGGATGTACTTCTTATAATAGGCATTGTGGCCTAAATGATGGAATTAAGAGTGAATAGTTACTAAAGAGAAGCTACGATCAAAAGCAAACTCTTGCTTTTCCTGATTTATGAATTCTTAAGATGGCACTGAATTATACTATGTAACCTGCATCACACTTACCTCTGCAGAGAGCATCGAGGATAGATATTGGAGAAAGCAGTCGTTTTAATGTCCATTTAGGAACCTCGACTAATTTCAAACCCATGAATTGTCGCTTGACAAGTGGCACTACAAGGCAATCACAAGTTATTTTAAAGTGACGTCTGATGATAAATTACAAGCAGAATACTCAAAGGATACTGGCAATAAGTAGATACAATCAAATATTTCACCCATCAGAAAATTTAAGCACAGCTAGGTACGTCACAAAATGCTGGAAATACAGTACTCAGCAGTTCGGGTAGCAAATGTGTGAGAAATACGATGATTTAAGATCAATGATTTTTCATCAGAACCTGAAATGTTAATTTAGTTTCATTCTCTACAGGTACTGCCGAACATGTTGTTTCCAGTGCTTTCTGTTTTATTTTAGATTTCTAGTAGATGTAATACTCTGCTCCTGAGAAAATCATCTTGGCCTAGCATCAAACCAGACTTAAATTACATGCACCACTTCTGAATATTAATAATTTTTAATCATCAGCTTGATTCTAACTGACAACTAAACAAGAACAATCCATCAGGTTTTATGGGTATGCTTCTAAAATCTATAGTCCAGAGATATTACTGGTTTGATCCCCAGCTTTTATTAAGTTAACAGACAGCCCAAGTAGAACTGTGAGAAATACAGTTACTTAGTGTTTTAGTGAGGACAGAAACATCATCAGACAAGCTTGGCATTTCAGATCAGTTCCTGCCAGAGGTTGACGCAAAGTCCAGATCTGGTTGATTGCTCTTTGATATAATTACCTGCAGGTGCTTGCCGTCCACATATCAAACATCCATCTGTCACTGGATGCCACAGAGCTTGAGATAACAATGGAGCATAACAAACAAAAGAATAACATCCACAGTAAAGAAGTAGAAAAAGGGTTTTAATTTCTTTCAGTGTATGACTGCATTGGATTAGCCACATCAATGGTGATTTGGTTTGCTGTGTGTGTTTCTAAATTAACTAGAGAAATAGTACTGGGTTTTTCATAATTGTTAGAAAAATATATACTTTTCCCACAAAACCATTAATATAGTAGGCATAGGGTGTTTCCCTGTTTTTCATTAAAATGTAAACAGTCCTAGATTGAGGACTGAATTTAAGAGAAAACTTCATCTTGCACCATGTGGAATTGTTAGGCTTTAATGCTGAGGAAAACTGCCAATCAATGCAAAGTACTATGTGGCAAAGATTCTGTTATTTAGGAATGTGCAAATTAACTGTTAGCAGTTTGGCCCATTGAGTCTGCTTTGCCAAAATACAATCATGGCATATCTGACCTTTTATTTGCCTATCATGAATCCATCTACTTTGTAATAAAAAACACAAATGTTTTAATTAAATATTTAAATATTTTGCCCTTTGTGGAAGAATTCCAAAACTTCCAAGAAAAATATTCACCTCATCTATTTTAAATAACAGATCCTTTATTCCTAACAGCAGTAAATATTTCTCAAACGACATCACTAAAATAGTTAGTCCTGACAAAGGGTCTCGGCCCGAAACGTCGACTGTACCTCTTCCTATAGATGCTGCCTGGCCTGCTGCGTTCACCAGCATTTTGTGTGTGTGTCACTAAAATAGAGCTTCCACTTAATTTTCACATTGCTATTTCTGTGCACTGGTAGCTATATTCAATCAACGGTGGCTACGCTTTAGAAATGCTTCATTGCCTGAAAAGTCCGTTTGGATGAGCAAAGTTGTGAGAGGTGATATTTAAATCCAAGTCTTTCTGCAATGAAGCCACTAACTTACAATGAATTCTGCTTTATCAAACATATCATAAAATTCAAATCCTGGTTTTCACCTTGTTTCATGGCTTCAACCCTTCACATTTCTTCTCTCAGACATCTAGACTCTTCTACTTTCAGCTCCTTGACCAGTGATGTTAATTGCTTCATCCACTTACTCAATGCCTTTAGCTGCCAAGAGCATTTCTCGTTAGTCCCCAGTACCCCACTTTCTTCTTTTTAGAATGTTCTTAAAATCTATGTTGTCTGATGTAGTCTAAATTAATATTTGATAATGCTCCAATGAAATATTTTCAGTCTTTCCTATACTAATGTTAAAGATGTAAATTATTGCAATGTACTGCTGCCTTAAAACAAATTTCACAACATATGCCAGGGATATGAAACCTGATTCTGATTTTAATTCTGTCAATTAAAAATTTATTTTTTAAAAATAAATTTTAACATTTTTATTTGGAGATCAAAGAGATAGATGTAAATTCATTTCTGATCCCTTTTACTGAGACCACAGATTGTCATATATAGTACTTCTCAACATGTTTGCTTACTGATAACCTCATTTTCAAAGCTGAAATCTCTCAAATCTCACCAATGCAGGTTAAATTAAATTAGCTTTAAATAGTTTTTCAAAAAAAGTTCTTTTTTCTTCTAGTTGTAACAAGATACTCAACCAATTTGCTTTCAGTATGGAGCTCCTCCAGTGCAGGAAAATACTTTGTTATGAGTGAGAGGATTTGATGGATACTGTTTATTGCTATCTGTGGCAATGACTTCCACAAATTCATGACCCTCTGGCTAAATAAATTCCTCTTCATTTCTGTTCTAAAAGGACATTGTTGTATTCTGGGGCTGTACTCGTTGGTCCTAGATTCTCCTAATTTTGGAAACATGCTCTCCATGTTTACTCTGTATAAGGCTTTCAATATTTTTTTTCCCCAATGAGATCACCCTTCATTCTTCTGAACTCCAGTGAGTAAAGGCAACACAGCCAAATGCTCTTCGTACATTAACCATTTCATTCCCAGGATTATTTTTGTGAACCTCCTTTGACCCTCTCTGGTGCCAGCATTCTTTCTTAGATATGTGAGCAGTTTTGGGCCCACTATTCCAAATGTGATCCATCCAATGCCTTTAAAAGCCTCAGCATTACATCCCTGCTTTTATATTCTAGTCCTCTCAAAATTAATGCTGACATTGCAATTGACTTCCTTACCTCCTATTCAACCTGCAAATTAACCTTCAAAGACTCCTGCACTCAGACTCCCAAGATCCTTTGCACCTGATTTCTGAATTCACTCCCCATTTAGAAAATAGTCTACACCTTTATCTTTTCTACACTATATTCCATCTGCCACTTCTTAGTTCATTCTCATCCATCCAAGTTCTTCTGTAGACTCCCTGCTTCCTCAACACCAGCTCCCCCGTATCGTCCACAAAGCCATCAATTCCATCATCCAGATCATTACCACGCAATGTGAAAAGTAGCAGACCCAATACCAACTCCTGAGGAACACCACTTGTCATTGACAGTCAATGAGAAAAGGCCCTCTGTATTCAGACTCTTTGCTTCCTGCCCGTCAGCCAATCTTCCTGAAATACCATGGGCGCTGAAATTGTTTAGCAGTCTCATGCACGGCACCTTTCAAAGGCCCTCTGAAAACACCTACTGGCTTTTGTCTACCCTGCCTGTTATTTCTTCAAAGAATTCCAATAGATTTGTCAGGCCAGGTTTTCCCTTAAGGAAACCATGCTGACTTTGGCCTATTTTATCATGTACCTCCAAGTACTCTGAACCTTCATTATAAATAAAGGACTCAAACATCTTGCCAACCACTGAAGTCAAGCTAACTGGTCTGTACTTTGTCTCCCTTCCGTCTTGAACATTAGCAATTTTGAGAACTATTCCAGAAGCCAGTGATTCTTGAAAGATCACTTCTAATGGATCCTCAGTCTCTTTAGCTACCTCTTTCAGAACCTTCGGGTGTAGTCCATTCTGGTCTATTTCCAGACTTTTCACTGTCTGCAATTTCTCAACATTTCATACAGAATTATCGTGGGAGGGTATTAATTTTTTAATATGCAAGAAAATACAACATTTAGTGAACAGCATGATACCAGAAAAGAAAAAAAGATGGATCTATTCTTGATGTAGGGAAGAATATTGGTCAGGACAGTGAAAGAAATTTCCTCTTTGTTTACTGATCCACAAAGTTCATATACTATATCCAGCTAGATATTCACACAGGAGAACAGGAGTCTGCATTAAAAAAAGTTCCACTTCAACCCCCTGTGATTCCCACATTGAGTGCACCTCCCACAGTTTGAGGCTCCTGATCCAGGGGAGAGATTAAACATGCTAGGTCTTTATTCCTTGGAGTGTAGGAGACTGAGGAGTGACCTTTATGGAGCTGTACAAAATCACGAGGGGCTTAGATAGGAGTCTTTTCCCCAGGGCTGTGGTATCAAGAACTAGTGGGCGTAGTTTAAACTCAGCGAGGACCTGAAGGACAATTTCTTCACTAACAGGGTGGTCCATTCCACTCTCTGAGTGAAGAAGCTGCAGAAGATTGTGAACATGGCGCAGCACATCACAAAAACCAATCTTCCGTCCTTGGACTCACTTTACACCGCACGCTGTCAGAGCAGTGCTGCCAAGATAATCAAGGACATGACCCACCCAGCCAACACACTTTTCGTCCCTCTTCCCTCCAGGAGAAGGCTCAGGAGCTTGAAGACTCGTACGGCCAGATTTGGGAACAGCTTCTTTCCAACTGTGACAAGACTGCTGAACGGATCCTGACCCAGATCTGGGCCATACCCTCCAAATATCCGGACCTGCCTCTCGTTTTTTTTTGCACTACCTTACTTTCCATTTTTCAATTTTCTATTTATGATTTATAATTTAAATTTTTAATATTTACTATCAATTTGTAATCCAGGGAGCGGGAAGCACAGAATCAAATATCACTGTGATGATTGTACGTTCTAGTATCAACTGTTTGGTGACAATAAAGTATAAAGTATACATGGAATGGACTACTAGAGGAAGTGTTTTAGGAAAGTGCATCAACAACATTTAAATGATACTTGGATAGGAAAGGTAGCTATGGGCCAAATGCGGACAAATGGGACTAGCTTAGACCGGAATCTTGATCAGCATACACCAGATGGGCCGAAGGGCCTATTTCCATGCTGTGTGACTCTAAATACTACTTGACATTAAATCTAAAGAATAAATATCTTCAACTGCTCTACTCAGTACTACATCAGAGTTTCCACCTATTGTAAATATGGCTGTATAGTTTCCATTGTATTTAAGGGTTTACTGTATTCTTTTTTAGTGCTTTCTATCAGTCTGATGATTTTAATAGGATATATTAACAAGTCTTGTCAATTGAATAATTTACCATGAAGAAACCCTGATTTATTACCATCCTACATACAGTGAACATCAGAAATTGATGGAAGCTGCAAGTCCTGTGATCTATTCCAATATTTGTTTTAGCTAAACCGGATAGCAAACAAAATATCTACTGCTTATATACAATTCAAACACATTTTTAATAAATCAGAATTGATTCAGCAAGGTCAGGTTAATTTAAAAGTTAATTTGTAGTCACTCCAGTCACAGCAAAAATACTTTGGGTAATACCACGGCAGTCAATGCAGTTTTTCGCTATGTTAAATGCAATGTATTTATATATTCAAGTACTATATATCTACCTAATAACAATGTAACTTGCATGTATGTGCATGTGATAGTCGGGTATCCTTAACACATGAAAAACATAACCAGGTCGTTGGAGATTACGGGGAAGCTAGGGAATGGAGAGAAAAAATAATTGTAAAACGGGAGAAATGAAGAGGGTACAGAAAGCAGTAATGGGAAAGGGGAAGTGTACTCGAAATAAAGGGGGGCCTCAATTAAGAGGACGCATTCAAACTCTTGTTTATGCTCATTCATGTGAAGGTTGTCAAAGTGCACGAGTATTTACCTACCCGTAAACGAGAGAAGTGCAGCCTGGCGCTCAATTGTAATAGAGTTCTTCGCCATTCGGCAAGATACCTCCAACTGCGTCAATGAATCTCCGGCTCCGATTTCTACACAGTCTTCACTTAGTGTAGAAATCGGAGTTTTTTTCTCTGCCATATATCAAGCCCGATGAATCTAGTTTCCACGGCAACTGTTGATAAACCGAGTACTGTATTTATACTCAACACGACGAACCTCTGCCCCACAACCGCCTTTATAGGATTAATACTGCCTATGCTTCCGTAACTAACAATCCGTTAATAATTTTCTTCGATATATATTCCGACCTGCCTTTTTCACCCATGGTTTACAGCGAGCACGCAAAGCGGCATGTGAGTGTGGTCTAACACCGCTTCATGACAAACCAAATAAAAATCATTAACATCTTTGCTTTTTTGTCAAAGAGAAGAGATATTTTAGTTTACCATCAGGCTGCCGGTGACTATTTATTTTCATATCCAGCTCTTCCTCTGCCCGTGTACTGCCTGTCGGGGTAAGGTTGCTAAGGTAACCACGTGCTAACTGGGCCCCACTCCCGCCCGCATCTCGCACTTCGCGGTCAGCTCCGAGCTGGAAAATCTTTAAAATCAGCAGTAGGCCACACGGATCTAAAGGTTAATTTTAGGGAAACTGCGATGAAATTATTTTATACAAGTATTGGCGATGGGGGAGGGGAGTGGCGGGTAGAAGATGTTTGGCGCCAGGACGTCATGTGATGAAATATCAGCCCAGGTTAGACTTGTGGAGAATTTTAGCCCTGCTCTTCCCTTTAACTGTAATACTTATTGAGTTGCCTTTTATACCTTAGCGTGTGTGCACAAGTGAACAAAATGTAGTTTTTCAGATTAATTGAGAAAAGAGTATCGTTTGGCCTTCATTCAATTGTACATCTTGCTCCTGTTTTTTTTAATGTTAGTAACACTGATTGGTGCTGTTGTCTGACTGACTGCTCCACAGACCTGGTTTGAATCCTCACCTTGGGTGTCCTGAGCAGAGTTTGCAAATTACCTTAAACCGACTATACAGGTCTCCCTTCTCTATTCCACTTTCAGAATCAGAATCTGGGTTGTTACCACTGACATATGTTGTAAAATCTGTTCATTTATGGCAGCAGTACAATGCAAGACATGAACATGACTATAACTTACTAAATAAATAAATAATGCAAAAGAGGAATGGCAAGGTAGTGTTCATGTGTTCATTGACCGTTCAGAAATCTGATGACGGAGGGGAAGTCACTGCTCCTAAATCGGTGAGTACATCTTCAAGCCCCTGATGATAGGACAGGTCCTGAATGGTGAAAGCCCTTAATGAGGGATGTCCCTTTCTTGAGACACCAGCTTTTTGGTGATGTTGAGGGTTGCACCCATGATGGAGCTGGCTGAGGCTACAACCTTCTGCAGCCTCTTTCGATCCTGTGCATTGAAGCCAACATTTGGTGGTGCTCTCCACTGTGCGTCCATTGAAATTTCGCCAAATCTCTTCAAACTCCTAATAAAATATAGCCACTGGAATGCTTTCTTCATGATCGCATAAAGCTGTTAGCCAGGAAATTGAGGCTGCTCCCTCGTTCCACTGCTTGTGTTCTCCCAAATTCCCCTTCTCCCAAAGTCCATAATCAATTCCTCAGCCTTGCTGACATCGAGTGCAAGGTTGCTGTTGTGACTCCACCTCACTCATGTTTTTTTATAGGTATCCGTTAGTCTCGTGAGACCATGGATTTGTGCCTTGGAAGGTTTCCAGGGCGCAGGCCTGGGCAAGGTTGTATGGAAGACCAGCAGTTGCCCATGCTGCAAGTCTCCCCTCTCCATGCCACCGATATTGTCCAAGGGAAGGGCATTAGGACCCATACAGCTTGGCACCGGTGTCGTCGCAGAGCATTGTGTAGTTAAGTGCCTTGCTCAAGGACACACATGCTGCCTCAGCCAAGGCTCGAACTAGCGACTTTCAAATCACTAGACGAACGCCTTAACCACTTGGCCACGAGCCATCTCACTCACGTATGCCTTCTCATTTTCATCAACGATAGTGGTGTCAACAGTGAGTTTAGAGGTGGTATTTGAGGTGTGCCTAGTCACACAGTGTATGTGTATAGAAAGAGTAGATCTGTGGAATAAACAATCGAGGTGCATCTGTGTTGATTACCAGCAAGGAGATGTTATTTTTGATGCGCACCGACTGGTCTCCCAGTGAGGAAGTCAAGAATCCAACTGCAGATGGAGGTACAGGGGTCCAGGTTTTGAAGTTTGTTGATTAGTACTGAGTGGCTAATGGTGTTGAATGCTGAATAGTCTGGCTTATGTATTGCTGTATCCACGTGTTCCACAGCCGAGTGGAGAACCAGCGAGATTGTACCTCCTATCTGCTTTCATCCCAGAACTACTGAGATCCCCTTCTTCAAAGAAAGGGGCTTCCCTTCCTCCACCATCAACGCTGCACTCACCTGCATCTCTTCCATTTTGCGCATGTCTGCCCTCACTCCATCCCCTCCATCGCCACACCAGGGATAGGCTTCCTCTTGTCTTTACCTATCACCCCACTGGCCTCCGTGTCCAGCACATAATTCTTCACTACCATTCAGGGCCTCAAACAGTCCTTCTGGGAGAGGCGACACATCACCAGAGGGGTCAAACTGTCCTTCCAGGTGTGGCGACACATCACCTGTGAATCAATTGGGGTCACCTACTGTATCTGGTGTGCCCGGTGTGGCCTGCTGTATATTGGTGAGACACGATGTACATTGTGAGACCGCTTCACCGAGCACCTACATCCTTCAGAATAAGCGTGATCTCCCGTTAGACGCCTATTTCAATTCTACTTCCCATTCCCATTCTAATATGTCAGTCTGTAGTCTCCTTTACTGATGAAGCCACACTCAGGTTGGAGGAGCAATACCTTGTAGTCCATCTGGGTAGCCTTCAACCTGATGGTATGAACATCGATTTCGCAAACTTCCAGTAATTGCCCCCCCCTTCATCATTCCCTATTCCTGTTTCCCTCTCTCACCCTATCTCCTTACCTGCTCATCACCTCCCTCTGGTGCACATCCTTCTTCCCTTCCTTCCATGGTCTCCTATCCTCTCCTTTTAGATTCCCTCTTCTCCAGCCCTTTATGTCTTTCACCAATCAACTTTCCAGCTCTTTACTTCACTGCCTCCTCCTCTCCCGATTTCACCTATCACTTACCACCTTGTACTTCTCCCTCCCCTCCCCCCACCTTCCTACTCAGACTTCTCCTCTTTCTTTCCAGTCCTGATGAAGGTTCTTGTCCTGAAACGTTAACTGTTTACTCTTTTCCATAGATGCTGCGGAGCTACTCTGGCACTTTGTGTGTGTTGTTTTGGATTTCCAACAACTGTAGACTTTCTGTGTTTGTATCTGCTGTAGAGTTGTTATGGCAATAGGCAAATTGCAGCCAGACCAGGTCTTTGTTCTGACAGGGGTTAATTCTAGCCATGACCAATCTCTCAAAGCACTTAATGGCAGTAGATGTGAGTACTACTGGGTGATAGTTGTTGAGACTCGGAATTCGGCAGTGAGAAGCTGAAGATGTCCTTGAACACTCCAGCATGGGTTGGCATGGGCTTTGTGTATCCTGCCAGGTACACCATCAACTCCTGAAGCTTTGTGAGGATTCATCTTGACAGGTGTTCTAACATTGTCCTCTGAGACAGAGATTAATGATTGCCAGATGTTGTGGGGGCTCGCACAGGTTGTTTCATTTTCCTTTCGAAGTGTGCATAAAAGGCGATTGGCTCATTGGGGAGTGAAGCATGACAGCCACTATGCTGCTTGGTTTTGCCTTATAGGAAGTAGTGGCATGCGAACCCTGCCATAGCTGTTGTGCATCCGATTGTGTCTCTAACTGCACATGGAATTGTTTTTTCTGCTTTCATGATAGGTCGTACTTGGACTTTTTGTAGCACTTTGGATTGCATGTCTTGAACACCGCAAATCAAGCTCTCAGCAGACTACGAATCTTCTGGTTCATCCAGGGCTTCTGGTTTGGAGGTACTGGTTACTGTACCTTTAGTTGTCAAGACTTTAATCTCTGAAATTCTTACTTTAAGCATTTCTGCCTCTATATATTTCCTCTTTAAAAACCCATATTGATCATTGCCTGGGTATTTTTTATGTGTTTGACGTGGTGATAGCTGTGTTGAAAGCAGTATTTTATAAACATAAGATGCTACTATTAATCAGTATCATTATTTGGAAAATAATGATTTATTACCTTTTTTAAAGGATAAAAGTATCGATTTTGAGGCACTGCTTTGCTTAAAATTACCCTAATTCATCACGTTTTATGCAGAAAAGTACACAGATTTCAAGCAATCCCAGTAAATATACAGATATATCCACAAATGGTGTATACAGGGAAGGAGAAAATATCTGAAAGAATTCTTCCATGTGATGTCCAGAGCCCTGGTTAGAGTGATGTTACAGCCTGTCCTGTGAGTTCAGTGGGAGGTTGGAGGTTTTAAACAAAGGATTCTCAACAATCTGGGGTTGTGCTAATTTTCCTGTGTTTTTAATTAATTTTTTGTAGTCACTAGTTCTAACATAATAACACATTCTTCGATCTTGTGAATCTACAGTAAAGTATCTGTGTCATTTCTTGTGGCCAGTTAATAGGAAGAAGCCATTTTTATTTGCTGATGAAGTGAACAGAAACCAATGGATATTCAGTGCACACTGCCAACCCATGGTTCAAACCTGCAACTACATGGAAGGGGTTTAATTCTAAATATTTACGCAGGCATTTTTCCAGTGTAATGTTGGCATAAACATGCAATAAAAAGTATGGCATAGAAAATTGTCTAGGTATTCAATAATATTATAGAATTTTAAAAGCACGTAATATTTTATGTTCGATTAATAATTTTATGTTGGAATTTTGTCCATTTACATTTCTATCTTTCTATCAAGGAGTACATGAAAGAACTGAAGAGTGCTTTGTACAAGTTACAATTTAGTTAAAATGGGATCGATTCTTCAAGGTCAAGTTCAAGTTTAAAGGTCATTCAACCACATATGAATACAGCCAATTGAAACAGTGATCCTCTGGGGCCAAGGTGTATACTGTCACACACAAGGCACATATAGCATATACACAATTGCAAGCACATATAATATATCAGTAAAATACTGTCACACAAAGAAATACAGTCCCAAGATCTTGAATCCACGAATGTTGCAGCAGTCTGCAGCTGAACACAATACCGCTTGTCTTCTGCTGAGTGAACACTGGGGGGCAGCGCAGACTCCAGCTTGGACTCCGTGCTACACAACTTCCGGCAGAACACACCAACTCCGATGCCTGTCCTGGGCGGTGTAAACAAGCGACACTGGGACTTGAGGCCTAGTCCTTGCTACAACTGAGGCCACACAACCCTCTTGCCGTCCGCCCCTACTTATTGGACAGTGGAGGCTATCACATCAGTGCACATTCTCTCATGATCACTCTGCCACCAGCGTGGATCAGCGAACGGCAATGACAAGCCCAAACCACTTTCTTTTAAGAAAACATGTCCCAAACAAGGATGCTAAGAGCCAGAGATTGAGCATAATTGGCAACACGCCATCTTTATTTATCCACTGAGTGGGGTCAAGCAGTGGGGAAGAAAGATGAAGGGGGGGGATGAAATCCACAGTCGAAATGGAATAAGTTGATAAGCTGCAAACGTTCTGCACCATTGAGCCTTCAGTTCGCACCACGTAAGTGCCAGGTTGTACAAGCAGTTCAAAAGCTCAGATCCGAAAGGGAAGTTTCAGGCTATTGATTGTAGTGATCGTTTTTTTTATAAAATCATGATTGATACCGTAAGTAATAGCTGCTTTTACTGCCGGCAGGTTGTCACTGTGCTTCACTAGCGCCATCTTAAACCAGAAGCAGAGTATGGTTATGTGTAGTTTTTCCTAAATTCTACTGTATTTCTTTACTTTCTTGTAAATGCCTGCAAGAGAATGAATCTCAAGGTAGCAGATGGTGATACTGTAGGTTTTCACAAGTAAAACAACGTGAGGTGTTTTATGGTTAAGCAAAACTGTAGCAACTCATTTATTGTACTCCAAAACCTGAACACAAAGCTTGGTAACCAAACTTCACATAACTATGTCATCACGTCAGACCTGCCTCTCAAAGTGAAACCCAACTCAGTGTCTGGCTGTGAATTATGTACACTTCCATCAATTACATTACCTGACACAGGCTCCCCCCACCCCCCCAGAGTTCACTAAAATCGGCATTGTGAGCCTGTCCGGAGCTCGGATGAGCCGTCCGGCTTGGGTCCTGTGTTCTGTGGGTGGTGTCTCTGGCTTGTCCCGAGATGTGTTAGATTAGAACATAAGAAATAGGAGCAGGAGTAGTCCATCCGGCCCATTGAGCCTGCCTTGCCATTCAATAAGATCATGGCTGGTCTGTCCATAAACTCAGCTCCACCTACCTGCCTTTTCCCCATAACCTTTAATTCCCCTACTATGTAAAAATCTATCTAACTGTATCTTAAATATACAGTGGCATGCAAAAGTTTGGGCACCCCTGGTCAAAATTTCCCTGTGCCACTGGCTGCAACACAAGCCCAAAGCATAATCGATCCACCCCCGTGCTTAACAGTTGGAGAAGGGTTCTTTTCATGAAATTCTGCACCCTTTTTTTATCCAAACATATCTTTGCTCATTGCAGCCAAGAAGTTCTATTCAAAAGGTTCAAAGGAACATCTAAACAAACCTGATGCATTTTGGAAACAAGTCCTGTGGACTGATGAAGTTAAAATAGAACTTTTTGGCCGCAATGAGCGAAGGTATGTTTGGAGAAAAAAGGGTGCAGAATTTCATGAAAAGAACCTCTCTCCAACTGTTAAACATGGGGCTGGGTCGATCACACTTTGGGCTTGTGTTGCAGCCGGTGGCACTGGGAATATTTACCTGTAGAGGGAGGAATGAGTTCAATTAAATACCAGCAAATTCTGGAAGCAAACATCACACCGTCTGTAAAAAAGCCGAAGATGAAAAGCGGATGGCTTCTACAACAGGATAATGAACCTAAACACACCTCAAAATCCACAATGGACTACCTCAAGAGGCGCAAGCTGAAGGTTTTGCCATGACCTTCACAGTTCCCTGACCTAAACATCATCGAGAATCTGTGGATAGACTTCAAAAGAGCACTGTGCATGCAAGATAGCCCAATAATCTTACAGAACTAGAAGCCTTTTGCAAGGAAGAATGGACAAAAATCCCCCAAACAAGAATTGAAAGACTCTTATCTGGCTACAAAAAGCGTTTACAAGCTGTGATAATTGCCAAAGGGGGTGTTACTAAGTACTGCCATGCAGGGTGCCCACACTTTTGCTTTGGGCCCTTTTCCTTTTTTGTTATTTTGAAACTGTAAAAGATGGAAATAAAAAAGTTTTCTTGCTTAAGATATTAAAGAAAGGTGTCATCTTTAACTTTATGCTTCTTGGAAATCAGTTCATCTTTTAGTCGCTTAGCTATTCACAGTAACAGGAATTTTGACCAGAGGTGCCCAAACTTTTGCATCTCACGGTATTTAGTGAAGAAGCCTCAGCTGCTTCCCTGGGCATAGAATTCCACAGATTCACCACTCTCTGGGAAAAAACAGTTTCTCCTCATCTCCATCCTAAATCTTCTCCCCTGAATCTTGAGTCTCGAATCTTGAGGCAATGTCCCCTATTTCTAGTCTCACCTACCAATGTCATGCTCATGGTTACGTCGTGACAGCAGGGACATAGCAGCAGAATCCTCAAAGTCTTGCTGGGTTGGTTTAAGGCGATTTACCAAAATACATTCCGGTTTCCCCCTCTTATCTATGATAAAAGTCTTTTCTCTCCATTCTAAAATGTGAAACGGGGGGCTTAAGTGGATATAGATGTACATCATGGCAGATGAAAACAAACGAAGTGGAATGTAGATCAACAGGAGCCCAAGACTGCTGTACACCATGATGGGAATGGGAATAAGTGAAAAGGAATCGTATTTACTGAGGAGAGTGGAACGCTATTGAGAGGCTGACCAAACGGTGGTGGTGTCAGGAGTAAAATCACCCGGCACTCGTAATGTCTGCCCCTATACCAACTCAGCTGCAGGCGACTGCGGGTCCTCTTTTGGAGCTGTTCTGAGTCCCAGCAGGACCCATGGGAGACGATCATGCCAACACTCATCGGTCAGGGAAGCCCTCAGAACTGCTTTTAAGGAGCAGTGAAACCGCTCGCATAGGCCGTTGGGCTGTGGGTGATATGCCACAGCGTGACGTAGCCTAACGCCGAGGTTCTGGGCCATCACAGCCCAGAGTTCTGAAATGAAATGGGGACAGTGGTCAGAGGAAATATCAGATGGGGTGCCAAACCGAGCAACCCAGGTGCTGATGAACACCTGAGTCATGCCTATGGCCATTGTTAATACTAGAGGAATGACGCCTGGCCGCCTGGTGGTATGGTAAGGAGGTGCACGAAACCCTGGGAGGGGGGGAAGAGGACCAACTAGGTCCATATTGACATGGTCAAACCATCTCTCAGGGACCTCAGAAGGTGCCAATAGCGTCTGAACATGATGGTTAATTTTTGCCTGCTGGCACTCCACGCAGGCTGCAGTCCAATCATGCACGTCCTTTTTGTGGCCGTGCCAAACAAACTTTAGTACAACCAGTTTCTGTGAGGCCATCTGGCCCAGATGTGAGAGGGCATGTGTGGAGTCAAAAACAGTCCGTTTCTGTTTACGGGCATGATGGGGCAAGGACGACCACATGAAACATCACACAGGAGCAAAGTCCCAGCTTCCCCAAACTTAATGTCAGCCAACCGCAGTCCTATGACAGCTGTTGTGTAAGCCTGGACCCCTTGGTCAGCTGCCATGTCGGCATAGTCAACTCCATTGTGTATGGCCTCACGGCAGTCCGTGAGAGGAAATCAGCCACGGCATTATTTTTCACCTTGATATGTTGTATGTCATCTGTTGGCCAGGTGATGTTGCTGCTGTGCAGATCAAGGGTCTGATATTTTGGCCATTGCGTGCACAAGGGGTTTGAGATCAATGAATACTGTGAAATGGCGACCCTCTAGAAGAAAATGAAAATGGCAGACAGCCAGATAGAGACCGAGAAGCTCACGGTCAAACGTGCTGTCCTTCCTTTCGGTGGGACAGAACTGCTGGCTGAAGAAGGTGAGCAGCTGCCACACACCTCCGAGCAACTGCTCGTGCACAGCACCCACAGCATAGTCTGAGGCGTCAGTTGTAATGGCTATAGGTGCATAGGGGAGTGGATGTGCCAGCAGGTTCAAGTTAGAAAGTGCTTGTTTAGTGTCATCAAATGCCCTGGTCAAGTCCACTGACCAGTCAAGCATGTGATTAGAGGTTTTGTCTTTAAGCGTACTACACATGAGAAGCATAAGTATAGCAGCTCACAGAATGAAGCGGTGATAGAAATTCACCATACCTAAAAACTCCTGTGTGGGGGGGGGGGGGAATCCATAATAGCGGCTACTTTTGGTGGGAGGGGTTTTGCACCTCCTGCGGAGATGCAATGGCTGAAAGAATCAATAGTTGACACACCAGACTGGCACGTTTAATAATCAACCCGTGTTGGCTTAAGTGCTCAAAAAGTGCAGAGACGAGGTATGTGTTCGGACTTGGATGCACTGGTGATAAGAAAGTCATCCAGGTAAACAAAAAGAAAATCTAAGTCTTTTAATACAGAGTCCATCGGCCATTGGGAAGTCTGTGCTGCATTTTTCAGTTCAAGTGCATGCACAGAAACTCAAAAATGCCAAATAGAGTTTTCACAGCCGTTTTGGGAATGTCCTCCAAGTACGCAGACACATGATGGTACCCCCTAAATAAGCTGACTTCAGAAAAAAATTACTTTCCAGCTAAGTGTGCCAGAAAGTCTTGTATGTGTGGAACTGGGTAGTGATCGGGAATGGTGACCTCATTAAGGCATCGGTAATCATCTGAGTGGCGACAGCTACCATCGGACTTAGAGACCACATGGAGGGGTGAAGACCAGGGGCTATTCGACTGGCATACAATGCCAAGTCTTTCTATGTTGGCAAACTCAGCCTTCGCAGTTGCCAGCTTTTCTGGGTCCAGTCTACACACATGGGCATGGACTGGTGGGCCAACTGTGGAAATGTGGTGCTTGACCCCATGTTTTGCAACTGGTAGTGGAGAATGTGGGCTTGGTGAGTTTGGTAAACTCACAAGAGGTGGCATATGCTCTTGACAGGGATGTTGTGAGGAACTTACTGGGGGAGCAGTAATGACCCAATGTCCTTGACATCCACACAAGATGGCAGTTCTTAAGATTGCCTAACAGTCCTTGGGCACACAGGAAATCTGCACCGAGCAGAGGACTAGCCACTTTAGGCAGGACGAAGTTCCACGTGTAACGTTGCCCACTGAAGCAGAGCGTCACCCACCATGTCACATAAGCCTGGCTCCTGCTTCCATTGGCGGCCTCCAGCAAGGTTTCCTCACTCTTTGCCTTCTAATTAATGGGCGATGCTGGCAGCACACTCAGTTGAGCACCCGTGTCACGCAGGAAGTGTCACCCTGAAAGGTGTCCGTAATGAACAGTGGACATCCCTGGCAGCTGGAACCCACGGTGTTCACAGACCCCCGATGTCCCGATGCACTGGCACTGTCGAAACTGCATTTATGCCAAAGTGAGCGTGGTAAAAACATGTTCCGTTTGGAGGCTTGTTGACCGGGCTTACTGAGGCAGGGAAAAGAGAAGGCTGGCTGAGTGTAGGCTGTCCACCATTTTAGCAAGCTCCGTATAGTCCTTCACAGGTGCATTAGCGAGACCTATGGGAACTGGCGGTCAAGATAGTGCCAGCGTACAACACTCCCTCGGTCGGCATCTTCCAGGTAGCTCACGAAAATGTCTGTTTTACTTCTTTTATATCTGTTTCTCACCTTAAGTGTGTTTTTGGGATTGTTAGAACCTACGATTTACAGTTTGGAGATCATTTGAGTGATCCAGCACTTTGCTGTCTCTGAGAAGATTCCAGGAAGCGAGCGCGTACTCGGACGGCCTCGATGTGAAGAAACTTTGAGACAGGGTGCAAGCCGATGTACAACTCCATTTCGCTGATGTACGACTCCATTTTGCTGCTTAGAGCATCCATTAATCGCTGATTAAATCGTTGAGGAAGATTGAGACATCGAAGGAAATGTGAAAATGTGGAAAGAGAAGGAGTCTGTGAGTGGTTTGTCACTGTGTGGCTCTCTGTGGCAGACGGGTAGACCTCTGCTTCGTGTAGCATCCCTCTCTTTAGATTTTGATTTTAGATTTCGGTTTCGATGATTGTCAGTGATGTATTGTGTTTCTGTGTTTATGGATTGGACTATTGTGTTTATGGACTTCGGACAGTTTTCAGTCTTATGGTTTTATCGCCTATTCCTTTTCTGTTTTGTTGTACGAGGGTAGGGTGTTTGGGGGTTGATGTTCCGTTGTGCTCTCTTATTTTTTTGTGCGGGGGATGGGTTGTTTTTTGGGCGTCGATGTTCCCGTTCCGTTTTGTGTGTGGGGGAGGGGTTTTTGGGAGTTGATGATTGGGATGCCGTTCTTTTTTTGTGCGGGTGGAAGTGGGTTTGTTGCTTCTCTCTGAACAACTTTCATATTCTTTCTGTGTTTCGTGGCTATCTAGAGAGGATGAATTTCAGAGTTGTATATTGATATATGCTTTGGTAATAAATGAACCGTTGAACTTGATCAGGCATTATCCTTTAAAAATAAAGCAAGGATGGTAATTTCCCAGGAGAGGCAACATGTGGTCCATCAGCTCCGACGGCTTAGCATCGCCAAAGCCAGGCAAGGAGAGTAACTGTTTGGCACGATCAGACCCCAATAGTCCAAAAGTCTGTAAAAGGTGAGATTTCAGCGATTGGTATTTATCATGTTCCGGCGGGTGTTCTAGTAGACTCACCACTCTCACAGTGTAGAGTAGCTGAGCGGCACTGCTACATAGAAATATTTGGTGTTGTCAGTGGAGATTTCTCGCAGCGCGAATTGGGCCTCAGCTTGTACAAACCAAGCAACGGCATTTTGCTCCCAAAACTCCGGCAGTTTCAAAGCGATTGCGTTGGCTGACATATTCAATAAAACCAGAATCGTCCTTGAGCATCGGGGTCACCAGTGTAGATTTTAGCAAATAAAATGACGTGAGGCATTTTATGTTTTAAAAGAAAAACCATGACAACTCACTTATTGCACTCCAAAACCTGAACACAAAGCGCAGCGACCGAACTTCACATAATTACGTCGTCACGTCAGACCGGCCCCTTAAAGTGAACGACAATTTTATGTCGGTGTTTATGAATTATCTACGTTTCTACCAATTACATTACCCTACAATACATAGGTACTTTGATAATAAATTTACTTTGAACTTTTGAACGTTAAGTTGAAAATATGGGTATTTCCTTTTGAGGTCACTTCCAAGACCATCTTTAGTGGTAATCATAACATTTACTGCACAGCGTATTTTATCTTGTATTTTCATTTGAAATGCTTAGAAGGAACTAACTTAAGTAGTTATTTATCTAATGTTAAAGTAATTTTCTCTTAATTTTAACTCTGATTTAGCTTCTGAGATTGCTGTGATTGGATGGTTAACACATGCTTCACAGAAATGATGTCCTGGCTTGAATTGATGGTGTTGCAAATATACCTTGGTTGGTTTCCAGCAGATTGCTTTACGGAAGAGCCAAGCCACTCAATTCAAATATAAACATTTGTTCAGATGTGCTTTTGATTTGAAATTTCTTTTGAACTAAACAGTTGTTTTAAATTCAAGGAAGTCTAGTTGCGTGCTCTCTGAGGGATTATCAGTCTCACTCTTTTCAAATTACTCTGTTTGATCTAGAGCTTCTGAAAGGGAGTAATGGATTAGAACCTCCAAAGGAAATAAGATAAGACAGGCAGTCTCTGTAGTCTTTGAGGAAATCATTAATAAAACAACACAAGAAAATTCTTGTAGATTTAGCACTAATAATGACTAAATTTCTATCCTTCAGTTGCAGTTTGGAACACTGTTCTGCTATCCATAATTATTAGGTTGAAATCAGAGGTAAGTAGATTTTTGTTAACCAAACACATTCCAGAATATCGAACAAAGGCAAATCTATGGAATCAGGACACAGATCCGGAGTATCATTGAATTCAGGAATTGGGACACATCGTAAAATGGCCTCCTCCCATCCCTGTGCATGGGAGTCGAATTGCATCTGAGTTTCTGATAAACAATGAAATTGCTTTCTCATGTCAGAGAATTTATGCTCTGTTGGGGACACAGTGCTGCACTTTTCCATTCACTGAAATCGGTTGTTTTGATTTTGCAGTCAGTGGGAACTATTGATTAACCAGTTTGGCCTATTGGTTCACCGTTAGTACTGCTAAGAAAATGCACACCTCCTCTGCCAATCCTACTCACTGGAACTTTGAAAATTGCATTTGAAAATTAAAGTCCTGCAGAGTGATAAAACATTCCTTGTTGTTATGGAGTCTCACAAGTCGACTAAAACTAGCCCTGTAATCATTAAAAGGTAAAAAGATTGATGGCCTGTTAAGTTATGGTAGAATGATGAAATTTATAAAGTCATTTCAACCCTTCTACCATTTCACAATGTTTCTGAGATATTTGGAATTGTTCAGAATGCAATCTTTAAAGCATTAAAAAAACAAAAATAGAAACATACATATGCTCTAAAAAAAAGTTAAATATTTTTTAAAATCCAGACACTTTTTAAGTCTAAGAACTTTTAAACACTTCATTAGATTTTTAAATGTGATATGAAAGTTATTGTTACTAAAGCAAATGCTGAGTTTGTGAGTAAAGGACAGATATTCTGATGTCATTAAATATTTGTAGGACTTATTCAATGCCCTGAATACGTACAAACGTTTGTATATGTATAGTTTTAGTGATAACTTCATTGGAACCTGTTCCATATTGAATAGGGCTCAATTAACAAAGTAATTTCTTTGAATGGCATTTAAAATCTGAAGCTGTAATACTAATCAGTTTGGTGTCTTTTTTTAGATAAATTGCTGAGGAGCATATTTTATTGCTAAGAGCCAAAAAAAACTCATTTATATATTCTCTTCTATGAAAACAGAACCTTTTTTAAGGGATGTAGTAATAAAAGCTAAAATATTTTTCTCACATAAATTGAATGATAATGTCCTTTTCTACTCATGTTGAAATTGCTAGAATGTAACTTGTATTTTAATATGGGAATTTTTAGTATATGTCATACAGAAATTTAAAATATAACTCATCCTCACAAAAATTTTGAGTTGGTTGAAAGTACCCTAACTATTTCTTGGTTAAAGCAGGAGTTCCCAGCCTTTATTATACCATGGACCAATGCCATTAAGCAAGGGATCCTTGGAGCCCAAGTCCATGGGTTAAAGATATTTTTATGAAGTTAATCTAATTTTGTCTTATGATAACCTGATGCCATGCAGAAAGGAGCACAGGTAGGAACAAAAGCTGTAAGAACGTACACTCAAATTTGTCACCAGCCTTCACTAGCCATATGAATTGCCATCAAATATGACAGGCAGAAGCCGTTTAGATCTGGCCACGTGACTTGCGTACTCTATTTGCCAATCTTGCTTCTTGTGACATGCAACTTCCATCTCACTGCAATATTTTTAAATAGTACGTACATACCTGCAATTACCTACTAATTACAAAATGAAAATAAAAAGTTTAAAAAGTGTTGGTGTGTAACATATAAGAAATAGTTACAATTCTCAGGTGCCTGCGCTGGTCCCATATTTCCATTCATTCTGGGGCCTCTCTGGACCTGATCTGGGGTTTCTGGTGATTTATGAAAATTATACTAGCTTCTCCATTTTTGTGTGAATTTTGGCATACCTGGCTGAACCATTTGTGCAGTCCTCTTACACAAATGATGCCTGACGGCATGTTGTTATCTAAAATGTTCCAAAACCTGTCATCCGCAAAGATTCAAACATTAATATTTTACTGTCGTCCTGTCTGGCCTTCCAGCAATATCTCCTGTGTACATGATCCCTTCTGCCTGTGTCCCAATTGGTCCCATCCTGTCCAGCTCAACAATTTACACTGATTCCTGATCTTGCAGCATCTTAGGTTTAACTTTCACAAATCACCTTCAAATTGCATGAACCGTGCAAGAGATTAGGAGATGGAGTAGGGCATCTGGGCCTCTTAACCTTTTCTTGACATTTAAATGTAACCTAGCCAAGGCTTCAACTCCTCCTATAGTCCCCATCCTGTGATATTTTAAAAATGTATCTACTTCCACTTTAAATACTTCTAATGACACCATGCCAGGGATTCACCACCATCAGATAGAGTAGACAGCGGGTATCTTTTACCCAGGCTCAAATTGCCTAATACTAGAGGGCATTCATTTAAGGTGAGAGGTTGAAAGGTGATGTATAGGGCAAATATTTTACTCAGACTGGTGGGTGCTCTCAGCAATGGTGGTAGGTGTAAATAGGATAGTGGTGTTCAAGAAGCTCTAAGGCAGGTACATGAATGTGCAGAAACTGGAGAGATATGCACACTGCGTATGCAGTAGCAATTAGTTTAGTAATTTAATTACTAGCTTAATTAGTCCAGCACAATATTGTGGGCTGAAGGGACAGTTCCTGTGCTACTCTATTATGCCCCTTGCCACATTTCTATAAGATCATCCCTCGTACTTCTAAACTCCAAAAAATTCAGACCAAGCTGTTTATCCTCTTGATAGGACCATAATCTCTTTTTAGGAATTAGTCTGTTGAATCACTTTTGGACTGAATCATTTTTCTTTGTAACCAGTCAAATCCTTTGTTCCTTCGAGGAAACTGTACTTTTCAGTTTTAGCCTCTGACATGTCCCTGATTTTATTTACTTTAGTATTGCTAGTTGTACCTTCAGCAACCTATGTCTTAAGATCTAAAGTTCTCTCCATAAACCAGTGTCTCTTTACCTTGAGTCAAGTCTCTTTAACCATGCTTTTTGGATGACTACCCAAAGATCTCCATAGGTGACTCTTTCATTAATTTTGCCAAGTAGGTTGGGCTGTTTTACAGGGGTAAAGATGCTCCACAACGTTGTTTTTGTTGTAAATATGTACATTAAATGAAAGAGAGAGATAAGCCAGCATCAACCAACTGGTTAGAATCTGAACCCTATGCACAATTATAAATATAATTATTTGTGATTTCTCAGCAGTGGTTTTTAATTGAAATTTTGTGTCAGATTTCCAACACTTGATTGTTTGAATTTATTTTATGTGAATATATATGAGTGGGGGGTGTTTAAAATGGGAAATAGGATGTGTAGCATATTGGGCACCAATGTCATCTGCAAACATCTCAAAGCCTGTGATTTGGACCTAGGTTTTTGAGGTAAGATGTCATGATCTTTTCTTCTTACATAACTTTATTCCAGAGACCAGGATCCCTATTGGCCTAATTAATTCCACAGTAATGTTCATTCTTTTGAAGGTAACAAGTACAGATGCTAAAATGATGCAGTATCAATGTTCCCTCTAATTTTTTTTTATAGCTGCATGGACCATCCATTGTTCTGAGCAGGAAATTATTACATGGTCTGAAAACTGAGCAGAACTTTAATAAAACATTATGTAAAAGAAAATTACAGCTGTGCAGCAACAAAGGCTATGTGCGCGGGAGCATTTCAGTCACCGCGCGGCCGTACACTCCACAGTTCAGAGGGAACAGTACGCAATATTATGTTTAGGATTATGGGATGTGTCTAATGTCATAATGTTAAGAGTTCTAGTTTATATGTAGAGAATGCTTGCCAGAAATGTACACAACAGGCAGACTATAATGTCGTGATGATTTGACACTGATCAGGAGGAAGAAAACTCACCAACATTTAACAGTTTGAAATTCACTGTAATGCAAGGAAGATCACGGAAGATCTCTTACTGACAACACAGTTGTTGCTGGGAGAACCTCAGCTGATGACAAGGAGGCATACAGGAGTGCGATAGATCAGCTGTTTGAGTGGTGTCGCAACAACAACCTTTCACTCAATGTCAGTAAGACCGAGAAATTGATTGTGGACTTCAGGAAGCAGAAATCAGGAGAATACATAGCCGTCCTTATCAAGGTGGTCCACTGTGGAAAGGGTGAGCAGCCTCAAGTTCATGGGTGTCAACTTCTTCCAGGATTTATCCTGGGCCCAATGACGAAGAAGGCATGCCAGCGGCTACACTTCATTTGGAGTGTGAGGACATTTGGTATGTCACCAAAGACTAGCAAATTTCTATAGAAGTACGGTGGAGAGCATTATGATTGGTTGCATCACTGCCTGGTGTGGAGGCTCCAATGCACAGGATCGAAAAAAAACTATAGGTGGTTGTAGACTCCCAGCACCACCATAGTTATTAGCCTCTGCACCATCAAGGACTTCTTCAAAAGGCACTGCCTCAATAAGGTGGCATTCATTATTAAGGACCCTTGCCATCCAGGACATATTTTCTTCTCATTCCTACAAGCAGGGAGGAGGTACAGGGGCCTGAAGATGCACACTCAATTATTTATGAATAGCTTCTTCCCCTCCACCATAAGATTCCTGAACAGTCCATGATGACCACCTCACCATTTTACTCACTTTTGCAATGTTTAGTCTTTTTACATTTCTTATTGTCACTTAGAGTAATTTTTAATGTATTACACATACTGCTGCCACAAAATAACAAATTTCATGACATACATCAGTGACATTAAACCAGATTCTGGTTCTGTAAGGGAGCGAGCTACATTTAGTTATTTTTTCTTTGTCAACAGTTGCTGCGAGTGTATAAACAAATGCTGTGACTTCCTTCCCAGTCTGTTCAGGCAGCAGGTCTTGAGAATTTAAGCGATGGGCGTGTGGTGAACTGAGCACAGTTTGGAGCAGGCACTGCAGTTAATGGGGTAAAGCATTTCAAGACACATCTTGAGCCTCACGTGCAGTCTAGTTATTCTTGCATTGCTGCGTCCAGGACTCCAGAGTGGAGACTCTGGTATGAACAAGAAAATGTGGTGCAGTAGTGCAGCTCATCAAGCTGCTGCCTCAAATCTCCGGTGCTCCAGTTTAAATCCTAACCTCTGATACTGTCTGTGTGGAGGCTGCATGTTCTTCCCGTGGCTGTGTGCATTTTCTCTGGCTGCTCCTGTTTCCTCTCACCTCCCAACTCCTAGGGTCATTGACCACTGTAAAATTGCCTCTTGAGCATAGGTGGTCAATAGAATGTGGGGAGGATGGGTTACGGAGAAAATTAGTCAGGAATGGAATTGCTCTGAAAGCTGGCGTAAACGTGATGGGCTGAGATGGCCTCCTTCAGTGTCATAAAGAAATATGCTAATCAGGTCGTACCTGTGGGGTGAGAGGCAGAAGTGGGGAAAATTACAGGTAAAGAAAAGTTTTAAATTGTAGTGAAAGCACAGAGAGGTGGACAGGATCATGAAGAAGGGTGAAGAGCTAGTCCTAATCCCGTGTCTGCATGGACTGCTGGCTCTCTGTGGTACAAGAAGTGCAGTTCTTCCACTAAGGATGTAGTACGGCATCTTAAAATCATTTAGGCTGTTGTTCTGCTGTACCCCATAATGTTTACAGTATAAGTCCAACACTAGTTTGATTTTCCAAGATGCATCTCCTCAGACTTAGCTGTATTGAAATCTGTTTGCCATTTCCCTAACTGATCAGGATCCTCTTGTAATATACAAACCCCTTCCTCACTATCAACATTCATTGCTGATCAAGCCTCCTTCATTCGCATCCAAATTATTTATATAATTAATGAATAACAAGGGTTCCAACACTGACCCCTGTGGCACCCCACTAGTCATTGGCCTCCATTCCAAGATATGTCCTTCTCTTGTTTCCCTTATCTGTTGAGCAACCATGATTTTCTCCTCAATAAACACTGAGGAGATATATATTTTTAAAATCCCTTCCATCTAAGGTTAAGAAATAACAACTCACCTTGTTACAGACCTTAGGACTCAGCATTGAATTCAATAATTTAAGGTAACCAATTTTTAAAATTCTCATTCATGCTCTCTCTCTCTCCCTCCCCCCTCCCTCTTCCCCCTCTCCCTCTCACCCCTCTCCCCCTCTCCCTCTCCTCTCCCGCTCTCACTCCCTACCTCCATATATATATATATATATACCTATAGAACTACTTGGATTTTTCTTAACCTTGCCTGCCAGATCCATTTCATACCCTCTTTTTGCCCTCCTGATTTTCCACTTACAATATTCTTAATCTCTTATAGTCATCAAGGTATTCACTCATCCCTAGCCACCTAGACCCAATGATTGCTTCCTTCTTTTTCTTGACCAGAGCCTCAATATCTCTTTGCAACCAAAACTTGTTGGATTTACTCTTCACCCTAACAGGAATACGTTGCTCCTGATGCTTGATAATCACATTTTTAAAAGCCTCCAGCTTGCCACCTTATCTTTTCCTTTCAAATGCGTTCACCCAATCAACCTCTGCTAGATGCTGTCCAATTCCTCCAAGATTAGGACTCTAACCTGTGGACCTGTCTGATCTTTGTCCATCACTATTTTAAAATTAATAGAATTATGGTCACAAGAGGCAAATTGCCCCTTGATTTCTATTTTAGTTTCTTGCCTGCTTCATTCCCTAAGAGGAGTCCGATATTGCACACTCCAGTATGGCCCTCTGTATATAGACTCAGGAAACATTCCTGGGCAAGTTTCACAAGTTCCACCCTGTCCACTCCCTTAACACCCTGGGTGGCCACTTAATATTGGGGGATATTAAAATCCTTTTTGTTTGTTTGTTTTTCTGTGGTTTTGTTGCCTGCGTTGTTCTTCCATAGTGGGCATGCTACGCCATTGCTGGAACGTGTGCGGCACTTGTGGGCTACCCCCCAGCACACCCCGAGGTGTGTTGATTGTTAACGCAAATGACACATTCCACTGTAAGTTTCCATGTACATGTGATAAACAAACTTGAATCTTTCACTAATATTTATTATTATTACAACTATAAGCAATTCCATCTGCTCCTCAAGTTCCCACTTACACCTGGGGGTTCTGCCAGCGGTTCTACCTGTATGATTCCCCAGCTGTTACATCCTCCCTTCTCAAAAAGACTATTGCCCCCACCTTGCTAACATGCACCTGTCATGCCTGTAGCATCTGTATCTTGAAACATTTTACTTTGAATTTTCTTTCTTATTTTAAATTTATTTCTGGTAAACTGAAGTATTGCAGAATTATATTTTATGAACCCGCCAGCAGGATGCAGAATCTTTACCTGGTACTGTTCAAAATAGGTCTCTGGTTTTGTCCTCGTCACCACCAGAGGGAGCCACAAGGTCAGTTGAAGCCCCAATAGCAAAACAAAAGCTTCTAACTGTACCATATAAACAAGTTAACTGTTTCTAGTGTCTCTAGATTATTTAGTGCTGCAAATAATAGATAGAGCCATCAAACAGAGTATGCTCGAGTCTAACACAGCACCATATCAACGTCTTAACACATGGTACACGTGGTTTGTAAAGGTAACTTTGTAAACTCTACTGCTTTCCCTGTAAAAAAGAACAAGTACTTTGTACACAAGTTTGTACAATAGGTTAAAATAAATATTTAAATATACAGTTATTGAATCAAGCAAGTTTTAAGTGCAATTGATCAATTGGTCTTGTTGATTTCAGGTGCTAAGTTGGCAGTGTTATCCCTGAAGTGCCCTGAAGTTCTCAACATTGGGCAATTCCTTCTACCAGCAGAGTGGTTCGGTCTACTTGCTCCTCCTAAAGCCACATCCCACCCAATGACAGTTGCATCGTAGAACCAAAGCTCAGGTCCATGTTTGTCCCACCTATTATATTTCCAATTACCATTGATATATCATGTGCCTATGCCGACTGGTTTACATCAACCTTTTGAGTCCTTTTGGCAACCTTCACCATGTAGTTTCTACTTCCTGACAGCTTTACAATAACCCCATGATCGATCTTGACATTCTTCAATGGGTGGCTGGAATACTGTTGCAGTGGCTCCCACATGAAACCTATTCTCTTGATGTTGTGACTTGTGGCCACCTACTCCCCTGATTCCTCATTTCGTCCACCTGTTCTTCTAAGTCTGGCTGCACCTAACACGCAAGCTGGGTCATACTAGCTAAGATGTTTGATGGAGTGATTCCATGACAGAATGTGAGGTGCCCTGTACATTTTATTTGGGATCTCGTAGACTGCTTTGAGCCCATTGTGTCACCACCACAGATTCAGCAGTGCAACAGATATTACAAATGCACTTCTGAATATCCATAGTCAGCTAGTTATTATTTCACCGTGACAGTATTTAACTCCATTCTTTTCATTGTAGCACTTGTCGAGACTTGAGCAAAACACAGCAATGTTTTGCTGCCTGGTTGCATTTGGCCTTGCTTGAGAAATTGGACTATCAAGTCAACTAACTCTGCAGACTAGCGGTATTCATTTTATATTTAATTATTCCTTTCAGCCACAGTGTTGGCTTCGTTTTCCATTTGAGAGTTCTAGTTAATGGCCCTGTTGTCCACCTAACTCTGTTTCTGCCTAACTGTGATAGTCTGTGAACTATTGTCCCTCGCTCCGCACCTGGGCCATATCGGAACTTAGTGACACATTGCCCAATAGCTGCAGCTTCGTTGTTCCCTTTGCCATGCAGTACAATGCTGCAAAGGGTTTAGACTCATGGGCACAGCCCTCCCCATCACTGAGGACATTATCAAACGGCATTGCCATGAGAAGGCAGCATCCACTACCAAGGATCCTCTCTATCCGGGACCTACCCTGTGCTTGTTACCATCATCAGGAAGGAGGTACAGAAAGTCTGAAGACCCACATACAAAACTTTGGAAACTACTTCTTCCCTTCCACCTCCAGTTTTCTGGATATTCCGTGAACACTACCTCATCACTTCTTTCTTTGTCCTATTTATTTATTTCGTAATTTACAGTAATTTTATGCTCAGTGGCCACTTTATTAGCTAGCTCCTGTATCTAATAAAGTGGCCGCTGGGAGTATGTTTGTGGTCTTCTGCTGTTGTAGCCCATCATTTCAAGGTTCAACATGTTACGCATCCAGAGATGCCCCTCTGCACACCACTGTTGTAACGCATGGTTATTTGAGGTATTGTCACCTTCCTTTCAGCTTGAACCAGTCTGGCCTCTCTCTGGGGTTCCCTCATGTGCTCTGTGATGGCGTGTGGACAGCCAGAGTAGTGTCAGCCCCTTTGATGCCTCACTCCATGTATGAGGCTTAACAAGGTGCTTTCGCCCACAGAACTGCTGCTCACTAGTTTTTGTTTTTTGCACCATTCTCTGTAAATTCTATAGACTGTTGTGTGTGAAAACCCAGGAGAACAGCAGTTTCTGAGATACCCAAACCATCCCGTCTGGCACCAACAATCATTCCATGGTAAAAGTCACTTTGATCACATTTCTTCCTCATTCTGATTTTTAGTCTGAACAACTGAACCTCTTGACCACGTCTGCGTGCTTTTATGCATTGAGTTGCGGCCACATGATTGGCTGATTAGATATTTGTGTTAATGAGCAGGTGCACAGGCGTACCTAATAAAGTGGCTGCTGAGTGTATCTGTTTACTCTGCATATTTGTTGTCACAGAACAACAAATTTCATGTCACATAAGACAGTGATAATAACCCTGAGCAACAAACACACACACACACACACACACACACACACACACATATGTGCGCACGCGCGTGCATACACATGCACACAGACACAGAGACACACACACACAGGCACACAGACACAGTCAAACACATACACACACACACACACACGCACGCACGCACACAACCACACACACGCAAACAGACATGCACATGCACACAGACAGACACACGCACACTCACGCACACAAAGAGACACACAGACACACACTCACATACACAGACACACATGCACGCAGACACGGAGACATACTGATACAAAAATATTAAGTTATTTATTTTGTTCTTTTCATTCTAAATAACACATACTGTCTTTTTATTCCAAGTATTCTATTTTGCTCCCAGCTATTGCTCCCATGAAATCCACTTGTTTTCTTTCAGACCAGTTGTGTCTGCAATTAATTCTCTTGCCTATTAGCTTTTAAATGTATCGCTATCAATCAAGCACATGACAACATTCTGCCTTTCAAATATATTGCCCGATCTTTGATATCCAGATCTCTGGCCAACCCCAAAATTGTAACCAAGTAAAATACTGTAGCTCTATTTAAATGTACCCACATCGTATCTTCAGTGTAGTACTAAAACCTTTAGCTAGTGAGGCAAGTAAAATGCTTTATTACTGCTGTGCTATCCTTTCAGTCCTTCTGTTTCATTGATGATGCTTCCTTCCAGTGTGAAGTCAAAACTGGGCTGTTCCGTGATGATTGAACAACTCCAAGTCCACTCCGAGCTTTAAAGAAGTGGAGTGGTTTGAAGACATACATAATAGTTATATTCATAACATTGAAAGGACATGACAGTGAAATTGTGATCTCGTAACCTAGAAGTCTTAATCAACAGTTCAGAGACCTTTGGTTCAAAGCTGACCATGGTACCTGTGGAATTTAAATTCAGTTATTAATCTGGATGTAAATTTAAGAAAAGACAATTGTTAGTAATGATGGTTACAAAATTATGAGGTTATTGTAAAATACATTTAATTCACCAATGACCTCCAGGGAAGGCAATCTGCCTACTTTTCCTGTCAGGCAATATGTGACTCCATATCAGCCTGCTTAACTTTGAAGCTGGCTGTCCAATACAAGGGCAATTTGTGACGACCAGTAAACGTGGCTCTTGCAAATACCTCTCCGCCCAAAACTTCGAACTGAATAATAAAAGTGAAGGTGGGGCCTGTACAGAAAGGAAAGCTTGCAGCTGAATTGGAGGGGGACTAATATCCTTGTGGGAAGGTTTTCTAGAGCTGCACAGGGTAGGGGAGAGGGGCAGTTATGCTAGAGTTGCAGGGGGATGGGAACCAGAGCAGATAGATATTTATGAGAAAGATGTTGCTAAGCCTACATACAAAATCAGGAATCAAACGGCTGAGAATGGTGGGACTAATGTTCTGAGTTGTGTATATTTCAATGCAAGGAGTGTTGTAGGAAAGGCAGATGACAGTGCATGGATCGGCACGTGGAATTATGATATTGTAGCCACTAGTGAGACTTGGTTACAGGAGGGTCAGGACTGACAACTCCAGTGTTGCAGGGTTCCTTTGTTTTAGATGTGATTGAGCGGGAGGGATTAAATGGGGAGTGGTGGCATTGCTAGTCATGGAAAATATCACAACAATGCTCAGCAAGGGCAGACTGAAGCGCTCATCTCCTGAGGCTATAGGGGTGGAATTGAGGAATAAGAAAGGAATGACTACGTTAATGGGATTATATTAGCGACCATCCAACAGTCCATGTGATTTAGCGGAGCAAGTTTGTAGAGAGCTTGCAGGCTGTTGCAAGAAACATAAGGTTATGGTAATACATGAGCTTAACTTTAACCAAACTAGAGAATGTGCAATACTATATCTGAAATTAGGGAATGAGACAGGGCAGGTGACAGAAATTTGTGTAGGGGAATACTTTGCATCTAGTGATTATAATAACATGACTTTCAAGATAATTATGGAGAAGAATAGGTCTGGTCCTTGGAATGAGATTCTACATTGCAGAAAGGCCAAGTTTGATGGTATCAGAAAGGACCTGACAAATGTGGATTGGGACTGGCTGTTTTCTGACAAAGGTGTACTTGGTAAGTGGGAGGCCTTCAAAAGTCAAATATATAGAGCTCAGAGCTTGTATGTTCCTATCTGAATAAAAGGCAAGGTTGATATGGGAGGTGAGGGGAGTAATGAATTAAAAGTATTGTATATGAATGCACGGAGTATAAGAAATAAAGTGGATGAGCTTGAGGCACAGTTGGAAATTGGTAAGTATGATGTTGTGGGAATAACAGAGACATGGCTTCAAGTGGACAGGGCCTGGAAAATGAATATTCAAGGTATATGTCCTATCAAAAGGACAGACTGATGGGCAGAGGGGGTGGGGTGGCTCTGTTGGTGAGGAATGATATTCAGTCCCTTGCGAGGGGGGACATAGAATCAGGAGACGTAGAGTCAGTATGGATAGAACTGAGAAATTCTAAGGGTAGAAAGACCCTAATGGGAATTATCTACAGGCCCCCAAACAGTAGTCTGGATGTAGGGTGTAAGTTGAATCAAGAGTTAAAATTGGCATGTCACAGAGGTAATGCTACAGTTGTTAGGGGGGACTTCAACATGCAGGTAGACTGGAGGAATCAGGTTGGTACTGGACCCCAAGAAAGGGAATTTGTGGAGTCCCTCCGAGATGGATTCTTAGAACAGCTTGTACTGGAGCCTACCCGAGAGAATGCAATTCTAGATGTAGTGTTGTGCAATGAACTGGATTTGATCAGGGACCATGAGGTAAAGGAGCCATTAGGAGGTAGTGACCATAATATGATAAGTTTTAATCTACAATTTGAGAGGGAGAAGGGAAACTCGGAAGTGTCAGTATTACAGTTGAACAAAGGGAACTATGGTGCTATGAGGGAGGAGCTGGCCAAAGTTCAATGGAACAATACCCTAGCAGGGATGACAGTGGAACAGTAATGGCAAGTGTTTCTGGGAATAATGCGGAAGGTGCAGGATCAGTTCGTTCCAAAGAGCAAGAAAGATCCTAAGGGGAGTAAGGGGAGGCAGTGGCTGACAAGGGAAGTAATGGACAGTATAAAAATAAAAGAGAAGAAGTATAACATAGCAAAGACGAGTGGGAAGCCGGAGGATTGGCAAACTTTTAAAGAACAACAGAAGGTAACTAAAAAGGCAATAAGCAGAGAAAAAATGAGGTATGAAGGTAAACTAGCCAAGAATATAAGGGAGGATAGTAAAAGCTTCTTTAGGTATGTGAAAAGAAAAAAATAGTTAAGACCAAAATTGGGCCCTTGAAGACAGAAGCGGGTGAATTTATTATGGGAAACAAGGAAATGGCAGATGAGTTGAACAGGTACTTTGGATCTGTCTTCACTAGGGAAGACACAAACAATCTCCCAGATGTAATAGTGGCCAAAGGACCGAGGGTAATGGATGAATTGAAGGAAATTTATATTAGGCAGGAAATGGTGTTGGATAGGCTGTTGGGTCTGAAGGCTGATAAGTCCCCGGGACCTGATGGTCTGCATCCCAGGGTAATTAAGGAGGTGGCTTTAGAAATCGTGGACGCATTGGTAATCATTTTCCAATGTTCTATAGATTCAGGATCAGTTCCTGTGGATTGGAGGGTGGCTAATGTTGTCCCTCTCTTCAAGAAGGGAGGAAGAGAGAAAACAGGGAATTATAGACCGGTTAGCCTGACGTTGGTGGTGGGAAAGATGCTGGAGTCAATTATAAAAGATGAAATTTCGACACATCTGGATAGTAGTAACAGGATTGGTCCGAGTCAGCATGGATTTACGAAGGGGAAATCGTGCTTGACTAATCTTCTGGAATTTTTTGAGGATGTAACTATGAAAATGGACAAGGGAGAGCCAGTGGGTGTGGTGTACCTGGACTTTCAGAAAGCCTTTGATAAAGTCCCACATAGGAGATTAATGGGCAAAATTAGGGTACATGGTATTGGGGGCAGAGTACTGACATGGATTGAAAGTTGGCTGGCTGACAGAAAACAAAGAGTAGCAATTAACGGGTCCCTTTTAGAATGGCAGGCGGTGACCAGTGGGGTACCGCAGGATTCAGTGCTGGGACCGCAGCTGTTTACAATATATATTAATGATTTAGTTGAGGGAATTAAAAGTAACATTAGCAAATTTGCTGATGACACAAAGCTGGGTGGCAGTGTGAAATGTGAGGAGGATGTTATGAGAATGCAGGGTGACTTGGACAGGCTGGGTGATTGGGCAGATGCATGGCAGATGCAGTTTAATATGGATAAATGTGAGGTTATCCACTTTGGTGGTAAGAACAGGAAGGCAGATTATTATCTAAATGGAGTCAAGTTAGGAAAAGGGGAAGCACAACGAGATCTAGATGTTCTTGTACATCAGTCACTGAAAACAAGCATGCAAGTACAGCAGGCAGTGAAGAAAGCTAATTGTATGCTGGCCTTCATAACAAGGGGAATTGAGTATAAGAGCAAAGAGGCCCTTCTGCAGCTGTACAGGGCCCTGGTGAGACTACACCTGGAGTACTGTGTGCAGTTTTAGTCTCCAAATTTGAGGAGGGACATCCTTGCTATTGAGGGAGTACAGCGTAGGTTCACAAGGTTAATTCCCGGGATGGCGGGACTGTCATATGTCAAAAGATTGGAGCGACTGGGCTTGTATACTCTGGAACTTAGAAGGCTGAGAGGGGATCTTATTGAAACATATAAGATTATTAAGGGATTGGACAAGCTGCAGGCAGGAAGCATGTTCCCACTGATGGGTGAGTCCAGAACCAGAGGCCACGGTTTAAGAATTAGGGGTAGGCCATTTAGAACGGAGTTGAGGAAAAACTTTTTCACCTAGAGAGTAGTGGATATATGGAATGTTCTGCCCCAGAAGGCTGTGGAGGCCAAGTCTCTGGATGCTTTCAAAAAAGAGATGGATAGAGCGCTTAAAGATAGCGGAATCAAAGCTTATGGGGATAGGGCAGGAACTGGATACTGATAGTGGATGATCAGCCATGATCACAGTGAATGGCGGTGCTGGCTCGAAGGGCCGAATGGCCTACTCCTGCACCTATTGTCTGTTGTCTATTGAACGGTTTAGGAAACCTTGGTTTTTGAGAGATATTGAGGTCCTGGTTAAGAAAATAGGTGTATGATAGATATTGGCAGGAAGGAGCAAATGAGGTACTTCAGGGGTATAGGAAATGCAAGAGAATACTTTAGAATAAAATCAGGAGGGCCAAAAGAAGGCATGAGGTTGCACTTTCAGACAAGATGAAGGAGAATCAGAAGGCGGTGGAGGGAAACTCCGGATTCTTTCAAGAAAGAGTTAGAGCTCTTAAAGATAGCGGAGTGAAGGGATATGGGGAGAAGGCAGGAAAAGGGTACTGATTGTGGATGATCAGCCATGATCACAGTGAATGGTGATGCTGGCTCGAAGGGCTGAATGGCTTACTCCTGCACCTATTGTCTATTAATCCTCAGGGCTTCTACAGATATATTAAGAGCACAAGAATAGCAAGGGACAGAATCAGTCCTCTAGTAGATTACACTGGGTAATCTATGCATGGAGCCTAAAGAGATGGGGGAGATCTTAAATGGATTTTTATGCATCCATATTAACTTGGGAGATGGACACAGAATTTTATAGATATGAGGCTAAGCAACTGAAGTCATGGACCATATGCAGATTACAGAGGAGGAGGTGTTTGGTGTCTTGAGGCAAATTCAGGTTGATTAATCCTCAGGGCCTGACAGGGTATCCCCTCAGACTCTGATAGCGGCTGGTGCAGTGGCCCTCACAGAGATATTTAAAACATCCTTAGCCACAGGAGAGTTGCTGGAGGATTCGAGTATAGCGAATGTTCTTCTGTTGTTTAAGGAAGGCTCTAAGCATAAACTAGGAAGTTATAGGCCAGTGAGCCTGACATCAGTAGTGGGTAAGTTATTGGAAGGTATGTGAAGGAACCTTATATGTAAGTTTTTGGATAGATAAGGACAGATTAAGAGCAGTCAACATGGCTTTGTGCATGGCTAACCAACCTTATAGAGTTTTTAGAACGAGCTACCAGTAAAGGTGATGAAGGCAAAGCAGTGGACATTGCCTACATGGACTTTAGCAAGGCCTTTGACAATGTCCCACATGGGAGGTTCGTCAAGAGGGTTCAGTTGCCTCAGGGATTAGTGCTGGGTCTGTTGTTGTTTGTCATCCATATCAATAATCTGGATGATAATGTGGTTAACTGAACCGACAAATTTGCGGATGACATCAAGATTGAGGGTGCAGTGGACAGCGAGGAAAACTAGTAAAGCTTGCAGTGGGATCTGGAAAAGTGGAAAAATGGCAGTTGGAATTTAATGCAGGCAAGTGTGAGGTGTTGAACTTTGGGTGGACAAACCAGGGTAGGTTTTACATGGTGAGCATTAGGGCATCGAGGAGTGGGGTAGGACAGAGGCATCTGTGAATACACATCTGTAATTCCTTGAAAGTGGTGTCACAGGTAGATATGATCGTAAAGAAAGTTTTTGGCACATTGGGCTTCGTAAGTCAAAGTATTGAGGACAGGAGTTGGGATGTTATGTTGAAGTTGTATAAGATGTTGGTGAGGCCTAATTTAGAGTATTGTGTGCAGTTTTGGTCAACTACCTACAAGAAAGATGTCAAAAAAGTTGAAGGAGTGCAGAGAAAACTTACAAACATGTTGCCAGGACTTGAGGACCTGAGGTAGGGCCTAGGGCGCAGAAGATTGAGGGAGATTTGAAAGAGGTATGCATAGGTATTGATTGTGGAAATGGTGGATGCAGGTGCGATTTCAACACAAGAGAAATTTGGATCGGTACGTGGATGGGAGGGGTATGGTCTGGTTGCAGGTTGATGGGGCGAAGGGCCTGTTTCTGTGCTGTGGTGTTCTATGATGCAATGACTAAATAATGACTTACACTGTCCTCTGAGGATCTATCTTTATTTTTCTTTTCCTCCTTATCTGTACAGTGACCATTCACCTCATCATTTGTGGGCATCATTTGAGCCGTCAGTGCTTGGCCTTTGAAGTTAAATTGGATCCCCTGCCTCCTCTCTCAAACTGCTTGCAATTGATCAGGGGAACTGTGGAACACCCAAACCCTGGGAAGGTAAATGAGTATTCAAGCCTTAACTTTTGTGAGCTTCCGTTTACCACGATCATCAGTTCCTAAAAACAAATGCTAGAAAGCAGTGCAAATAGATTCAGTAACCACTTTCAAAGTAACCTGAGTATAATTTGCAAAATAAAATATTTGTCGCGCTATGTTTTCAAAAGAACTGGGGAGGTGAAACTAATTTGATGAGCTATAACAGACATATCATGTTAAATAGCTCCTGCATTGTCTGTTCTTTTCTACAATGTGCTTAAGTTCTTGTTTCTGTATGCTTGTGCTTTCATGTGCAGATTTAAAAATTTACGGTTAAACAGTTAAAGATTTAATTTCAAGGACTTTTATTTAAATATACATTCGGATCTCTCCCTTGTGATTTCACGAAAGATAGTTCATTGATTTTGGTTTTCTTGAAGTATCTTCATGCACATAATCTCTGGGATGTCTGTTTGCATAATATATGTCGGATGTGACTATTTAATCACATTCCAGAGAAATGTTTTCTTTCTAGGCTAAATGCCAAATGCCACTTACTGTCTTAAGCTGTGCTGTAATGTACCTGAGAGAATCATTCACTGATATCTAAGCAGTTTGACTCTACATATGCTAAGCTGAAACATGATACACATTTTTAATTATTCTTCAATGTTACCATCGTAACCTGAAAATAATCACAGCAAATATAAAGTCAAGCCCCCTGTCTGCAAAGAACTTTTCCTTCTCTTCCAAAATTATCCTAGGATGTGATGATTCCACATAAAATGCCATTGCTGCTCTTCTTAATCTCAAGTTCAAGTTCAAGATTATTGTCAAGGGCATGCTTTTCCATGAAAATGAGTTTTTTTTCAACAGACCAGTACATTAAAAAAGTGGTGAAAATTGATAATGTAAACTTAAGTTAACATACATTTCATAATTTGATAAAATTGGCCATTTGCTAGAAATCCAGAAATAAAATGCATTAGGTGCTGGAAAACTTGAAATGGAAACAGAAATGTTTAAAGTTCAAATTTCAAAGTATATACACTCAGTTTATTAACTACAGGAGTGTCGACCAGGTGAGGTCTTCTGCTGCTGTAGCCCATCCACTTCAAGGTTTGATGTGTTGTGCACTCAGAGATGCTCTTCTACACACCACTGTTGTAACACCTGGTTATTTCAGTTACTGTTATCTTCTTGTCAGCTTGAGCTGGTCTGGCTATTCTCCTCTGACATCTCTCATTAACAAGGCCACTCATTGGATGTTTTTTGTTTTGCACACCATCATCTGTAAACTGTAGAAACTTTTGTGCTTGAAAATCCCAGAAGACAAATAGTTTCTGAGATACTCAAACCACCCCATCTGGCACCAACAATTACTAGAGTCAGTCACTTAGATCGCATTTCTTCCCCAGTGGCACCTAATCTCCTGATAGTACCACAAGAGGAAACATTCTCTCCACATTGACCCTATCAAGACCCTACAGCATATGTGCCACTTTGAACAAGATTTGCAGGGAAAATCATTATAGTTGCCAGAAAGACAGGAATTTATTTTCTTTTAAAGTCTATAATCTGCAAGGACTTGCTTCTTTTCTCATGGTTAGCTCTTGATATTAAATAAAGGCAAAGCCCATTGACTGGTTCAGCTTCCTTGTTATCACTGTTGTCGATTCAGCACATTCGCATTTTGATATTTAGTCTTGTGGGGTGCAGGTGTCACGTCTTTGAACACGTCTTGGAGAATAATAATCAAGTGGCTTATTTTCCTATATTGAGATGGGCACAGGGGAAACAAAAGTCAATGAACTGAAGTGTTCACTGAGGTTCATACACCGGCTTGAATCACAAGTTTGTGGGTCCAAGTCTCACACTAGAGACATGAGAAACACATAAAATTTGACTCTAGAGTAGTACTAAGGGAGAGTCCTACCATCAATTATCGCCCTCCTCTAGGTGAGGTCCTCAACAGAGGCACCGATGAAACTCAAACAGGTTGCTATCAGCTTACACACATCAAAGTCGCTGGTGAACGCAGCAGGCCAGGCAGCATCTGTAGGAAGAGGTGCAGTCGACGTTTCAGGCCGAGACTCTTCGTCAGGACTAACTGAAGGAAGAGTGAGTAAGGGATTTGAAAGTTGGAGGGGGAAGGGGAGATCCAAAATGATAGGAGAAGACAGGAGGGGGAGGGATGGAGCCAAGAGCTGGACAGGTGATTGGCAAAAGGGGATACGAGAGGATCATGGGACAGGAGGTCCGGGAAGAAAGACAAGGGGGGGGGACCCAGAGGATGGGCAAGAGGTATATTCAGAGGGACAGAGGGAGAAAAAGGAGAGTGAGAGAAAGAATGTGTGCATAAAAATAAGAAACAGGTGGGGTACGAGGGGTAGGTGGGGCATTAGCGGAAGTAGAGATGTCGATGTTCATGCCATCAGGTTGGAAGCTACCCAGACGGAATATAAGGTGTTGTTCCTCCAACCTGAGTGTGGCTTCATCTTTACAGTAGAGGAGGCCATGGATAGACATGTCAGAATGGGAATGGGATGTGGAATTAAAATGTGTGGCCACTGGGAGATCCTGCTTTCTCTGGCGGACAGAGAAATCAGCTTAGCTCACTGGGTTCTCATCTCCCCTGCTGCTTTCCATTTACTGAGGCCCTAGTTCCCACACTTTCTTTAAACGCACTGGGTACGCAGTTCCCGCAGCTCCTTCAACTGGCCAATAACCCTGTGCCAAATTGGAGGTCTTGACCTTTCAATACTATGTTCCTCCGACTTAAAGAAAAGGTGAATTTGGTTACTGATGTCTCTCTTTGCTGAGATTGTCCCCCAAGATATGGGAAACGTTTTTAGTTCTCAATATGATTTCAATATGAATTCTGAGTGCGTTGTGCACTGAAGCTTGATGACTGAAGGTGGAATCACAATGATCCTTGATCAGAGGTAACTGAAGTTAAATTGTTTGACATTGTCCTGTAGATTTATTTAATTCAATATACACTGGAATTAGATATGTGAGGGACACATTCAATAGACTTATAGCTTTCATGCTATAATGTAGCAAGTATGGATGGAAATGAGTTTCTGAAGGCAGTAATATTTGACAAGGATTCTTTACAGCCCCACTGTTGATATCAAATTCTTTTGTACGGTCAAAACAGCCACATACCGTAATATCAGCTGTGAGCGGAGGAAAGATGCCTCCTCATGGGATGGGCTTATTATGACAGAATATTCAGGATGGTGGAAATATGACAGGAAATCATGGCCCATCAGGCAAAATCCACAGTCTCCTGTTTGTGATAGAAATATGCAGAGTCACCTCAGACAAACCATCATATTTTACTGCACTCTGGGCACACCAGGTCTGATGGCTATACTCTGTCTCCCACAGAATATGTTCAACCTGGGTGGAATTTTGTGATGAGGAACAGAATTAAATCAAACTATACTAAATACTAATGTAACCTTCAAAACTGGAATGATTAATTGACCTGTGTAATGTACAGGGTAATTGGGTAGAGTGAAACAGTGTTTGTAGTGAAATCTTAGTATTTTAATTTACAGAACTTGTTCATGAACAGCCTGACTCTGGCCTGAAATACAGTAATTCCTCAATTTACAAATGTTTGATTTATGAATATTCACTATGGTGTCATTGACTGTTTTGAATACATATCTTTTATTAACAAAGCTATTTTTCATTGGAACGAACTGTGCATAACTTTGACCATGATGCATTGCACAAATCCTCCTAGACTGTAAGAGATTGCTGTACTTAGCTTGTTACCTTGAATTATCACAATTTATTCAAGAAAGCTTAGTTTAACCCATGAAGGTCAACGGAAGACATACGGTGTAAGTGCCAAGTCAGATAATCAAAGAGCTGAATTTCTTCCAGCCCTAATTTCAATGCAAAGACCATATAAAATAGTAATTTTACTTGGCAAAAATTGTCACGCTGAGGTAACTGACAACTAGTTCAAAATTTCAGACACCTTAAGTATGATTATGCTCATGCAGAAGGTGAAATGTTGAGCTGAGGGATAGTCGATCGCGTTGCTACTCAATTCTCACTTTCAGTTTTATCTCTATTTCCTCTTTTATTTCCATTTATCAGACTGTCCGAAAAAATCCTGAAGTATAAATTCCAGACTGCATCTTTCACATGCTTTCATTTTTTAATATATATTTTATCTGCTTTGATCTGAATATTAGCTATCTGACTATTGTCAGTGACATAGTGTTATCTAAGAATCTTGTATTCATTTTCCCTCCTTGGTAAATGCATTTTTCAATGCTTGGTTCAAGACACAGCCCAAATCTCAAAAGATACAAGATTTGGTGATGAAGCTTTGATTGTTGGATGTTTGCACCTGTTCAACTTTCATTTAGAACCAGAAGACAAATGTTCTGTAAGTTTTGAAGAAATATGTTCAAGTACTCACAGATAATCTGAAATAAAATCATTTGCTATTCAGCTGGTCACACAAGCAGGCCAGTCAGTCTCAGAGATGTGCACTAAAGATCCACTGATCATCATAGGTTCAATTTTAAAAAATGTGTTTGTTGCCCATGAATGCCACCTTGAACTGCTGCAGTTTTTTTTGCTGAAAGTATTTATTTCTACAGCTCAGGAATATATGTCCAGGCCAGAATATTTGTGTGGCTTGGAGGAAAATATATATTTATTGACATACAGTGTGGAGTAGGCCCTTCCAGCCTTTCGAGCTGCACCGCCCAGCAATCCCCAATTTAACCCTAGGCTAATTATGGGACAATTTACAATGACCAAGTAACCTACCAACTAGTACGTCTCTGGACTGTGGGAGGTAACTAGAGCACCCGAAGGAGAACATACGAACTCCTTATAGGCAGCAGTGGGAATTGAAACTGGCTCGCTGGAACTGTAGAGCGTTGTGCCATGCTGCCCCTGCCATAGGTGCCGGTCTTCCTATATGTTTGCTACCCTCGTACTCTGTGTTGGTAGGGACTGGGGGTTTGGGAAGAGCTACTGGAGTAGATCAGGCAATGCCTGCAGTTCATTTTGTGGACAGTGCACTTATGCAGAGCGACCGTGGTGGAGGGATAGGAATTCTATGATGGTGACAAGGTAACAAAGTGTCTGATTTGTCCAGATGTTTTGAGCTGCTTGAGTTCGTAGGAAATGCATTCATCCAGACAAGTTGTCCATCCTTCCGAACCTTTGCAGATGAAGAGAAGCAGATAGGAATTTACGAATTGAGCCGCTTGCTACAGCATTCCCAGACTCAGACCTCTTTTTTTATGTGGTTGCTTCAGTAAATATTCTGATCCTCACTTCTCCCACACCTCACCCCCCCCCCCCACACTCCCCAAGATGTACAGAGGTGATTGGAGACAATGGGCAGTTCCTCATTCAGGAGGCATCAGTTAGATTCAAGAGCTGCTAGCAGCTATTAAAATTATAACACACAGATATGCCCTAAGAGGCCAAGCAGCATACTTGCAGCTGGTTTGGACACTGCCCTTATGTTTAAGACATGCCTGTATAAATTTCACTTTTGACCTATGCTATAATAAAGTGTTGGAGGAACATAAAACTATATGACATAGGAGCAGAATTAAGCCACTCAGCCCATCGAGTCTGCTCTGCCATTCTATCATGGCTTATTTTTTTATCCCTCTTAACCCCATTCTCCCACCTTCTCCCTGTAACCTTTGACGCCTTAGCTAACCAAGACCCTATCAACCTCTGCTTTAAATATACACAAGGACTTGGCTTCCACAGTTTGGCTTCTGTGGCATAAAATTCCATAGATTCACCACCCTCGGGCTAAAGAATTCCATCTTACCTCTGTTCTAAATGGCTTCCCTCTATTCTGAGCCTGTGCCCACTAGTCCTAAACTCACCCACTAAAGGAACCATCCTCCCCACTTCCACTCTGTCTCGGCCTTCCAATATTCAATAGGTTTCAATGAGATCCCCCTCATTCTTCTAAACTCCAGTGAGTATAGGCCCAGAGCCATCAAATGCTTCTCATACATTAACTCTCTCATTCCCAGATTCATTCTTGTGAACCTTCTCTGGACCCTCTCCAATGCCAGGACATATTTTCTTAGATAAGGGCCCAAAACTGCTCACAATATTCCAAGTGTGGTCTGACCAATGCCTTATTAAAGCCTCAGCATCACATCCTTACTCATATATTCCAATCATCTCAAAATGAATGTTAACACTACAATTCCCCTCATTGCCAGTGACTCTACCCGCAAGTTAACTTTTAGGGAATTATTCTCGAGGACTCTAAGTCCCATTGCTTCTCAGAGTTTTGAAATTCCCTCCCCCATTTAGAAAACAGTCAACGCTCTTATTCCTTTTACCAAAGTGCATGACCATACACTTCTTAACACTTTATTCTGTCTGCCACTTCTTTTCCCATTCTCCCAATTAGTCCAATTTCTTCTGCAGGCTCCCTGCTTCCTCAACACTACCTGCCCCTCCAACTACCTTTGTATCCATGAGTTCCTTGTACATTACAATTCCTACGTTCATATCTCTGCACATATTTGAAGCAATTCTGTTTTAGTGGCATCGGTGAGGGATAAATTCCAATCAGAGATTATGAAATTGGTTAAAGTAAGCAAATTGAATCAATATCTCTGCATCATGAATTGTGGATTTGTTATTTTGTGATCTCACACCCGATGATTGTGGGTTTGACCATTGAATCGAGGTTGACATTCCTAATACTCTGTGTCAGCTGTGGCTCAGTGGGTAATGAGATAGCAGGGTGTGGATTCAAGTCCTAATCTGGAGATGTGAGCAGAAAACCTTGGATTTAGAATAGCAACACTTAGCAGATTCCCGTCATGTCTTTACTTGAGAGTTAATTTCCTTATTGATATTGAAATTGGTGAGGGAGAGGAGAGACAGCTCCCCTGCCACAAATCTCAAATAATTTGTATGCCATCAAGCAGACATTGCTTTGGGCAGCTCCGGGTAGGTTGAATTAATTAAGACTTCAATTCATACAGTTTTAAAATTATAATTATTAACTCATTGAATGTTTTCTATTTTTCTTTTAAAATCTATTGCCCTCAATGACATTTAAAATATTCCTTGGTACACAATTTATTGCTGGTATATATGGCAAGTGCAGTCTCATTTAGTATATCAGGAGTTTATGCAAAGATTCCTCTTAAGGTTTTACTTAGTGCTTAAGCAGGCAGTCCCTTGTACCTCTCATTAAATTCTGCATATCATAAATTAGTTGAACTAATTATTGCAATTCCCAGGCTATCCCAATGTGTTGCAGTAACAGATTTGATAATTTGCAGGCATAACGATGAGAGAATTTTATAAGTGGAGTTATTTCATACTGTAAGCTCTGGAATCGCAAACACGGTTCATTGCTATTATAGTCAGATGAAGAAGAATTCTGTGCTCTGCATGCATGCATTTTCTACATGCTCCTGCACAATCTCGTAGGCTGTGTTCTTATTCTCAATCCCGATTTCCCTCCATAAGTTTCACAAAGTTCAAACTAAATTTATTATCAAGGTACATACTTGTCACCATATACAACCCGGAGCTTCATTTCCTTGTAGGCATTCACGGTAACTACAAAGAAACACAATAGAATCAAGGGAAAACCACACACAACAAAGATGAACAAACAGTGCTCAACAGCAACAAACTGTGCCTGACAAAAATGAGGAAAATAAAACAAGGTAATAATAATAATAAAAAAAAGCAATAAATATCGAGAACCGGAGTCCTTGAAAGTGACTCCATAGGTTGAGGAAACATTTCAGTGCTGGAATGAGTGAAGTTATCCCCTCTGGTTCAAGAGCCTGGTGGTTGAGGGGAATTAACTGTTCCTGAATCTGGTAGTGTGGGAGCTGAAGCTCCTGTACCTCATTCTTGATGGCAGCAGTGAGAAGTGAAGAGAAGCCTTTAATTCCCACCATCTCACTCTTGCAGCATCATGTCTACACTTTGTTATCTTGCCCTAGCAGCTGGCAGTCTGCAAGATTCCCTTTGCCACAGAAAATGACTTGAGCATGTTTTGTGGCAGTGAGATTTTTTGGCCTCAAAGGAAGGACTACAGTATATCTCCAGTTTATGAGCAGAGTGTTATAGTATACTTTACATGGATCCTCATTCTTATACCAAAGAAAATTTGTTAATAGAACATAGAAAAGTAATAATCCTCAAAAACTGAAATACTCCTTGGCAGATAAACTTGAAGTAAATACCACCAACTGACCAGTACCCGCACTACCATCATTTTATTGGGAGGTGAAGCTCCTGGGGATAGTAGATTTGCCTTTGCCTTTGCAGTAGCAGCTGTGGCATTGAGAAAAAGAACAGGTGATGATTCTACAATAGCAAAAAAACTGATTGTTGGTAATTACTTAGCTCTTCCCGTTTGTGACAAATTGTTTACTGCCTCATATCTCCTTGTTCTTTGACCTAATTCATGTTACTTGTACCCTGCATTAACTGTTTTGTAATTTTAAGGGTTGTGCATGTTGTTTCATAATGGGAGTCTTTGGGCTTTGTCATGTATCCCTGTGTAGTGTGGAATTTGAATCAGATAGGACTGCCATGTTGCCATTCTTGATGTAGTCTGGTATGGATGGCAACCAATTCCCTTAAAGCACTGGCAGCCATTCTTCATTATTTAGGGCTGACAGCTTTGACATAATCTGCAATTAATTGCAAAGAATGTGCTTGAATATCAGATAGCCAGTTAACTTTTCTACTGTGGAGTGAAGCCATCTGCTCTTGCACTGTTTCAATGGAAGTAAATTTGAGGCACGGCAATGTACTGCAGTCTTCTGAAGGCTGAAAGGTTTAACAAAGGACATTATTGTGAAAATTAGCCTCTCCAAGAACACAGCTTCAAAAAATTAAATTACTGAAGGCTTTTAATTTGTATTAATCAAAACTTAAAATAACGTTTCCTGAGAGGAGTGGAGTCAAGAGACCATTTAATGCCTCACATTTTGATATTACAGCAGAAAATAGGGGAAATATTTGGCAGTTCAGTCATCATATGTTGAGATATCAGCTACATCAACAACCTTATCAGAAATTAAAAATAGTTAAGAACTGCTTTGAAATTGTCCCACTTCTTAAAAAGGGATGAGTGGGGCAATGCATGCATTGTCTAGCACACAGCGGCAAGGGTATTTTGTAATGTAGATCAATCCTTCAATGTAAAAGATGGTGACTTTTGAAAATTATGCTCACAGTTTGTCAGGCAACATAACTATCTAAATTAGTGCCCCTCAAGCCTGCTGCATTATTCATTAAGGTATTGGTTCATGTAATTGTAAACTCATTCCTGCCTAGCCCTGAAGAGGCTGCAGGGAGAGGTGGACACAGCCTGGTCCATCGCAGGCACAGCCCTCCTCACCTTTGACAGAATCTACAGGAGGCACTGCGTTAAGAAGGTGACATCTTTCATCAAGGATCTCCACCATATGGGTTATGCGCTCCTCTTGCTGCTACCATCAGGAAGGAGGTACAAAAGCCTGAAGTCCTACTACCATCAGATTCAGGAACAGCTACTTTCTTACCAGTGGCGTATCTAAGGTATGGCATGTGCCCTGGGCGCCACTTGAAGGGGGGCGCCACTGAGCAGTAAGTCAGACAAGCCATCCTCGGATAGTGAAAAAAAGAATTTTCCTCAGTAGAGCTACTAGGACTTGATGTTTCAATCCCTATGGTAAGTCGGCACTCTCAATGTTGGCAGTGGGCTTGGAGTGGTGACAAGGAGGGAGGGTAAGTACGTCATCAGGTGGGCACCCTCCTTTGACGTTTCGTTGATAAGCCCACGACGTCTCCAGAGGGCTCAACAATGCTACCTGGCATCCCAGATACACCCCCCTCAGTTCCATACCCTCCTGTCTTCATCCTGCAGCCCAGTTGTTGTCTTTCCTTTTAATCCAAATCCAATTGCTGCTTTCTTCTGCTGCATTTGACAAGGACTTGACTGCTTGTTGGAGGGAGTGACCCCTCACCCCCATCTTCTTCAATAGACTGGTTGTAGATGTAGCAACAAATTCCCTGCATCCCACTTCTACAGGGAAAATCTTCATCTTCCAGCCATTCTGGGCAGCTTCAGTTGCCAGTTCAGAGTACTTGGTCTTTTTCCTCTCATAAGCTTCTTCGACACCACCTTCCCATGGTACTGTCAATTCCACAACATCTGCCAGCTTGGCTTTGATTATCTGTCTTTGATTATCATGGGTGAGAAGCACTAGGATGGCCTTATTTCAGAGCATTGTGTAAGAGAACCATGAAATGTTTCTTCACGAAGAAGGAAAGTGGAGCTGAATGACGGAAGAGACGAAAGTTGGAGATGGAGGAAGCCAAGAAGTTGAGCAAGCTCTTCATGCCCTTCTTTGAAAAGCCCGGAACAAATAGTTCGACACGTTCCATGGAGTCGCCTGCACCTGCTACAAATTTGTTAGAATCCAAAAGTAGATCAAGTACAAATGCGTCACAAGCCATGAGGAAGTCAAGTCAGATAAATCCGAGTATGACAAGATTAAAAGTAAGGCTGCCACAGAGAACGTGGACATGACAGGAGGGGAAGACGACGGTGGTGGTGGTGATGTTGAGTTTATTGACGAAACTTTACCTGACGAGATTGAACCTGACAACACTGATCCTAGTGAACTCGATGGTGTCAAAGAGCCTCGAACTGTCATACCAGAAGTGGTTGAACAGCATGACGTTGGACTTCTGAAGTTCAACAAGGATACTGGAAAAGTAATTCTGCCTGACGCGTTGGGAACAGAAATAATAAAGCTGGGTTCGAAGCATTTCCAGAACAGTGAGGGGCCTTTCCTACCAAAAAATAACCGCTCAATGAACAAAACTTGGTTCAAGAGGAAATTGGGAAGTGGTCATGGTGAGGAAGTGACTCACTCATGGCTGGTCTATTCCCCTTCTAATAAGTCTGCATTTTGTATCTGTTGTCTTCTCTGTTCCCGGTCAGGCCATCAATCCTCATTGGAGCAGGAAAGTGGCTTCAACCAGTGGAAAGCACCTGAAAGGACTAATGTTCATGAAAATGCCAAGAGTCATCGAGAATGCTTCACACAGTGGAAAGAAGTGGAAAGAAATTTAGCTGGAAACAGAGGAGTTATTGACGCAGTATTTTAGTCACAGATTGAGAAGAAAAAGCAGAAGTGGTGTGATATCTTGACGAGAATCCTTCACTGCATAAAATTTCTTGCGACTCAGAACCTGGTTTTGCGAGGACACAGGGAGTCACTTCAGGTTGACGATGACTCCAATGTGGGAAATTTCCTTGGCTTACTGAAACTACTGGCCATCCTTGACTCTGTCATAAAAGAATTTTATAAAAGAGTTTACTGAGAAGCATTCGTAAAGCCAAATATTATGGTCTCATGTTCGACTCGACTCCTGATCAGGCACACCGTGAGCAGATGTCAGAAGTAGTGAGGTATGTGAAAGTTGATTTTGAGAGGAAAACAGTCCGTGTGAGAGAGTGCTTCCTTGGTTTTATCCAGATAAGCCAGAAGGATGCTGAGAGCTTGGTTGAAGACATCTTGAAACAGCTAGAGAAGGACGAAATGGAGCTACAAGATTGTCGTTCACAGTGCTATGACAATGCTGTGGTGATGGCTGGACACAGAAATGGTGTTCATCAAAGAATAAGTGAGAAAAACAATCCGGCAGTGTTTGTGAATTGCAACAATCACTCACTCAACTTGGTGGGTGTACATGCAGCCAAGCAGGATACAATGATGGTCACGTTTTTTGGAACCATCGAAGTTTCTACGTGTTTTTCTCTTGTTCAACACAGTGCTGGATAAAACTCAAAAACGCCGTGCCTGTGGTTGTTAAATTGGAGTCCGAAACCAGGTGGAGTGCATGGACAGAAGCAGTAAAGCCCGTCAACAAGTACCTTGAGGAGATACTTCAAGTTCTCCAGGACATGATAGACAATGAAAACGAGACTAGTGAAACAAGAAGTGACGCAAGGCAGCTGTACAACCTCATGTTGGGTTACGATTTTCTGATTTTGCTAGGAATCTGGAACAAAGTACTCACTCGCATTGACCGTATTCAAAAGAGGCTGCAGGATCCTAGCATGAACTTCCACGGTGTTGCCTTGGATTTGAAACCCCTCTGAGATCATTTTTATGATGAAAGAGAAGTGTTGGTCAGTGAGTCACTCGAAGAAGGAGTCGGTCTCTGTCAAGAATGGAATATTGAAGTTGAAAGACGTCAGAGACGAAATAAAAAATGTCTGATGAGAACTCGAGAGACGCTGGTTTAACAGCTAAGGAGGAAATGGAAAGAGTCATGATCGGAACACTCGACTGTCTTCACAGAGAAATGGATGAAAAGTTTGCTCGTTTGCACGACACTGATGTCAAGTTTGGGTTCCTTCTCGATGTCGAGGGACTGTGTTACGGTGCTGACAGTAACGACCTAAAGAAGAAGTGCGAAAATTTGGGTGAATTGTACAGCTCTGATGTTGATGTACAGCAGCTATATGAAGAAATTTTGGATGGCAGAATGTTGCTATTAAGGCGGGTCAACATTGAAAATATCAAGACCTGAAGAGCTTCTTGAATTTATTGTTCAGTATGGAGATGAGAGCGTCTTCCCCAATCTTCGTATTGCTATTCAGATAATGCTAACTATCACAGTTTCCATCGCTAGCTGTGAGAGATCATTCAGCAAGTTAAAACTGATACTTTAGTATTTGAGAGCATCCATGGGTCAAGGCAGACTCTGTGATCTTTCTCTGCTGAGTGTGGAAAGAGAAGAAACTGAAAAAACTGACTTTGATCACATCATAGACCAATTTGTATTAGTGAAAGCAAGGAAGGTGCAGTTATAATTTTCATGTAGTGCCATACTTTGTTAATTAAAAGATTAACGAGCTTGACTTGTATTTTTGAGCTGATATTATGGTAAAGTTATCTAAAAGATGGGTGTCAGATGTTTGGACAGGGGCGCAATTTCAGTGCTTGCCATAGGCGCTATTTTCTGTAGATGCACCACTGTTTCTTACAACTAGTCTTGAGTTCTTGAGTCGAGCTGCACAACCCTAATCCTACCTCGGCAAAGGAGCTCTTGCACTACAATGGAACTTGTTTTTGAAGCAACACATACAAAATGCTGGAGGAGCTCAGCAGGTCAGACAGCATCAATAGAAAAGAGTAAACAGTTGATGATTTTGGCCGAGACCCTTCATCAGGTCCTATTGAAGGGTTTCGGCCTGAAATGTCAACTGTTTACTCTTTTCCATAAATACCCTGTGGAGCTCCTCCAGCATTTTGCGTGTGTTGCTTTGGATTTCCAGCATCTATGGATTTTGTGCTTGTGAATTCGTTTCTGATTTTTTTCTTTGTTGTGCTAATGTCTTGCTTTGCACAGTCCTTTTCTGCACTGTCTTGTATAATTTATGTATAATTTGTGTTCTGTATGCCAGCTGAATCTACATGCCTATGATGCTGGACGAGCAAATATTTATTGTACCTGTGGCTCTCCGTACTTACATATAACAATAAACTTCACTTAACATGATTATATTTAATCCTCTTTAATTATCTTTAATCTTTCATTTCAAGAACTATCTACCTCTTCCTTAAAAATATTCAGAGGTTGTTTCTAACACCTTTGAGGAAGAGTTCCAAAGACTCAAAATCCTTTGAGAGAGAAAAAATTATTGTCTCTTCACTTTCCTATAGGATGACTTCTTATTTTTAAACAGCAGCTTCATAGTTCTTCCAAGAAAGGAAACCTTCTCTTCATACCTATCAATCAGGATCCCCCTGGATCTTATATGTTTCAATCAAATATACCCTATTTTTCTAAACTCTAGCTTGTCTGACCTTTTCCCATAAGACAATCTGCCATTCAAGACCTCTCTCTAGCTAGCTTCAAAAGTTCAAAGTAAAGTTATTATCAAAAAAATTTAAGTTACCATATACTATCTTGAAATATATTTTCTTGCAAAAAATGAAATCCAATAGAATTTACAATAAACTATACATAAACAAAGACTGGTGACCGGTGTGCAAAAGAAAACAAACTGTGAAAATAAAAATTAAAACCGAGAAGGTGAGTTGCAAAAAGACCTTGAAAGTGAATCTGTAGGTTGTAAACTTATCTGGATAGAAATTTGTCTGTAGGCAAATATGCACTATTGTGTGCACAAATGCTAAATGATCCACAACCCTGGAAAGTCCATAAAAACTTGACCAGTCATGACTTGATTTGGCCAGGATACTCTGGTGTGATTTACCTTTCCCAGTTCTGACTCTATATTTTTGAATCCATCAATTGCTCTGTTTTGTATAAAGACATAAGAGGACAGAATCCTAAATCAGAGGAACGGGCTATTTGATCCAACTGACCATTGCAGGGTTTTATACTAAATGTAAGGCTCCTTTTGCTTTACTTCACTTGAGAACAGCACCAAAAACATCTATATATCCGGTAAAACACTGACACTGTATCCGTCAGCGCAATTTAGTAGGTATACGAAATATGAGCACTAGATCCCTGTTTCAGGTAAATGCACAACTGCCTTTTTAAAAACCACTTTCAAGGTAGTCCTGTGTAAACAGGGCGTTATCTGGAGATCCTCAGACAGGCCCTCTCGTGTTTATAACTGTTTACTCCACCAAAGACAACGAGTTAATTTATATAGTGTTTCTAATAGGGCCAAATGTCCAAGTAATGTTGCAGGTGCGTTCTCAAATACAGACTGACGAGAATAGGTAACCAAATGCTTGACTAGGCAAGTCTTGTTAAGGGTCATAAAAGAAGAATGTGGTGTGCAGAGACTGAAAAGGAGAATTCCAGTGTTAATTAATTCCAGTGATAGATTGATTACATCTGGAGTTGATTAAGTGCAAATGTCTTGGAGGGGTTTCTGGGCTGGAGGGATGAGGCCAAGGTGGAATCTGAGAGCAAGGATGGGAATTTTGAAAAAGAGATTTTGCATGACTGGAGGGTGAAAGTCAGTGAGCACAAAAGTCGTACGTAAGAACATGAGAAATAGGAGCAGGAGTCAGCCGTCCAGCCAATGGAGCCTGCTGTGTCATTCAATAAGATCATGTCTGATCTGGCCAAGGTAGCGGTATAGGTTGTGGCTGACCAATTTCCCAATTTCCCCCAGGATCAATAAAGTATGACTATGACTATGACTATAACTGTTGTAAAGAAGATGGTGCCAGTTAGGAGCAGAGCTTTTGATAGCCTTGAGTTTATGGAGAATAGAGTGAGGGAGGCCAGCTAAGAGTGCACTGACCTGCACCTTTAGCTGGTCCCTTACGTAGTGATGGATACAGCCAGTCCATCTCAGGCAAAGTCCTCCCTACCACTGAGCACATTCCATCATCAAAGACCCCACCATCCAGACCATGTTCTCTTCTCATTACTACTTTGGACAGAAGGTACAGGAGCCTTAGGTTCCACACCACCAGGTTCAAGAACAGTAATTACCCTCCAACCATTGGGCTCCTGAACTGGAGTGGATAACTTAACTGAGCTCAACTCCGAACTGATTCGACAACCTACAGATTTATACCCACTGCTGGAGATGGAGTGAGTACTTTGGAGAGGAGATGTTTTGGAAGAGTTCGATGACCTTTAGCTCATACAGGAGAATGAGGAAATGGTAGAGAGGAGCTACAGGGGGTGGTCACCCCTAGGTTGCAGGAGACTGGTAACTGGGTAACTGGGTCCTGCCAGGAGAAGGAAGGGCAATGGGCAACCAGTGTAGAGTACCCCTGTGGCTGTTCTCCTCAATAATAAGTATACCCCTTTGGACAAACAAGAGAAAAGCTGCAGATACGGGAAATCAAAGCAACACTCACCAAATACTGGAGGAACTCAGCAGGCCAGGCAGCATCTATGGAAAAGAAGTTTACAGTCGATGTTTCGGGTTCATTTCAATGTATGGACACATTTTGTATGTCTATACTGTTACGTAACCGGCAACAATGAATATCAACCGAGTCAGGTTATATAAAAACAACCAAACATTTATTAAACACGGATAAACAATTAAAAAAAACAAACAAAAACCTTAACCGGAAGTTAACCGTTATGTGGCTGTTCAACAAATCGCCACTCAATACTGGTTCTTAAAGCGATAAATGCGAAAACAGTTCTTAAGACGGTAAAGTCAAACACAGTTCTTAAAATGGTAAATTCGAAAGTCCAAGAGATTTATACAGTCAATTAGGAGAGACTTCTCTGGAGAAGGATTTCTTCATAGACGCGACTTTCTTCCTGGTTCTGTCCAAAGGATTCACGACGAAGGAAACAAACGGCTTAAAAGCAACTGACCTTTATTTCTAGAGAGCAAACCTTGCATGAACTTCCTTGCTCTTTTGGCAGGAGTTATCTTCGATGCAGGTCGCTACTTCTTCAACGAAGACTCAATAAGGTCGATCCTTTGATAAACTGCCGAACGATACCAACTTCTCTTAATCCTTCAGGTCCTGTACTTCGACAAAGTCTTCACTCTCCAATACTACTGAAAAGGTACATCAACAAATCTGGCAGAAATGGGTGAACTGCCAGTCCAGCACTATTGTACCTTACAATAGAACATAAAACTCTGTTTTAAAAATGAAACTGTGTCATAAAGCAAATACGCAACGGAACAGAGACTCTGACTAACGTTCTAGCTGGAAAACTAACTGCGTCACCGGGGTCTTCCCTTTTATACCCATGGTGAACATGTCATCATGTGACCTCACATTGGCGGGAAAATTACATCAGGTGACCTCCAAAACACCATTATATCATTCTCACAAGAAAGTCACAAGATCTCCTTGAGGTATGTAACAATACCACTTTGGATACTGTTGGGGGAGATGACCTACCGGGGGTGGGGGGGGGGGGGGGGAGCCACAGCAAGCAAGTCTCTGGCACAGAGTCTGGTTCTGTGGCTCAGAAGGGAGGAGAGGTGAAGAGGACTGCAGTAATGATATGGGATTCCATTGTCAGAGGAACAGAGACAAGATTCAGTGGACATGATAGAGAATCCTGGATGGTATGTTGCCTCCCAGCTGCCAGGATTAGAAATGTCTTGGATCCAGTGCATGGCATTCTAAAGGGGTAGAAGAGCTGCCAGAAGTCTTGGTACACGTTGGAACCAATAACCTAGGTAGGAAAGGTGAGGAAGTTCTGAAGAGAGATTGTAGGGAGTTAGGTAGAAAGCTGAAAAGCAGGACATCCATGGTAGTAATCTCTGGATTGCTGCCCGTGCCACACACCAAGGTGGGGGGGGGGGTGGAATTAAGATTAGGAGTATTGGGCAGATAAATGTGTGGCTGAGGAACTGAAGCAGGGTGCAGGGGCTCAGATTTATGGATCACTGGGCTCTCTTCTGGGGAAGTCACAACCTGTACAAAAGTGATGGGTTACACCTCTGCCCAAGGGGGACCGATATCCTTGCAGCCTGGTGTGCTAGAGCACTTCGGGAGGATTTGAACTAATTTGGCAGGGGGTTAGGAGCTGGAGTGATAGGGCTGAGGATGGGGCAGTTGGTTTACAAATAGAGGCAGCTTGTGGTGAAACTGCTAGCATGGACAGGCTGACGATAGGACAAAATTGCAGGCAACAGGATGAATTGCAATGTAAAAGAGGGACAAAATCGAAAAGGGCGATGAATACAGGACTGTAGATTGTATATTTGAATGCACACGGTATATGGAATAAGGTAGATGAACGTAGCACAGTTACAGATTAGCATGTATGATATTGTAGGCATCACTGAATCGTAGCTGAAAGATGATCATAGCTGGGAGTTTAACATCCAATGATCATACTATGGTAGTATGGTGCTTTCCCAGTGTATATGACAAATAAACTGTTCTCGGGCTTCAAGCCAGGTACAGGTATTGATTATAATCGACGTTTTGAAGACCAGCTCTGGCATTTTCTCCAGGGATCATCAATACACGCTATTATGTAACTGTGCTACAAGTTCATCTTGGCCAGGCATCATCCCTGAAGATGGCAGAGGTTGTCATTAAAACGTTGGTTATAATCGATACCTGTACCAGCATGAAGCCCAAGAAGAGTTTATTCGTCATGATAGAATTCACCTTGCAATTTGAGAAGGAGAAGCTAAGGTCAGATGTATCAGCCTTACAATGGAATAAAGGAAATTACAGAGGTATGAGAGAGGAGCTGGTCAAAATTGATTGGAAGGGAACACTAGCAGGGACAATGGTTGAGCAGCAATGGCCGGAGTTTCTAGGAGTTATTTGGAAGGTAAAGGACAGATACATTCCAAAGAAGTATTCTAAAGGTAGGATGACACAACTGTGGCTGACAAGTCAAAGCCAATGTAAAAGCCAAAGAGAGGGCATATAATAGAGCAACAATTAATGGGAAGTTAGAGGACTGGGAAGCTTTTAAAAGCCAACAAAGGCAACTAAAAAAGTCATAAAGATGGAATATGAAGACAATAATGTTAAAGATGATACCAAAAGATTCTTCATAAATATAAAGTGTAAAAGAGAGGACAGAGTAGATATCGGACTGCTGGAAAATGATCCTGGAGAGGTAGTAATTGGGGACAAGGAAATGGCAGACAGACTGAATGAGTATTTTGTGTCAGTCTTCACTATGGAAGACACTAGCAGTATGCTGGAAGTACAAGAGTGTAAAGGGACAGAAGTGAGTGAAACTGCCATTACTAGAGGGAAGGTTCTTGGGAACTGAAAGGTCTGAAGGTATATAACCCATCTGGATCTGAAAGAGGTGGTTGAAGAGATTGTAGAGGCATTAGTAATGATCTTTCAAGAATCAGTGGATTTGGGAATGGTTCCAGAGGATGGGAAAATTGAAAATGTCACTCCACTCTTCAAGAAAGGAGAAAGGCAGAAGAAAGGAAATTAGTTAGACTGACCTAAGTGTTTGGGAAGATGTTAGAGTCAATTGTTAAGGATGGGGTTTTGGAACATTTGGAGACACATGATAAAATGAGCTGAAGTCAGCATGGTTTCCTTATGAGAAAACCTTGCCTGACAATCTGCTGGAATTCTTTGAAGAAATAACAGGCAGGATAGACAAAGGAAAATTAGCTGATGTTGCTTACTTGGATTTTCAGAAGCCTTTGACAAGGTGCCACTCATGAGGCTGCTTACAAGTTAAGAGCCCATGGTATCACAGGAAAGATACTAGCATGGATAGAGTATTGGCTGATTGGCAGGAGTGGCTGCCGGTGACTAGTGGTGTTTCACGGGGTCTGTGTTGGGACTGCTTCTTTTTACGTTGTATGTCAATGATTTGAATGACAGAATTGATGGCTTTGTGGCCAAGTTTCTGGACAACACAAAGATAGAAGAAGGGGCAGGTAGTTTTGAGGAAGCAGAGAACCTACAAAATGACTTAGATAGATTAGAAGAATGGGCAAAGAAGTGGCATATGGAATACAGTTTTGGAAAGTGTATGGTCATGCATTTTGGTAGAAGAAATAAAAGCATCGTCAATTTTCTAAATGGAGAAGCTCAACCTACAAATTAACCTTTAGGGAATCCTGCTCAAGGACTCCCAAGTCCCTCTGCACCTCAGTTTTTTGAGAGTTGCTGGTCAGAAAGGCAAATATAATGTTAGCATTCATTTCGAGAGGACTAGAATATAGAAGCAAGGATGTAACGTCGAGGCTTTATAAGGCACTGGTGAGCCCTCACTTAGAGTATTGTGAGCAGTTTTAGGCCCTTTATCTAAGAAAGGATATGTTGACGTTGGAGAGGGTTCAAAGGAGGTTCACAAAAATTATTCCTGGATTGAAAGGCTTGTCATACAAGGAGCACTTGATGGCTCTGGAACTGTACTCACTGGAATTCAGAAGAATGAAGGGGGATCTCATTGAAACCTATTGAATGTTGAAAGGCCTCAATAGGCTGGATGTGGAGAGGCTGTTTCCAATGGTGGGGGAGTCCAAGACCAGGGGACATAGCCTCAGAATAGAGGAAATGGGAATGGAGATGAGGAGAGATTTCTTTAGCCAGAGGGTGGTGAATCTGTGGAATTCGTTGCCACAGGCAGTCGCGGGGGCCAAGTCTTTATGTATATTTAAGGCCGAGTTTGATAGATTTTTGATTGGTCAGGGATTGGGGAGAAGGCAGGGGATTTGGGCTGAGAGGAAAATGGATTCGGAATCAGGTTTAATATCACCAGCCCGTGTTGTGAAATTTGTGGTCTTTTTGGCAGCAGTACAATGCAATACATAATAATGGAGAAAAAAACTTGTGAATTACAGTTGGTATATATATATATAAATGAAATAGATAAATTAAATAAGTAATGCAAAAATAAAAAATAAAAAGCAGTGAGGTAAAGATGAAATAGCGGAGCAGACTTGATGGGCCAAATGCCTAATTCTGCTCCTATATCTTATGGTCTTATGGAGGTAAGTGTGTTTGAGTGTTTGTGACATGAACATGTGATGAAACCTCCAGGAATTCTTTCAAACTGACAGTCATCCTAATGGGAGCAGGGTCTTTTTTTATTACTTTTATCTTGAACAAGAAACTTACAGGAGATTTATTCATTTCCTGCTTTCCAGAATCTGATATGCCAAAGTGAGCTTACAATCTGAGCATCCAACCCTTTATTAGTTTTACCAGGAATAATTAGGAATTAATACAACACATTTCCAGAAGCTCCTTCGAACAACAATAACTTCTCATTTAATTGGCTAATTATGATTCCTATGAAATAATTAGTTGACTGACAATGTAAGAAACCGATGAAAACCAGTGATCAGAGAAGTCCCTGCTAGAGTGTTGCATTCAGGGTGTGCCAGGAGAAGTGGCAGAATTTCCTCCAGGTCTTTGTCCCATTGGATCACATTGTGTCAAATGTGAGTAGAGAGAATTGCATGCTCACGGTTGATCCTGTTTGGTTTCCCAATCATTATTTAAATCCTAAGCAATATTTTCTCCAGAATGATACTCCAGAAGCTCCAAACGAAACTTTTATTTGTGATTTCCCTTCAGATTGATAATTGGTAAAAAATTTTTTGCATCAATGTATTTTTGTATTTTCTGCTATTGCTAAATTCTCTAGCACCTCATTATAACTCTCAAAGGAAAGCCATTCAACTATGCATACCTTTAAAAGTGAAGTCACACTAACTTTTGTACACCAGCAATTTCCAAACAAATGCTGTTAGTGTTACCCACATTATTGTTCCTCAGTCTGCCACAGTATATGGGCATATTGTTGTAATGATTACAACTGGGGACCAGCAACAACTTTTGACTTTTAATGGTGACTGGCAGTCCAACTTAAAGTTGCATTATTGCCACCAACTGGACTGGAGTGTGGTGCAGAGAGTTGGGAAATAAAACCCCTACTAGATCTTTTTTAAATGAAAACGAAATTACCCCAAAATCCATAAAAGTTGCTGGTGAACGCAGCAGGCCAGGCAGCATCTCTAGGAAGAGGTATAGTTGACGTTTCGGGCCGAGACCCTTCATCAGGACTAACTGAAAGAAGAGCTGGACCTTATATTCTGTCTGGGTAGCCTCCAACCTGATGGCATGAACATTGACTTCTCAAACTTCCGCTAATGCCCCACCTCCCCGTCCATTATTTATTTATAGACACACATTCTTTTTCTCTCTCTCCTTTTTCTCCCTCTGTCCCCCTCACTATAGCCCTTGCCCATCCTCTGGTTTTTCCACTCTCCCCCTTTTCTTTCTCCCTAGGCCACCTGTCCCATGATCCTCTCATGTCCCTTTTGCCAATAAACTGCCCAGCTCTTGGCTCCATCCCTCCCCCTCCTGTCTTCTCCTATCATTTCGGATCACCCCCCTCCCCCTCCCACTTTCAAATCTCTTACTAGCTCTTCTTTCAGTTAGTCCTGACGAAGGGTCTTGGCCCGAAACGTTGACTGTACCTCCTCCTAGAGATGCTGCCTGGCCTGCTGCGTTCACCAGCAACTTTTAGATTAGATTAGATTAGATTATGAGGACACGCAGTCCTCTTTTATTGTCATTTAGTAATGCATGCATTAAGAAATGATACTATTTGTTCCTCCAGAATGATATCACAGAAACACAAGACAAACCAAGACTAAAAAACTGACAAAAACCACGTAATTATAACATATAGTTACAACAGTGCTAGCAATATCGTAATTTGATAGAAGAACAGACCATAGGCACGGTAAAAAGTCTCAAAGTCTCTCGAAAGTCCCATCATCTCATGTAGACGGTTGAAGGAAGCTTCCAGCGCCGCAAGCTTGCCAATGCAGCATCCTGGAAGCACCCCGACCACAATCCGATTCCGAGTCCTTCCAAAAACTTCGAGCCTCCGACCAGCCCTCCAACACCGAGCACCAAGCATCATCTCTGCCGAGCGCTTCGACCCCGGCCCCGGCTACAGGCAATAGGCAAAACCGAGGATTTGGGGCCTTCCCCTCTGGAGATTCTCAATTGCACAGTAGCAGCGGCAGTGAAGCAGGCATTTCAGAAGTTTCTCCAAATGTTCCTCCGTGCTTTTCACGGTTGCCTCCATCAAATCAGGATTGTGCATGGCACCCTAGTTCACAAATGTGATATCAATTCGGAGTGGCCGTGCGCGCTGCGTCATCCGCCATCTTTTCCTCCCCCCTCATAAACACACTTTTATGTGTGTTGCTTGAAATTCCAGCATCTGCAGATTTCCTTGTATTTACCCCAAAATCCCTATAGATTGTAAATAATGTAAGACAACATTGTGAATTAAACTAAAGTCACTTCCGTAACTTAATAAAGTTTTAAAATGGAAACTGTCAACCCTCAAAGATAGTAGTGAAGCCTGCTTTTGATTTCTTTCACCCTTGTATGCTTCACATTGTAATAGAATGTGTTCAACTGTTTCATAATGATGACAAAACCTACACACCCCGGAGTGATGTTTTCCAACAAAATATAAGGAATAATTAAGCATAGTGTGCCCAATTCTAAGCAGAGTCAATATAATTCCTTCCCTTCTTGTTTTACCCGCTTCTCCCATCAATCTAACACCTTGATATATTCGGAAAAGGTGCCTCCCATTATGTCCGTTATCCCACAAGTCTTGCCATAATCCCTAATACTTAAACCCACCAGCCTCTTCGCTTCTGATTTGCTAAGTGGAAAGACCGGCAACTTTAAATTACAGGTTGAATAAAACTGGTAACTTTAGACTAAGAAAAGAACCCACTTGCAATAAGAATGGTGCTGAGTCATTTTCAGTATAAAGGGATCTCTAATTGTTCTGCCTTAAACATATTTCTGGTGTCACTCTTGGGTTGACGTTTAATTTCCTTTGAGCCAGCAAGCTATTCAATTGTAAAAGCAAATGCTGCAAAATTCAATAAGGGAAGAGAAAGCAAACAGACCTTATTAGCAATCCTTCTTCAGTCTTCATCTGGCAAGCCTGCCATGTCCTCTTCATGAATGACTAGTGGTATCAAGGGTTGTTAAGCAAAGGCCTGAAATAATCACAACTACCGAATCGTATCTTTCAGACAAAATCCCAACTGCATTTTGCGTTATGAGTATGATGGACGCGGTAGAGATGGATGCGGATAAGAATTCAGATGTCAACGAAGTTATTATGACTGGAAATTCCATCTCAATGCATGGTGTTCCTTTGTTGAGTGAATCTCAACGAAAACTCGATGGCTTAAGTATCCCTGGCTGTGCAGTGCATTGGTCATCCTCTTCTGGATTTTTGAAGAACTTCTCCATGGATATAAGACACAAAGGTGCTGGTTACACTGTGAACAATTGCTCTTACATATTTTTTGCAAAACCTTATTGCACGTGTGAGGCTTGCAAATGGTGTGGGCCTCGTATACTAACACAGACCTGAACTGGAGTTTGTTGCCCGTTTTGGTGTTATTTAAGGAGCAAGGACATTACTTGAACTAATGGCAATGAATCCAAGTCACCCACTTTTAATCAGGAAGGTTCTTTAAGTATTTTTCCTTAGTGATTATTCCTAATGAGCAAACTATGGTCACCCGTCCACGTTGCCTGTGATATCTTTTGCACAGCAGGTTACAGCTCAGTGCTCCATCTAATACCTTCTCTCAGTTTTGTATTACTGAATTAATGCCATGATACTCTAGTGTCAGCTGTTTATGCTGATGTTTTTTTCCCTAATGGAGTGGCATGTCACTCCATCAGAACAGAGAGCTATTGAGATAGCCCTAGCAAATGTTGCTGGAGATGATAGCCGAAGAAGGAATAAAGGCTTTCATTTAAATCGAGGCCCTCTATTGCTTGAGGTTGATCATGGAAGCTGCGTGCTAGCTGTCTAGCCAGAATGCAGTCCAGGGCAGTACGCTGGGGAGAGCAAGCCGTTCCCCGTGCAGCAGGTTCCCCCCTCCACGCAGCTGATGAATCCAAAGGAACGGCAGAGACTGATACAGTTGGGCACCTGCAGCAGCGTAGGAGTTGCCAGTCAGCATTGAATTCAACTAAGCCTTAGAGACTCCAGCTCCGAATTTTCCCCACGGGGTTTATTCCTGAAGCTTTCACCATGAGTGGATATAGCCACAAAGCAGTGGAGATTTGAGATCAGAGTTTTCTTTCTCCTAGATGAGCTGCCAACCACGGCTGACAAGCCCCATCTGCCTGGAGTGACTGGTTTTAAGGCGCCAGTAACCTGCTTTTGCCCCTTCTCCTGTCAATAGAGTCGGATCTCCCGGGCTTTGTAGCTGAACCACACGTAAAGGCCAGGAGCTGGACTGGGTTGTCAGAGGCTACTTAAGAAAGATATTATGCAAGTGAATTCCTAAGGTTATCAGAGTGGGGAGTTTAACCCCACTACATCACCAGCCCCGCTCTGACCATCTTAAGGAACCCACTTGCATAACATCTTTCACAAATTAAGATTGGCACAGTGCCTAACAATAAATTAGTTATTGAGTTGTGTTGTTTCTGAAATCAAGTAAGAAATGTAGCCAAATTACATTGTGCATGATCCCACAAACAGCATTATAGTAATGGTCAGGCAATCCATTTTAATGATGCTACACCTGAAAGCTGGCTGGCACTTCTGATGGTTCAGTACTCCAGTGGCATTTTAGTTGAGGTTATTTATTTGGTTCTCTGAACTTGATTATCAAACTTTCTGACTTGTGTGGGAATGCTGCCTAGAGACATTAAATGATAGACTCTGAAAACATTCAATGGGCGGTTTTTCTTTGGAAAATGGAATAGAATCCCAGAATTGTTAGGGAAACAGATGGCACGGCATTTGCTGCTAATGCCTCAGAGGCTTAGGGACCCAGGTTCTATCCTTCATTTGGGTGCTGTCATTTATAGAATTTGCATGTTATTCCTGTGACAGAGTGAATTTCCACATGGTGATCTAGCTTCCTTCCATATCTGAATGATGTACTGGAAGATTAATTGGTTACTTTTCCCTTCATATGGATAAAATGCAAAAAAAAAACAAAGGGGAGTTGGTAGGGCTTTGAAATGTAATAAGTTACAGGGGAAAAGGGAAGAGGAATGGGATTGATCTAGTGGGGCTGAATGGTTGTTTCATTTATTTCAAAAGTTCAAAGATTAATCTTATTATCAAAGTACACAGCTCTGATATTCTTCAATTCTACGGGTTGCCGTGAAACCAAGAAGGAAAAGAATGGCACAACGATCACCAACCCCCAAATCCCACTTCCTCGTTACAAAAAACCTAACAAAAACAGAAAAGTTACTTTAACTGCCAAATCCCTCCTCCTGCACAAAAAAACAAGCAAAACAGATCAGGCACATCGACCTCCAAATCCCTTCTCCCCGCACAAAAAAAAAATAAGAAGGTTGTGTGAAAAAACACAATTTAAAAACTATAAAATTAGAAAAAAGAGTCTGTAGTCCAAGTCCACATCCAAAACGCAGAAAAAACCTGGGCAACACTCTCTGCAGTGGCAGGCTCTCCCCTCTCTGGTAGCGGAGCAGAGCGATCAATAGACAGGCACCTGATGCTCACCTCCCACACTCGCTTCGATGCTTCAGTCAGTGAAAAATGGAAGCTTTAATCAGTGAAATGGAGCCAAACATCGGCTTGCGCCCCATCCCGCTATGAGGTTCGCACAGGGTGTCTCTGTCCCCCGGAATCCTCCTGGACACTGTCAAGTTCTGGGACACCCAAACAATATCCAGACTTCCGCACTTGCCTTGATGTTTCAATCTTCCTCGTTGCTTTAATCGGTGAACAATGGAAGCGATAATCAGCAAAATGGGGTCAAACATCGGCTCACGTGCCATCCTGTAGGGTTCTCACCACGAGGTTTGCTCACACTGCCTCTGCCTCCTGGAAGTTCAAAGAATGCAGACTGCTGAAGCACCCAAACGATCTCCAAACAGCAAAACACAGTCTCCAACAGTTCCAGAATCACACCCAAGACGAGAAACAAACGTAAAAGACATAAAAGAAGTGAAAAAGTTGGTTCCATGATCTATGCAGAAGATGTCGGCCAAAGGAGTGTTGTACGCAGGCACCATCTTGAGGAGCTGAGATCAGATTCAGGTGTAATGGAACTGAATCAGAATCAGGTCTATTGTCATGGATGTTAGCTGTGAAATTTATTTTGTGGTGGCAGTACAGCGCAGACATAACTATTACTTAATAAGTTACAATTAAATAAATAGATAATGCCAAAGGGAAACAACAAGGTAGTGTTCATAGGTTCATGAACAATTCAGAAATCTGATAGCAGAGGGGAAGAAGCTGTTTCTAGGACACTGAATGTGGCTCCTTCGGGCTCTTGCACCTGCTCCCTGATGGTAGCAATGAGGAGCGCACATTTCCTGGATGGTGAAAATCCTCAATAGAAGTGTTTGTACCAGCTCTGTGAACAACTTCCTTATCAATCTCATTCTCTTCCACTTTGCCCTTACCTGCAAATTAGTTTCCCTAAAGCACTGATCCAATTTCCTTCAGAAAGCCCTGCATGACTCTTATTCTGTTTCCAGCCTTCATGAATTTTAGTCTCTGTGTGATACCATTTGGTTACTGCAGCCTCCCTGCACCTAATACTGATTAAGTGCCGGGAGCTTGACTATTCAAAGGGAACAGCTTAGCCCCAAAGTCACCCAGAGCATATCTTGGGAATTAAGGAACTATAACGTTGCACAATAAACTGCTATGCCAATTGTGAGGTTCACAGAATAGTGTGGATGGAGTTCCCTGTGTTGGTTTCAGAGCAACATTCCCTTTTGATATATTGAAAGCTTACAGCATGTCAGGTAGATGGAGCTCGTCAGCCTGGGAAGGCAGTCCATCTAAGAGAGGGAAAACTCTGATTTCAAACCTCAGCTGCCTTGCAGCCATACCCACTCATGGGAAAGGCTTCCAGAGTAAACCCTGAGGACAAATCCAGAGCTAGAGTCCCTAAGGCAGTCTGACGTTGCCTTCAACCTCATTCTGGCAACTCCTGCGACGACACTGGTGCCAAGCTGTATCGGCTCTTGCCCTTCCCTTGGACAACATTGGTGTCGTGGAGAAGGGAGACTTGCAGTATGGGCAACTGCTGGTCTTCCATACAACCTTACCCAGGCCTGCGCCCTGGAGAGGACACTCCAGCGTCGCCTCTGAAGCAAGACTTTCCAGGCGCAGATCCATGGTCTTGCGAGACTAACGGATACCACCACTACCACCACAGCATGTAGGGCAGATGCTACGATCTTTGCAATCAGGCCTTAAAGGGATACACCACAATGCAAGTGAAACCTGTCTTGCTACAAGGAAGGCTTTAGAACTGAATGGTTCGATGTTGCAATAATGAGACAGGGGAGAGGAGTGCTCAGAGAGGTGTCAGACTGGTGAAGGACAGTGTCTGTGGGATGTATGCCCTTTGTGTCTGGGCCACGGAGATGTTATAGCGATGCAGTCCCTGTGCGCCTGGAGAGGTGTCAGGAAGCTGCCGTGTGTTCATCCCATGAATGCGCTTTGGGGAAGGCTGCAATGCAGGCAAATCCCCGCTCACTATGAGCTAACACCTCCTGTCAATTGTAGTGCTTTGTGACGTCCCGGATGCAGCAAGCAGCAGGCAGGAAAGATCCCAAAGCTCTAAGAAACCGAATTTCAAGTTATTCTTGACCTCAGATTCAGATTTATTTATCACACGTACTTCGAAACATATAGTAAAATGTGAAATTTGTGTTAACAACCAACACACCCAAGGATGTGCTGGGGGCAGCCCACAAACGTCGCCACACATTCCGACGCCGAAGTAGCAAGCCCACAATGCTCGGCGGAACAACACAGGACACAACAAGCCGCAAAACAATAGCAACAAATCAAGCCCCGTCCCCCACTCCCACCCACCCATGCTCATACACAGTCCTCCAACCCTACCACAGGCCGTCTTCGGTCTCCAGCCTTCAGACTTGCCGACTTCAACTTCCGCAGCAGACTTACAGGGGTCCGCAGACTCAGAGCTCTGGCCATCGAGCCTCGACTTCTGGATTGCCAATCAACCTTCAGGCTTTGATTTTTGGTATTGACCCCAGGGCTCACCGATGATGATGAATAAGGAGCCTGAACACTAGGCCTCAAACTCTGGGTCTCACCAACTCCCATACTTAAGTGATTACTGGCCCTCGTTCTTACTGGCCGCACAGAACTCTGCTCTTGGAATCTGCTGACAACTCAATTGGGGTGGCACGGCAGCATAGCGGTTAGCGCAACGCTTTACAGGACAGGCAACCTGGGTTCAATTCCTGCCACTGCCTGCAAGGGGTTTGTACGTTCTCCCTGTGGGTTTCCTCTGGGTGCTCCTGTTTCCTCCCACAATCCAAAGACATACCAGTTGATAGGTTAATTGGTCATTGTAAATTGTCCCATGACTAGGTTCAGATTAAATTGTGGGGTTGCTGGGCGCCGTGGCTCAAAGAGCCAGAAAGGCCTATTCCAGGCTGTATCACAATAAATAAACTTGCTGACCTGGTGGGCCACCGACTCTTATCCTCACTGGTCTGACACCCAACCACGGACGTCTCCTTCGAACATGGAGTGGAGGCTTAGACCCTGGCCTCATCTCTAATGCCCCCACATCCCTGTCCCTAAATCTTAACATGACCCTTATCTCCCCTCTCTGTCCCAAAACCATCCAATGCACCTAAAAAAACAACTAAAAGTACAGCTAAGTCTGAGCCACAGCCTTGACGGAGACCACAGCTCACTGCCACGTTGACCAGGAGTTAAGACTTGACTCAGCTGGGCAAGGTAGGCAAGACATACCTGTAAGTTTATATTTGAGGCCGCAGAGAATCATAGATAGCAGTGCGGTAAACTGGTCTTTCAAATGGCAAGGTTTATATGAAAAGAGGTTTAGTAAACCAGGTTCTCCATGATTATGTGATAATTGTCCATTGAGGCTGAAAGTTTCACTGTAGATGAATCTTGCAGGCTGTGCTGTTGTTCTATTATTTGCTGTAATTAAAAAAATGCCAGGAAAAAAAAACAAAGTCCCTGCTTATAAAAGGAAGGGCAAATTTCCTAATGGGGACTAAGACCCTCAGCTCTGGTTAATTTGCAACATTACACCTTTTTTGACCAGCAATGTACAAATGAATTTCTAGCATATCCTGTCTCAACTTTTATGCTGTAATATCTCATCCCAGTCCATTGTTTTTTTTCTCTAGGACCTTCATACTCTTTTGAAGAAAAGGTGCCAAGAACTGTGCACAAAACCCCATGTGTGACACAAGTAATGTTTAATAAAGAGATTCCACATAAACTCTTGGTTTTATAAACTGTGACAATGATTAAGAAACTGAGAAGCCCATGTCATTCACCTTCAAGTCTCCCAATACATCCCAGATCACCAGTCTCCTAATATATCCCAATGCTTGGTGATGCTGAACTCGTACTTCACAGACCTTGGCACCACTGGGTGTAGAGAACACTGATCCAACTTTACTAAATGACAAAAGAAATTTCAGATGGGTGGTGCAGGAGTATAGATCACAAGAAATTATACTTACGTTTTGGCAATACACACAACTTGCTGGCGGAACTCAGCAGCCCGGGCAGCATCTTTGGAAGAGTACAGTTGACGTTTTGGGCAGAGACCCTTCATTAGGACTTACATTTTGGTAGAGTTTCTCATTTCCATAAGAATGCAAAAATAGAAGCAGGAGTCAGCCATTAGGCATCCTGCACTCTCTTGATCTCTGATCCGAAAGCAATCAATGACTAAGACTCCACAACCTTATTGGGTAGAGAATGCCAAAGATTCACTACCTTCAGGATAAAGACATTTCACCACATCTCATTTCTAACCCTTTATCTTGGTGGCAGGAATTTCTTCCTTACATTTTTAACTCTTCTAACTTCTCCTGCGTCAGGTACCTCCCTCCAGCTTAGCCAACTCATCTCACGTCTACCTCCTTCCGTCTGATAGATTACCCACAAGCCCATCTAATAAGCACTGGGGCATGAATGTGAAAACAGGAGGCCCACTGAAGTCAGTTTACAGTCTCATTGAAAAGTTCAAAGTAAATTTATTACCAAAGTACATTTTAAGTCACCATATACAACCCTGAGATCCATCTTCTTGTGGGCATTCTCAGCAAAGATGAAGCCGCACAATAGTATCAATGAGAAACCACACACAACTAAGGCGGACAAACGATCCATGTGCAAAAGACAACCAACTGTGAAAATGCAAAAGGAGAGAGAAAAAAAAATCATTAGTAAATGAGCAATAAATATCGAGAACTCAAGTTGACAGATCCTTGATGGTCAAGGGTCAGCAGTATGTAGACTGGCACTGGAGAGTCCAAGGTTAAGGATTCTCAATGCTAAGATGATTGTCCTTTGACAACTGCAACCATCTTTCTTTGTCTGCAGCCAATGGATAGAGTCTACCACATTCCTATTAGTCTTAATCTGCTAAAAACCCCTTGTTAATCTCTTTCCCGTCACCTTCTCTTACCTCTGGAACTCAGCTCTTCTGTCCAGGTTTAGACCAACACTGTTGTCTGTTTTGGAGCCTAGTGATGTAGAACCCAAAAGAAGTGAATGTTAAAAGTGATGAGTAAGTGTTGCTTGTTCCACTTTTTTCTTGACCCCTTTCATTGCTTTGGTGATGACTGGCATCACCAAATTAGTTGGATATAATTTGACAGTTTCCCACTTCTTCAACTAGGTGCAGTGTTGTAGTCAAACCAGAAAAGTTTAGGTAAGTAGCTACTTTTAAATCACAAGTCCTCACCTATAAATATGTGTATCTGGGGCACTTACCCTTTTAAATTGAAATTAATTGACTGGTATCTGTAATGTGAGATTTTCAAGAAGAGACCAAGATGGATCACTCAGTTGGAAACTTTGACTGAAAATACATGCCTGTAGAGTCATAGAGCACAGAAACAGGCCCTTCAGCCCATCTAGACTATGCCAAACTACTATTTTGCCTAGTCCATCGACCCAAACCTGGACCTTAGCCTTGTTGTCTGCTTTCATTTTGTATTGTGAACATTCATGGAGTACATGGCTTATGTGAACATTCACCTTCCCCCTGATAGTTTTTTTAAAAATAATTCACCATTATTTGTAAATGTACGTGGCAGTACCATAAAGCTTTACTTTGAGCTTTTGGTTGTGGAATTGTTTAGCAATCTGCACTGTATTTTCACCAGATTTCACCAAATTGGTGAATATTTTGCTATGCCTGGTGCTGTTCCTAAACGATCTGTTTTACTCATCAAATCATTGTGTAATTGCAACAAACCTCTTTACCCACATACTACGAAGCCCCTGTATAAAGGTTAGCCTATTATTTGTTTTCCTGTATCTACATGTAGCCCCCTGGTAAGCCTCTGACTCGCTCAGCTCACTTTCGTCTAGGGGGAGCAGCCTTCGGCCCTGCCAAACTGGGTAATCAAGTTTGTGTAGATGCTGTATGATGTACCCCACCCCGCCAAATAACAGACAATACACCATATTCGATTAAATGATTACACTTTATAGATCTTACTGGAACAAGGTAATTAATAGAGATAAAATATAAAGGGAAAGTAAAAGGTGCCAAACTTATCAAAGTTCAACCACTTTGTGCACAACAGTTGGAGCTCAATTAATGGAGTCTTCTTTCCACCATGCAATCCCCTCTGACCTCCTCGACCCACCGCCTAGGACCAACCACGCCTCCACTAAGTTTCCCGACACCTCTCTAATCAGATGAACAACTGAGGGAGGGGCTGATCCCCTTAAATGATCCCCCTGGCACTACAAGCAACTTAGCTGCCCTCCTAGCCGGAGAAGATACACTGAAAGCTTTTCCCCAATCTCCTGACACAGGTATGGAAAGCCCCCCAGGCGCTGCATTTTACTTCCAGTTGAACCAGACGCATTTTCCCCTGCTCTCAGATAATTGGCAGCTGTCACTACGGGGTTATTGACCATGACAATTCTAACACCGTCACCAGCCCGCCTACTCGAACTTTCAAACAATCCTTGTTGCTTTCCCTCAACCGAGCACTGCCTCTCTTCTAACAACTGAGAGATCCATTCCGCCCACATCTCGTACTCCTCCGCCACTTTACGGGTGGACAATATCCCAAAAGCCAGGTGAAGCCTGCCATAGCTGGAACATATATTCGCAGACACTACCTCCGAATCAGACCACTCTTTCCTCTCTCTCCTAACATTATGGACAGCCCATGGTCCGCCTCACCTGGGGCACCAATAGACACTGGCAGTCCCACCACTAACTCGTCAGCGCTAGTCTGAACTCAAACAAAGACCTCCGGGGTACCAACAACCACCCCACCCAACATGCATGCGGTAATAACCAACAATCCCAACGAGACACACGTTACTAACCGCAATCCCACAGAGAGACACGTTATTAACTGCAATCCCACATAGACACAGCAGCACTGATTTAAACAGGGCAATCACACAGCACCCCACTGAATCAAATCCTCGGACAAAGCCCCCAAATGTAGCCCCCTGGTAAGCCTCAGGCTCGCTCAGCTCACTTTCGCCTAGGGGAAACAGCCTTTGGCTCCACCAAACTGGGTAATCAAGTTTGTGTGGATGCTGTGTGATGTACCCCGCCCCATCAAATAACAGACAATACACCATATGCGATTAAGTGATCATACTTTATAGATCTTATTGGAACTATGTAATTAATAGAGATAAAATATAAAAGGAAAGTAAAAGGCGCCAAACTTATCAAAGTTCAACCACTTCGTGCACAACAGTTGGAGCTCAATTAATGGAGTCTTCTTTCCACCATTCAATCTCCTCTAACCACCTCGACCCGCCACCTGGGACCAACCACGATGGTCGACCAGACACTCCATAGGAGTCTGTCTTCGTCTCCTCTCCTCACTGAAGACCCTGGGCCTCGGACTCCCGCTCGGGGTCCGTCCCACTGCCCAGCTTACATCATCGTGTCTCCGCTCTCTGTCCCCATCGCCTTCTCTCCAAAGCCTGCAAAACAATAGTTTACAGACACACAAGAAAGAATAACATCTATTCCAGTTGGTTAGCAAATGAATACAATGCTCTTATCAGTAATATAACCCAAATAAACTGCGAGAGAGAAGCATTTTCTCAGCAGTTAACATAACAAAGAAGCCATTTTATCCTAACATACAAAGAATCCATTTTCATTAACCTTAGTTGTAACATAAAAGAAGAAACCCCTTACATACATGTTAATTTTCTGTGATTGGCATGCAATGATACCCTTAACAATCTCTGCTACACTCTCATCTTCTGAAAAATATTTTGTTTTTAAGTTTGTCACTCAAAAGAGAAAAACATCATACTTATTAGACTCTATATAACACTTTCTTGTTAGTCACATGAAAGGTCTAAACTCTTACCTTCATACTTAGGTTTGCATTATTTGAAAGTGTGGACATAAAGTCAGTGGCCACCTTATTAAGTATGCCTGTACACCTGCTTGTTAATGCAAGTATCTAATCAGCCAATTGTGTGGCAGCAACTTAATGAATAAAAGCATACAGATGTAGCCTGGGGACGGGGGGGGGGGCGGGGAAATACACACGCAAGACAACAAATCCTTTATCGGATCTTTATCTGTTTTAGGTGTTTTATTGCAGAAAGAGGGTATCAAAATAAAAATGACAAAATTAATTTAAAAGAACAGTTCCCACTGTTATTATCGCAAACACGAGGAAATCTGCAGATGCTGGAAATTCAAGCCACACACATCAAAGTGGCTGGTGAACGCAGCAGGCCAGGCAGCATCTCTAGGAAGAGGTACAGTCGACGTTTCGGGCCGAGACCCTTCGTCAGGACTAACTGAAAGAAGAACTAGTAAGAGATTTGAAAGTGGGAGGGGAGGGGGAGATCCAAAATGATAGGAGAAGACAGGAGGGGGAGGGATGGAGCCAAGAGCTGGACTGTTGATTGGCAAAAGGGATATTAGAGGATCATGGGACAGGAGGCCTATGGAGAAAGAAAAGGGGGAGGGGGACAACGCCTTATATTTTGTCTAGGTAGCCTCCAACCTGATGGCATGAACATTGACTTCTCAAACTTCCGCTAATGCCCCTCCTCCCCCTCGTACCCCATCCGTTATTTATTTATATACACACATTCTTTTTCTCCCTCTGTCCCTCTCACTATACCCCTTGCCCATCCTCCGGGTTTTTCCCCCCCTCCCCCTTTTCATCTTAACTAAGATATACTCACATTGGCACACACGTGCTTGACTTCCAAACACATATAGGCTAGACCTTGAAATGAGTTGTCCTCGCTCACGCTACATGAACTGAGATTAACACATTCACATTCCTCTGTTACATTCACACTCGGTCATGAAACAATAAAGAAAGACAAATAAACTTTTACAATATATTGCCTTGTAGTTGAATTACTAAAAAGACTAACCTAGTAGGCCAATTAAGGAACTTCGCAATCACACTATTCCAGCACTGATCAATTTTTCTTGTGAAAATCTAAACCATCCATGTGTCAAACATGTCAAATTACCGATATTCTAGATTTACAAACAAGTATATAAACAAATTTGCATGGATATTTCAAATATTATTCACCTTTCCTCACCAAACCTGGGAAAAACATTCGAACGTCATTCTCTCTCGAACATAGCAACTCTTCATTCTACTCCACACGTGCAAAATATCGTCACCGTTTTCTCTTAAAGGCACAGGCAGCTATTTTAGCCTTACCAAGGTGAATACATAAGTGCACTTTAACAATAAAAAAATTATATTCAACGGTCACCAGATTACACAGCCATGATCAAGAGGTCCATTTGTTTTTCAGACCAAAATGTCAAAACAGGAGAGAAATGTGATCGAGCTGACTTTGACTGTGCCAGGGGTGATGGTTTGAGTAACTCAAAAACTGCTTGTCTCCTGGGATATTTAAACACAACAATCCCTAAAGTTTACAGAGAATGGTGCAAAAGACAAAAAACATGCAGTGAGTGGCGGTTCTGTGGGAGGAAATGCAGTGTTAATGAAGAGGTCAGAGGAAAATGGCCAGTCTGGTTCAGGCTGACAGTAACACAAATAACCACACATTACAACAGTGGTGTGCAGAAGAGCATCTCTGAATGCACAACACATAAAACCTTTTAAGTGGATGGGCTACAGCAGCGAAAGACCATGACTATGACTCAGTGGTACAGAAGATAGCTAATAAAGTGGGCACTAAATGTTTTACACTTGGTCCTCTTAGCTAGCTTATTGACATGAGTTGTAAATTGTTGAAGACCAACAGCTTACCATGGTGGCATTCCTCTAGAAAGCATGCTGTTATCTCAAAGACGACATCAGTATGCTTTATCTCCTTAAAACTGATCTTCACTCTATGTGATAGTATCTCTCCCTTCTCACATCCTAATCTAATGTAACAATCTAATGTTGGCCACTTTTGAGCATTCATTTAAAATACAGTATATTCTCACAATATGTGGGTGAGTAGACTTATTTTTCCTGTTTCATTCCTGTAGAATTAGATAGCATGCCTGCAGGGTTAGTGGTGTCAGGGTCTGCAGGGTGTCAGATGTAGGAATCCTGGGAGACCTCCAGCCTCCCTGATGGCCACATCTGCGCCAGGTGAACCGAGATGCAGCTCCTCAGAGACCGTGTTAGGGATCTGGAGCTGCAGCTTGATGACCTACTGCTTATTAGGGAAAGTGAAGAGGTGATAGACAGGAGCTACGGGGAGGGTAGTCATCCCTAGGCTACAGGGTTCAGAAAACTGGGTGGCTGTCAGGAGAGGGAAGGGAAATGCCCGGATAGTGGAGAGCAACAAATATCTTGTTCTGGATGCTGTTGAGGGGGATGACCCGACAGGGAACGCCCACAGTGACTGGGTTTCTGGCACTGAACCTGGTACTGTTGTGCAGGAGGGAAGGAGGAAGAAGAGGAATGCGGTAGTCATAGGGGATTCCATAGTCGGGGAACAGACTGTGAGCCTGATAGAGATACCCGCATGGTGTGTTGCTTCCCAGGTGCCAGGGTACGGGATGTCTCAGATCGGGTCCAGAATATTCTGAAGGGAGAGGGCGAGCAGCCAGTTGTCTTGGTACATGTTGGTACCAATGACATAGACAGGAGAAGGGAGGAGGTCCTGAAGAGAGATTTCCGGGAGTCAGGAAGGAAGCTGAGAAGCAGGACCTCCAGGGTGGTAATCTCAGGATTGCTACCTGTGCCACATGCTAGCGAGGGCAAGAATAGTAGGATCAGGCAGATGAATGCGTGGCTGAGAGACTGGTGCAGGGGGCAGGGCTTCAGATTCTTGGATCATTGGGATCTCTTCTGGGGGAAGTATGACCTGTTGAAAATGGATGGGTTACACCTGAACCCGAAGGGGACCAATATCCTGGCAGGAAAGTTTAATAGAGCTGTTAGGGAGGGTTTAAACTAATTTGGCAGGGGGATGGGAACTGGAATGATAAGCGGAGGAAGGAGAAAACAGAAATAAATCTAAGATAGTGAGCAGTAAAGATATCAGGAAGGACAGGCAGGTGATGGGGCAAATTTGCAGCCATTGGGATGAGTTGCAGTGCAGTAAAGTTGCAGTGAAATCAAAGGGAAAAGTACCAAATACTGGTCTTAAGGTGTTATACTTAAATGCACGCAGCATAAGGAACAAGGTGGATGATCTTGTCGTACAGCTACAGATTGGCAGCTATGATATTGTGGCCATCACTGAGATGTGGCTAAAGCATGCGTGTCACTGGGAGCTGAACATCCAAGTGTATCGGAAGGGTAGGAAGGTAAGCAGAGGGGGTGGCGTGGCTTTATTGGTAAGAAATGATATTAAATCATTAGAAAGAGGTGACATAGGATCGGAAGGTGCAGAACCTTTATGGGTTGAGCTAAGAAATCGCAGGGGTAAAAGGACCCTGATGGCAGTCATATACAGGCCTCCTAACAGCTGCAGTCATGTGGACTACAAATTACAACAGGAAATGGCTTGTCAGAAGGGTGGTGTTATGACAATTGTGGGGGATTTTAACATGCGAGTGGATTGGGAAAATCAGGTCGGCACTGGATCTCAAGAGAGAGAATTTGTAGAATGTCTGTGAGATGGCTTTTTAGAACAGCTTGTTGTTGAGCCCACTAGGGGATCGGCTGTACTGGATCGGGTATTGTGTGATGATCCGGAGGTGATTAGAGAGATTGAGGTGAAGGAACCCTTAGGAGACAGTGATCATAACATGATTGAATTCACTGTGAAATTTGAAAAAGAGAAGCCGAAATCTGATGTGTCAGTATTTCAGTGTAAAGGAAATTACAGTGGCATGAGAGAGGAATTAGCTAAAGTTGACTGGAAAGGGACACTAGCAGGAAGGACGGCAGAGCAGCACTGGCTGGAGTTTATGCAAGAAGTGAGGAAGGTGCAAGACAGATATATTCCAAAAAAGAAGAAATTTTCGAATGGAAAAAGGATGCACCCATGGCTGACAAGAGAAGTCAAAGCCAAAATTAAAGCAAAGGAGAGGGCATACAAGGAAGCAAAAATTAGTGGGAAGACAGAGGATTGAGAAGTTTTTAAAAGCTTACAAAAGGAAACTAAGAAGGTCATTAAGAAGGAAAAGATGAACTATGAAAGGAAGCTAGCAAATAATATCAAAGAGGATACTAAAAGCTTTTTCAAGTATATAAAGAGTAAAAGCAGGTGAGAGTAGATATAGGACTGATAGAAAATGATGCTGGAGAAATTGTAATGGCAGATAAGGAGATGGCGGAGGAACTGAACGAGTAGTTTGCATCAGTCTTCACTGAGGAAGACATCAGCAGTATACCGGACACTCAAGGGTGGCAGGGAAGAGAAGTGTGCGCAGTCACAATTATGACAGAGAAAGTACTCAGGAAGCTGAATAGTCTAAGGGTAGATAAATCTCCCAGACCAGATGGAATGCACCCTCGTGTTCTGAAGGAAGTAGCTGTGGAGATTGCGGAGGCATTAGCGATGATCTTTCAAAAGTCGATAGATTCCGGCATGGTTCTGGAGGACTGGAAGATTGCAAATGTCACTTCACTATTTAGAAGGGGGCAAGGAAGCAAAAAGGAAATTATAGACCTGTTAGTTTGACATTGATGGTTGGGAAGTTGTTGGAGTCAATTGTCAAGGATGAGGTTACAGAGTACCTGGAGGCATATGACAAGATAGGCAGAACTCAGCATGGTTTCCTTAAAGGAAAATCCTGCCTGAAAATACTATTACAATTTTTTGAGGAAATTACAAGTAGGCTAGACAAGGGAGATGCAGTGGATGTTGTATATTTGGATTTTCAGAAGGCCTTTGACAAGGTGCCACACATGAGGCTGCTTAACAAGATAGGAGCCCATGGAGTTACGGGAATGTTCCATACATGGATAGGGCATTGGCTGATTGGCAGGAAACAGAGAGTGGCAATAAAGGGAGCCTATTCTGGTTCACTGCCGGTTACCAGTGGTGTTCCACAGGGGTCCGTGTTGGGGCCACTTCTTTTTATGTTGTACATCAACGATATGGATTATGGAATGGATGGCTTTGTGGCTAAGGTTGCTGATAATACAAAGATAAGTGGAGGGGCCGGTAGTGCTGAGGAAGCAGAGAGTCTGCAGAGAGACTTGGATAGATTGGAAGAATGGGCAAAGAAGTGGCAATTGAAACACAATGTTGGAAAGTGTATGGTTATGTACTTTGGCAGAAGAAATAAACAGGCAGACTATTATTTAAATGGGGAGAGAATTCAAAGTTCTGAGATGCAACGGGACTTACGAGTCCTCGTGCAGGATACCCTTAAGGTTAACCTCCAGATTGAGTCGGTGGTGAAGAAGGTGAATGCAATGTTGGCATTCATTTCTAGAGGAACAGAGTATAGGAGCAGGGATATGACGTTGAGGCTCTATAAGGCGCTGATAAGACCTCACTTGGAGTACTGTGGGCAGTTTTGGGCTCCTTATTTAAGAAAGGATGTGCTGACGTTGGAGAGGGTACAGAGAAGATTCACTAGAATGATTCCGGGAATGAGAGGGTTAACATATGAGGAACGTTTGTCCGCTCTTGGACTGTATTCCTTGGAGTTTAGAAGAATGAGGGGGGACCTCATAGAAACATTTCGAATGTTGAAAGGCTTGGACAGAGTGGATGTGGCAAAGTTGTTTCCCATGATGGGGGAGTCTAGTACGAGAGCGCATGACTTAAGGATTGAAGGGCTCCCATTCAGAACAGCGATGCGAAGAAATTTTTTTAGCCAGAGGGTGGTGAATCTATGGAATTTGTTGCCACGGGCAGCAGTGGAGGCCAAGTCATTGGGTGATTTAAGGCAGAGATTGATAGATATCTGAGTAGCCAGAGCATCAAAGGTTATGGTGAGAAGGCGGGAGAGTGGAACTAAATGGGAGAATGGATCAGCTCATGATAAAATGGTGGAGCAGACTTGATGGGCTGAATGGCTGACTTCTGCTCCTTTGTCTTATGGTCTTATGGTCTAATCCTCGTTATCTATTCTTCTAAATATGCTTTCATAAAAAATCCCTTAATTTGTTAAGTATTATTTCACTTTCAAAAAGTAGTGATGATTATGCTCTATTTCATTATTTTCAAGATGTTCTTAATTTCAGATTCTAGCAATCTTCTACAACAGATGCCAGGCTGACTGCCCTGTATATTCACAAGCCCAAAATCTCACTTAACGCTAAAAGATAATTTATTATTTTATCAGTCTGCAGGAGTCTGTAGTCAGTCTGTGCTAATCCTCTCACTTCCCACAGTAATTAATTTTTAGACAGTATTATTAAGTTTTTTTAATAATAATTACACTTTTGTATAAAGTATTGTAACACTTTCCCAGTGGAGTTCTTATTGCTTAAGGAATTTATATTGATGAGAATTAAGAATTATCCGATAAATATTCGCTATTGCTTATCTGCCACCATATTTCAAAATCTAATTTCCTAATCTAGCATAGCCATTGTGCAGCTGATATCTCTTGAAATGACTTTGTTTAGATTTACAATCCTTGTTTTGTGCTTAAAAATATTACTCACAAGCTTAATATGAAATTCTATTATGATCACTGATTCCCAACGGATCCTTTACTGCAGCTCTTCTAATTATCCCCATCTGTAAAACTGGTTCCCAACAAAGTGTGAAGTGGAGAAAAACTGCCAGAGAAAACTACATGGAAGAAAAGTGACCTGTGAATATTTGCTGTTAGATCTCCAGAAGGTAATTGAATTTTTTAAATAAGTCAACCATTGAACTATTTAGTGGAAAGTTTTATGAATTTTCTATAAGGTTTTCATCATTGTAGAAAATATTAGTGTAATGTTAAAAAATTCTACTTTTGGTGTTATATTTTTGGATTTTAGTCTGAAAGTTCAGCAACATGACAACATGTTTTAAGTTTTTGATCTCTCTGATTAAAACAGTGCTCAAGGATGCTCTCTTGAGGGTGTTACGGTCGCGTCATCAATCTGTAATTTAAGGAAAAGATTTCAGTGCTCAAAGATTGATGATGGTAATGAAAGGAAAGGCAGAGTCACACCCCTCTCCTTCACTTCCGGGAGCCCAATAAAAACACAGGCCATTATTAGAAGATACACTGTACACAATAATTTTGATTTTTCCTTTCTACTGCAGCTGACCCATACTGGGGTCAATCTGGGATAACTTGAAGATGGATGAAGATACCAATTTTGCACGAAATTCTCACTTACCTTTATGGGGATCAAAAGCAACCAAGTGCTTGGGTCTTTTGAGCAATCTGTTGCTCAAGGCCCATGGTAATATGTGCAATAGAATAGGTCCTTATAGAGACCATTATGGAGCTTTTCAAATGTAGAATCATATAGTCTTACAGCACAGGATCAGACTCTTTGCTCCACCAAAACCACCAGCCACCCAATTGCACTAATCCTACATTCATCCCAATTTATTCTCTTCATTTTCCAAAAAAACTACCCCTGGATTCTCAGACTTACCTAAACATGAGGGACAATTGAGTGTGGCCGGTTGATTTTTCCAAACTGCACATCTCTGGGATTTGGGAAGAAACCAGAGCACTGGGAAGAAGCCCGCATAGTCACGGGGAGAATATGCAAACTTCATGCAAGCAGCATCAGAGGTTAGGATTGAACCCTGGCCTCAGGTACAGGCAATAGATGTACTAGCCGCAACGGAGTGAAAAGTTTTGTGTGTATGTTTTGTGTTTCACTTGGTAGTAGCCCTGTTTTTACATTTGCAGAATGAGCTATTCCTTATCATTCTTTATTGCCCTTTTGCAAACTGAGCTTCTCGTTGAATGGGTGGGGCGCATAGACTAATTGCCTAGTATTCTGTCGCAAATGTTCTTTGTTTCAGTAACATAGTCCTTTGAATACTTCAAAACTAACACCCCCACTTTTCCCTCTCCATCTTTTGGTTGTCATTGTGTCCCGAATTTACTTGATTTGAGATTCATTGGCATCTTCTTGGTAAATTTAAATTATTTGTTGGCTGCCAGGTTATGTGTGGGCTTCCAAAGTAGCCCCAATCTAAATTAATGTTTTGTCCTTTGCAATGTGCAAATTTAAAAATTAACCCCATTTCAGATATTCTTTGCAATTAGCATAGCCATGTGACTGAAATGACCCCTTTGCTTCACTTCTTGACTTCACGTTATGTTAGTACATATTGTATTGGCTTTAACAGATTTTACAATGCTCTTTCATTACAATAAAAATCCAAAACGAAACGTATGAGAAACAATTTAGAGTAGACAATGGTAGCTTAGCAGTTAGCACAAAGCTCAGGGAGTCGGAGTTCGGAGGTCAATTCCAGCATCCTCTGGAAGAAAGTTTGTATGTTCTTCCTGTTTTCACATGGGTTTCACCTGTTTTCACATGGGTTTCACCTGTTTCCACATGGGTTTCACCTGTTTTCACATGGGTTTCATCAGTTTACACATGGGTTTCACCTGGACACTCTAGGTTCCTTCCACGGTCCAAACGGACACACTGATTGGTCGGTTAATTGGTCATTGTAAATTGTCCTGTAACTAGGCTAGGGTAAAATCGATGGGTTGTTAGGCAGCGTGGCTCAATGGCCTGGAAGGGTCTGTTCCGTGTGAAATCTCTGAATAAAAAAGCTCTTAAAGGTCATATCCTTCTCATACCATTTTCATTCACCAGGTGGTCTCCTTCATCATTTATTTAATTTAGCAATACAGCATGGCCTAGGCCCTTTCGACTCTTCGAGCTGCACTGCCCCGTAACCCCGGACAACCCAGATTTAACCCTAACCCAATCACAGGGCAATTTGCAACGACTGATTGCACTGTCCAGTCTGCGTTTGGACAGTGGGATTTCCAATGACTGATTAACCAGTGTGCATTTGGACTGTGGGATTTGCAATGACCGATTAACCAGTCTCCGTTTCGACTGTGGGATTTGCAATGACTGATTAACCAGTCTACATTTGGACTGTGGGATTTGCTACGACCGATTAACCAGTCTGCATTTGGACTGTGGGATTTGCAACAACCGATTAACCAGTCTGCGTTTGGACTGTGGGATTTGCAACGACCGATTAACCAGTCTGCGTTTGGACTGTGGGATTTGCAGTGACTGATTAACCAGTCTACATTTGGACTGTGGGATTTGCTACGACCGATTAACCAGTCTGCATTTGGACTGTGGGATTTGCAACAACCGATTAACCAGTCTGCGTTTGGATTGTGGGATTTGCAATGACCGATTAACCAGTCTGCGTTTGGACTGTGGGATTTGCAATGACTGATTAACCAGTCTGCGTTTGGACTTTTGGGAGGAAAGTGGAGGATGTGGAGAGCCCCATGGAGAGGATTTACAGAGGATGCCGGGGTTGAATTTCGAATTCCGACGCCCTGAGCTGTAACAGTGTCACGCTAACCACTACGCTGAAGCAACTTCTTTTTTGCTTTATGAAGCACCTCCATTTATCCGTAAGAGTAACCCTGTGTTCAAGTCATTTGGCAGATTCTGTTGCACTCCCAGTCTAACCTACAGTATGTCCTCTGTCTCTTACATTATCCCAATGAAGCACCAATCTAACATCACATTGAGCAACATCTTTTGATTGAGATCCATGGAGTCTTCAAGATTTTACAGAGAGTTTGGAAATTTACGTCTCTTCTGGACCAAATATTTTGTTTCTTTATCTTGAACCCTGTAAAAATCCCCTCTTTTGTCACTTAATTTCTCCCAGCTTTCACTCTGAAGTTGCATCTTCAGTGTTTTCAGGTTTCAGTGAGAGATCTTAAATGTGAGCAGTTTCTGTCTCCCTACTTCCAGAATTTTCCATTTTTATTTGTGAAACCTATCCATGGATTGTATCTAGATTCACAGAGGCAGTGCTGACTAGATAAAAAATATCATCTGTGTAAACCAAGTATAGTCTTATTTCTTTCAAAATGGATCTTTAGCGATTATTAAATGGAATAATTCTCTTATAACTGGTTTTCCACGCCGAAGGGCATTCTTTGCTATAAAATGTTTCCTAGACATATTTCCTGATAGATTTTTAATATTTGGATATTTTGAAAGAAAATGCAGATTCCAGTCATAAAACAGCTATTATGGCTTCTGGTTGCTGAAACCATTGACAAATAATTTTTATTGTGACATGCAGTTATTGTCATATTGTAAGTAACACAACAGAATCTCTACACATAGCAAGATCTGACAATATTATTCCACAGAATCAGTTTTAGTGTCTTACTTGAGTTATAAATATTGGCTAGCATACGAGGGATTCTCTCACTACTCTTCCCCAGCAAAGATCTCTGGGATCTTTTACATCTATTTCAGAGGATAGACACGTGTATTTAATGCTTCATTGGAAAGACAGCACACCTGATGGGCACCAGTCCATTGAAACTGCTTTGAACTATCAGCCTGGACTTATGTGCTTAAGTGTGTAGTATATAAACTTCTGACTCAGAGAAGAGAGAGTTACAATCTGAAAAGGTTTACCAACAGCAATAGCTGTTCCCGTTCACGTACAGACAGTTCCTTCTTTGAACCCAAATCAGAGACAGTGTTGTGCTTCTCACTTTAGTAGTTTTTCAAGGTCAGTTTGACCAGGTGTCAATGGGCAGCAGCTGTGATAGATAGGCACTTGTCTAACAGCTGTGTTAGATAGGCACTCTTATTTTTGGTTTCCAGAATCTGTGGTGGTTTTAAAAAATTTTTAAATTAGTATAACATTCTGACTGGTTACGCCTTCCAGTCATTCACGTGCTCGTGGATGAGGAAATAGACGTAAGATGGGCCGGGGTGGGTGATCTTTTGGGTATTACGTCTATGAAGGTTCTCAGTCGTCCAGGTCACTGTGTATCAAGCAGTTGTGAATCAAGTTGTCCAGAAGATGTTTTAGTTCTGATCCATGGTAGTTTTCTGATCCGGTAGTTTTCCGGCTTATGAACTCAGATGGGTTGTTTAAAGGTGTAGCAATCACACGAGGGTCATTAAGAGTCGTAGAGGTAATAAGAGGGACATTAGTCTTATCTTTTCAGGAATGAGGATGTTAAATGTTGTGGAGATGCCGGGGTAGAGAGGACTACATTGTAAGTAGCTGATGGGTGGTGTTATACCCACCCCCTCTGTTCAGGGATGGGTTTTCGAGTTTGACAAAGATGGCTCACATAACCCCTTTTTCAAATCACCTGTTCTCCCTGTCCAAAATATGCACATTGTTATCATCAAAGGAGTGTCCCCTGTCCTTTAGGTGTAGATGTACAGCCGAATCTTGACCTGAGGTGTTGGCCCTCCTATGTTGGGCTATCCGTTTGTGAAGTGATTGTTTTGTCTCGCTGATGTACAGATCTGTGCAGTTCTCACTGCATTGGATAGCATATACAATATTGCTCTGTTCACGTTTGGGTGTAGAATCCTTGGGGTGGACAAGTTTCTGTCTGACTGAGTTTGTAGGTTCCAAAAACACAGGGGTGTGGTGTTTGTTGAGAAATCCTGAGTCTCTCTGAAACTCCAGTTTGTGTGTGGGAGGGGAGAGCTGGGGGAGGGGATGCTTTGGGGTTCTAATGTTTAACTGTCATTCATTCTTTGGGGCAATCCTCTGATTTCGTGGATGTTTGTGAAGGAAAGGAATTCCAGGATGTATATTGTATATATTTCTCGACTTTAAATGTACCTATTGAACATATGGGATGACAATGCTTTTCCATCTCTTTGCTCCTTACCTCTGTGTGTTGAGCTGATATCCCTGCTGGTTTTTGTTGCTGTCTCGATGAAGACCCAGTCAGGGTAGCCGCAAGTTTTCAAGGCTTCTCTCAAATACTTGCGCCTCTTGTCTTTAGCTATCATGTTGGTGAGCAAGTTCTTGGCGTGGTGACAGATGGTTTGAAAGAGGGGTTAAATGAGCCACCTTTGTCGAACTGGAAAACCCATTCCTGAACAGAGGGGGTGGGGTTTGACACCACCTAGCAGCTAATTACAATGCAGTCCTAACATCTCTACCCCAGCGACTACACAACAGTTCACACCTCCTTTCCTGAAAAGGTAAGACTAACGATCCTCTCATTTCCCCTATGACTCTTAACGACCCTCAAGTGATTGCTATATCTTTAAGCAGCTCACAAAGTTTATAAACCAGAAAACTACCCACCGTGGATCAGAACTGAAGAAACCTCTTGAATGGGTGGTGAATTGTCTTCTAGACAACAACGCAGGTCTAGTTGCCTTGATTTACTACTGCTTTTGGGTACCAGTTTCAGGTTTGACTCTGTGTCAGTGGAAAGTTTGTACTTGGCAAGAGAGTGAATACGAATGCACCCTAAGCTTTGTCTTCAATTTTGCATTGCTGTAACGGTACTAGCCGCCTGTCACTGAGAATGGAATTTGAACTTCACCAGGCTGGGACAGTTTTTTTTCTGGTGTTGATATCAAAATGACTCAGTGTCCTTATCTGAGCATGATATTTGGATCAGAAGTTCAAGTTCTTTTCAGATAATCTTTGGCAGTTTGTATTGAAACCTGCCTGCCTTTTATTGGTTGTCCCCCCCACCTGCCCCGCCCCCTAATCCACCCAGGCAATCTTCTCCTCAGCATCTCTTCATGCTGACTCCCTTCCTCATCCCTCATTTTATAGTCATAGTCATACTTTATTGATCCCGGGGGAAATTGGTTTTCATTACAGTTACGCCATAAATAATTAAATAGTAATAAAACCATAAATAGTTAAATAGTATTATGTAAATATGTAAATTATGCCAGGAAATAAGTCCATGACCAGCCTATTGGCTCAGGGTGTCTGACCCTCCAAGGGAGGAGTTGTAAAGTTTGATGGCCACAGGTAGGAATGACTTCCTATGACGCTCTGTGTTGCATCTCGGTGGAATGAGTCTTTGGCTGAATGTACTCCTGTGCCCAACCAGTACATTATGTAGTGGATGGGAGACATTGTCCAAGATGGCATGCAACTTGGACAGCATCCTCTTTTCAGACACCACCATCAGAGAGTCCAGTTCCATCCCCACAACATCACTGGCCTTACGAATGAGTTTGTTGATTCTGTTGGTGTCTGCTACCCTCAGCCTGCTGCCCCAGCACACAACAGCAAACATGATCGCACTGGCCACCACAGACTTGTAGCCTTTGCCTCCCACTGCTGGTATTGACCCTCTACCAATTCACATTGATCCAATTCTCTTCTGTCGCTGTCAGTTCGTACTGACAATTTTCCCAATCACTTATTGCTTCACTCTTCTGCCCCCAGCTGCCTGGTTCCTTCCTACAGCATCATTTCCCTTTCCTCTCCCAATTAACCAACTGCCTTTCCCTTTTCCCTCTTCCCTCATTCCAGCCTTCACCCTCCTCTCTACCTTTCATTTCCCATATTGTATTGCTATTCTTCTTGCTTTAATCTTCCATCATTAATCTACAGTCATTGGCATCCATTCCCTGCTTCTTAATGCACAGAACAGCATGACTGTCTGGTTCTCGTGCTTTCTCACACATTTTAGGAGTTATGGCCTTGGAAGACTTGGGGGTGAGAACTCCTTTGCTCTCACAGAGGTCAATCCAAGTAATTTGCCAAAGTTCACTGTGCAGGTGTCCTTTATATGCCAGTTTGTAACAGTGAGTCTTGGCAAGTTATTTGGTCGTGTGAGGCCATCATAGCTTATCATGATGCCACCCTCAGCCGATGTGCACACTTTCTATTAACTTATACTTATCAGAGATTGGGAATGGAAACCCTGACTGATTCATATTCTTTTTTATATGAAGAGTTACAAAGATTCTAATAATAGCTAACATAACACCATATAGAAAGCCAGCGTTGTGAGCTGCCTGAGGTCTAATATATTCCTCTCAGGATGTTCTGTTTTAAATGATAAATTGATCCAGTTTGAGTTTGATCATCAAAGTTAAAGAAGCCATGCCATAGTAACTGCAACATCCCATGACTAAATCTGCCACATGTACACCAGGAATGAGAAAGCTAAGGCCTTATGTATTGTATTTAAATTTATACCTCTCTAGAGAGTACTTCCCCAAAAGCCAATGCTATTATTCACTCCAGAGCATATTAAAGGCAATTTTCTTGGACATATTTGGAGTGTACACCATTCTTTTGCCCACTGTTAATACTAATTAGTTAATGGTTTATCTTTTACCGTATAGAGCCAATTCAAAAAATAATACTTGTTTTTCATTGTTGAATAGATTTCTTTGAAACAAATCATTTTCTCTTGTTTGGATTACTTCAGATTTGATTTTCTGACCAGTTTCTACCCACCCACCCAAGCACAGAATTCAATATGTACAAAGTATGTATTCATTTGCAAATGCACACCCCAGAATGTCCTTATATAGGATTAGTCAAGTTTGATCTGCTTTAATAGATGCTGCTGAGCAGCATTGTGCAGCAGCAGTGATTGGTGCTTTTCAAGCATTATCAGAGGTTGCTAGGTTATTGCCTAGCAACCACAATAAGGTGCTAATAAAATGACCGAGGAAGTTGTGATAGCTCTGTGAGAGAAATATTGATTGCAAGGCAACCATAATTGCCTGGTGAGAATTAAAAGTTATGGTGTACTTATGTAAATATCGTTATCCCTGAGATGCAAACATGTCAAACTTATTAAAACTACAACGTTGCCAGGATATTTAATAATCTATCATGTGACTCAATAATTCTAAGTAGAGCAAAATCTGATATTAGTAAATGTACACTTGGCTGTTGTCATTTGGGGACGCCCCTATTTAGAAGAATGTTACCCAACCCTACAGTCCTTTCTGTCCACTTAATGATATTATTGGCCTAGTGTTGTAATAAAATGTCTTCTGTTAGTGCTACCTCACAGCAATAGAAACCAATCTATTCTCTTTTTAATGGTCATTAGACAGTAAATTGGATCTTGAAGTGCTGGAGAGGGTTTAGAAGCAATGACACAGGGATGATAGTAAAGGATTAAATAAAAAGCAGAACAAATGTGAGGGTAATTTCAGGGTCATTGGAGTGAGTGCTGAGAGAAAACATTGAGTCCCTACCACTTTCTGTTTGTTTTCCACTATTCCTTGCTTCACTCCTTTTCTTGTACATGGAAGCCATTAAGCTAGATGTCATAACTTTTGTGAAAAGTGGAAGAAACTTACAAAAGTATCAGTGGGACAAGACAGATGTTTAGGGGTATCAGAGTCTAACACAGAAATACGTAAAATCTACAACACAGAGACTGTTCAATACTCCACTCAAACTTCCTGCTGTTCTTACTTCATCAGTATAATCCTTTGCTTCTTTCTAAATTATTTGCATATGCAGCTCCCGAGAAACGCATCTATGCAATTCATTTTAATTACTCTCTGGTACACAGTGAGTTTCTCAATCTTATTACTCCAGATAAATGAGTTACTTCCAAGTATTCTATTTGATTTCTTGGTGACCAACCTAGGTTGCTGATGTCTAATTTTGTTCTATCTTTTCAGTTAAACTAATCTCTTTGTGTTCACTTTATCAAAGCCTTTTAAAAATTCAATTCTCGCCATCCAAACCCCTCCATGGTAGAAAGATTCCATTTTATTCACACTTTTATTATAAATGTAATCTTGTAGTGTGGTATAATGATTGTAAGTAGCTTTTGCTCTCCATCGCCTTTAAATCCTTCCATAATGCAGTGACCACAATTGCATATAGTATTCCAAGTGTAGTCTAACCAAGATACAACTTCACCCTAACATTTAATTGGTAAAATTAAATTGATAAATTATTTATTATTATTGTCACATCTACTGAGGCATAGTGAATTGCTATCGTTGGCAAGACATGCATTTAGATCATTTCATCGCATCAATACATCAAGGTATTAACAGTAACAGAATGCAGAATAGTGTTGCAGCTACAGGGAACGTGCATTGCAGGCAGACAATAAAGTCACAGGTCATGACAAGTCAGATGGTAAAGTCAGGTTGTTCAGATGGTGAGATAGAGGTTGTCCTTGAGCCTGGTGATGTATCTTTTAATGCTTTTGTATTTTCTGCCCCATGCGAGGGGGGACTGTGAGAGGAAGTCTGGGGTGAGAAGGCTCTTTATCTGCTTTGCCAGGGTAATGGGAAGGATAGACAGAGTCAATGGAGGTAAGGCTGGTTTTTGAGACATACAGTACTGAGCTCTGTCACAACTATCTGCAGTCTCTTGTCTCAGGCAGAGTAGTTGCCACACCCAAGCATTGGATAGGATGCTTTCTGTGATACATCTGTAAAAACTGAGGGACAATGAGGACATTCTGAGTTTCTTTAGCCTCCTGAGGAGGTAGAGGCACTGATGCACTTTCTAGACCAGGACAGGCTACTGGTAATGTTTACTCCTAGGACCTTGACCTCAGCATCTTTGGTATAGATAGAGGTATGCGCACTGTCCTGCTTCCTGAACTCAATGGCTCACTCTTTAGTTTTGCTGACATTGAGGAACAGGTTGTTGTCATGGTACAACGCCACTAGACTCTTTATCTCCTACCTGTACTCCAACTCGTCATTATTTGAGATTTGTCCCATTACAGTGGTGTCATCTGCAACCTTGCGGATGGAGTTGGAGCAGAACCTGGCCATGCAGTCGTGAGTGTATGGAGTAAAGAAGGAGGCTGAGGACACAGCCTTGTGGAGCAGCTGTGATGATGGTGGTGTTGTTGCCTATACTTACTGAATGCATTCTGTGGGCCAGGAAGTCAAGGATCCAGTTGCAAAGGGAGCTGTTGAGTGTTAGATCTAGAGACTCAGTGACAAGCTTTCATGGAGCTCTGGTATTGAAGATGACGCTGTAGTCAATAAATAGTAGTCTGAGATAGATTTCTTCATTATCCAGATGTCCCAGAGACCAACGCAGGGGCAGGGAGATGTTGTCTATTTCTGACAAACCTATACTGCTAGAAATAAATCCTAAAATTTGATTTGTATTTCACTAACAGTATTTCACTGCATTGCTACTTGTAGTGATCTGAGTACAGTATATGTGCTTCCAGAGCCTTTTATACTGTATGTCTATCACAGTTAAGTCTATTTTCCTTCTAAGTAGCAATCTGGAATTTGCAGAGAATTGCCAGCAACTCTGTGTAGATACCTTACATAGACTGTACCTTGCAGAAGTAACAAGTTCCAGATCTCAGGTCAAGTGGGCAGAGCGAAGTTAAGGTAAATTATAGTCCTAAGGAATCTTTCTGCGCAGAACCAGTGTCTCTATGCATTCCGATGGAGAGGACTAGCTCCAAAGCACTAAATTATTTTCCTGCTTTTTCAGATGTTTGAATAATTATAATCGTTTTGAATGCCATTAAGTGTTTTTAAAACAACCAGCTTTTCATTTGTTTGATCAGAATCAGGTTTATTATCCAGGGTATGTGACGTGAAGTTTGTTAACTTAGCGGCAGCAGTTCAATTCAAAACGTTTCAAAACTTAGCGGCAGCAGTTCAATTCAAAACGTAATCTAGAAGAACAAATAAAATAACAATAATAATAAATAAGTAAATCAATTACAGTATACATGTATTGAATAGATTAAAATCATGCAAAAAACAGAAATATTGTATATTAAAAAAAGTGAGGTACTGTCCAAGGGTTCAATGTCCATTTAGGAATCTGATGGCAGAGGGAAAGAAGCTGTTCCTGAATCGCTGAGTATGTGCCTTCAGGCTTCTGTACCTCCTACCTGATGGTAACAGAAAGAAAAGGCCATGCTTTGAGAGCTGGAGGTCCTTAATAATGGACGCTACCTTTCTGAGACACCGCTCCCTGAAGATGTCCCGGGTACTTTGTAGGCTAGTACCCAAGATGGAGCTGACCAAATTTACAATCCTCTGCAGCTTCTTTTGGTCCTGTGCAGTAGCCCCCCCACCCCATACCAGACAGTGATGCAGCCTGTCAGAATGCTCTCCACGGTACCTCTATAGAGGTTTTAGAGTGTTTTTGTTGACATACCGAATCTCTTCAAAGTCCTAATGAAGTATAGCTGCTGTCTTGCCTTCTTTATAACTACATCAATATGTTGGGACCAGGTTAGACCCTCAGAGATCTTGACACCCAGCAACTTGAAACTGCTCATTCTCTTCACTTCTGATCTCTCTATGAGGAATGAACAGCAGCTTTTTATAATGATTAAAAACAATCAAATGTTTTAGATAAATTTGACATGCATCCATGTAAAGAGGCTTGGCTTATTCAGCTGTCAGTATTTCCATCATTTTGTGTGGGTGGGTGGGTGGCCTGTTACTGCTATCCCTCCATGCTGAGGATATGCCACAGGAGGCTCTGTAACTGAACAGGTTCATGGGTGAGTGAGCCAAAATGAACCCAAATATTGCATCAATATGTGAGTCTTATATTTCATAGCAACATTTATTCTATGTTGAAATTCATTGCCCAATTATTTATTCTTCTGGTAGATTATTTTGTTTTCTTATTATTTGTTGTGAACTTCCCCAGTAATGGCCATTCACCTCATTTGGCAGTATTTTCAAAGTTACAAATCCTATTCTTCACTGCAAAGTCTAATTTATTATTATTTGTGATCAGGAATGACCCCTATCTCATGTGGGACTCACGTCTGCTAGGCTGTATAAATAATTCCTGCTCTCTCTTGCCTTGTAGTTTGATGTCGGACCATTCTACTGTTTGTCCTCTGACTCCATGTGTTCTACACTCCTTTATTAGTCTATCTTGTGATAAATTATGGAAGCCTTTCGAAATATTAGTAAGTTACATTGACCCTATCAATCTTATTTGCACTTCAAAGAAGTCTATAAATTTGGTTATTAACCATTTTTGTGTACTTCCTGTGAACTTTTACCAATTTAGGCTGCACCTGTGGAAAGAGAAGAGTTAATGAGCTGAAATGATATACTTTTCTCTTTACAACAGAATTTTTAAAACCCCTTTTCTCATTGCTGACCATCCAGCTGAGTATTTAATGGACTTCCTGTTTTAATTTTAGATTTCAGTCCTTGCACCATTCCGCTTTTGGTTTTCCTACCATACTTTTGATTCCTAAGTGTTTTTTCCACTCCTTCAATGGTACAATTTAATGTCAGAGAATGTATACAGTATACAACCTAATATCCTTATTCTTTGCAGACATCCATGAAAGAGAGAGAATAGGATCCCAAAGAATGAATGACAGAAAATGCTAGAAACCCAAAGCCCCCCTCCCATGTGCAAGCATCAACAAAGCATCAGCCCTCACCCCGCTTGTTCCAGCAAAAAGCATCAGCCCACCACCCACCACACCAGCAATAACACGGAGAGGGAGATTGCAGAGGCCTCTGACAGTTGCACCTGCTGTCTCAATATTTCAGTCTCCCATGATGCTTCAGAGCACGTCTTCCCAGACGCTCCTGGAGATATCAAAGCGCGGTTTCCAAAAAGTGAGAACTAACCACCCATGAAGAATGCAGTTTCAGTGCAGCTGTAGATCATGCATACCGACAGTATCCCAGCGACCTCAAAAAGGAAAAACAAGACGTGAGAACAGAAGATTCTTCTTTCTCGCAGAAGAAGTTGACCAGGTCTGCAAAATCCTCTGGTGCCATATTTAGTTCCTCCACCTCACCTTTGTAGAGAGTCTGCTATTTTTCTTTGCACTTGTGCCATCCAGTTTCCTCGGTGTACTCTTTTCCATTCTTAAATACGGGAATAAAGCTACCTATCTGCTGGCCTTTGGGCACTAAATGTTTTTTTTTCAACAAATTTGTAAATATTTACATAAAAATATCTTGGTATCTCTTCTCTAGATTCTTTTAAAATGCACAAATACATTGAGATTGTGCCAGGGCTTTTGGGTTAGATTAGTCCTTTCACTATTTCACCTCCTTTAACTTTAAATTCAGTTATATCACATCTAAACCTTTCCAGCATTATTGCTTCTGCTATCTGTATTTTGCCTATCCATTACTGGCTCTGCTTCCATCCAAACTCAACTTCATTAGTTTATGTGTCTAGAATATTTTATTTCATGTTTGTTGATAACTTACTTTTAATGTTCCTTTTGCTTCTCTTACTGACTTCTCACCTAATCTTTCTGTGTTTTCCTTGGCCAAACCCTCCTCTGTTGTCCATCTACATTTTATATGCCTCTTTCCTAACGCTCAGAAATTTTTTTTAGGCTTTAATTATCTATGCAAACTTATCAATGCCTTTTTAATTGATGAATCCATTTTCTAGTACTCTTAAGAAGTAGGGAGCTGATTGTGCATATCACAGAGCATCTCTGAACGCCTCCCGAAGATCAAATGATCTCGCTGTTATTTTAAACACACTCTAGCATGTATAATTTATCAAGCGTTTGCTGTAAGGATACTTAATCAAAATAATTCATGCTGTGAATCCACTATCCTCAAGGAAATTAGACAAATTGCTCTCTACAGAGGTACTGTATAGCCCAAGAAGGTATTCTAGAGTGAGGGCCTGTCAGAGTAGACATGTGAGAAATAGAGGAAGCACATGTGGGATTACAATCTGAATTCTACAATTTTAGTTAATCCAGCCTCTGGTGCTCTCCTCCAACGCGCATTCAACTATTCGTCTACTTCTTCACTCATCTCTGCCATCCCCTCTCCCCATTGAGGTCCAACTACTCATCCATCACCCCCTCCCCATTTGGCCCCACCTACCACCCTCCAGCCTCTACTTCATCCCTCGTTCTGCTACATACTGGCGATCTTTCCTCTGCCCTCTCAGTCCTGATTCAGGATCTGGACCCAAAATGCTGACGCACCCAGTGCCTCTCTCTGAGTTCTTCCCGTGTTTTGTTGTACTTTCTAGCACCCACAGACTGTCTTGACTTCCAGCCACTTCAGATAATGGTATTCTGCACGGAAAGTTTAAGTCTCATGATTGGAATCAGATGGCATTAGCAACACAGCAAAGGGGGATTTAATATACAATAAAAATGAGTTGTGCCTCAGTTGAAGTAAGCAAATTCAAATTAAGAGGACGCTATACTAATTCATTGAAGTATTTTTTTTATTTTGCTTGTAAGCCAATAGCTGTTTGTCAGCAAAGATAGTGGACTTCAGTTTCATTAAATATTCTTCGCCAATCATTTGCTGCTTGTTCTCAATCCAGGCAAAGAAAATTTTCCAGTCTGTCCATACTGGGCTGATTGTAGCTTCACCCTAAATCATAGAAATTTCCCTCAGTGTTGTGTATTTATTGTATATTGTGGTGATTTAAACTGGGTAAACCCGTTGGACTAGAAATTGTATTCCAGTGGAACAAAAAATCTGCAGCAAGGAAGCTGCACTGGGAGCCTTTGTTAGTTTATCAAAGGGTGCTGATGACATATGGCAGTAATATTCGTCTGCACTGGTACTTAAAGAGAGATCATGGGTTTGGCACGGCTGCCGTCATCTCCCTCCCTAAAGAGGACAGGCCTTCCTTTGGTTGAGTCTGCATACTGAATTTTTCCCATTGAGTCAGGACTGCATCCAGTAAGACGAACAGGCAGAATGTTACGTCTGTTGGATCTGCATTTATTAACAATGCCGAACATTCCCCTGTGTAGTCAGATCACCTTTCAATGAATCAAGCACAACATCTTCCCCAGTCTTCAGTTTTCTACAGGATTTTGTTTTGGATTCCAATCATATCTGTATTCCCGAAGGAAAAAAAAAATCAGGGGTATCCTCGGGTCTGCAAGCAAATAGGCTAGTAGCTAGCTTACAGGCAAATGCACATCCTCACTACACTCTATTGAACATCATTGATAAACCAAGATATGTGGTAGTATTGCCAATTGTCATCTAGCATGACCTGTGGGTTAGGAAATTCAGGAAACCACGACCTTCACTTTCTCAGCAGTACAGATCTGGGTATATTGCTAGAACTCGTCCTGTGGAAGGTTACAGATTGCAGTCAAGACTAACATAGAAAACATTGGCCCCTGGATGTGGCTTTTAGAGAGCTGAGATAGGAGAGTGGGTTCCAGGGGTATAGCCCTCCTTACCCTGAGTTCCTGCACCCACCTCCTTTGAACTCCTCTGTCAAATTGGGCTGATTTCTCCTGATCATCAGCATGTGGGATGGCCCAGGAGAATCTCCATCAAAGCACCTGTTTTTGGTAGGTAAAGAAACAAACTGGAACTCAGGGATCAGCCTGACCCTGCCCAGGTTTAACGTGAAGTCTTCTGGCCGGTGTAATGAAGTGTGCTAAGATGCAAACTCCCAGAAAGCTTGCAATTGACTGGTGATTCCTTTAAGCACCCCGTTGAAAGACATACTATCCCTGTGGTTAAGACTTGCTTTTCAGTGTGTGGTCCATGAATAGCATAGTCAATTCCAGGTTGGTTGATACCATTTGTGGTAAACTATATATAGGTTGTAACTGGGTTACCTGTCTGGACACGCCCCTCTGCTGACTGCCCCTGTGGCTCCTCTCACAGACCCCTGAATAAAGGTGATTTTGCCTTGCCCCTCCCCCTCAGTCTGGGGGCAGACACTCACCATGGAAGTCGTATTTTACTGCGAATAAAAGCCTTTTAGTATTTACCCAACTTCAGTCTTTTGGAATTATTGAAGGTGCTTCAATTTTATTCGCTGTACATTTTAAAGCATGGAACACACGCTGAGACCCGACAAATTAGACCTCAATCCGCAAACGCCTGAAGCTGGAAGTGCTTTCGAACTCTGGCTGGTCTGCTTCGAAGCGTACCTGCAGGAGATTAGAGCGACCGACCCCGTAGCAAAGCGCAGAGTTCTATTCTCCAGGGTCAGTCCACGGGTCTATTCACTGATCAGAGACCAGCCGAGCTACGACAGCGCGATGAGTGTCCCCAAAGGACAATACCTGCGGCCAATAAACAGCGTCTATGCGCGACATCGTTTAGCAACTCAAAACCAGCGGCCCGGGGAATCAAGTGCTGAGTTCGTCCGCGCCCTACAGACACTCGTGCGAGCCTGAAATTGCCAGGAGCTGACGGCAGGACAGCATGCAGAGCTCCTAGTGAGAGACGCCTTCGTCACGGGGACCAGGTCAGTGTATGTGCGCCAGCGGCTGTTGGAAAAAACTGATCTTACCTTGTTCAGCAATCGAGCTGGCCGATATGCTGGAGGCCGCTCTACACAACTCTGAGGCTCTCCAGGCATGCGATCCCCCGATGGCCTCGTGGGTGCTGCAGACCTCGTAACCCGCCGGCGAATCGACCTTGGCTGCTGCCAGTCGCGAGTCCGCAAAGTTCTGCGGACCTGAGAAGCACCCCCGGAAATGCTGAACGGCCCGAGAAGCTACCTGCGCCAGCTGCGGAAAGAAGGGCCACTTCGCCAAGGCCTGTGAGTCCAAACCGTGAGTGGGATTGAGCAGCGCCGCGTGCGAGACATGGGGGTCGCCATCTTGGTTAGTGCCACCTCCCACCACCTATGACCAACGGGTGCTCACGGGGCACCCCACCGCGCTGGACCAAGACAGCGAATCAACCCTGGGTTCTGTGACCCTCGACCAAAGCGCTCCCCACCAACTCGCAAGGTCAATGATGGACATCCTGGTGGAAGGGCGCAGGACGAGCTGCTTGTTTGACACAGGCAGCACGGAGAGTTTTATCCACCTGGACACGGTGCGGCATTGCGGACTCATGATACGGCCGGTAAGTCAGAGGGTCACCATGACTTCCGGGTCACATACAACAGACATCTGGGGGTGTTGTGTAGTGACGCTAGTGGTGCAGGGCACAGGATATCAAGACTTTATGTTACTGGTCATGCCTCAACTGTGTTCCCTTGTGCTTTTGGGGCTCAACTTCCAGAGCCACCTGAAAAGCGTGACAATGAAGTGTGATGGGCCTCTCCCACCAATCACTGTCGTAAATCCTCAGTTTTGTAGGGATATGTCGCATACCGCGCTACTGACCACACACACACACCGACCCGCACATCCCACCCAACATCATGCCAACTGCCGCACCACCGACGCCACTTGTGGCCTCTCCACCCTCAGGATCCCTCCCCCACCGCTGTTCGCCAACCTGACTCCCGACTGTAAACCTGTTGCAACTAAAAGCAGGAGGTACAGCGCAGGGGACAGAACCTTCATTAAGTTGGAGGTGCAGCGGCTGCTCAGGGAGGGGGTCATTGAGACAAGCACAAGTCCTTGGAGGGCGCAGTGGTCGTTGTTCGGAACGAGGAGAAGAATAGGATGGTTGTGGACTATAGCCAGACCATCAATAGGTTCACACAGCTCAACACGTACCCTCTACCCTGCATCGTGGATATGGTCAATCAGATAGCACAGTACAAGGTGTACTCGACCATAGACCTAAAATCCGCTTACCATTAGCTCCCCATTCTCCGGGAGGACTGCCCTTACACCACCTTCGAGGCGGACGGCAGGCTTTATCACTTCCTATGCATCCCCTTCGGTGTCACAAATGGCGTATCTGTCTTCCAGAGGGCAATGGGCTGGATGGTGGACCAGTGCCAACTGAAGACCACGTTCCCATATCTGGATAACATCACTATCTGTGGTCATGACCGGCAGGATCACGACAACAACCTCCAAAAGTTTCTCCAAGTGGCCAAAGCTTTCAATCTCATCTATAACAAGGAAAAGTGTGTGTTCGGGACCACCGGACTTGCTATCCTTAGGTGTTTCGTGGAGAATGGAGTCATTGGCCCTGACCCCGACCGTATGCGCCCCCTGTTGGAACTCCCTCTTCCCAACACCCTCAGAACCCTCAAAAGGTGCCTGGGCTTCTTTTCATATTATGCCCAATGGGTCTCTAACTATGCAGACAAGGCCCGCCCCCTGCTCAAGTCCACCACATTCCCCCTCTCAGACGAGGCCCGCGTGGCCTTCAGCTGCATAAAAGGGGACATTGCCAAACCAGCAATGCATGTGGTGGATGAGGCCATTCCCTTCCAAGTAGAGAGTGACGCCTCCAACTTTGCACTGGCTGCTACCCTCAACCAGGCAGGAAGACCAGTGGCATTCTTCTCCTGTACCCTTCAAGGTCCTGAAATTCGGCACTCCTCAGTGGAGAAAGAGGCCCAGGCCATAGTGGAAGCTGTAAGGCACTGGAGGCACTATCTCGCCGGCAAAAAGTTCACCCTGTTAACTGACCAGCGCTCAGTCGCATTCATGTTTAATAACCAACAGTGGGGCAAAATCAAAAATGATAAAATTCTGAGGTGGAGAATCGAACTCTCCACCTTCAACTATGACATCATGTACAGGCCTGGGAAGCTCAACGAGCCTTCTGATGCCCTATCCCGAGGAACGTGCGCCAGCGCGCAGATCAACCGGCTATATGCCCTACATGTAGATCTTTGCCACCCGGGGGTCACCCGGCTTTTCCACTTCGTGAAAGTCCGGAACCTGCCTTACTCCCTTGAGGAGATCAGGACGATGATCAGGACTGCCAAGTCTGCGCAGAGTGCAAACTGCACTTCTACTGACCCGAAAAGGCACAACTCATCAAGGCCACCCGCCCCTTTGAGCGACTGAGTGTTGACTTTAAGGGCCCCCTTCCCTCCACCGACTGCAATGTGTACTTTCTGAACGTTATCGACGAGTACACGCGGTTCCCCTTCACCATCCCCTGTCCCGACACGACTACCACATCAGTTATAAAAGCCCTGCGCAAGCTCTTCACTCTGTTCGGATACTCATGCTACATCCACAGTGACAGAGGGCCCTCGTTTATGAGTGATGAGCTGCGCCAATACCTGCTGGCTCGGGAAATTGCAACTAGTAGGACCACGAGCTATAATCCCCGGGGAATGGACAGGTGGAGAAGGAGAATGGCACAGTGTGGAAAGCCACACTCTTAGCCCTCAGGTCAAAGGGACTGCCGGTCTCCCGCTGGCAGGAGGTCCTTGCCGAGGCACTCCACTCCATCCGCTCCCTGTTATGCACAGCCACCAATGCCACCCCTCATGAGCGGCTCTTTTCTTTTCCCAGAAAGTCGACCACTGGAACCACCCTACCATCTTGGCTGACGTCCCCGGGGCCAGTGCTGCTCCGGAAACATGCGAGGAGCAATAAATACTCCCCGATGGTCGAGAGGGTTCACTTACTTCATGCGAACCCCCAGTATGCCTATGTGGATTTACCTGATAGGCGGGAGGACACGGTCTCCATCCGCGACCTGGCATCCGCAGGAGCACTGGGTCCCTACCCTGAACACTCTGTGGTGACTATTAACCCCATACCCACAGATATATGTACCCACCAGACACCACGCACTCCAAGCCCTACACAAACACCACACGACACTCCCATACCGGGCGCGACGCACACGCAGGAGGGATTACCGACGCCTAACGTGCTGGCACCTCAAGTCAGGCCGGAGCCAGCACAACCGCCGATGCAATCACCACTAGTGCTACGCAGATCACAGTGACGGACTCGACTGCCTGATAGACTTGACCTGTAAATATACTTGTTTTAAATATTGTCAGTCACTTCACCCCGCGGGACACTTTTAAAAAAGGAAGGGGTGAATGTGGTAAACCATATATATGTTGTAACTGGGTTAACTGTCTGGACACGCCCTTCTGCTGACTGCCCCTGTGGCTCCTCTCAGAGACCCCTGAATAAAGGTGATTTTGCCTTGCCCCTCCCTCTCAGTCTGGGGGCAGACACTCACCATGGAGGTCGTATTGTACAGCAAATAAAATCCTTTCAGTATTTACCATACTTCAGTCTTTTGGAATTATTGAAGGTGCTTCACCATTCATACCCATCTCACGTGCTTGTATGTTCTGTGTGGTCTACAGGCCTGTCTGACCTACATGTGAGTCTAATGCTACACTTCATAGTTGATCTTTAGTGCCAACTGACCTAACAACCAGACAATTATAAATACTGTAAGTATTAGGAGGTTTTAGAAGAAAATGAAGCCAAAGTCTTGGGATACAAACATTGAAATGAGCTATTTAGTCCTTGGGTCTATTCTTCCATTTGTTGTCTATTTGGCTGATACAGATACTAACATTGTTCAACAGGCTTAAATCATTTAGCTAGTAAAAATAATTGACCTCAATTTTAAAGTACTTATTTGAGCTGGCATCCATGTTTTTTTGGTGAGATACAGTGAAAAAATGAAGCTAATATTTGACCTCCAATGTTGTTAACTTTGAAAAAGTATATTCAAATATACTAATTTTGCACCAAAATGAATGATGAGAGTAAATATATCCTATGGAATGGATCTGAGGATTAGTTTTCATGTTGGGAAAGCTGTCCCACTGGCCAGTCAACTAGGAACTAGAAATAGCCACTATCACTGCAACCAACAAATCCAGTTTCTTCCATTTACATCCTTGGGTTTCACATGTCCTGTGAAAGAAAATGCATTGCAGCAAAGCACAGTGTGTATAGGCAGACAGGTAAGAACCTAGGAGTTTCGATTGTTGAGCCAGACTTAATAACTGATAGCTTATGGTCAACGTAACCAAAGAAAGCTCCATCCACTGCAGCCCTTCAGCTGATGAAAGGACGTCCTTTCACATTAAACACAGTGTGGCGACATCTTGGCTTTAGACCTACAGAGCTGTGAGGCAGAGGAGGCTGTTCCTCTAGTTGGTGTAAAGAAAGTTTCTAGCCTCTGTTCACATAGTAGTCTGCTACACTCTGTGATGTATGTTTGAAGCTTGAAAACAAAACTATATTTTAAAAGCAAACACTACAGTTGTCTAACTTCTGTTTGCTCTGAGGAGAGGTCGTCAACTGGAAAAATTTGGTGTTTTGCTCTCCCTCCACAGATGCAGCCGTTTTTTTTTTGCTGAATGTTTCCAGCATTGTCACCTTACATTCAAAAGTATTTTCTGTTTACTTCTGGAATCATAATCAGCTTTATTATCACCAACTTCTGTTGTGAAATTTGTTTGTTTTGGTAGTACAGTGCAAGACATAAAAAATACTATGTCACAATAAAAATTTAAAATAAATAGTGTTTAAAAAAAGAGCAAAATCGTGAGCTGGTGTTCATTAACGTGCTTGTGGACTGTTCAGAAATCTGGTGGCAGAGGGAAAGAAGATGGTCTTAAAACAATGATGAGTGTGTGCCTTCAGGTTCCTGTATCTCCTCCCTGGAGAACAGGGCATGATCTGGAGGGTGAAGGTCCTTGAGGCACTGTCTTTTGAAGGTGTCCTTGATGGTTGGGAAGCTGTGTCCACAATGGAGCTGGCTGATTCTACAAACTTCTGCAGCTTCTTTCCTTTTGAGCATTGGAGCCTCCATACCAGGAAGAGATACAACCAGTCAGAATGCTCTCCACTCTACATCTGCAGAAATTTCATTGTGTCTTTGGTGACATACCAAATCTCTTCAAACTCTTACTGAAGCATATAGCCGCTGGTGTGCCTTCTTCATGGTGGCATCAATGCGTTGGGCCGAGGGTAAATCCTCTGCGATGCTGACACCCAGGAATTGGAAGCTGTTCACATTTCCACAGCTGACCCATAGATGAGGACAGGTGCGTGTCCTTCTGACTCCCCCTTCCTGAAGTCTGCAGCCGATTCTTCGGTCTGGCTGACGTTGAGTGCAAGGTTTTCATCGGGATACCACTCAACCAACTGATCCATCTCACTCCTCTACGCCTTCTCATCGTCATTTGAGATTCTGCCAACAACAGTCGGGTCACTGGCGAACGTATGGCTGCCGTTTGACCTGTGCTTAGCCACACAGTCATGAGTGTAGAACAGCAGAGTAAACTCACATCCTCAACGTGTGCCAGCGTTGATTGTCAGAGAGGAAAAGATGTTATTACTGATGCACACTGATTGTGATCTCCTGATGAGAAAGTCAAAGATCCAGTTGCAGAGGCCCAGGATTTGAAGCTTATTGATTAGTACCGAGGGGATGATGCTGTTAAATGTCAAGCTGAAATCAATTTATTTCTATATTACATTAAATATCTGTACATAAATTGTCTATTCACTTCAACCATTTCACTCGAATGGAGTTTGTTCTTTATTTGAGTTTACGATTTCTCTTCTAATTTCTTTTGTATTGACTTTTTACTTGCATCCTTCATATACATGAGTAAAAATCTTTACGTTACGTCTCCATTCAAATGTGCAATCATAGTAATTTATAATAAATATTATGTACAACAGGACAATCAATATAACATAGAAATACAATTGTATCAGCGTGAATTAATCAGTCTGATGGCCCGGTGGAAGAAACTGTCTTGAAGACTGTTGGCCCTGGCTTTTACATTGTGGTACAGTTTCCCAGATGGTAGCAGCTGGAACAGTTTGTGGTTGGGGTGACTCAAATTTCCAATGATCCTTTGGGCCCTTTTTACACACCTGTCTTTTTAAATATCCTGAAAAGTGAGAGTTGGCACGTGGTCAAGTAGTTAAGGCGTCGGTCTAGTGATCTGAAGGTCGCTAGTTCGAGCCTCAGCTGAGGCAGCGTGTTATGTCCTTGAGCAAGGCACCTAACCACACATTGCTCTGCGACGACACCGGTGCCAAGCTGTATTGGCCCTAGTGCCCTTCCCTTGGACAACGTCGGTGGCGTGGAGAGGGGAGACTTGCAGCATAGGCAACTGCTGGTCTTCCATACAACCTTGCCCAGGCCTGCGCCCTGGAAACCTTCCAAAGTGCAAGTCCATGGTCTCACGAGACTAACGGGTGCCTATAAGAAGAATAGTGAGAAGTTCACATCTACAGATGGGCTGGGCTGTCCGTACCACTCTCTGCAGGGTCCTGCGATTGAAGGAAGTACAATTCCCATACCAGGCGTAGAAACAAAGAAACATAGAAAATAGGTGCAGGAGTAGGCCATTCGGCCCTTTGAACCTGCACCGCTGATCATCCAGCTCAGAACCCTGTACCTGCCTTCTTTCCATACCCCCTGATCCCTTTAGCCATAAGGGCCATATCTAACTCCCTCTTAAATATAGCCAATGAACTGGCCTCAACTGTTTCCTGTGGCAGAGAATTCCACAGATCTGCCACTCTCTGTGTGAAGAAGTTTTTCCTCATCTTGGTCCTAAGAGACTTCCCCTTTATTCTTAAACTGTGACCCCTCATTCTGGACTTCCCCAACATCAGGAACAATCTTCCTGCATCTAGCCTGTCCAATCCCTTTAGGATTTTATACATTTCAATAGGATCCCCCCTCAATCTTCTAAATTCCAGCGAGTATAAGCCTAGTTGATCCAGTCTTTCATCATATGAAAGTCCCGCCATCCCAGGAATCAATCTGGTGAACCTTCTTTGTACTCCCTCTATGGCAAGAATGTCTTTCCTCAGATTAGGGGACCAAAATTGCACACAATACTCCAGGTGTGGTCTCACCAAGGGCTTGTACAACTGCAGTAGTACATCCCTGCTCCTGCACTCGAATCTTCTTGCTATGAATGCCAGCATACCATTCGACTTTTTCATCACCTGCTGTACCTGCATGCCCACTTTCAATGACTGGTGTAAAATGACACCCAGGTCTCGTTGCACCTCCCCTTTTCCTAATCGGCCACCATTCAGATAATAATCTGTTTTCCTGTTTTTGCCACCAAAGTGGATAACCTCACATTTATCCACATTAAATTGCATCTGCCATGAATTTGCTCACTCACCTAACCTATCCAAGTCACCCTGCATCTTCTTAGCATCCTCCTCACAGCTAACACTGCCGCCCAGCTTCGTGTCATCCGGAAACTTGGAGATGCTGCATTTAATTCCCTCGTCTAAGTCATTAATATATATTGTAAACAACTGGGATCCCAGCACTGAGCCTTGTGGTACCCCACTAGTTACTGCCTGCCATTCTGAAAAGGTCCCGTTTATTCCCACTCTTTGCTTCCTGTCTGCCAACCAATTCTCTATCCACATCAATACCTTACCCGCAATACTGTGGGCTTTAAGTTTGCACACTAATCTCCTGTGTGGGACCTTGTCAAAAGCCTTTTGAAAATCCAAATATACCACATCCACTGGTTCTCCCCTATCCACTCTACTAGTTATATTTTCAAAAAATTCTATGAGATCCGTCAGACATGATTTTCCTTTCACAAATCCATGCTGACTTTGTCCGATGATTTCACCGCTTTCCAAATGTGCTGTTATCACATCTTTGATAACTGATTCTAGCATTTTCTCCACCACCGATGTTAGGCTAACCGGTCTATAATTCCCCGGTTTCTCTCTCCCTCCTTTTTTAAAAAGCGGGGTTACATTAGCCACCCTCCAATCCTCAGGAACTAGTCCAGGATCTAAAGAGTTTTGAAAAATTATCACTAATACATCCACTATTTCTTGGGCTACTTCCTTAAGCACTCTGGGATGCAGACCATCTGGCCCTGGGGATTTATCTGCCTTTAATTCCTTCAATTTACTGAACACCACTTCCCTACTAACATGTATTTCCCTCAGTTCCTCCATCTTACTAGACCCTTGGTCCCCTACTATTTCCAGAAGGTTATTTATGTCCTCCTTAGTGAAGACAGAACCAAAGTAGTTATTCAATTGGTCTGCCATGTCCTTGTTCCCCATGATCAATTCACCTGTTTCTGACTGTAAAGGACCTACGTTTGTCTTAACCAATCTTTTTCTTTTCACATATGTATAAAAGCTTTTACAGTCAGTTTTTATGTTCCCTGCCAGTTTTCTCCCATAATCTTTTTTCCCTTTCCTAATTAAGCCCTTTGTCCTCTTCTGCTGGACTCTGAATTTCTCCCAGTCCTCAGGTGAGCCACTTTTTCTGGCTAATTTTTATGTTTCTCCTTTGGAATTGATACTATCCCTAATTTCCCTTGTCCGCCATGGGTGCACTACCTTCCCTGGTTTATTCTTTTGCCAAACTGGGATGAACAATTGTTGTAGTTCATCTATGTGATCTTTAAATGCTTGCCATTGCATATCCACCGTCAACCCTTTAAGTAACACTTGCCAGTCTGTCTTAGCTAATTCACATCTCATACCTTCAAAGTTACCCTTCTTTAAGTTCAGAACCTTTGTTTCTGAATGAACTATGTCACTCTCCATCTTAATGAAGAATTCCACCATATTATGGTCACTCTTACCCAAGGGGCCTCTCACGACAAGATTGCTAATTAACCCTTCCTCATTGCTCGATACCCAGTCCAGAATGGCCTGCTCCCTAGTTGGTTCCTCAACATGTTGGTTCAGAAAACTATCCTGCATACATTCCAAGAAATCCTCTTCCTCAGCACCCTTATCAATTTGGTTCACCCAATCTACATGTAGATTGAAGTCACCCATATAACTGCTGTTCCTTTATTGCACGCATGTCTAATTTCCTGTTTAATACCATCCCCAACCTCACTACTACTGTTAGGTGGCCTGTACACAACTCCCACCAGTGTTTTCTGCCCTTAGTGTTATGCAGCTCTACCCATATTGATTCCACATCCTCCCGGCTAATGTCCTTCCTTTCTATTGCGTTAATCTCCTCTCTAATCAGCAATGCTACCCCACCTCCTTTTCTTTCATATCTATCCCTCCTGAATATTGAATATCCCTGAATGTTGCGCTCCCATCCTTGGTCACCCTGGAGCCATGTTTCTGTGATCCCAACTATATCATATTCATTAATAACAATATGCACTTTTAATTCATCCACTTTGTTACGAATGCTCCTTGCACTGACACACAAAGCCTTCAGGCTTGCTTTTACAACACTCTTAGCCCTTATACAATTATGTTGAAAAGAGGCCCTTTTTGATTTTAGCCCTGGATTTGCCGGCCTGCCACTTTTACTTTTCACCTTACTACTTTTTGCTTCTACCCTCATTTTACACCCCTCTGCCTCTCTGCACTTGTTCCCATCACCCTGCCACATTAGTTTAAATCCTCCTGAACAACAGTAGCAAATGCTCCCTAGGACATTGGTTCCAGTCCAGCCCAGATGCAGACCATCCTGTTTGTACCGGTCCCACCTCCTCCAGATCTGGTTCCAATGCCCTAGAAATTTGAATCCCTCCCTCTTGCACCATTTTTCAAGCCACATATTCATCTGATATATCCTCCTATTTCTACTCTGTCTAGCACGTGGCAGTGGTAGTAATCCAGAGATTATTACCTTTGTGGTCCTACTTTCTAGTTTATCTCCTAACTCCCTAAATTCACCTTGTAGGACTTATATCGTTGGCACCCATGTGCACTACGACCACTGGCTGTTCACCCTCCCACTCCAGAATGTCCTGCAGCCGCTCAGAGACATCCTTCACCCTTGCACCAGGGAGGCAACGTACCCTCCTGGAGTCTTGTTTGCAGCCACAGGATCACCTATCTATTCCCCTTACAATCGAATCCCCTATCGCTATAGCTCTCCCACTCCTTTTCCTTCCCTCCTGTGCCGCAGAGCCACCCATGGTGCCATGAACTCAGCTGCTGCTGCCTTCCCCTGATGAGACATCTCCCCTAACAGTATCCAAAACAGTATATCTGTTTAGGAGGGAGATGACCTCAGGGGACTCCTGCACTACCTGCCTACTGCTACGCTGTTTAGTGGCCACCCATTCCCTTTCTGCCTGTGTAACAGTGTGGCCAACTCACTGAACGTGCTATTCACGACTTTCTCAGCATCGCGGATGCTCCAGTATGACATAGCCAGTCAGGATGCTCTCAATCGTGCCCCTACAGAAAGTTCTTAGGATTTGTGGGGGGCCATACCAAACCTTTTCAACCGTCTGAGGTGAAAGAGGCTCTGCTGTGTCTTTTTCACCACACAGCCGGTATGTATAGACCACGTGATGTTTATTTTCCTCTCATTGTGTTTGCATTATAGAGTTTGGCTAATTAATAGAAACATTGGATTTGAAAACACGTATTTACAAAAAAAAAATCATTTTCCTTGTGATTTTTGGAACCCTTCTGCCACAGATCAGCTCACCAGCACAACAAAAGATTACCATGTAATTACTAAAACTTTCAGCAAATGTGTTACTTAGTTGTGCATTTTCTGTGATTCACAGCTCAGTGACAGTAGTTACAAATTTGGGGTTCACATCGGAGATGGTAAAGGCAGTATGGACAGTTTCTCCGCTGAGTCTGATGTCAGTCTCTGTAAGGTGCATCTCACTCATGACTCTGCTTTATTCTTCTGCTCAGTGGCAGAGTGGAAATTTGGCACTGCTCCCACACTTCCATTTTTGTCATCAGAACAAAAAAAGTCAAGAATAATGAATAAGCGTAGATGGAGAAATGTTTGGTTTGGCTGGTTATATTGCTCAGTTCAAATTTGATTAGCCCTGGGTCCTGAAAAATCTCCTTCAGTCCATTAATGGATTGGAGAAATTACTTTTACAATGATGGCATTGCACTAATTATGTGGCGTAATTAATATTATGCATTTTCATCATGTTCCATGTTCTAGCAACATTATAAATAGTTTCAGATATACTTTACTTATCGTTCAATTAGCAGGCTTGTTGTCTACTGTTAACTGAGACAGTCCTTGAATTGATCCCTAACCTTTGCTGAATTCGCAGATCTTAAAGCATTATGACAGGAAAGACAATTGTCCTCCATATCCTTAGGCAAGGAATTGAAGGGTCTGGGTTCTTGCTTCTGATTATAGTGATTGCTGCTGGAAGATATGCAGTCACTAGATGAGTCTGTTTTACACTTGCTCGGAATATATTTGATTCATATCCTAATCACCATACTTGGATCCATATCGCGATGAAATAGATGGCAGGGGCCTATCAACTAGTTCACACATCAAGAATGCCTAATCAACCTTAGTCACTTACATCAGTGTGGCTACTGACCTTGGAATTACTTAGTCACTTTCACTGTGGCTACTTATAGCTTCTTCAAATAAATTTGCTAATTATGTTCTGTGTTTTCAGTCCAAATTGCTTTATGTCATAAGTCAGAGTCACATGACAAAGACACAAGCCCTTCAGCGACTGTGTCCCTATTGACCATCAAGCACCAAATCCTTTTTCCAGAGTTTGGTCTATTCATTAGCAATTCGAGAGCTTGTCTAGGTAGTTTTGAAATGTTATCTCTTAGGCCATGCATTCCACCTTCTGGATGAAAAGGTTCCTCGAATCCATTCCGAGTCTCCTTCTCTCCTATAACCTGCATCCTCTGGTTTTAGACTTTAGACTCAGGATCGAGGATCAATGTTATTCACCATATACATTTACGTGTGTTAGGAATTTGCTGTGGTGTGTTGGTTAGGGCGCAACGTGCAACAACATGCAACAATTACACAGAATAAAGAGTTGTACAAAAATAAAGTTAGGGGTTAAAGTACAGCCATGGAATAAAATGTGCACAAGTATATAAATACCATCATGTGAACAGCATTATGAAAAGTGGTGTAGAAGGATTACAATTCAATGAGGTGACAGAAGTAACAGATAGGGGTGGTAGTTGGGGGGGGTGCTAACTAGAATTGTTGATTAGATTAACTGCCTGGGGAAGAAATTTAAGATGTCTTGAATTTCTTGTTTCAGTAGCCCTATTGTGCTTTCCGTACGGGTCCTGCACTGATGGTGGCTGCAGCCAATGACCTTTTCTGTTGACCTGACAGTTCCCTGTATTTTTCATATAATGTGAGAGGATGCTTCGCCAAACCAGACAGTAATAGCTAATATGAGGATGCTCTCTATGATGGCAGTGTAGAATCGCACCGGCATGTTCTGGGGGAGATGGAATTTCACCATCTACCACAAGAAGTGTATCCACTGTCGAGCCTTTTTGTTAATGAAGGAGATGAGGTTCTCCCTAATGAGGTCCTGCATGATAATAATGCCCATGATGCTCAGTGTTGAAATGGTGCACACTGTAGAGATGTTGATGATGAGCAGTTGGAGAGGAGACGCATTTTTTCCTGAGGTCAATATGCATCTCCACGGTTTTGAGGGCATTCAGCTTCAAGTTGTTGTGATTGCGCCAGGGCACAACCTTGTTTACTTCCTGGTGGTTCTTGGATTCATTTCCTCTGGTGATTAATCCAATGACAGTGGTGTCATCCACAAACTTTATCAGCTTAACTAATGGCTTAGTGGAGACATAGACATAGGCGAATAGAGAAAATAGGAGAGGGGAGAGAACGCATCCTTGTGGCGCACCAACGCAGAGTGAGTGGGATGTAAAGACGAGCTTGCCTCATCTCACATACTGCCTCCTTTCAGAGAGTAAGTTTGTGATCCACCTGCAGATGGGTGTTAGTACACTATAAGTTTGGAGAATTCCACTTGCAGGTGCTCAGGGATGATGGTATTGAAGGCAGAACTGAAATCAATGAAGAGAATCCTGAGATACGTACCAGAGAAGTCAATGAGCTGTAGTATGAAGTTAAGACTGATGTTAACTGGATCTTCTATAGATCTGTAGGCAAACTGCAGCAGATCTAGAAAACTTTGAGTCATGGATTTGCAAAATGGCAGGACCAACCTTTCAAAAGTCTTCATTTTGTCTATTATGAGGAGAAGAAAAATCACTACCCGCTAAGTCTATGCCTTTCAATATTTTTATACTTCAGTAAGATTTCCCCCTCTGGTAATAACTGGTGGGAGGCTTATATGCAAGATGATGTACAGCTGTGAGAAGGGACAATGAAAGAACCCATAGTTCAAAATTGCAGTAAATTTGCAAAATATAAGTTGCAAGTATCTTCTTGTGCAGGAAAGGCTTGTCTCTGGTCAGGTGGAAAATACATATAATGTAAGCCAATCTTGGTTCTCATCCTAACTGATACATTCCATGTCAGGTAACATCCTGATGTATCTCCCCAGAATTATGTCCTTCCTATAATTGGCATTCAGAATTGCGCATTATATTTCAGCTTTTGCCTAACCAAAGCTTTGTAAATTTATACCATGACCTTCTTGCTCCAATACTCAATGCCCAAAAGCACCTAACTGGAAGGGACAGCCAATAGTTATGTTTTAATGTTGCCCATATCCTGGGACTAAATCTGAAGGAAAGCCCTCCGTGTTAAGTTAGCCTGTGTTAAAATATTTTTGATTAGATTTTATTAAGTTACACTTTGAATTAAGTGAGGCAAAATGGGAGAGAAATGTGTTATGTTTTTATGGAGCTGTGGGACCGTCTATTTCATAGTAAGTCTTTTAGTTGATTGTTCATGTTTAGAATCCATGTATGACAGCTTAAAATTTGCATATTAAGTCATACAATTCACAGGTACCCCCCTCTCCCATGGAGTACAAATTTGCCTTGGGCATTCACAGATCAGGTAGAAAATGGAATTAATCTCTGCCACATCGTTACTTGATCATCACAGGCAAGACATTTATTTTTTTTCTTCCTGTCTGTCAGTTTGTTATGGTAATGCATTAGCTATACTGATTGCTTTATGGAATCTGATAAGCCCAGGCTAAAGTTCTGAATTAGCTCCAGCGCAAAAAACATCTTGGATTTAACTGGTATTAAATAGTAATAACTGGTAGGAAGCTTTTTTTCCTAAAGTGAAAGGCAGCTATGGGAAAGGACCAAGAAAATAAGTTCTTGTGCCTTTACATAATACACATGCCAATCTGTGTTATTTACTGGCTTAATATAGTTAATGGGGTTTAACTTGATTATATAAATTATTTTTGTCAAGATTTGGAAATTGACATTAATTCCTTGATTGTTAAATATTCTTTACAGCTGTCATATGAATCTCTTTATCAAAATATCTTTTGAAAAGTTGAAAGAACTCAACCCAACAAATACAGGAGTTCCAAACTTAAATCTAACATTTTGGAAAATCCTATAATCTTACAGCAATTTTTAGACTAAACTGTTGTTTCAGATTTTAAACTGTTGGTCGGATTTTTGAAAACTGATCTATTCTCCTTCTAGGTTTCTGGTAATAGCTCAGACCCAAATTGGCTCTCCTATTAAAACTCATAAATCGAACCTTTTAATAAGACAAGCTTCTTTCTTCATTCCCCATAGCTTTTGACATTTTGCAACCAATTCAATTTCGTGATTAGTTCCTGAAGCAAATTTATTGTGAGATGAATCAGAGTTTGGCAGAAGCTGGAATCATTATGTAAAAGCCTGGGTTTCAGAATGGGCACATTTTAAACAAAGTACCATTATGCTCTGACAGGAAAGAATGGTGTTCTGATTGCTGCCTGTGCTTTCAAATTGCCAGGACTGATCAAGGAACAGGTGAACTCTAGTTTTATACCAACATTATAAATTCTATTATATTTCAAAAGGTGAACATATAAGGATATGTAGCATATAGCATGTGGCTGAACTTGCAAGATCAGATTCATCAATGTTGCTTGGTACACCTTTTGTAGGTGTTACATGATATAATCACAAACTTAGCGGTGGGTCAGTTAAGCTTAAAGGGAACTAAAGAACCAAAGCCCCAGTAAGTGCAATGTGAGCATGAAAACCGAGGCCCCGCTGTTTAATGTGGCACCGGTGACTCTGAAGGGTGGATGTGTCCTGGAGCCCTGTTGATTTCCAAAGAAATGCAGGAGCCAGAGCTTTGAGATGTTTCCATAGATCATGGAATCAGATTCCCTTTGAGTTTCTAGGGAACAAGGAATCAAGGGCCCTGTGAGTTTAATGGGAAAATGGGAACCAAAGCTCCAGTGAGTCTTCTGTGTGAATCCCCACTCTATCTGGTAACTCTGTGATCTCTGTCTCAGAGGTCAATATCAATACATCCTACAAGAAGGTGAACCCACACAATGTGTTTGGTCCCAATGATGTACCTGGCAGGCTAATGGAAATCTGTGCTGGCCGCTGGCTGGAGTGTTCAAGGACATCTTCAACCTCTCACTATTGCTGTCGGGGGTTCCCAACTGCTTCAGAAGGGCATCAGTCATACCAGTGCCCAAGAAGAGCAGGGTGAGTAGCCTCAATGAGAGGTTAGATGTGGCTAGAGTTAATTCCTGCCTGGGCAAGGACCTGGACCCACTGCAATTTGCCTACCACCACAACAGGCCTACAGCAGATCTCAGTGGTTCTTCATTTGGCTTTGAAGGACCTAGACAACAGCAAAACATATGTCAGGCAGCTGATTATTGATTACAGCTGGGAGTTGAACACCATCATCCACTGACTACTAATTAGCAGGTTTCAAAACCTGGGTGTTGGTCCCTCCCTCTGCAACTAGATCAGAAGACTGCAGTCCACGTGGATTAGTAACAACATCTCCTCCTCACTGCTCATAAACCATCTATAAATTCACCATTATTGTTGACAGAATCTCAGATGGCGACGAGGAGGCATACAGGAGTGGGACAGATCATCTGGTTGAGTGGTGTTGCAACAACAAACTTGCTCTCAACATCAGCAAGACCAAGGAACTGATTCCTGACTTCAGGAAGAGGAGCCAATGTTTAGATTATCCACCCTATTGAAACAAACATGATGAAGTCACACCAGCAGCTCTACTTTAGTTGAAGTTTGAGGAGATTTGGGATGTCGCCAAAAACTCTTGCAGATTTCTTCTGTGGAGAACATTCTGACTGGCTGCATCACAGCTTGGCTTGGAGGCTCCAATGCACAGGATCGTAAGAGGCTGCATTCAGCCAGTTCCCTCACGGGCACAGCCCTCCCCAGCACCATTTTTCTTTTATTCATATAGACCACCAGTTTTCTTTCAGTATGGATGAAAGAAAAATGGAGGGTCATGTGGGAGGGAAGGGTTAGATTGATCGTAGAGCAAGCTAAAGGGCCGTATCAACATTGTGGGACAAAGGAGCAGTACTGTGCTGTACTCTTCTATGTTCATTCAGGACATCTTCAAGGGTTGGTGTATCAAGAAGGTGGCATCTATCATTAAACCCTCATCATCCAGGATGTGCTGTCTGTGTCTTACTACCATTGAGGAGGAGGTACAGGAGTCTGAAGACCCACACTCAACATTTTAAAAACACCATCTTCCTCTTTGCTATCAGATTTTGGAATGGTCTATGAACTCATGAACATTATCTCCTTATTTGTCTTTCACTGTATTTATTTAGTTAGTTATTTATGTAACACAGTAATTTTACACCTTGCACTCAACTGCTGCAGCAAAATAACAAATTTAATGACATACAGTTTGTCAGTGAGGATAAACCTGACTCTGATTCTGATGATATTTTGGGTTCTACTCATTAGAAGACTCCAGTATTCAAGAGAAGGAGAGCTCATTTCTTCACATTTCCCCTCCTCTCCCTTCCCACCCCTCGTCCAAGCTCTATGATTTCCATGAAAATGATGCTAGGGGGCCGGCTGGTGGCGCAATGACATCGGCGCTAGACCCGGGACTGGAGGTTCCCAGGTTCGAAACCAGTCGGGTCCGCTCCCGAGTATGCTTTCCATCCGTGCCGGGTTGAGCGTCGAGATCGCAGCTCGACCTCGTAAAATAAAAAGGGAAAATACTGCGAAAATGCCTGTGTGAGGAGTGACGTGCCACACAGTCTCTCTCTCTCTCTCTATGCCTTGTAAAGAAAAAGCCATGAAAATGACATCATCACAGACGCATGCACACACACAGACTTGCACGCACACAGGCACACGCCAAAAAAAAAAGAAAATGATGCTAGGGGCTTTGTGCTGGTGGTGTTGAAAGCAACCTTTGGGCATTGCTAATCTAAGAGCTCTTAAAGATAGCGGAGTGAAGGAATATTGGAGAGAGGGCAGGAAAAGGGTACTGATTGTGGATGATCAGCCATGATCACAGTGAATGTTGGTGCTGGCTCGAAGGGCTGAATGGCCTACTCCTGCACCTATTGTCTATTGTCTATTGTCTAATCATGACATCCATATCTACTCTGGCTCACCTGTGATTCCAGACAGTTGACTCTTCATTGAAAGCAAGATGCTCTGGATGAGCAATCAATGTCAAACTAGACAGTAATGTCTATATCTGTGATCAAACATAAAGTGTTGTAGGACAATTATGCACATAATACTCATTTCCTTTTAATTTCAGTTGTCAATTTTGTTTGAATCAATTCACTGCGGCTTCCTCCCGTTCTGATGGTGCAGCAACAATTACCATCCAACCATCCGAGTCTCACTCATTAAATTGTGTGTGTGTCATATAACACTCAACGAAGGGAATAGACTTTCTCTATTCTTCCCCTTCCCCCAGCCCCCCAAGTAGAAAATACAAAAGCCTTGTTAGCACATACCTTCTAGGTCAAGGACAGCTTTTATCCCATTGTTATAGGACTATCCAGTGGCTCTCTAGGAAGATAAAATGGACTTATGACATCACAATCTACCTTGTTATGCTTTTGCACCATGTCTGTATGCACTTTACTTTCTCTGTAACGGTTTTCTATATTCTGTTGTCTTCTCTTTCACTACATCAGTACACTGTTGTAATGAAATGATCCCTGTGGATGGCAGTCAAAACAAATTTTTTCATTTTACCTTGGTACATGTGACAATGGTATAGCAATTTACTAAATATCACCAGAGTCTTGTAACATAGTCTTGTTTTTTTTTATTGTAACTAAATAATGATACCATTGGTGTCAGGAACACTAATGCAGATGCAGTCTTTTAGGAATAATAGAGAAATATTGGACCAACAATCAACTTGAATTTTAAGGATCAGATTTAAACAATGTTTAATCCAGAAATCCAAGTGCACTGAATTTCTTTTTCTTTTGACTGCAGAAAACACTATTCAGCAGCATCCTATTTTTACTAAATACCTGGGAAAATGGAGACCTAATCAAGACCTGATCACTAAATCAAGAGGTTAGACATCTCTTCACTCTATTTCTGAATGGATCATCTTTGTAACATGCCAATGCGTGGTGGTAAGGTCTGCTGTTGGACCACTGAAAGAGGGAAAATAAATGTGTGTATCCAGTGGTCTTCTATTGGAGCAGTAACATGCTTTTGGTCACTTGCGCTGCACGTACAGCATGTACAAAGGTGAGATTACTTGGTAGTTAATAGTCTTTCCTCATTTAGGTCTAGTGACCATAGAGCATTTTCATCCCCATACAAGCAAGGCAGAAGGATGAAGTCCAATATTTTAGCCATTTGGTCTCAATGAATTAAGGGAGGGGCTCTTGGGCTCAAGGGGCTGAGTAACAAACTTCTGTTTTAGACAACATCTATTCAAAACAGAAACAGGTTGAATGATTTGTGCCAAAAGGCAAAGCATCTTCTGTTCTGATGTTAGATCACCAGCAACTGATATATTTTTCGTTTCCTCTTTCTGTGTTCCTGAGCCTGCCGGAGGTTGCATGTCCTGCCCTTTAGATTGAACTCCTCAACAGTTTGAAATGGGATAATGACCATGTGTTTCTGGTGTGGTTACAGAATAAATATTAGAACATAGAACAGTACAGGAGCAGACCATTCAGCCCAGAGTGTTGTGCCAAATCAGCTAATAAACAAATCAAAAACACCCAAACATTAATCCCTCCTACCTACACAATGTCCATATCCCTCCATCTTTCTCACATCCATATGCCTGTCTGAATGTCTCTTAAGGGCCGCTACCATCATACTGGGGGGGGGCGGGGTGTCTGTGGTCACCTGTATTCTTTTGTACTGCTTTAGTGGCCTTGAATTTGAACATAGGTTTCCTGAGTGAATACATAATTTATTGATTGCTACTATGGACTGTAAGACCAAAAGGCATAGGAACAGAATTAGGTCATGTAGCCCATCATGTCTGCTCCACCATTTCAACTTAGCTGATCCAAATTTCCTCTAGGCCCCAGTCTCCTGCCTTCTCCCCGTATCTCTTTACACCCTGACCAATCAAGAATTTATCAACCTCTGCCTTAAATAACATAAAGACATGGTCTGCACAGTTGTCTGTGGCAAAGAATTCCACAGATTCACCACTCTCTGGCAAAAGAAATCCCTCCTCGTCTCCAACAAGAGAATCTGCAGATGCTGGAAATCTGAACAACACACACAAAATGCTGGAGGAACTCAGCTGGCCAGGCAGCATCTATGGAAAAGAGTACACAGTCAACATTTTGGGCCATTCGACTGTAATCTTTTCCATTGATGCTGCCTGGCCTGCTGAGTTCCTCCAGCATTTTGTGTCTGTTCCTCCTCATGTCCATTCAAAAAGGACGCTCCTCTATTCTGAGGTTGTGTCCTCTGGTCTTAGACTCTCCTACCATAGGAAGCATCCTCTCCACATCCACTCGGTCAAGGACTTTCACTATTCGATAGGTTTCAATGATGTCACCCCCCCTCCCCCCCCATTCTCTGTCTTCTAGTGAAAACAGGCCCAGAGCCTCAAACGCTCTTCATATGACAAGCCATTCAGTCTCGGAATCATTTTCGTGAACCTCCTTTGTGTTTCTGCACATCCTGTCTAAGATACGGGGCCCAAAACGTTACATCCTTGCTTTTATCTATATTCTTGTCCTCTTGAAATGAATGCTAACATCACATTTGCCTTCCTCAACACAGACTCAACCTGCAAATGAAGCTTTAGGGAATCTTGCACCAGGACTCCCAAGTCACTTCGCACCTCAGTTTTTTTGTGTTTTCTTGCTATGAGCATGCCAGTCAGTGACATGTACCATATTGATGAAAATACACACAGATGCACGTTAAAAAATTGTAGGTTTAAGTGGCAGCTGAAACACTTTCATCTTTTATAAGCCATTATTTGATTTCTGTTATGAAAGCAGAGGCCACCTACACTTTTTGTTCTGCATGTAAATCTAAGAATTGGTATGTTTTAATAATTCTTTCCTTGTTTTGAGTCACTCCCAGGGGAAATGAATGAAACTGTCTCTCCTGCATTACAGCATTAAATAATTACTTTAATCTTTATTTCTAATGCATTGGAAGACCTTAATGAGAAAGATGTCACTGATTCTTTAAATTCTTGGCACTAAGACACTTAAAGGGACATGGATTTGTCTACTATAGTAATCATGTTAATTTAAATGTATGAAGGTCCTATGAAGACTTAGTTGGCAATGAATGTCAAAGGCACTTGTCAAAACCTCCACGAGGCCTCTATTAGTATTCTGCACATGAGAGCCTCGACCTTCTTGAAGAAATCTACTTCCCTGGAATATAGGAAACTGCACTGATTTTTGCCTGAATCACTTGGCATAATGCAGAGCAGGACCCAGAATAAATAGAAATGCAATATACCGCAGACACTGAAAATCTTTAATATTAGAAATAACAGCTTTGGTGAAAATGAGATAGAGTCAAATTTCCAGTTTGACAATCATTCATCAGAAATTGAAAATGTAGGAGAGGTAACCAGTTTAAGCAAGTAGAGGCACAGAGAATGATGTGGGAGAGTTTTGGGGCTGGTGGAATCATCCAAAGGGAATGATACATGATGAATGGTGAGACGGGAAAGACAAAAGGCAAAACAGAAACATTACTGGCCTGCAAAGAATTGTTATTTTGCTGATGTGATATTGCCTTCTGCACATAAATCTAAACTATACACGATAATTAACCTCCAAGATTGTTGAAAACTTGATGCTACATGTGAACTTGTGCAATCTGCCTAATCAAAGAGGAGCTGTCTGCTCCTTGGGCTTCCTGTGAGTTTCCTTGTGCAGGATAGGAGGCCAAGGACAGAGAGGTTTTGCCAGAGATGGTAACCTACGAATTCTGCCTGAGCTGGCGATCGTTCCCAGCATTCTGCGTTCACAGTTTTTTTTACTGTCCAGGGCATTAGGGTGTTGTACTGCTGGAGCTCATGAATTGCAGGCTGTTTCCAGACTACAGCAGGACTCCGTTCCTGCGAAATGTTGGAAGTGTTGCTGCAAACTGAATTCCCACTGGAGAGGAGATGCCTGCAGCACTTCAGCAGCTGGCAAATCCACCCTGCTGGTCTCCCAAGTACTCATAAATATAGGAAGATTATACTTGAATCAGGCATTCATAAGGTGGGGGGAACCAGTATCTTTGTTTCTGAAAAATAGCCTTGGAGAATTTTGAATTAGAACCCAATGGGTGTTGTCACTTTGGCAATACAAGCATCAGCTAGTGGCAGACGAAATGACGTTACAAAATTTTTGAGGATTGAGCTACTAATGTTCCCAAAGCTTCCCATTTTTAAAAAATTTTCATTGTATTAATTTTCTTAGGTATTTATCTGCTTGATGCCAGTCCAATCCAGTGGCTGATGGGAGCTCTCCTGCACCCCGTGTAAATGAGCCTCTATCCTTAACTCTGATTGTTGGTAAGCTTTCTGATTGCTGAGGACCGCGCGATCTTAACCTGATCTGTTCCTGCCTAACCAACCATGGTACATACATACTGCATGCCTCACACCAGCTACACAGCATTAAAACACAGGAACTCTGAGTGATTTTTTTCAAGATGATTTCAAGCGATGTAGCTCATGGACAATAACCCTAACTGTTAAGTCATTTGTATAGTTATCGCAAGGCCCTGGTAATGTAGAACACTGCAAGTCCGGTTCACTGATTGCAGAATACCGCAAGCTCGGTGAGACGGGTGGCAGGGGAGCTGCGTTGTCTTGGTTATTGCGTGGACCAGGACCTCCTGCTGTAGGGCCACCTGGTGCAGCTGACGCTGGAGGTAGTGTGGCAGAGAGCAGAGGCCCTCGTTGGCATACTGGGTTGAGGGCTGACCCCTCCCACCTGCGCTCGCATCCCAGTGTTTGCTCGCTGCTACTCGGTGGAAGACAAGCTGCACCAGGACAACATATCAATCGACACAAGTTTGGTTCCCAAACCTTTCTGGGTTACCGTCCTCTTGGATCCCAGAACACATCCTCAGTTCCACCCACCTCTCCCTTTCTGCACATTATATTAAAAACTTTTATGATGCACAGTGAAAGAAAATGGGAAATTAAAATTAAAGCAGTGACAAATAATTGCAAAAATAATTAGTCTATTTAAAGCTACAAATAAAATTATTTCTTTAATTACAAAAGCAAGTTTCATCAACAATCTTAGAGCATACATTTATAGTCTTACTATTGACTACTTCATTATTTTTTCACCTTTCAGTGAAGTGGATGTGCTTGGTGCAGTGACATCAGCTCCTCCACATCAAGCTCAATGTCACTCAGGAGTCTCAAATCTCATGTTCAGTAATTTACAGTCTGTTTTGTTGCTTTGAAGAACTTGGGCGACTGCACTGAAACTGCACTCCACTAAATATGAGGTTGGGAAAGCAATAAAGAATATCTTGACCCTTTTCCACACTGCAGATATTTCAGAGATTTTGTTCTGCAACCAAAAGTCTTGACATGGTTTTCGAACCTCTGCTTCAGCTCAAGGTCATTTTGTAGTGAGATCAGTCCTTCCTCCATCCTTCCTGTTAATTACACTTTGTGAGTAATTCTGGCAAATAATCAATGCCATGCTTGATATTCTTGAGCTAATTACTGAATGAAGCATTTGCATCTTCAAAAGATTTTATCACAGTTTCAAAAAAAAACGCATAGAAGTGTCTCAGGCAGTTTCATTTTTAGAGCCATTCTGACTTTGTGCAACAGCCAGCATTCAAGCTGTTGATCATTCTCAATACGAAGTTCTCAAATCAGTCGAGAATTGAGTGCATGGCTTGTGATTTTATTTACCACTGTGATAACAGTATTTAATGATTTGCCGATCACTTAGGATTTTTATGACAAGATGTTGCCTATGAATGCTAAATATGTTAGGTACAGATTTTTTTCAAGACACCACGATGGTGTCTCATCTGTTGCACAAGCAAGAATATTGGTGAATAGAATGTCCTTCTCTTTGAAAAATTGCTCAACAGCCTGAAATATTAACTCCCAATTTTTATCTGTTTCTTGTCTCCTTGCAAGTAATAACTCTTGAACCACATTTTCATTTTTTATGAAGCAAACATAAGCAAAAAGCAAAGATTCATTGCCTGGCAAGGTTGACTTATCTAACTGCAGAGCAAATTCTGTTGTCCTAAGTATGTTGCACAATAGTCTTTCACACTCTCAACATTTCATCTATTTGTTTTTCAACAGAGTTGGTGCTGAGCGGAATCACTTTAATCACTAGGTCTGCTGACTTATGCAAAACCATACTCAGAACCTCCCTTACTGCTGGCAGAACCAGTTCTTCACCAATTGTATGGGGCTTTCCAGATCTAGCAATGAGCAGTGAAACGTTGTATGAAGCAGGCAAACCATTACTATTTCATAGTGAAGTTCTGGCAAATATGTTTTGAAGTGTTTTGCCTCTCTGAAGATTTTCACAAAGTAACTGAAAATAAACCAAGTTCTTATTTGCTTTATCAGAGTGTTTTCACTTCAACTGTTCAAGGAGCCTGGATAGTTTCATTGCCTCATTTAAAAAAAAACTTTTCCATGTAACTGACACATTGGCTGTTGATGTTTGCTTGGTGCTGGTATAAATCTATATGTCAGATAATCCGCATTGTACTGTCTACATTCTTGTTTCACCTGCTTCTGCTTTTTTTTATGGATTGAAAACATTGCCCATCACCTATAATGTCAGTCCAGCCTCAAGTGCTGTGATCAGTAAGGGGGAAAGTTATGATGTCATCGTAGCACAGGCACAACCAGGTTCTCTGCTTCTAGATGTAAAATGTGGAGCAGCGATATCTCGGTTGGGCAATGGGCTAGAGAAATGTGAACAAGACCATTCAAAAGGTCAGATTCTGGACTTTACCACATTGAACACCATACCCTACTTCACAGGAATTACATCACTGCGTGATTAGAGTATGGGGATCGTACTAGCTAACACTATACAACAGTAGTGAATGGCAATAATGTGTGGGCCAGTGCCAGAAATAACACAATTTCTTCAGTCCATATTTTTCATGGTATGCAAATACAGAAGTGACACCATGCTTTTCAACAATTATAATGCACTTGTCTAAGAGACTTTGACTAGTCTTAGCCAGTCTAAGGGAATAGTAGGTTCGCAAGAGATGAGGTGATTAAGTGATCATTGCAATGAAATGCTTATAATAAGTAATTCATTTCTTAAATTAAGCCTGCAATCCCTCAGCTGCCCTCTTGCCACTGAGCGCCCCCTACCGCTCCCTTTATCTATATTGTCCCCTTAGAAACCCCCACTGTCCTCGGGGTTGGTATCACCATTTTTGGACCCACTGATCTACAGACCATCCCACTCAGGGACTTGAGCTATATTAATGTTTTTGTGTCTATGTTTTTCTGCTATCATCACTGAGGGTGCTTTGTGATGTGTGCTGTGAGCTGTTGGTGCAATGCTTTGCTCTTTGGCCCTGGAATAATGCTGTTTTCATGTGTATGGTTGAATGATTATTAAACATGAACTTGATTAAAGACTGACCCTTAAACTATACCATAATAGGCCAGAGGGTGCCACCTGAAACTCCCCTGCTTTTTAAGAACACCCATGTGCTGCATTTCTGTACCTTACTGCAACAAATTTGCTGAACAACAACATTACATCAGCACCACATCATTCTGGAAATTAGACAGCACACATCCAGTTGTACGGAGTGCTTGCACCAGTGAACCTTTGCCTGCACAAAGAATGATAACAATCCCTTTAGAGAAATAGAATCATGTTGTTCCATATCTGATTAGTCATTAGTCAATCACAACAGAACCATGGTTTTATGGCATTGTATTCTGTTCAGCTGTGCCATTTAAAAGGCCACCCCTATGTTTTTAGGCAGACTGCTGCACTCTCCTGCAGAAGCTGACAGGTGGTCCTGAACCTTGTTTCTTCTGGCCATTGGGTGAGTTCAGCTTTCCTTGCCTCATGCTGTCATAGGGGGCTTGCGGTATTTCGATGTGCTGTATAACCTGGATCTGCAAGTGTATTAAGCGTAGCTGGAGCCCCTGAGCCGGGAAGGTTAGAATAGCTTCCATTTTCAGACCTTGCTTTCAGCAATCGTGCAGGAAGCCAAATTCCTATAACTGTCTTTTCTGAATCACGAATCTGAAACCTTTAGTGGACACAACACGTGCCGAGCTCTGTGACTGAACATCTCTGTCTTTGATCATTCCCCCCATGAAATTGGTAATTTAGTTTATTATGTATCGAGGTACAGTGAAAAGCTTGTTTTGCATTTTGCCCGTACAGATCATTTCACTGCAATAACATATTGACTCGTAAAAGAGAAGAAGATGACAGTGCGACGACAGCGCGCGCGGTCTCTCCGTGATGAATATCTGTTATTTGTCAAGTAGGGGACCGTGCACAATCCTGATTTGATGGAGACAGACGTGAGTGCATAGCGGAACATCTGGAAAACTCCTGAAATGTCTGCTTTGCTACCGCTGCTACTGTGTGAATCTCTGGAGCTGAAGGCCTCGAAATCCCCGGTTTTGCGTGTTTTAATGGCCGGGGAGAGGTCGAAGGCACTCGGCAGAGGATGGCGCTGGGGAGGCTGTATCGGAGAGGCTGCTCGGAAGCTTGGAGTTTTCGGATGGATGGACTCTGTGTCGGCTGTGGTTGGCTGCTTCCAAGTTATTGGCAAGTTGATGGTGCCTGGAGGTTTATGGCAGGGAGTTTCTCCCTTTTGCCGCCGCTATCGGGGACTCGGGAGTCGATTGACTCGGGACTTTGAGACTATTTTTTTTTACAATGCCCATGGACTGTTCTTCATCAAATTATGGTATTGCTTTGCACTGCTGTAACTATATGTTATAATTATGTGGTTTTGTCAGTGTTAGTCTTTGGTCTGTCTTGTTTTCTGTGATATCACACCGGAGAAACATTGTATCATTTCTTAATGCATGTATGCATTTCTAAATGACAATAAAAGAGGACTGAACATTCTCACAATCTAAAGAGAAAACAATAGCAGAATGCAGAATAAGGCGTTACAGTTACACTAAGTGCAGTGCAGATAGACCTCAAGGTTCAAGCTCATAGCCAGGTAGAACGTAAGGTGGAGAGCCCATCTGCCAGGCCACTCAGTAGTCTTACAATGGTAGAATAGAAGCTGTCCTTGAGTCTGGTAGTTTGTGCTCCCAGTTGGAGGGAGGAGAAGAGAGACTATACAGCTGACTTCTGCTGGCTGATCTGCACAGGATATAAGGATATAAGGACGTGGCCCAGTGTTTTCCATGGATCATCCTCCGCAGAACTGTTCTCACGTCCACGATGGTGTCTGTAGGTTCAGGTGTACTGGAGGCTCTGGAGGGGGGGGGGGCGGGTGCTGGTAATGTAGCCATTCCATTATGTTCAAAAAGCACTCAGCTCATCGTTTAGATTCAGGGACGCTGCAGAAATAACAAGTCCAAATGTGCACTAGGCTCCCATTCTCTGCTGAAAGGAAAATTGAGAAATCCCCCTAAAGCTGCAGTGAGCTGGAACCTTTGAGACATGTCACAGATCAGTCACTGTTTTGTACAATGATCAGGTTTTATAACATTTCCCTCAGTATCAGCAAACAAAGGAGCTGGTCATGACTCCAGGAAGAGGGACAGTGCATACACTCCTGTTTACATCAATGGTGCTGAGGGTTGAGTTCCCAGAAGTGGATATCACCAATAGCTCATCCTAGACCAACCACATAGATGTCACGGACAAAAAAGCTGAGCAGGACCTTTATCGATGCACCTATCCAAGCGCACAATGGCTTGGTATGTGAAATGTCCTGCTTGTAACCGCAACAAAAAGAAGAGAGATGAGGTCACAGCTCAGCACATCACAGAAACGAGGTACCCCTCTATGGACTCTGTCCATTCTTGTCCCTACCTCAGTAAAGCAGCCAGCATAATCAAAGACCTCACACATCATGGACTTCTATCTCTTCTACCCTCTCCCATCAAGCAGAAGATACAAAAGCCTGAACATATGTACTACCAGACACAAGGGCAGCTTCTATCCCACTGTTATAAGACTCTTGAGTGGACCTTTTGTGTGATAAGATTCTTGATCCCACCATCTATCTCATTATGATCATGCACTTTACCATTTATCCGAAGCTTTTACAGCTTATTCTGCATTGTTATTGTTTTTACCTTGTTCTACCTCAAAGCACTGTGTAATGATTTTGATCTGTATGAACAGTGTACAAGACAAGCTTTTCAACGTATCTTGGTATGCATGACAATAATAAACCAATACCTATACCAATAGAGGTTTATTCAGGGATTGCACATCCTGTCACAGTCATCCCTCATCATTCAGCAAGAGTTCATGATGAGAAGTCTTCTGAGCATGGTTATTCTTCTGGTCCATTCCATGTCGAAAGGCTTTAGCCTTGTCTTTCTGTGTTCAGAACGATTATGCAAGGTTGGATATAACTAGAGGTTGTATCTGCCTTTGGACGTGGCAATAGTAGGCTCCTGATGTAATGAGAAGGGAAAAGGAAAGGGGACTTAGGAGTGTTTTTTTTAGCTTTCAGTGATGGTTCTTAATTCACCTTAAGGACAAGACCATAATTAGTTTCAATCATTACAGGTATGGTCATAGAGACATCTTAGCAATAAAAGAACATCCATTCATTTAGATTGTTTAGACTGTTGCAGCAATGAACTGGGATATACAAGAATATTACACACCAGGGACCCTGTGGACTCACAACACACTGGAGGAACTCAGCAGGTCGGGCAGCATCCATGGAAACGATGAGTTGACGTTTCGGGCTGGAACCCTTCGTCAGGACTGAAGAGGGAAGGGGCAGAGGTTCCGGCCTGAAACGTCGACTCATCGTTTCCACGGATGCTGCCCGACCTGCTGAGTTCCTCCAGTGTGTTGTGAATGTTGCTTTGACCCCAGCATCTGCAGAGTATTTTGTGTTTACGGGACCCTGTGGAGGCTGGAAACCCAGAACAAAACACACAAAATGCTTGTTCAACTCAGCATGTCAAGCAGCATCTATGGAAATGAAGAAACAGTCGGTGTTTTGGGCCGAGACGTTTCTTTAGGACTGGAGAGGAAGGGGGAAGAAGCCAGAATAAGAAGGTGGGGGGAGGGGGAGGAGGACAATCTATAAGGTGACGGATGAAGCCTGATGGGTGGTTGGGAGGGTATGGAGTAAAACACTGGGACGTGTTAAGTGGAAAAGGCAAATGGCTGGTGAAGAAGGAATCTGATAGGAGAAGAGTTTGGATCATGGGAGAAAGCGAAGTAGGAGGGGGACCAGGGAGAGGTGAAATACAGATGAGGAGAAGAGGTTAATGGCAAAATGACGAAGAGGGAGAGGGAAGGGGAGAGGTTACCAGAAGTTGGAGAAATCAATATCATGCCATCAGGTTGGAGGCTACCTAGATGGAAGTGTTTCTCCTCCAACCAGAGAGTGGCCTAATCGTGGGATTTGTAAGTACTGTACCACATCATTAAATAGAGTGCTATACAGGTATTTCATAAAGAAATCACACATTGTATCTTGACACGTGACTCATGGTCTAAAAGTAAACATGAAGCAAATCGTAGATCTGAGGCTGTCAGACAGGAACAGCAAAGCATAATGGTGAAGATCAAATGAGTTTGGCAGTTCTCGGAGAAAAGAGATCCAGACAACAATCCAAAGTTGATTAGGAGCTTGAAATCTTCAACCACTATCTGAAAATGGACATAGACCGTGATGGGCTACACCAGAAGATGTTCCATGAGGACCTGAAGATGATAGGTATCTGATGGAAAACGTCTGGATGCAAAATACTGCCCTTTTGATGGTGTGTGGAGGGGGTAAGTGCCCACAAACTTGAGAGACACACAAAGGGAAAACGGGAGCATGCTCCTGCCATAGAAATAGACTATGCCACCCTGGGTTAGAAAAGTTATGCAGGACTGAGATCAGTCTACTGGAAGATGACACATGAAGAACTGATAGCAACTTGCTGATCAAAAGTGCCCAGTACTAAGTGAAAGGGTCCTAAATCAAATATATTCAGGATGTTTGATGAAATGTTTGGAAGCTTTTGATGATTTGAGAAAACTTAAAAGGAAATCCAAGACCAGAAAGATGTTACAGCTGAAACTTTATTGTGCTGAGAGGGGACCGTCACCTGAATAGCTAACTTAGACCATAAAGACAAAAAAGATAATCAAGATAGGTTCCAGCTCCTACTGTCAGCAATGGAAGAAATTGTGACAGCTTTGGTAAAAGCCAAAGTTTGCAGCAGGCTTGGTGCCCCAGCAGCTGTGGAATATGGAGCCAGATAAATGAGACCTTTATTAACAACCACAGATTGATGAAAGAAGCTCCTCTTCTATCTCTAGAGACGGAAATTCTTTGTAGAAAATTATCACTCATCATGAGAGCAAATCTACAAAGAGCAATTCATTGAACACAAACAAAACCAGGATTAACACCAGCAACATTGAATGTAACCTATGACAAGGGAAAGATGTACCTCACCAAATAAAGCTGCAACTCACTGCAGAGAGAGGCAACTGCACCCAGTCCGTCAAGCACTCAACATCTTGCTGTCTGAATTATATTTGTATGTGATATTGAACAAGTGTGTTTCTGTTTTAGAATCAATCATCCAGATTAACAGTTTTAACAAAGAAGATTTAATCTCATCCTCTATTATTCAGCAGTTTAATAATATTATCTTTGGGGAAACTTAAAATATATTTCTTGGAGGTGCGTGGCCTGTAGTCTAAAAATAAATATAAGTAGATTTGAATCATTTAGTAGATTTAATGACAGAGCTTTGAATGCAAGATGTAACATCCATACAAATTCTAATAGATTAATTCATGAAGGATCCTTTCAGGCATATATCATGATTGATATGTCAATATTTGAAATCTCCATACCAAGGTAATTGGCAGTAGCAATCACATGAGGATTACTTTATTGTATCTGCTTGAATCATACACATTTCTGATCATGTGGGTCAGCTGCTTATCCATCTAATTGGATGTCATCTAGAGTAGCTGCTGTTTCTGTAATCATCTGATAGAACACTGAGCTGAGAGGCCTTGTGTTGCCCAGAAGTGTTTTTTCTTTGCTTTTCCACGTTTGCATTTACATTATTGGCAGAACATCTGAGATAAAAACCAAGCTCGTGACAGCAAGAGAAGGCAAACTCAATGCTTCCACTTCGGTGTCAGTGATGTCGGCGTGAGTTGTTCCAATGCACATCAGGGGAAGGATCCCCCTCTTGCAACCTGAGTAGGTCCGCTCCCTCCTGCTCCTTGCTGAGACAATCTCCTGCTGCTTGCAATTTTAGCTTGGCAGACAAAATGGGAAACATTATTCTGAATTCAGTGATAATATGGCTGCGTCATTTGTTTTGTGAGACTTTGCCTGCCAGTTTCTAAGTGTGGGTGTGTGTGATTTGCTGTCTCGGCATTGCAGCCAAATATAGCATGTGCAGAGAGCAGTTCCAAGTGTAAGAGCTCTCACCTGAACATAATTCGGGAGACTGTGGGATTCCTTTCACCCCTGCTCCATATGGGTTCTGTTAATGTGAATGGACAGCTCAGTGGCTGCCATCTGCCTGGTCTTCTGCTGTGCTCCTGAATGGCCTTCTTGCCCCCTCACACCAGGGACTTACTCCAGAAGGATGTTGAAATTCCGTTGGAAGGATCATGGGTGAGTAGAGGAGGGGTTGTCTACAGTGTAGATCCAGCCCCCTCTATTTCTCTGTCTCCTATTTCAATCCAGCACAAGCCCACAGCAGTTGTATCAGAGCTGTGGTTCAGGGGAGAATTCCCATTGATGTGATTTAGCACAGTAAAATACCTTCCAGCTGCATTGAATACATAATTTATGCATTATATCCTTTCTTGTATCCTACCTGTCCATCCAGCATCCTCTTTGACTTTCTACCATCAGGCAGGAGACTCCGATGCATAAAAACAAGAATGGTCAAGATGAGTAACAATTTCTTCCCCCAGGCCATTATGCTTCTGAACTCACTGCTGCATTGTATTCAACGTGTCACTGGTTAATCGGTACTGTACCTTACAATATTTAATATTAATGCACTTTAGTTTGTTATTTATCTGTGATTCATCTGTAGTTTTTATCCTTACCTTCATAAGTTATTGTGTGTTACAGTATGTGTGTTAAGTGATTCACACCCTGGTTCGAAGAAACGCTGTCTCATTTCTATATACATTATATACATCTATGTAGTTAAATGACAATAAACTTCACTTAACTTGACCTATGAGGTTGGCCAGTGAATATATACCTGCACTTGTACAATCTCTAAAGATTAAGACTTGTGTCTCAGTCTTAAATAGAGACTCAATTGCAAGATTGATTAGTACTCTATTTAAGGAGGGAAGGAATTCTTAGCCATTTGTACATATTTAAGTGGAACCTTAAACAAGATAAAAATTCCCAGTATGCTCGACAGGATTGTCATCCATCAAATGGCAACTGTGATTAAGGTATCTATTTATAGATGCTTATAACCTTCTCATGTTGATTTCTTAAAATGTTATGTGCAGTATTATAAGCATTCACACACCAAAGCTAAGCTCTGAGAGATGAAGAGGAATGATTATGGAACAGGTAAAAGAATGGAAGCGTATTTTTTGCTCTGTGGATGAGTTGTGTACTTAAGTGCTTGAGGGTGTAACATGACCCGTATAGCTGGAGTACCTTATGTAAGTCAACATCCAGTGATCTGAATATAAAAGCCTTCTCTAGGTTTGCTCATGTGTCTGGAGAATAGTTGAGGATTTAACTCCGCAGTGAGTGCAAAGATATGAACTCTCTGGAAACTCCATCATTGTTCTATATGATTGCAGCATTGTGAAGTGTCAGAAACAAAGGTCGTATCTTTCCAGTCTGACCATCAGACCAAAGGATATAAGAACAGAATCAGGCCATTTGGCCCATCGAGTCTGCTCTGCCATTTCATCATGGCTGATCCAATTTTCCTCTTAGCCCCAATCCCCTGCCTTCTCCCCGTATCCCTTCATGCCCTGACCAATCAAGAATCTCTGGACCTCTGCCTTAAATATACAAAAAGACTTGGCCACCATAGCTGCCTGTGGCAAAGAATTCCACAGATTCACCACTTTCCGCCTAAATAAATTCCTCTTCATCTCCGTTCTAAAAGGACACCCCTCTATTCCGAGGCTGTGTCTTCTGATGGTAGACTCTCCCATCATAGGAAACATCCTCTCCTCATCCACTCTATCAAGATATTTCTTCATTCAATAGCTTTCAATTAGGTCACCCCTCCTTCTTCTGAATTCTAGTGAATACAGGCCATGAGCCATCAAACATTCTTCATATATCAAGCCATTCAATCCTGGAATCATTTTTGTGAACCTCCTTTGAACCCTCTCCAGTTTTAGCACATCCTTTCTAAGGTAAGGGGCCCAAAACTGCTCACAGTACTCCACATGAGGCCTCACCAATGCTTTATAAAGTCTCAACATTACATTCTTGCTTTTATATTCTAGTCCTCTTGAAATGAATGTAAACATTGTATTTACCTTCCTTACTAGACCTCACCTGCAAATGAACCTTTAGGGAATCCTACACAAGGACTCCTAAGTCATCTTGCCCCTCATATTTTTTGTATTTTCTCTCTATTTAGAAAATAGTCAACCCTTTCATTTCTTCTATCAAAGTGCATGACCACACATTTCCTGATACTGTATTCCATCTGTCATTTGTTTGCCCATTCTCCTAATCTGTCTAAGTCCTTCTGTAGCCTCTCTATTTCCTCAAAACTACCTGCCTCTCCACCTATCTTCATATCATCTGCAAATTTTGCAACAAAGCCATCAATTCCATCATCCAAATCATTGACATATACAAAGAATCGGTCCCAACACCGACCCCTGGGGAACACCACTAGTCACTGGCAGCCAAGTAGAGAAGGATCCCTAATTCCCACTCTTTGCCTCCTGTCAAGCAGCCACACTAGAAATTTAACTGTAATACCATGGGTTCATAGTTTGTTAAGTAGCCTCATATGTGGCACCTTGTCAAAGGCCTTCTGAAAATCCAAGTACAAAACATCAACCAATTCTCATTTGTCTGTCTTGCTTGTTACTTCTTCAAAATATTACAACAGATTTGTCAGACAAGATTTTCCCTTGAGGAAACCATGCTGACTACGGCCTATTTTATCTTATGCCTCCAAGTACCCTGTGACCTCATCCTTAATAATCGACTCCAATTATTGAGGTCAGACTAACTGGCCTATAGTTTCCTTTATTCTGCCTCTCCCTTCTTGAAGAGTGGAGTGACATCTGCAATTTTCCAGTCTTCTGGAACCATACCAGAATCTAGTGATTCTTGAAAGATCATTACTAATGCCACCACAATCTCTTCTACCACCTTTTTTCAGAACTCTGGGGTGTACTCTATATGGTTCAGGTGAGTCAAATAACTTCATGCTCTTTAGTTTCTCAAGAACCTTCTCTCTAGCTATGGTAACTTCACACACTTCATGACCTCTGACACCGGGAACTTCCACCATACTGCTGGTGTTTTCCACAGTGAAGGCTGATGCAAAATGCTAATTCAGTTCATCCGCCATTTCCTTGTCCCTCATTACTACCTCTCCAGCATCGTTTTCCAGCGGTCTGATATCCATTCTCGTCTCTCTTTTAGACTTTATGCATCTGAAGAAACTTTTGGTATCCTCTTTAATATTATTGGCTAGCTTACTTTCATAGTCTATCTTTACCTTCTTAATAACTTTTTTAGTTGCCTTCTGTTGGTATTTAAAAGCTTCCCAATCCTCTAACTTCTCACTAATTTTTGCTCTATCATACGCCTTCAGCCACCTGATTCAGGTTTAAGAGATGCTTTAACATTATTCTGAAGAAAATCAGGAAAGTGCTAGTGCCCTGAGCAATATTCACTCAGTCAACATCAGAAAAACAGACTTACTGGTCATTCTCACATTTTTGTTTGTGGGAACATCTTGCACACAAACTGTGTTTCTCATATTACAGATCTCCCATTGAGATTGAGTCACTTCTCGTTGAAATTGTGCACTATGTGTTTGCATTGTCTTGCAGCTATATTGTATGACTACCATTGTAGCTAAATACTGAATACGTCACCCTTTGTTAATGGCCCAGGAGAAAGAACAGGACCATGCATGTCTTGATTGAGGGTGTCTTTCATAATGTCGATGACCACTTACCATATTAAATACTACCACTAAGTTTTGCTGTGGAAAGATCTTCTGGAGGTCATTCGTCAGTGGAGAAGAGAAGAAGTCAATGGTTCCTAGATTGAGTACCTGCATCCTGTTGAGCACGACTTGGAATCTCAGCTATAGCTTTTACTTATTTACTGAGATAGAGAGCAGAATAGGCCACGCCAACCAGCATTAACCCTAGCCTAAAGAAGGACAACTTACAATGACCAATTAACCGGTAGGTCTTTAGACCGTGGGAGGAAACCCAGAGATCACAGGGAGAACACTCAAACTCCTTTCAGGCAGCACTGGGAATAGAACCTGGTTTGACGGCACTGTAACCCAATGTGCTAACCGCTACACCACCGTGCCACCAATTGTTTTCCCTTTCAGGTTTTTTTCAACTCATCTCTGGAAGTTGCAGTTCAATACATCTCCATTGTTTTTCTGCCTGTGTGTCTGGTGTCAATGGAAATGCCAAAGGCTTCATGAAAATTTCTTGACGAGGACATAAGATGATAAGATGAGAGGCAACGATCGTGTGGATAGACAGAGGCTTTTTCCCAGGGCTGAAATGGCTGCCACAAGAGGGCACAGGTTTAAGGTGCTTGGGAGTAGGTACAGAGGAGAAGTCAGGGGTAAGTTTTTATGCAGAGTGATGAGTGTGTGGAATGGGCTGCCGGCAATGGTGGTGGAGGCAGATACGATAGGGTCTTTTAAGAGTCTTTTGGATAGGTACACGGAGCTTAGAAAAATAGAGGGCTATGGGCAACCCTAATAATCTCTAAGGTAGGGACATGTTCGGCACAGCTTTGTGGGCTGAAGGGCCTGTATTGTGCTGTAGGTTTTCCATGTTTCTATAAGGTAAGATTTGGCGAATCCATGCATTCCAGTCTTATTAAATGTAATCCCAGCTGTCTGCCTGTAAAGGGCAGGCAGTACATTAAGGGAATCATAGATAAGTGCATGAAGGTGAATGGAAGAGAAGATTGTTTTCAGTGGATACGATGAAGCAAGCAGAGTGGCAGCACGGTAGCATAGTGGTTAGCACAACGCTTTACAGTTCCAGCAACCCGGTTTCAATTCCCACAGCTGCCTATAAGGAGTTTGTATGTTCCCCCCAAGACCGTGTGGGTTTCCTCCGGGTGCTCCGGCTTCCTCCCACAGTCCAAAGATGGACTGGTTGGTAGGATAATTGATCATTGTAAATTGTCCTGTGATTAGGCTAGGATTAAATCGGTGGTTACAGGGCATCATGGCTCAAAGGTCCGGAAGGGCCCATTCCATGTCGTATGTCAATAGAAATAAAAATTCAAAAAAAAAACACTTTATTTGATAAAGAAGTCCAAACAGGTGCATGATATGTTCAAGTCCTTGGATTGTACACTTTCAAAGAGTCCATTTGAGCAGTTGTTGGCATGGATAACTGAGTCCATGTTCTGCTGGTTCCAAGGGAGACAAAAGGCATAAGTAAGTGCAGTGAGATTAGGAATGCGTGAAGTTATTACGTGCATAATATACATAACTACATTTCAGTCAAGTCAATGTGGCCGAGTGTTGTTTCCATGTGCCTAGTTATAATTAATTTTGTCCCCATGTGCCCCCTGCAAAAGCAAGCATGCTAAAACATGACTGATATTCAGAAGCACCCTTGCTGTAGGTAGTATTTGTGAGTTTGCTGAAGGGCTACCCCAATGATCTTACCCTATATTACCCTGGTTTCGGCTAGTGGCTTAATATAGGGGGTGATAGCCCCCAGCCTGGCCAAACTTAAGAAATCTCATTTAGGTGGATGCTGCGCGATGTGTTCCCTGTTACCCCGAAATAAAAAACAGTACACAATATGCGATTAAGCAATTAAGCTTTATAATTGTTACTTTGACTATATGGTTAGTAAAGAAACGAAAAAAAGAAAAAAGGGCCCAATCTTATTAAACAGTCTGTTGTGCAATGTTGGAGCTCACTGATAAGTTGAACGTCCACCATCAACCTCCTCCGATCGTCGCTGCCCTTCGGACCCTCGCTCCAAGTCCACCCCATCTGGCGGTCTACCAACTCCCTCCATTCGCGTCTTCTCTCCTCATCTCTCCCCAGCAAAAGACCACAAAAATCTCTCTTCCAGCTTACAAGAAAGAACAACAGCATTCCTAACCCTGTTATCTCTAGTCATAACCCAAACATTGCTGCTACAGAGAAACCATTACATCATCAATGAAACCTTACAGCATATTACACAGCAGTGAAACCCTACAGCATGTTACATAAGGAAGGAAAGACAAGATCTATGACTATGAGAGTAGTTGACATATTCAGCCATGGTGGGTGGAGAAAATGTGTTTGATGTGGTTTTGAAGGACAGCTGTGATGGCATAACGATGTGTCAGATGGAGGTGGATAGAGGGGATGTGAGGAAGTACTCAAACCTGCAGACCTGATCTGACACCAGCAGTTACGTTTGGGAAGACACAGAGTATCAAGATTATAATCACCAGAGACTCTGCAGACGCTGGAAATCCAGAGCAACACACCTCAAATGCTGGAGGAACTCAGCATCTATAGCAATGAATAAACTGCCAATATTTTGGGCCGAAACCCTTCTTCAGGGCTGACAGAGGGAAAATGGCAGAATAAGAAGGTATGGGTGGGGGGAAGGAGTAGAAGCTAGAAGGTGATAGGTGAAGCCAGGTGGGTGAGGGAGGGGAGAGTGAAGCAAGAAGCTAGGTGATAGGTAGAAGAGGTAAAGGGCTGGAGAAGGAGGAATCTAATAGGAGTGGATCATGGGAGAAGGGGAAGGTGGAGGGGTGCTAAGGGGAGTTGACGGGTAAATGAGGAGAAGGGGTAAGAGGAAAAATGATTTTAAAAGAATAGGCTCTTAGTTTCTGGATCAGTGATGAAATCCGATTAAATTTCGGCAAGATTCAAGTCTGAACTAGCTCTATGTAAGGGTAATGCAAATAGTCCCACTCCCCTGCCTTTTCCCATGACTTGTTTCCCTTTCAGAAGCTACAGATGAATACGTCTCCACTATTTCTCTGCCTGTGCCTGCTGTCTCAGTGGAAATGCTAAAGGCTTCATGAAAATTTCTTGACGAGGACATAAGGTAAGATTTGGCGAATCCGCGCTTTCCAGTCTTATTAAATGTAATCCCAGCTGTCTGCCTGTAAAGGGCAGGCAGTACATTAAGGAAATCATAGATAAGTGCATGAAGGTGAATGGAAGAGAAGATTGTGTTCAGTGGATATGATGAAGCAAGTAGACTGGAAGGAGGCTCATGTGGAGGATAAACAAAATGACCTGGCTCTGCAATAAATTCTACCTAACCATATTGCAGCCTCTGCAAAAGAGCCCTGTTGAGATTGCATCTGTAACACTGTGCACAAGTCTGGTCACCATATCCAAGGAAGATTATACTTACACCAGTGTAACTGCAGTCAATATTCAACAGATTGATTCCTGGGCTGCAGATTTACCCTGTGAAGAGAAGTCAGGTATCATACTCTCTTTTCAATCTAGAAGACTGAGAGATATTCTTGATGAAACATACATCATTTAAGGATTTGAAAGGAATTACAGGGTGTGAGGATAATTCAGGAAATAGGCACCGAGATAAAATATCAGCAAAGGTTTTATTGAACATAGGAGCTGCTGCGAGGGACAGAACAGTCCCTATTTTATATTTTCTTATGGGCTTTAGAACCTTATTTGTTGAATCATAACTCTGACGGAGAAAGCCTGATTAGGATGTTCGGGAATTCAGATCAGACCAAAAGTGAAGCTTGAGGAGATCCCAGGATTGGGGGCAACACAGTAACATAGCAGTTAGTGTAACGCTATTACAGGCCAACGACCAAGGTTCCACTCCACCTCTGCATTGAGAATCAGCATCAGAACCAGGTTCAATATCACCGACGTATGTCGTGAAATTCGTTGTCTTTGCAGCAGCAGTACGATGTGATCATAGTAATAAGAAATATGTGAATTACAGTGAGTATATGTATTAAATAGTTAAATTAAATAAGTAGAGCAAAGAAAGAAATTAAAAGAAGTGTTGAGGTAGTATTCATGGGTTCAATGTCCATTCAGAAATCAGATGGCAGAGGGGAAGAAGTTGTTCCTGAATCGTTGACCGTGGGTCTTCACACTTCTAGGCTTCCTCCCTGATGGTAACAATGAGAGAAAGGCATGACCTGAGTGATGGGGGTTATGGGGGTATGTTCTCCCTGTGACTGCATGGGTTTCCTCCAGGTGCTTCAGTTTCCAAAAATGTATGGGTTATTCGGTTAATTAGTCATGTGGGTGCAACTGGGCAGCGTGAACTCATTGGGCCAGAAGGGCCTGTTGCCATCGTGTATCTCTTAAAAAAAAATCACAGGATGGGTGAAGTGGGACAGGAAGATGAGAAGGCCTCAGGTGAATGGTGGACCTGGATGAGGTCACGGCATGTGAGTGAGCTGGGGTGAGAGAAAGCTACAATATGGAATGAGGTGGGACATAGAGTTAGAGGTGGCAGTATGTGTGAAGAATTTCACAGAATTCACCTCCAGGAGTCACAGCAGAACTATAGAAAATTGACTCTGAAACTTCATTAGGATGGGGGCAGTTACCTTTGGTTCGTTTCGGTAGGTCAAATATGATGGCAGAATGTAGTATGGCATTGTAGAGGATCAGAGGGATCTTGGGGTCTGGGTCCATAGGATGCTCAAAGCAGCTGTTCAGGTTGACTCTGTGGTTAAGAAGGCGTACGGTGTATTGGTCTTCATCAGTCGTAGAATTGAATTTAGGAGCCAAAAGATAATGTTGCAGCTATATAGGACCCTGGTCAGACCCCACTTGGAGTACTGTGCTCAGTTCTGGTCACCTCACTACAGGAAGGATGTGGAAGCCATAGAAAGGGTGCAGAGGAGATTTACAAGGATGTTGCCTGAATTGGGGAGCATGCCTTATGAGAATAGGTTGAGTGAACTCGGCCTTTTCTCCTTGGAGCGATGGAGGATGAGAGGTGACCTGATAGAGGTGTACAAGATGATGAGAGGCATTGATCGTGTGGATAGTCAGAGGCTTTTTCCCAGCGCTGAAATGGTTGCCACAAGAGGACACAGGTTTAAGGTGCTGGGGAGTAGGTACAGAGGAGATGACAGGGGTAAGTTTTTTACTCAGAGAGTGGTGAATATGCGGAATGGGCTGCCAGCAACAGTGGTGGAGGTGGATATCATAGGGTCTTTTAAGAGACTTTTGGATAGGTACATAGAGCTTAGAAAAATAGAGGGCTGTGGGTAAGTCTAGTAATTTCTAAGTTAGGGACATGTTCGGTCTGTATTGTGCTGTAGGTTTTCTGTGTTTCTATGTTTCTAACCAGAAACAGCTCAACAGGAATCAGGAGTTTGCTTCCATGGCAGTACTCTATCGGGTAACATGGTGTTTCCCAATAATGAGTTATTCCTTTAATGCATCTTCAGCTTTTTATTTTTATTTAATCCTCTCTTTCACACATAAGTAGATTTAATTTCATTACCACTTTTTAATCCTCAACCTGCACTGTCTGATCTTCAGTGAGGCAGAGGGAAAGAGAAGTTTCTGAATACACCCATAGTGCAATTTTTTCAAAGACGTCTTTATTGTTCAAACACCTGTAGAATATATAACTTTTACTTTAAAAATACATCATTTTAATTAGGCCAGTGTATTTTATTTCCAGGATTATTCACATATAGACACTGGGCAGTGTATGCCAGGAACAATAGATGCCTTACTCAGGAAGGCTATACGTTGTGAAAATTATTTTGTTTAAAAAACAGTATTTTTTAGCCTGAGTGAATCAAGTGAGTGCATGCATGCCTTGACCACTCTCATGAACTCTGTGCTATCACATTCAGCATCTTATGCTGTAAGGCAAACTTAAATAGGATCCCTCATATCTTTGCGGTGTACTGGGATGTGGCCACTATCGCATGCAAACAGCTACTTGGAGCCACAGCTTAGAGCTGAGTGTCTGGTGGGGGCCAATGGTGAGTGAGCTGCCCCAGAATGGGATCGATAAGCCCCTTCACCAGAGATGCTGCCCTTCACTGGACACCCCATACACCCTGAAGACCATAAAATATCAAGAAATGTCCTTGGCAAGCAGGGTCAAAGGAGAATCCCGGGGTTTTTATACTTTCTTAAGAAAAAGATGATAACTAAGGAGAAGGTAGATCCACTCAAAGATAAAGTGGGGACTTGGTGCTTAGAGTTAGAGCAAGTGGCTGGGATACTAAATGAATACCTTTTGTCAGTATTTACTGAAGAGAAAGATTTGGAGGGCAGTGAAGGCAGGGTGGGGCATTTTATGCTGGGACATTTTGAGGTTAAGGGGGAGGTAATGCTGGGTCCTCTGAAAAGCATTAAGGCTGTTAAGTTTCCAGGGCTTGACGGCAGATATGCCAGAATATTGAAAGAATATTCTGAATAAAGAATAGTCACTATAAAGAATAGTCACTAGGACTATGACAAAGATTATTATGTCCTCACTAGCAACAGGTGAAGTTTGCCTGAGGACTAGAGAGTAGCAAATTTTGCACCTTTGTTCAAGAAGGGAAATAAGGATAATTCAGATAATTATAGATCTTCATATCAGTGGTAAGGAAGCTATTGGAGAGGATACTGAGGGATAGGATTTATGTACATTTGGAAAGACACGCCCTGATTAGGGAAGCCAGCATGGCTTTGTACAGGGTAAGTCATGTCTTACAAACTTGATTGAGCTTTTTGAGGAGCTGGCAAAGATAGCTGATGAGGTTAAGCAGTAGAAATTATTTACGTGGACTTTAGTAAGACATTTGACAAGGTCTGTCATAGCAGGTTGTTTCAGGAGATAAAGCTGCAAGAGATCCAAGCTAAATTACAAGTTTGAATTTGGAATTGGCTTGCCCTTAGAAGGCAGAGAATAGAGGTGGAAGGTTGTTGTTCTGGCTTGAGATCCTTGACCACTGGTGTTCCACAAGGATCAGTTGGGATCGCTGCTGTATATGATATATAGCAATGATTTGGATGAAAAAGTAGATGGCTGGATTAGCAGATTTGCAGATGACACCAAGACTAGGGGAGTTGTAAAGGACCATCAAAGAAGGTGGTGTGATTATACATCAGTTGCAGATATGGGCAGAGGTGTGGCAAATGGAGTTCGGTCTGGTGGGGTGTGAGGTGTGCACTTTGGAAGGACAAAAGGAAGGAGAAAATATACAATTAATGGTAGGCCCCTTAATAAGGGATCTTGAAGTCAAAAAACTCAAGTGGCCACACTGGTGGATAAGCTGATAAAAAGGCAAATAGAATACCTGCCTTCATTGGTAGGGATGTTGAATATAAGAGTAAGGAAGTCATGTTGCAGCTATATATAACTTTAGTCAGACCACAATTGGACTATTGTGTGCAGTACTAGTCGTCCCATTATAGGAAGCGTATGGAAATTGTGGTATCAGGCAGCTTGGTGGAGTTTAAGAGGCTTTTCAATAGGCACCTGAATATGAAGGTAATGGTGGGAGATGAATGATAAACAGGAGGAGGACATTTAATTATAAATTGGCATCAAGATTGGCACAACATCATGGGCTGAATGGCTTTCAGTGCTGTACTGTTCTGTGTTCTATGCAGCAAGCCATTCTGCATTGGGGTAGGAGCGAAATAGGTGAAAAAGGTGCCTGGAATGAGAAATATCATTCATAGAACACCTATGTCTCACTTGTGTCAGTAGCCATTTTATTGGCCTATATCTGGTCTCTAAATAGCCCCTGTATAGGTGCAACTACCTATGGTAGAGGTCTCATGTATGGCATTCAAGACAGTGAAATATTCTGACTTAGAAATTACAAAACAGCATGTGTGGGTATAGAAGAGTACAGCATGTGTGGGTATAAAAAGAGTAAAGTTTTATAGTTAAGCAATATGCATTTGAATGCCTGACACAGCATAATGTTGTTGTGTTTCCAGTCATATGTGGTATCACTCACAGTTCTTTACTTTTCCCCATCAGGTTTCCACTCTCCCACCTTGCTTACAATCGAATTCCAGTTCTTACTTGGAGCGAGACCTTTGTCTTTGTTAAAATTCTTTTCCTCTAGTTTCCATGCCAATGTCTCTTGGGACTGCCTGGTAAAGGAAGCCATTGAAATAAAACTAGAGGAAAAGAATTGTAACAAGAGCGAAGGTCTCGCTCTAAGTAAGAACTGGGATTTGATTGTAAACAAGGTGGGAGAACGGAAGCCTGATTGAATGAGGACTAACCAATCAGGAGGGATGGACTACAGGGTATAAATACCACCAGACTAGACATTCATGATGAAGATGGCAGAGCTGGTCATCAAAATGTTGCTTAAAATCTATACCTGTATCTGGCTGGAAGCCGGTGAAGAGCTTATTCATCATTTATACCATGAAAGCACTAGGTCCTTTTTGAACATAAGAAACACACACAACCAGCCCACCTTTCCCCTTACAAGTAGAGTGCACCCTTCTGCTGTCTCCTTCTATGCTGAGCATGCATACGTTTCTGTACAATTTTTTCTTGATGGACGTCCTGCCCCTTATCTGAGTCAGCTATGTTATCATCCATCACGGGCTGAGTTTCAGTGCCTTTGACGTGTAGAAATTGACTTCTTAAACAGACTGTGGAAAAGTGTTTGCATCATTGCTGTCTTATTTATTATTGAGCTGAGCTGCAGTCTGCATGTCACGCAAATCATAAAAACTACACTTTCATTTCCTGAGCTTTAAAGCGTGTTCCTGCCCCCACCTTTATACCTAGAATGTGCACCAGGGGGAGTTATGACAGACTCTATTTCAGATCCTTTCCTCTCCTCACTACGGGAAGGACCCTGCACCCAATCCTGAGGGATGTTGGCGCAGGTTTTAAGTTAAAAAAAATCCTGAACGATCCCAAAACATGGAAAAGGTGCTTTAAACGTATTAGAACAAGTTTCATTATCACTGACATTCACTCAGTGTCCACATCTGTACACCTGCTCGTTAATGTAAATATCTAATCAGCCAATCACGTGGCAGCAACTCAATGCATTAAAACGTGCAGACGTGGTCAAGAGCTTCGATTGTTGTTGCGATCAAACATGAGAAGGGGGAAGAAATGTGATCTAAGTGACTTTGACCGTGGAATGACTGACCCTACAGAGGATTGTAAAAACCGCTGGGAAGATCACTGGAGTCTCTCCCCCCCCTTATTTGCGACATTTACCGAGGGTGTTATATACAAGGGGTCCCAAACATTGTTGAGGAACCCTACCACCCATCCCATAATCTCTTTGACCCACTCCCTTCAGGACAGAGATACAAAAACATCAGGACTAGGACTGCCAGACTGGGTAACAGCTTCCTCCCTCGGACTGTGAATGTAATGAATGCCCTGCCACCATTGAGGTCTTGTCACTAGGACAGCAGGCTCTTACTGTTTACTGTACTGTCTACTGTCTAATGTCTACTTGCATTGTGAATGATACTTTATAAACCTCTTTGCGGTAATATTTGCTGTGATTGATATATGTTTTATGTTTTGTGGGTGCACCGTGGTCCAGAGGAACATTGTTTTGTTTGATTGTGTATATATATATGTGCAGTCAGATTACAATAAACTTGAACTTGAACTGAAACTTGGTGCCAGATGGGGTGGTTTGAGTACCTCAGAAACTGCCAAGCTCTTGAGATTTTCATGCTCCACCATCTCTGGCGTTTACGGAGAATAGTATGAAAACAAAAAACATCCAGTGAGTGGCAGTCCTGTGGGCGAAAACGGCTTGTTACTGAGAACGGCCAGGCTGATTCAAACCTGACAGAAAGGAGACGGCGACTTGATTAGCCAAGCGTTACAATGGTGATGTTCAGAAGAGCATCTCTGAACGCACAACACATCGAAGCATGAAGTGGATGGGCTACAGCAGCAGAAAACCATGAACATATACTCAGTGGCCACTTTATTAGGTACAGAGTGGCGACTGAGTGCATGTCATGAAATTTACTGTTTTGTGGTAGCGGAACAGTCCAAGAAATAAAAATTACTGTAAGTTACAACAAATAAGAAAAAAAACACAGACGAGCCTCTACATGGAATAAGTTCACCACAATATTTAAACAGTGTAGAATTTAGAGAATTGTATTTTTTTTTGACAGTACCTGTTCACTGATAGCTACATCATAAAATATTTAACTCTTCTGTGGAGATTTAGTTGCTGAGACCCTGTAGGTTAGAGACCAGTTGGCATTCATAAACTTGGCAAACCAGCAAGCTGGCGATGAATAAGTAATCCAATTAAAAAAGCCTCCAGCTGCTAAACATTATCTATTCTAACAAATACACACTAACAATATTGATAGCAACATAACTACATACCCAGGACATGTAACAGTAGGCAATATAGATATCTGAATTTTGTCAATAGTGAAAATGGAAAGTATTGCAAACACTCAGCAGGTCAGGCTGTAGCTATAGAGTGAAAACCAGAAATTAAGTTTCTGGGTGATGTTTTTTGACGAAAAGTCATTGACTTGCAACAATAACTTTCTTGCTTTTCCTGCTGCATTTGGTTCTGTGTTAACCGGAAATACTGGCCTCCTTTCCTGAAGGCATTGATACTAAACAGATAGAGTTACACGGACTCAAGCAAATTTCTTGAGATATCAGATATTGAATGACGTGGAGGACAATGTAGTTGAAACTCATGTGGTTATTGTCTAATACTGTCACAGTTGCCTTTGCAAAAGAAGATTCAAAGAGTTAAAATGCAACACAGAAATTACATGACAACATTCATACTTAAACAATAGAATTAATAACATATTGTTTCAGAGTCACAGAACACTCCAGCAGAGTACCTGACCCTTTGGCATACCCAATCTATGCTGAACTGTTACTCTGCTTAGTCCCAGCAACCTGTATCTGGACCATAGCCCTCCATACCCTCTTATCCATGTACCTGTACAAACTTCTATTAACAAACTTCTATCCACATTCATATCTTCTGTTGGCAGCTCGTTCCACACTCTCACCACCCTCAGAGTGAAGAAGTTCCCTTAAACATTTCACCTTTCACCCTTAACCCATGGTCAAGCTCAGTGGAAAAAGCCTGCTTGTATTTATCCTATCTATACTCCTCAAAATTTTGTATATCTCTATCCAAATCCTCTCTCATTCCCCTACCCTCCAGCAGTAAAGTCCTAACGTATTCAATATTTTCCTATAGCTCAGGTCTTCAAATCCCACCAATATCCCCGTAACAACAAACAACAGGAATCCTGCAGATGCTGGAAATTCAAGCAACACACATCAAAGTTGCTGGTGAACGCAGCAGGCCAGGCAGCATCTCTAGGAAGAGGTACAGTCGACGTTTCAGGCCGAGACCCTTCGTTAGGACTAACTGAAAGAAGAGTTAGTAAGAGATTTGAAAGTGGGAGGGGGAGGGGGAGATCCAAAGTGATAGGAGAAGACAGGAGGGGGAGGGATGGAGCCAAGAGCTGGACGGGTGATAGGCAAAGGGGATATGAGAGGATCATGGGACAGGAGGTCCGGGAAGAAAGACAAGTGGGGGGGGGGAACCCAGAGGATGGGCAAGGGGTATAGTGAGAGGGACAGAGGGAGAAAAAGGAGAGTGAGAGAAAGAATGTGTGTATAAAAATAAATAACGGATAGGGTACGAGGGGGAGGTGGGGCATTAGCGGAAGTTAGAGAAGTCATTATTCATGCCATCAGGTTGGAGGCTACCCAGATGGAATATAAGGTGTTGTTCCTCCAACCTGAGTGTGGCTTCATCTTTACAGTAGAGGAGGCCGTGGATAGACATGTCAGAATGGGAATGGGATGTGGAATTAAAATGTGTGGCCACTGGGAGATCCTGCTTTCTCTGGCGGACAGAGCGTAGATGTTCAGCAAAGTGGTCTCCCAGTCTGCGTCAGGTCTCGCCAATATATAGAAGGCCACATCGGGAGCACCGGATGCAGTATATTAGTATTACCGCAGTAAGCGGAACAAGTGCTACACATGCCCTTACCACCATTCAGGGCCCCAGACAGTCCCTCCAGGTGAAGCGACACTTCACCTGTGAGTCGGCTGGGGTGATATACTCGGAAAGCTCGTGAAGCAATACGTTTGACACCAGCTTGGCTGCAGGAGCTGCTGGACGGATGTTCAATGACGTCCAGCTGCCTCAGGGGCTCGTCTCCGGATTTACTGTGTGGGTTTGCTCCCGTAGACTTTGTCTCTCCCACAAGGTAATGGGGCTATTTTCCCATAGCTGTGGATCTGGTTCATGAGCAGCAGGGTGTGTCCACACACCGGTGGGCCTGCGTGCTACATGTGCAGGGGCCAGACCTCCTCCCCCGTCTTCTGTAGTTCAGCCCAAGTCCGAAAGGAGTTCATTTTCCGTGTGTTGCTAGCGAGGAGGCACTACATGAGGCTTGCTGTTGGAGTATGTACTGATAGAGAGAGACTTGCACATTCAGTTTTCCTTGTCGCAAGACTGCTAGCCAGCCGTGGAAGCTAAAGTGAGAGCGATATGCACTATCCACTACACTACCACACTAGACGCATCACAATTTTGACACCAATCATTTCAAAAATGATTAAAATACCAATAAAGTACCAATAAAGAATATATATCAACTTCAAGGTGCTGTATTTATTACCTGTGGGACAAAGAGAAAAAATATTTTTGTTGGGTTATAAGTAAAGACATATTTTGCTGTCAGAATTCAAAAAATATGGATGATTCCAGCACCCCACCTTTTCATGTTACAGAAGATAGTTGGGTTAATGATTTAAAGAGAGCAAATTATGAACTCAAGATCTGGAGTGGAGTTTAAACCCATAATCTTCTCATAGCATTGTTGAAGTCCTGCTGATGGAACCAACTAAAACACACACACCTTGGACACTGGTTAGAAACAAACACGCAAGTATAAATGCATATGAAAGATTCAGCCTGCATTATTATTCCATGTATTAATAGATACGCAATCATGATATGCAATGTTGAGAAGTAGGGAATGTGTAGTCTACGTATTATGGGTATAAAAGGACGAGGCTGTTGCCTTTTTAAATCAGTTCCATGCTGACAAGATCACACAAAGAACGAGATATGAGCAAACTTGTCTTACAAAAATGCTCCTGAAAATTATTGTTTTCATAATGCATGCTTTTAGTGTTTGCTTCATGGTACTTAGTAAGTACATTGTACTTTGTGCAAATTACTCTAGCAATACAGAAAATCTCCCAGTTAAAACCTTGTTATAATTATTTGAAAATTATTTTAGCGATAAGTATGTAGACATTGCAGAATCACTGCTATTGTGAAGGAAATAAAAGGACACTTTTGTGATTCTCGTCTCTAGCCTGCTGTTGCTAGGCAGTGGGCAGCTTATCTCCCAGTTTTCACAGACACTGACACAACACAATATGGTGGAGAGTATGTGCATAATAATTGTGTACATAGACATTGTTTACAACTGTCAAATGGTGTAAAAAGAAATGCTGATTTCTCTTTTCAAAACCGAGAAGCTCCATTAGTGTATTCATTCTGTTTTGTAGGACAGTGTCACTTTTCATGCTTTTCACAAGGCAAAATCTCTTCCTCGTTTATTGATGTCTCTATTTATAATATACTTTCCTTTCTTCCCTGCAAAGTGCTATAATGTCACTGTGACTCAGTGGGAAGCAACTGAGTCAGAGGGTTGGGTGCAGTATTCAAGTCCTGCTCCAGAGCATAGGTCTGGGCTGATACCGAGAGTGCAGTACATTGCTCATTGTCAAATTGCTACCGTCTTGTACTGTGCTTGACAAACCTTCTGGAGTTCTTTGAAGAAGTAACTGACAAGATAGGTGAGGGTAGGGCTGTAGGTGTTCTCTCTTTCAACCCTAGCAAGGCCCTTGTCAGGTCTGTCAGAGTGAGCTGATCTGGAAGGTTAGGTCCCACGGAACCCAGGTAGAAATAGTTAGGCAAATGCAAAATTGGCTTGGAGGTAGGAAGCAGAGGATGGTGGTTGAATGCAAACACGAGGAAATCTGCAGATGCTGGAAATTCAAGCAACACACACAAAATGCTGGTGGAATGCAGCAGGCCAGACAGCATCCATAGGAAGAAGCACAGTCGACGTTTCGGGTCTCGACCCAAAACGTCGACTGTGCTTCTTCCTACGGATGCCGTCCGGCCTGCTGTGTTCCACCAGCATTTTGTGGATAGTGGTTGAAGCTTGTTTCTCAGAACAGAGGCCAGTGACTAGTGCTGTGTCGCAAGGGTTGGTGCTGGGACCTTTGTTATTTGCTGGTCATGTAAATAATTTAGATGCAAATGCACAAGGCTTGGTCAGTAAGTTTATGGATGACATGAAATTAGGAGGTGTTGATAGTGAACAAAGTTATTATAAGTTATAGGGGGATCTTAACAGTTAGGGAGGTGGGCCGAGGATTGGCAATGGATTTCAATTCAAATTAGTGCGGATGTGATGCACTTTGGGAGTCAAATCAGCCTAGGGTGCTAGGGAGTGCAATGGAATAGAAGAACTTTGGGGTGTGAGTACATAGTTTATTAAAAGTAGCAACACAGGTAAAGATGCTGGTGAAAAAGATGTTTAGCATGCTGACCTCATCAGTCAGGGCATTGAGTTTATGAGTTGGGACACCATGTTACAGTTGTATAAGTCGATGCTGAGAATTCACTGGAAAATTTATATGCAGTTTTGGCGCCCTGTTAGAGGAAAAAGTACAGAAAAGATTTACAAGGATTTTGCCAAGACTCCAGGGCTTGAGTTACAGGGAGAGTCTGTGCAGTCTGGCCTCTATTCTTTGGAACCAAGGAGAATGAGGATAAACTTACACTGAGGCGTGTATGAGATGGATGTTTGTAGTCTTTTTCCCAGGACTGGTGGATCAAAAATCAAGGGATATTGATTTAGAGTGAGAAGGAAAAGATGTAAAAATGACCTAAGGGGCAACGTTTTTTTTCTGCAGAAGGTGGAGAATACATGGAACAAGCTGCCAGAGGTGGCTGAGGCAGGTACAATAGTATCATTTAAGAAGCACTTGGATAGGTATGTGGAGGGTTGGGTTTGAGAGAATGCAGGAGGCTGGGAATAGCTGGGTGGTCATGGTGGTAAGCATGTAGGTGTTGGGCCGAATGGCCAGCAGCTGTGCTGCTCTGCTGTACGACCGTATGAGCGGAGGCTCCCAGAAGCCTCCAACACTTGTTGGGAAATTATTAAATAAATGAAAGGTATTGCAATTGTAATTAAGAGTTTCTGCACATTTTTACCTACAAGTGATTAATAGAACTATCTTGAATTGTAAAGAACTTTGTACAGTGACCCAACTGGTGAAAGACCCTGATTCACTGGAAGGTCACATGTAACCTCTGTTGTCTATCCATTGTGTGTTGTTAGCCTGGTCACTAGAGGTAGCATTAATGGGATATTTAACAGAAGTTCAAGCACTAAGTATTTTATGGTTTTGGATACCAAAGAAAATGCTTAAATTTTGCTTAGCCTCTTTCATTGTGGCAGCTTTTGCATCGAGCGTCCTCTGTGTAGTCCAGGGCTCCCTGCTAGTTGATTGGTAATCATATCATGAAACACATTGCCAGACAGACCAGATGAGATCTTTGGGGACTAATTTTCTCTGTGCATATTAGATGTGTAATTGCTTCTAATTTTTTGAAGTGGCTGGTGGCGATGTGTAAGTTAACCTCGCCCTCTAGTAGAGGTTATTGTTTCAACACCAGGTAATCAGAATGTAAATACAACACACTCATTGCCAGTTTGAAACTTTCCTATCTTTCCTGTATTTATACAGTAAGATACAAATGAAGGCAATTCATTAATGGAAAGATAGTGCTTCCCCTGTTAGTACCTCCAGTTAAACTCTGTCTTTTTGTGTGCTTCCCCCCAGCTACCAGTCTGTGGTTTTGTATTGCCATATGCTCCTGTCCCGGCTCCTGCCCTACTCCGGCCCCTGTATTACTGAGTACTCTGTCTCTTACCTGTTTCTCATTATTACCTGTATTGCTGCCACCTGTGTCTCATTGTGCTCCACCTATCACCTCCTCTCTGTTTATTGCTCAGTGTAGTTCAGTCCTGTGTTTTCACCTGTTTGTTACCAAATTGTGGCAGTGAATTTTCCTGAGCTTTTCCAGTATTCGTATCTGTACTCCATCTGTCTGAATATTGATTCTGGTTTTTGGATTTCTCTGGATGTTTTGATCTCTGCCTGAACTTTGACGCTGACTTTATTTGCACCTTGAGATTTGTTACTCAATTAATATCACTGTGTGCACAGTACTGGGTCTGCGACTGAATCCCTGCTCCAGCGTCCTGCTACCCCAACCGTCTATCTTCATGATTTGATTTAAACATCTTAACTTTACAGCTCCTTAGACTCAATTTCCACCTTTAGGCAGGACATGAGTTATCATGACAAAAGCCAGACCTCAGTCACAATGGAAAACTGAGTGAGATTTGAGGCAAGCTCTATTGTATCTGTTGGTGCTGGCCAGTCCTGTTCTCCAAACTTATTATTCCTTAGGGCTTAGGCTTTTTTTCCAATGAATTAGGCTGCGTCATATCACGGCTGTCACTTCAGCTAACATCTACTTTACACTTCATGGAAATTTGGCTGAGAGCTGAACTTGGATGATTCTTTTCTTGCTCCCTTCTCCCCTCAGCTTGACAAAACAAGCCCTGTTGCTTTCTGCAAATTAACTTTTTCCATAGTAAGGCAAAGTAATGATCATTGGTAGGTGGTTGAATCAGACAGACATTGCAATCAAGCCTGACTAACCTTACAGTAGGATAACAATCAGCCAAGGCTAACGGTTACCTTCAGAGCCTGGCACTAATCCTGAAAGTTGCTCTAAAATGAGCAGTGTTAATACAGAATCAGAATCTGAGTCAGGTTTAATATCACTGAAATAGGTTCTGAAATTTGTTGCTTTGCAGCTGCAGTACAATATACATAAACTACAATAGAAATATACATACAGCATCTACAAGTAAAGTTAAACAAGTAGTGAGGCTGTGTCCGTGGGTTCATTGTCTGTTCAGAAATCCGATGGCTGAGGGAAAGAAGCTGCTCCTAAAATGTTGAATGTGTGTCTTCCTGGCAATCCTGGAAAATCCTTGCAATTCTGGACAACGTTTCTCACTGTCTGCATGCCACCTTGGCTGAACAGAGGAACACTTCTAGTAATAGATTAAGACAACTGTGCTGCTTCAAAGAATGCTATATGAGGTTATTCTTACCCTCAGCCATTAGGCTCTATAATGAATCAACCTATGGCCAGGGAACTTCTATTAGACTGTTTGAGGTAACTTATTTTTTATTCTTTCTACTTCTGTTCTAATATTTCTATCTGTGCACTTGTAATGCTACTGTGACACTGTAATTTTCCTTTGGGATCAATGAAGTATCTATCTATCTATCTACCTTTAGGCTCTTGTACCTCCTCCATGATAGTTCAAATAAGAAGAGCACATGTCCTGGGTGATGGGGGTTCTTAATGATGGATGCCGCCTTTTAGAAGCATTGCCTTTTGAAGATGTCCTCATTGCTGGGGTGGCTACCACAAGGTGCGGATGGCTGAGTTTGCAACCCCCCGCAGGATTTTTTGATCCATCCATACTAGCTGGTGATGGCAACCAGTTAGAACGCTCTCTATGAGCCATCTGTAGAAATTAGCTCGGGTCTTTGGTGACATACAGAGCTCCTGATGAAATATAGCTACTGACATGCCTTTTTCATAGTTGCATCAATATGTTGGACCCAGGACCCAGGAACTGCAGACTACAGTTCAAATTGGGGACATGGCTGGTCAATATTTAATTACAAGTCAATTAAAAAATCATTTCTTCCAAAAAGAGACAGAAACATTATAAATCAGTATGATCATCATTTTATGTTTGTAGATGTTTTTAGGCAGAGGAGCGCTAAAATACTCTTGAGTATTGGATGTTCATCTCGAACAGTACTTTTATGACTCACTGAATGATCACTTTTATTTTTCATGATTTAATGCAGCTCAGGACCATGGGAAAATTCACTTCACTCTCTGGCACTGCCTTTCATTTCAACACCAGGCTTTTTTCCCTTTGCTTGGACTGGGTGGAACTGTAAAGTTGAGAAGTTGTTTTCCACGTTGACCATGGCTTCCACTGGGTTTGAACCACTTCCATCTGCAGCGTTGCAAAAGGAAGAATTTTGTGACAATTGAAGTGCACTTCGTAGGCTTGGAATTAAATTGCCTCCAGAGTCTCGTTACAGAGATTTGTTGTGCAAACATGTTGTCTAACCAAATGCTCCATCTGCTCTTTTTTTTTAAGCTGCAGGCAACCCTTAATGGTGCTTCTTCTTACAAGTAACAGAAATACATATTCATGCCATTAGATTTTTAAATGTTTGTTTAGCTCATCAAAGTGACGATCTTAGGATGTGATTGAATTTTTGAACCATGCCTTCACTTTACTGAGAGATGGCAATTGAATGGGATTTTGTTTCATCAGTCAGCTGAAAACCCACAGAATGAGAATGGAATCGTCCTCAAACCTGAGGGACCACCTGAGAAGATAGGATAGAAACCACAGATCTATTGCTTTGTTACTTTTCTGATAATATTTTTCATGTCTCTTTCATTTTAAACTTGACTATGACAATTCTCTAGTTTTGAAATCAAAGACTATATTTCACCCTGTGGTTCGAGCAGGAAAACTTAGAGTTCTGTCCTATTTTTCATTATATGCGAATGTAAAGTTTGCAGAAAATTATTCACAGACATTAAACATAGTAAGTGAACAATCTTGAATTCTAGAGCAGAATCTCGTTTAAAAAGCAATTGCTTGTTTATAATTATATCATGAACAGATTAAGTTGGAGGGCCAAGGAGGACTAGCTGCACGGAGTCTTCATAGTTGAGGGTGTTATGTTTAAATTCAGGAATGACTGCAATCACATTGCAATGTAATCTCACAGGAAAGGCAATCTTTCTATTCTATGCAAATCTATGTTTCAATCAAGGACTGCAGCAAAAGCACCAATATCCTGCGGCTTTAACAAAATATAACAACCCACAGCAGTTCATAGGAATAACGGCAGACAAAAATTGATCCCAAATCCTGAGAAGAGATATTGAGGCAGGTGGAAATCAGGAAGCTCAGAAGTAATTCCCAATCCTAGCACAGAGGCAGCTAAAGCCAAGGCCTCCAGGAGCAAGGTGAGGGTAGCTGAAGATGTGCAGAAAGCCAGAAATGGCATAATGGTTCTCGGAGGATTGAAGGGTTGGCTGAGATTAAACAAAAGGTGGAAAGAAGAAAAGCCGTAAAGTGATCCTCTCTCAAGATGAACTTTTTGATTTTAAGGCAAAACTAAACTAATAATCATTTCAAATTATGAGATAATTAGTTGGGACTTGTGTGAGTTGTTAGAGCACCAACCGTAAACATTTGGATGAGCTTATAGCAATTATGATTGAGAGATCTGCTAAAGAAAAACAATCTGGTCTCCTTCAGAAAAGAAACTGCAGAAGGAACTCGAGAAGTCAGAAAGGATCTGGCAAGGGAAACAGGCATTAAGACCCTTCATCAGGACTGAACGAGAAGAGGGGATGGCCAGGATAAAGAGGTGAAAGGAAGGGGTGGGGCAAGAGCTGGCAAGTGATACGGGGATCTGGGTGAGGAGGGATGATTGGCAGGTGGAGGAAAGGGTGGAAAGAGCAACAGAGGCTTGGGGGTGATTGCTGGAGGTAACAAAGGGCTGCAAATGGAAGCATCTGATGGCAAAAGGTGAGCATACAACTAAATAAAGGTAGAGGGAGGAGAGCTGGTGTGTGGGTAATGGGCAGATGGAGTAAACGGAGGAGGGAAAAGAAACTGGGTGATAGGGGGCTAAGGAAAAGGAATGGAGAAGAGCTATTGTTTGCTGGCTTTGGTTCTATCCGTTCCCTTCAGGTGTTTGCACTGGTGATTTCCCTGTACCCTTTCATTCCATGTAAGTGGACTGAGGTCAGAACATTGACTGCTCCCCTGTACAGATGCTCCCAGCAGTTTTGTCTTGTGTTTGTTCCTGATTCCAGTATCTGCAGTCTCGTCTGTCTCCAGTTTGGTTCCATACTGATGCAAAGCTACTTGTATTAATAACAGGCTTTTAATTCAGAAATGTCTCTGAGGAAATGAGGAGGATAGCAATGGGAAAAACAAAGAATAGGAGAAGCAGGAGAAGTGATTTGTTGATCACAATGTTGGATTTAATTATGGCTTTTATGAGAGAGCAGGCAGATGAAACCTCTGAAAATCAAAAATGAAGTAAACAGATGAAAGCAGTCTGTTTATTAAAAAAATGCATTTCACTAGATAACAGGCAATGGTTATCACAACACTCCAAGGCAAAAGTGGTTTGTTGCTGGGTGAATGTCAATATGATTCCCTTACTGTCTTTAACCAGACATGTTCTCATTGCTATGATTTGCAGTCTTGCATTTATTTTAAAATCTATGGTTCTTGTGTTTATTTAGTGATCAGCGTGGAATAGGCCCTTCCAGCCCTTTGAGCCATGCTCTCCGGCAACCCCCAACATCCCCAGTTCAACGCTATCCCAATCACAGGACAATTTACACACTCTCCAGCAACCCCCAACGTCCCTAATTCAACACTATCCCAATCACAGGACAATTTACACACTCTCCAGCATCCCTCAACGTCCCCAATTCAACACTATCCCAATCACAGGACAATTTACACACTCTCCAGCAACCCCCAACATCCCCAATTCAACGCTATCCCAATCACAGGACAATTTACACACTCTCCAGCATCCCTCCACGTCCCCAATTCAACTATCCCAATCACAGGACAATTTACACGCTATCCAGCATCCCCCAGCATCCCCAATTCAACACTATCCCAATCACAGGACAATTTACACACTCTCCAGCATCCCCCAACGTCCCCAATTCAACGCTATCCCAATCACAGGACAATTTACACACTCTCCAGCATCCCCCAACGTCCCCAATTCAACGCTATCCCAATCACAGGACAATTTACACACTCCCCAGCAACCCCCAACATCCCCAATTCAACACTGTCCCAATCACAGGACAATTTACACACTCTCCAGCACTCCCAACATCCCCAATTCAACGCTGTCCCAATCACAGGATAATTTACACACTCTCCGGCAACCCCCAACGTCCCCAATTCAACTATCCCAATCACAGGACAATTTACACACCCTCCAGCAACCCCCAATGTCCCTAATTCAACACTATCCCAATCACAGGACAATTTACACACTCTCCAGCAACCCCCAACGTCCCCAATTCAACACTATCCCAATCACAGGACAATTTACACACTCTCCAGCACTCCCAACATCCCCAATTCAACGTTATCCCAATCACAGGACAATTTACACGCTCTCCAGTATCCCCCAACGTCCCCAAGTCAACGCTATCCTAATCACAGAACAATTTACATACTCTCCAGCATCCCCAAATGTCCCCAAATGTCCCCAATTCAACACTATCCCAATCACAGGACAATTTACATACTCTCCAGCAAGCCCCAACATCCCCAATTCAACACTGTCCCAATCACAGGACAATTTACACACTCTCCAGCAACCCCCAACGTCCCTAATTCAACGCTGTCCCAATCACAGGACAATTTACACACTCTCCAGCAACCCCCAATGTCCCCAATTCAACACTATCCCAATCACAGGACAATTTACACACTCTCCAGCAACCCCCAACATCCCCAATTCAACGCTATCCCAATCACAGGACAATTTACCCACTCTCCAGCACTCCCAACATCCCCAATTCAACGTTATCCCAATCACAGGACAATTTACACGCTCTCCAGCACTCCCAACATCCCCAATTCAACACTATCCCAATCACAGGACAATTTACCCACTCTCCAGCATCCCCCAACGTCCCCAACTCAACACTATCCCAATCACAGGACAATTTACCCACTCTCCAGCATCCCCCAACGTCCCCAACTCAACACTATCCCAATCACAGGATAATTTACACGCTCTCCAGCAACTCCCAACGTCCCCAATTCAACACTATCCCAATCACAGGACAATTTACACGCTTCCCAGCATCCCCCAAAATCCCCAATTCAATGCTATCCCAATCACAGGACAATTTACAATGACCAATTTTTAGGTCTCGGCCCGCAACGTCAACTGTTTACTCTTTTCCATAGATGCTGCCTGGCCTGCTGTGGTCCTCCAGCAGTTTGTGTGTGCTGACCAATTAATCTACCTGGTATGTCTTCTGACTGTGGGAGGAAACCAGGGAATCTGTATAGAGGCGCCTTAGAGAAGATACTGGGATTGAACTGCAAACTCCAACATCCTGAGCTGTAATAGCATCACGCTGACGGCTCTGCTACAGTGGTGCCCATTTCATACTTCCATTGTTCTGCTGGCAGTTAATTAGAATCTCCGTTGTGTGCCACAAACTCCGGATATATGTGTTTCCACTCCTGCTAATTGTTAGGTGACAGAAGAGCACAGTAGCAGCTTTATTACAAAATGTTTGGGGATTGAAAATGAACAGAATGCACTCAGACACCAGGCCTACTGTATCTCTAAATTATTAAACACTGGCAGCCTTGATTAACTTGTTTTCTAACTCTCTAGTTAGCCTTTTTCAAATTGAGCTCTAGGGGCAGATGGTTAGACATGGTACGTAAGGTTGAAGCTAATCAGGAAGTATGCAGGAGTACAGGGCCCAGTCCATCGTGGGTAAAGCCCTCCCCACCTTTGAGCACATCCACACGGAGCGCCGTCGCAGGAAAGCAGCATCCATCATCAAAGACCCTCACCACACAGGCCATGCTCTCGTCTCATTGATACCATCAGGAAGAAGGTACAGGCACTTCCAGAGCCACAACACCAGGCTCAGGAACAGTTATTACCCCTCAACCATCAGGCTCTTAAACCAGTGGGGATAACTTCACTCACCCCATCACTGAACTGTTTCCTCAACCTATGGACTCACTTTCAAGGACTCTTCATCTCATGTTCTCGAATTTATTGCTTATTTGTTTATTATTATTTTTATGGTCCCACAGTTTGTTGTCTTTTGCACTTTGGTTGTTTGTCTGCTCTGTTGGGTGTGGTCTCTCATTGGCTCTATTATGGTCCTTGGATTTACTGTGTATGTCCACAAGAAAACAAATCTCAGGGCTGTATATGGTGACATATACAGTATGTACTTTGATAATAAGTTTACGTGTGAACTTTTTGAACTTATTTTTGAATGGCAGTAGATCAAGCAGTTTTCAGGTGATGGTTTAGGATGCGGGAACTATTGAGTGGAAAACACAGAAGCGTGCAGCAGGAATTAATGTCCTGAAGCAGTAAGAGAGAATTTAGAGTCTGAGAATTTGACATTTATTTATTTCTCATTCCCTACATTCCCAATTTGGTGAATTTTTGTAGTCACATATAAGCCAGACTGGGTCAACATGGCAGCTTTCCTAATGTAAAGTATATTTTATAAAGCTAGATTGTTTCTATGTCAATGTCATAGTCCAGTTACATTTTACTCAAAAAACTTATGTTTATTTAATTGTTTGAATTGAAATTCCCCAGCGGTGATTTACTGATTTGAACCAGAGACCCTGGATCCAAAACTTCTTGACTGCCGATGTAATGGTGGGTTGGGGGTGTAGAAGTGGTTGAAGAGATGCGCATGGGTGATGTGGGTGCAATACATTAGTACTGGCAAGATAACAGGGCACTGAAATAGTTCAGACAAGAGGTAGGAGCACTGAGATATTGCAAGCAAGATAGTGAAGCATTGACATGTCACAGGTAGGATGTGGAAGCAGAATGACTGAACTGACATGACATTGGAGCACGGGGATAGCACAAGCAGGGTACAGGAAAGTTAAGTGCAGTCAGGAACAATGAGCTGTTATTGTCAGAATATGGGATCTCTGAGAATGTTTGCGCAGGTTATTGGAATGCTGAGATGCAGGCAGGATATGGGAACATTAATATGGAGGCAGGAAGCATAAGCCTTGAGATGGCACAGGTAGGATATGAAAGCAATGAAATTGTCCAGGATGGATATCAGAGCCCTTAGAAGATGCAGGAAAATTTGGAAACCCATTAAAGTTCCACATTCAAAGCACATTTATTATCAAAGTATGTATAACATGATACAACCTTGGGATTCATCTCCTTGCAGGCAGCCACCAAACAAAGAAACCCAATAGAACCCATCAAAAGAAAGATTGTCAAACGCCCCTAAAGTTCTGAAAAAGTAAACAAATCATGCAGACGAGAAAGGTAAGCAAGTTGCATTCAGAATTGAAGTTCACGAAAGTGAGTCCACAGACATGAAGCCAGCAGCCAATTCAGGAGCCGGTTAGTTGCCGGCCACAGCCTCAGTTCAGTGCAGAGATGAGTAAACCTCATAGAGCAGTGTGCTGAACTGGCACCTCCAACCCTGACCCCCTGACCTTTTCAATCTGGCCTGGCAGTTAAACCCTCAAAGCATTGGGTTGTTTCTTGGTCTCAGGCTCGGCTCCCGCTGCCTCGATTCAGATCATACCCAACCTTTTCAATTCATCTGGTGCTTAAACTGATCAAACCTTGGGTCTTTCCTTGCTCTCTGACTTGGGCTCCACCTCGACCCTGTCTCACCTCAGTTCTGCCACATCGAATTGCCTCCAAGTCCACTCCAGCAATGACCAAACACGGGCTCATTCCCTGCTCTCGTGCTCAGGTCAAGCCATCTCAATTCAGCACATACATGCCATGCTGTAACCGTCCTGCACCTTCGAGTCTTCAGTTCACACCGCAATAATGCCAGTTTGTGCAGACTCATCTCTGAAAGGGAAGTTACTGGCTGTTGATCACAGTGATCATTTACCAGGAAAAGAGTGACTAATAAAGCAACTGGTAGCTTTCTTTGCTTTGTTTGAGCCGGAAAGTAGACATTGAGCTTCACCAGCATCATCTTAAAGTTTATACAGATTGGACATTGGAAAAGTGCCGGCCCGGATAGACCAGAAAGACAGGGTGTCATGAATCAGGTGAGGTTGAAGCACTCTGGGCACCGAGCTGATTTGGAGAGATTGAGAATGGCTCCTTCTACCTCAAAATCTAGGCCTGGAACGATTCTTCACAGTGGGGCCCAGGTCCTGGTGCGAGGCTCAAAAAATTTATTCGCTGGTCCAGGTAGTCTGGGGGCTTCTCTCTGTGATGCTAAAGCTGTGAGACTGCCCCCGGCCGCTGTGCTTCATGTTCGCGAACTTTGCGGCGACTTGCCCCGCTAACATGACGAACTGAATACCGAGGCTTTGGGCCTACTCTGGTCTGCTCCAGGAGTTTGGATCTCAGGACTCACTTTTGTTCGGAATGCTGTTGTTGCTCGCTTCTATTGCTTGCGGGATTTGTCATTTTTTCGCTCTTTCTTTGTGGGTACTGGGAGTTGGTCTTATTTTTTAGTTGGGTTCTTTTGGGTTCCTTGCTTTGCAACTGCCCGTCAGCAAACAAATCTCAAGGTTGTATAATTTATACATTCTTTGATACTAAATGCACTTTGAATTTGAATGTTTTGAAGTAAAATAGTGCAGGGAGTATATAGGAAGGTGAGCAAGAACATTGATGTTCCATTCATAAATTAGTGCTGGATTTAGTTGACCAGTCTTTCACAAGGAAACTGGAGCAACATGAAAAATGACACATTGCTGGCCTAATAATTCAGTTTCTCGCTTCATGGGTTAGAGCAGAGGTGGTGAACCTATGGCACATGTGCCCAAGATGGCGCGCACAAAGATTTTGTTGGAATGTGGCATTCAGTGCCACCACTCGATTCTTTAAATCCAACCCATAATAAAAAGATACATAGTGATTATCTTTACTGCTAAATGAAGCAGTGAATGATTTTTCACAGCCTGAGAACAGTGAAATGTTTTTACAAGAAAGCCTCATGCCGGCTGGATGAGTACGAGAATACGTGACATTGGACGCTACGTTTTGAAATCTAATGTACACATCAATAGCAACACACACAAAATTCTATAGGAACCCAGCCAGTCAGGCAGCGTCGATGGAAATGAATAAACAGTCAATGTTTTGGACTGAGACCCTTCTTCTGGATGAGAAAAGAAAGGGGAAGACACCAGAATAAAAAGGTGGGGGTAGAGGGAGGGAAAGTAGGCTAGTAGGAGTAAACTCGCTGATGAAATCAGTGCTCTGTGCATCACTCTCAAATCAACCAAATACAAGCCAGATATAAAATATTTGTCAACATGAGTTCAGCAACAATAGTCTGTCTGTGGGTAGTGTGTTTATTTTCCTTGTGTAGTTCCTGATAAACTTTCTCGGGTGTTCCAATATGTCAGTTTAGTCGGACTCGTGTTCCGCCAGCCTTGAACACTTAACGATCAAATGCCAACCATTCTATTTACCGAGTGATTTCTTCTCTATAATCCTGACTGCCGTTTACATGCCACCATCGGCCGACTCTAAACAAGCACTTGAGATACTGCATGATGCTGTCACTAACAAGGAACAGTGCACCCCAATGTATTTCATATCATAGTTGGGGACTTCAGTCAGGCTTGTTTGAAGAAATCCTTGCCCAATTACCATCAGCGTATAATCTGTAGCACTAGACCACTGCTATACTAAAATAAAGAATGTCTACTGTTAGAGGCCCAGACCACATTTTGGGAAATCTGACCATTTGACTGTCCCTCTCCTACCTGCGTCCAGGCAGACGCTGAAGAGCAAAGCTCCAGAGATTAGGACAGCAAAGAGGTGGTCTTGGGAGGCAGAGGAGCAACTACAGGATTACTTTGAGTTGTAGGTCTGGGCTGTGTACAAGGATTCATCTGTGGATCCGAATGAATACACCACAGTTGTCACAGACTTTATTAAAGCAGTTGTAGACAAGTGTGTCCCCACAAAATCATTCAGTCTCCCCCAACCAGAAGCCCTGGATGAACCATGAGCTCCACAATCTGCTGAGGGCCAGGTCAGAGGCATTGAAGTCTGGACACAAGAAAATTACAAGAGGTCCAGGTACGATCTCTGGAAAGCCACCTTCAAAGGTGCAATGGTTCGCTTTATTATCAAGGTATACAACTCTGAAGTTCTTTAATTTTCCAGGTAGCCATGAAACCAAGAAAGACAAGAAAAGAAAGGCAGCATGATCATCCCCCAAATCCCACCTCTTGCACAAAAACTGAGCAAAATAGATCAGTCACGTCAATCCCCAAATCCTTTCTCCGACACAAAATAAAACAAATAAAATGGATCAGTCACATTGACCCCCAAACAAAATAAAGTAAATAAAATAGATCAGTCACATTGACCCCCAAATCCTTCCTCCCAGACAAAAAAAAGAACAAAACGAATCAGGCACAGCGACCCCCAAATACCCCTCCCCCCACAAAATAAAACGGAGAAGACTGCATGAAAAAACACAGAATATTAAAAAGTATAAGCCTAAATCACACAAGAACCATCACAAACTCCCACAGCATCCTTCAGAAGGGTGAAACCAAAAAAAGCATCTGGCTCAGTTAGGGTACTTGGCGGAGTACTAAGCAACTGTGCTGATTAGCTGTCTACAGTGCTCACTGAGATCCTTAACCTCTCACTTCAGCAGTCTGAGGTACCCACCTACTTCAAGCAGGCTACAGTTATACCAGTGCCTAAGAAGAATGTGGTAACCTACCTCAATGACTATCATCTAGAAGCACTTACATCCACTGTGATAAATTGCTTTGCAAGGTTGGTGATGAAGCACATTAACTCTTGCCTGAGAAGTGACTTGGATCCGCTTCAATTTGCCGACTGTCACAACAGGTCAACAGCAGATGCCATTTCATTGGCTCTTCACTCACATCTGGACAGCAAAGGCACATACATCAGGATGCTCTTTATCAACTACAGCTTGCATTCAATACTATCATCCCCTCAAAACTAATCAATAAGCTTCAAGACATTGGCCTCAATACTTCCTTCTGCAACTGGATTCTTGATTTCCTCAATTGCAGAGCCCAGTCAGTTCAGATTTGCAACAGCATCTCCTCCAGAATCTCCATTAGCACAGGACCACCACAAAGCTCTGTGCTTAGCCCCCTGCTCTACTCACTTTACACTTATGACATTGGGGCTAAGTACAGCTCCAATGGCATATTTAAGTTTGTTGATGACTCCACTGTCATAGGCTGAATCAAAGGTGGTGATGAATCTGCATATAGGAGGGAGATTGAAAATCCGGCTGAGTGGTGCCACAACAACAACCTCTCAGTCAATTTCAGCAAGACCAAGGAGCTGATTATCTTCAGGAGGAGCAAACTGGAGGTCCATCGGCCAGTCCTCATTGCGAGTTCAGAGGTGGAGAGGGTCAGCAACTTTAAATTCCTCAGTGTTATTATTTCGGAGGACCTGTCTTGGCCCCAGCATGTGTGCATTTACGAAGAAAGCACAGGAGTGCCTTTACTTCCTTAGGAGTTTGCGACAATTTAGCACAGCATTTAAAACTTTGACAAAATTCTATACTGTAGATGGGTGGTGGAGAGTATATTGACTGGCTGCATCTCAGCCTGGTGTAGAAACACCAATGCCCTTTAATGGAAAATCCTACAGAAAGTAGTGGATACAACCTAGTCCATCATGAGTAAAAACCCTCAGTGAGGGCTCAATTTTGATTCAGAATGCTGTTGTTTACTTCAATTGTTTGCATGATTTGTATTTTTTCTTTCTCTTGCACAACAATTTTTTTTATTTTTATTGTTTTTTTCTTTAAATTGAGTTCTTTTGGGTTTCTTGCTTTGTGGCTACCTGTGAGCATGCAAATCTTGAATTGTACAACTTGTACGTGCTTTAATAATAAAGGTACTTGAATCTATGTGGAACGTTGTTGCAGGAAAGCAGAATCCACCACTGGGGATCCCCGCCACACAGGTCATGCTCTCTTCTCGCTGCTGCTGTCACGAAGAGGGTACAGGAAACTCAGAACTCACACTGCCAGGTTCGGGAACAATTATTACCCCTCAACCATCAAGCTCTTGCACCAAAAGAGATAACTTTGCTCAACCTCACTTATCCCATCACTGAACTGTTCCCATAACCTATTAGTTCACCTTCAAGGACTCTTCATCTCCTGTTCTTGATAGTTCTTACTTGTTTGGCTGTCTATCTATCTATCTATCTATCTATCTATCTATTTATCTTTTTTCTCTTCCTTTTTGTATTTGCACAGTTTGTTGTCTTTTGCACAGTGGTTGTTCGCCTGTTAGTGTGGTCTTTCATTGATTCTATTATGGTTATTGGATTTATTGAATATAAATCTAATAACCATATTAGAATCAAGAAAAACCACACCAACAAGAAAATGAATCTCAAGGTTGTACGTGGTGACATTTATGTATTTTGATAATAAATTTACTTTGAACTTTCCTTGATCTTTTATTTATATACACTAAAGCTTATAATTTCATGTTCACATTTCTTATGCTACATATGATGTACAATAACAAAACTATTTAGAAATGTTACTTTTCAATTGTCTTCTTTAAAGATTAATATTATTTGTTAAACAGGTTTTCTAAAATGCTTCCTTTATTTCAGCTTGTCTCTGTTATACTTCTGTTAATAATAAAAAAAACTGAATGCATGTAAATAAGCAAGCAGACTCATAATTTTACCTTACTAAGTCTGCTATTATTGTTACTAATTCATTAATCAATGATAATCTCTTCAAAATTACCATGATGCACAGGAGGATATTTTAGAAGATTATCACCAATTTGGCGCACGCTCTCAAAAGCTTCATCAACCCTGTCTGAGGAATTAATTTAAGGAAAATCAGTGCTGAGCATGAAAGGGAAATGCCTGGATTGGGACCAGGTTGAATTGGAGTGTTCTAGCCTTCACTGCTGCTTATGTGGTATTATCTGCCTGTCCCCTATTCTACCCAACTTAGATGGTGCTGGAAACTGGATGGGGCAGATTTTAGATGCAGAATTTAGCACTCCATCCAGCACAGGCACTCAAGCAATGGGAAGCGCTGTGGGAACAGGCAATAATAGTCATGGCAGAAGCAATGCAAATGAAGTTGAGATGAGGGAAAGGATGTTGCAATCAATCTCACTGCCCTGTCCTGTCGCCACCCTGCTCTATTTCCAGATAGATTGCAGAGAAAGATTTTGTCCTCCATCTCTAGAAGGGTGAGATTGGAATATTTATCTTACTTCACACCCACAGAAATCTTTTCAGAACCTAACTTACATTGAGTTTCCAAGAATCCAAATTTACCTGTGTCATTGTTTCGTAAACAAGTGACCTCATCTCATGACCTAACCAGGAACTGCAGGAGCACATTAGCAGCATGATTGACAGCTCTGTAATTCAAACCCATATTCAACAAATAGGGAAACAGGCTCAGGTGCAATTTAACTTTACCGCCATAGACAAGCATACGTAAGTCTAGGAATTATGTATGAAGAGCAGGCATGTCCCATGGAGGTCAGACCTGTTTTCAATGAAAAAGATCAAACAAACTTTGCCTGTTGAGACTTTGCCAACTGTGGCAATAAGTAGCAATATAATCCCGATAATGAAATAGCAGCTTGGCTCCTTGTGGTCAGCTGCTGTGAAACAATACCCTCCCTTTGGTTTAAAATCCTCAAAGTATACTCAACCGAACTGTCGTGCAGCTTTCTTAATTATGAAGGGTTTTGTTGGATTAAGTAGGAGAAACCGTTTCCATGGACAAGTGGGACATTAAGTAAAAGATGCAAGTTTACAGTAATTGGCAAAAAAAAAAGCAGAAGTGAGTGGCAGAATTTGTTGTGAGGAGTTGTTTGAACCCAGAAGATGGCACCTCAGTGGTGGGTAGAAGCAGATTCATTAGTGACTTTAAAAAGTAAGGCATTGTAGAGCCATGGGGAAAGAGAATCAGAATGGGATTGATGGGTTAGGTCTTTAGTAGAGCTGCTGTAAGAAGGATGGACCAAGTGGCTCATTATAATGGATCAGTTAGGATTAGATTCCATTCTGTTAACTAGAATTTGGTAGTTCACTGACATTCAGTCACAGAAGGACCAGTGAACACAGATCCTGATAGAACAAAATAAACAGGAGAAGATGTAAGCTATTTAGTTCCATAAACCTTTTCCACCATTGAAATAGAACATAAACCGATCTTATCCTCAGCTCCACTTTTCTGCCCATTAACAATCACCCAGGTCTTCCTCGTCAGCCTAAAGTCTGCCAGTTTCAGCCTTGAGTATTCAAAGACTCAGCCTCTACTGCTCCCTGAGGCAGGCAATCCCCAAGATTCACAATCTTTCAGACAGTAAATCCATGATCTGTTGCTCTGAATTTATGCCCAAGTTGTAGATTCAGTCATGAGGGAGAATATTCTCTCACCATTTACCCTGTCAAACTTTCTGTGAGTTTTGTGTTAAAAATTAAACATTTGGAAATGTGTAAGCCATTGGAGCTCACCATGAGAGCTAACTTTGTGCAAAGTTGGATACTTGGAAAAATATCATTACTCACAAGGAATGGTATCAATGAACAGACAAGGTTAACCGAGAACCATTTTGCATTCTGATGTTAGAGCAAATAAAAACAATGTCACTCAAACTGTTCTATAACTGTTTTGATGCTGCTCAGACTGTTGCAAACATACTTTCAGACAATTTAGTTGACCACTTCCTTTGACCCTTCATATGGATCATTTGAAACATCTTCTCTGCATTCATTTAATGCAGGGATTTACCCATTCCCCGTTTCCAGTTCTTTCAGTCAGTAACAGAGAACTGGAACAGTTCAGGGAGGTGGCTCACCCTCACCACTATGACATATATGGATGCACCTTCAAGAACTGTGTGTACAATGTGATATAGTTTATGGTGTATTATATAATCACTGATGTTAGTTGAGTATTGACTGCATTCAGTAAAGAATATTTTGTTGGTAAGCTTTGTCCTTATTTGATGTAGTGAAATGCAACACAAAAGGAGGAAGGAGAAGATGGCGGTGCAACGGAGTGCATGTAGCCTCTCCGGTGAAATGATATTGTATCTGTTAAATAAGGGCCGTGCACAATTCTGATTTGTTGGAGACAGCCGTGAGAGCACGGAGGAACATCTGGAGTAACTTCTGAAATGCCCGGTTCACTGCCGCTGCTACTGTGTGATCGGGAATCTCCGGAGAGAAGGCCCAAAAATCCCCGGCTTTGCCTGCTGCTGGCGACCGAGGCTGGAGTCGAAGCATTCGGCAGAGGTGGTGCTCGGTGCTTGGTGTCGGAGGGCTGGTTGGAGCTCAAAATTTTCAGGTGACTCAGAGTCGGACTGTGGTTGGGTATGGCAGGGAGAGTTTTCTTCCTTCTCCCGTCTGCGTGAGATGTGGGACTTTCGAGAGACTTTGAACTTTTTACCGTGCTCACGGCCTCTTCATCAAGTTATGGTATTGCTTGCACTGTTGTAACTATATGTTATAATTATATGGTTTTTGTCAGTTTTTCAGTCTTGGTCTGTCCTGTGTTTCTGTGATATCACACCGGAGGAATATTGTATCATTTCATAATGCATGAATTACTAAATGACAATAAAAGAGGACTGCGTGTCCTCATAATCTAAGAGTCTAAGGACACTAAAATGGTAATGGTAATGATAATGTGTGTTGCTTCTTGAAGGGTCTCAGCCCAAAACTTTGACTGTTTACTCTTTTGCATAGATGCTGCCTGGCCTGCTGAGTTCCTCCAGCATTTTGTGTATAATGCCATAAACTGGTATCATTTTAACATTACTTTGGTCTGGAAGAAGGGGCTCAGCCCAAAACATTGACTGTTTATTCATTCCCACTGATGCTGCCAGGCCTGCTGAGTTCCTCCAACATTTTGTGTGTGTTGCCGCAATATGATGCTGCTGCTTTGCTCAGACCCTCAATGTGTTACCATAGTTACAGTGGTCCTTCACATCCTCATGTACTCTTACTAACTTGGCATTTGTAGTCTCTTCCGGTACACTTGTAATTTCTGATGCATCTTGTTCTTCCACTGCCCTCCTCACACTGATGTCAGCCCACTTGTTCCCTTTCTGCTCCTTACTATCCCATTTCTGGTGAGCCTTTACTTTAGTCACTGCTCTCTCCTCAGGCAGCTGCACAACTTCTGACAGCTCCTGGCTGTGTTTGGCCCCTACCCTCGGGACCTCCGGACATGATTCCCACACACTGCCCTGTCTCCCTGCCCTGCTTTGGGCTGCAGTCTCTCTGTGGGCCATGTTAGCTACTTTGTGGGTCACATGTTTGCTGTTCTTGTCTACGTTATTTTTCCTTTTCCAGAGTCTATGGTAGCACCTACCTTACTCAGTGTGTCTATCCCCAGGATAGGACATTCATTGTTCGGGCACACCCAGAAATCTACAGGAAGCTGCTCTCCTTTAATCTCAAGTACCTGGAGCTGACTTCTGTCTGCCCTCATTGTTGCCCTGGTGATCTACAGAGTGTTTAGGACTTCCTAAACTACTCACCGTTAGGTAGGCTTAGAAGTGCCTGGGTTATCTAGGCCCCTCAGATAACTGCTGCTGATCTAAAAGGGTGGTCATGGAAAATGGGAGACTGATAGTGCTCACTCCACTTCTAGAAAGGCAAGAGAAAATGTGAAGGAATGAAGGTACAGTGAAAATAGGGGGTTTCTCTCCATTGGAGTAAATGTGGTGGCCAAGGTTTTGGTGCCAGTACAATTGATCTGTATTTTGGTGACCACCCATGTTAACTCTGTCATTGGATGGTCCCAAGCCCGGCTGCGAAAGAAAGAGGGTTGGGCATGGGGCTATCAACCCTATCGCATAAAATCCCAGTGCCATGGAAACTCCACACCCTTCATCCCGGGGAGAGGAATGATACTCAGAGAAGGTGGATTACATCTGGGAGGACTTGAAAGACTGGCCCAGGCCAGAGGACTCTGGTGAGCTGCTGTTGGTGGCCTATGTCCCAATGGGCTTGAGAAGAAGAAGAAAAAAAGTCCACTTTGTGATGAATATGAAACTTGGGCTTAAAGCTAATATAAGCTACTAAATGTTCAATCATACTTGGAAGAATTATGCCTGAAGTCAGGCCAATGTTGCAAGATATCAAAGACTGAGTGATATAGAGTCAAAGGCTGTTATAAAATTCTGTGTGGTGGCAAATGGAAAGATGATACTCCCACGCGTGGGGTTGAACAGTAATTTCGATAAAGTGTACACCTTTTGGAACCAGAAGGGAATATTAAGAGCATCTTTCAAAAGCAATATGTTTGGAGTGTTGATTATTTGGCTGCCTGCCACCAAAAAGTGCACGTGTGTTTACTTTAAAAAGAGGTCTGTGGGCAAAGCAAATGCAGCATTACGTATTACAAATAGCAGTAAAATACTCGGGCTAAGAATGCCCATGACTGAAGCAAATACAGAGCTGCAAATGACAAAGCAACAAGCAAGCAAGAAAGTTAGATCATGGTCAGCTGTCTCAAAGTGAAAGCCATTCAAAGTGGATACTATAGAGAGAGTGCAGAGGAGATTTTCAAGGATGTTGCCTGGATTGGAGGGCGTACCTTATGAGAATAAGTTGAGTGTACTTGGCCTTTTCTCCTTGCAGTGACGGAAGATGAGAGGTGACCTGACAGAAGTGTATAAGATGACGAGGGGCATTGATTGTGTGGATAGCCAGAGGCTTTTTCCCGGGGCTGAAATGGTTAACATGAGGGGGCATAGTTTTAAGGTGCTTGGAAGTAGGTACAGAGGGGAGGTCAAGGGTAAGTTTTTCAGACAGAGAGTGGTGGGTGTGTGGAAGCAGATACAATAGAGTCTTTTAAGAGCCTCTTAGATAGGTACATTGAGCTTAGAAAAATAGAGAGCTATGCGCTAGGGAAATTCTAGGCAGTTTCTAGAGTAGGTTACATGGTCGGCACAACATTGTGGGCCGAAGGGCCTGTAGTGTGCTGTAGAGTTCTGTGTTCTATGTTCTATTTAGTTCTGAGCCCCCAGGTTCAGAGTTTCATCTGGATGGCAATTTAGCATTTTCACAGAATATTCACAGTCCTCAACAGCAAACAGTTCAGAGGAAATCTTTATAGTTTGGACAGTCAGAGACAGCCATTGTATCAGAACGTCAGGAAGGCAGCTGTGCCATTGCAAGAATCTGTACATTGGATGGAAGCCGGCAAGTTCAGCACAGGTTGCTATAGCAAGGCCTTTATGATCAAATGAGATGATGTGATTGTAGTGGATGAGAGTGCACGCCTTGGGAAACAGCATGTCATCTCCCAGAGTGTGTTCTTCATGGAATTACAAGTGGACTGAACCAAGCTCACACTGAGCTTTATGCCTTGAGGGAGAACTGTGTTGCGCTGTGAAGGTGATTTGAAAGTTCCAAAGGTTCTATGAGTGGTGTTGCAGCAGGGTATGGATTTACTGCTGCCAGCTCAATCGAGTGTACACAGAGTGCGGCAGCACAGTACGCCTGATTTGAGAGCACTGAAAGTACTCCAGAGAGGGAAGATCAGAGTTGACAACTTTCCAACTTCAACAAGGAGAGCAGAGAAGTGAAAAGGTTCTTGTCGTCAGAAAGTGAATGTGGAAGTCAAGATGCAATACAGAATGAGAAGAGGCATGAGGATGGGGAGCTGGAAATAAGATTCACAAAAGTTTATGGTGTTTAATACAATATTAAAAGCAATGTTTAACCATAGCTGTTCCTGAGTTTAATTAGTCAATACTAAGTTTAGTTTTACGGTTGACATTTATCAAATATATAATGCAAAGTATTTATAATTCTGCATAGTTAAGTTAACAGTTGTAGTACAGGATGTGAGATTAGTTTTGATGAGAGCATATTTGGAGAAGTGATCAGTACTGAGTGTGGGTAATCAAGGGATGTTAAGAGCAGCTAATGCTGTGGAGTTTGTAATTGAGAAGACTATAAAGTAAGCGAATTTGCATTTGGTTAAATTTTAAATATGTATAATAATGTCCTTATAAATAATTGATAGTATAGCATTGCAGGCAGAAATAGTTATCAGATGGGATGGTTTAGACAACTTAAGTAGTCATTGTTTTGATTGTGTTTGTTACTTTTTTTAAAAAAGAGAAAGCAGTGCATTGTTTGTGAACGTGAGCAGACGTTTTTTCAAGTTTGTTCTGCCTTTGATGATAAATGTAATTGAATACTTTTGTTAAGGTCGTTGTTTGTCTTTTATCTCAGGTGCCATTTTGGAGCGCCATCAACATGAGCTTGCTTTCCTTAAAACCCAGCGGGATGTACTAGTCTCTGTTTTGAATGAACACAATAAATATGCCTCCATAGCCCTCCAGAATTAGAATTCTTCAGAATCAGCTTCCCCTGAGTGAAGAAACCTTTCTGTAGCTCAGTACTGTACAGTCTTCGCCCTATTCTCAGCGGCCTCCTTGACCTAGACTCAGGGGAAACCTCCTGTCTATAAGAAGCCTGTCAAACCCTTTCGGAATTTTGTAAATTTCTAAGATTCAAGACACCTGCTTCCCACTTGCAAGCTCAATATAACATTCTATCCCAGTATAAACAAGAGAAAATCTGCAGATGCTGGAAATCCGAGTATTTTGTGTGTATTTCTACCCCATTATCATCACTTTTCCTGAGAGCAGCATTTGCAATGAGCTCATTAAATAATCCTGTCTCATTACACACAGCCATATCTAAAATAGCTGCTCACTGCTTGGTTCCACAATGTATTGTTTTCTAAGAAATTCTCCTGAATGCACTCTCTGAGATTGTCCAAAAGGCAAGTTTTCTCAGTCTGATTTGTTCAATCTGTAAAAAGATTAAAGTTGGCCATTGTTATTGTATTTATTCCTAAATAACCTCAATTAGTTCTTGATTTATATTCTGCCCTATGGCATAGTTATTGTTAGGGGCCTATAAGACTATTCCCACCAATGACATCTTTACCTTTACATTTCTATCTTCACCCAAATTGATTCTACATCTTGATCTTCTGAGCCAAGATATTTCTCACTACGATATTGATCTTATCCTTTATTAGCAGAGCCAGCCAGCATTCTTTCCCTTTTAGTTTACACTTCTGAAATGTCAAGTACCACAAGTACCAAGAATATTTAGTTCCCAGCCTTGGTCATCTAGTCTCTGTAATGGCCTGTTATACCCACTTATTTCTATTTGTGTCATTATTACATCCAACTGCCTGCATTCAGATAAAAATTTTACAATTTATCTCTACTCTGACTCGTTTATGGGTGTACTCTTGTGTTATTTTATTCTTTCCTCTCACACATCTGGTTACCATTTCCCATTTTACAATTCTGCTCCATCCTTGCTTTTTGTTTCTAAATCTCCTTTCACCCGAGCCCTCACTACCACACTTCCCTGCAGCTTCCTGAACCCACTGTCTAGTTCAAAGTATAGTTCATGTTTTCTGACTTACTGAAACACTAGTTCCAGTCCAATTCAAGTGAAGTTCCTCGCAGCTGAATGGCTTTATTTCCCACAACAATACTAGTCCCAATTTAATTGGAATCCTTTCCCTCATACCAATTTTTGAGTTGTACATTCACCATGCAGTTGTCATTATTGTCTCAGATAGCTCTACAAGCTTGGTCATTTCATAAAGGTGCTTCCTTTATTATCATGAATAGTATTGTAATATCAAAGCCAAACTGCAATGAGTAAGTATGCCTTTTGCACACTATTATGCTCCAGCTGAGGCCTTTTTCAGCAAATGGGAATAGGACTTCAGAGGCAATCAGGCTGATGGCAAATGTTCATAACTGGGACCTAACTGAAACCTTTTGCCCAATGACGAGCGTTTCAGAAGCTTTCCATTAAAGCAGACTATGAAATCGGAGGTTGAAACATCAATGTTTCACTGTAAAGAAAAAAATGTACAACATATTATTAAACTGTAAGGCAGTAGATTGTGAAACTGCTTCATGGACAGCATCTTGTATCTGGTATTGAAGACATAAAGCAGCAGATGGTCGATAATGCATTTACGTACTATTTATGAGAATGTTTTTCTATTATAGGGAGCAGTTTTCAAGCAGGTTAAATGGTTCAAATAGGATCTGCTGTGAAGTAAATGCATGTGACTTGTCATGCGAGTCCACGTGAAGCTTAAGGCAGTGCCATTACAGAAAATGAAAAATGAATGATAGTTAAATTCTCTACTGTTACCAATGTAAAACCAAATCTCTGACTTGAATTTAATAGTCTTCAGAGAAATGGTGAGATGTCTTTTGGGTTAGCAGGTCCAACTGCTTTTATTTGTTGCTTGTTTAATTTCTTCCCCTGTTGTGATCATTTATCTTCACATTATGCTCCATCAGATTGAATGAAAAGAGAGCTTGGTTGTGTAGGTTTGTTTTTGACTGTGAGAGTTTGCCGAGGAGGTCTGTTTATTTTTTTTTGTCTGATCTCTTTTCATCTTGAACTTTTTTGATCCAGGAGGTTCTTCTGTTGCTGCCTGACATAGGAGTTAGAAGACCACTGACCCTCTACCGACCTATTCCTTCACATTGTCTTCAGCAAGTTTTTTTAAAATTACACTATCATTCTATTAACATACAATCTTTGGGGGCATTTTCATCAAAATTTTTTTTCAGTGTGCTCCACAATTATTATGAAAGCAAAATTGATACAAATATGCCCCTGATTTGGGGCTGAATGGCCAAATGCACAACGGGAGTAATTATTGAGAAGCATCTGACAGGAATTGAGAGAGGTTTGAAGAGGTCACTCTGGAGTTGGGTGATGGTTTAGTGAGGAAGCACAAGAGGCTGCAGATGCTGGAATGTGAATCAGAAGACGAGATGCTGGGGAGCTTCAGCTCTTGTAGACCAGGCAGCACCACTGGATCTAACCTGGTCCCAACATATCGCTGCAGCTAGGAAGAAGTTATAAGAACTATAAAGAAGAACTGCAGTTATTAGGAAGGCAAGACAGTGGCTATATTTCATTAGGAGTTTGAAAAGATCTGGTTTGTCACCTAAAACACTCGAAAACTTCTGTAGATGTACTGTGGAGAGCATTCTGACAGTCTGCATCACTGTCTGCTATGGGGGTGGTGGGGGGGGGTGCTACTGCACAGGACCTAAAGAGGCTACAGGAAGTTGTAAAATTAGTCATCTCCAATTTGGGTACTTGCCTCCATAGTATCCATGACATCTTCAGGGAGCGGTGCCTCAGAAAGGCAATGACCATCATTAAGGACCCCCACCACCCAGGGTATGTCCTCTTCTTGTTGTTACCATCAGGGTAGGAGGTACAGAAGCCCAAAGGCACACACTCAGCGATTCAGGAACAGCTTCTTCCCCTCTGCCATACGATTCCCAAATGGACATTCAACCTGTGAATATTATCCCACTTTTTAAAAATATAGGCTAATTCTGTTTTTGCAATGTTTCATGTATTCAATATGCATATATGTGCTTACTGTAATTGACTTACTTTTTCCCTTTCTACATTATCATGTATTGCATTGAACGGCTGCTGCTAAGTTAACAAATTTCATGACACATGCCTGTGATAATAAACCTGATTCTGATTTTGATACGGTGATGAGGACAGGGAAGAACCCCACTTGCACAGGAACAGAGTTGTAGAACTGGAGAAGCCTATGCATGGATTTTAATGAACACAAAGACATTCCACTCACGCTGCAGATCCATGCAGTTGTTTTTGCCTCCAGTCTGATGAAGAAGGAAGATGATATGCTTCTTGTAACCCCTGAACCATCATGAATTAAGCTGATATCCAGTTATGGGTAACCAAATTCTGTTTGGGGTGTCTAGGAATGTCTGCAGGGGCAATCTTTGAGGAAGCAGATTCTCAACATCTACTGGTTTTCAACTTTGTTTTATCATTTTTATTTCTGTTCACCAAATACTGCAAAGGTGATTCCCACTGTTTCTTTCTAGAGCTACGAGGTAATGTTTCAGTTCTATAAAACCCTGGCTAGACCACACTTGGAATATTATATTCAGTTCTGGTCACCTCATTAAGGGAAGAATGTGGAAGTTTTAGAGTGGGTGCAAGGATGCTGCTTGGATTTGAAAGCATGTCTTCTGAGGATAGGTGGAGTGAGCTGGGGCTTTTCTCTTTGGAGGATGAGAGGTGTGCAAGATGATAAGACACACAGATAGAGTGGACAGCCAGAGACATTTGCCCAGGGCAGAAGTGACTAATATGATTTGGCATAATTTTAAGATTAATGGAGGAAAGTATGGTGGGGGGATGTCAAGGGTAAATTCTTAACACTGAGTGGTGGGTGTGTGAAATATCCTACCGGGGTGGTGATAGAGGCAGATACATTAGGGAAATTTAAGAAACTCTAAGATAGCTACATGGATGATAGGAAAATGGAGGGAGATGTGGGAGGGAAGGGTTAGATTGATCTTTGAGTAGCTTAAAAGGGTGGCCAAAAATTGCGGGCCGAAGGGTCTGTACTGTAATGTTCTACGTGCAATAATCTAACTGTGTAAATGTGCAAGTGCAAGTTGGCACGTGGCCAAGTGGTCAAGGCGTTGGTCTAGTGATCTGAAGGTCGCTAGTTCGAGCCTTGGCTGAGGCAGTGTGTTGTGTCCTTGAGCAAGGCACTTAACCACACATTGCTCTGTGACGACACCAGGGCCAAGCTGTATGGGTCCTAATGACTGTCCCGTCCCTTGGACAACATTGGTGGCATAGACGGGGGAGACTTGCAGCATGGACAACTGCCGGTCTTCCATACAACCTTGCCCAGGTCTGCACCCTGAAAACCTACCAAGGCACAAATCCATGGTCTCATGAGACTAATGGGATAAAAATGTGCAAAAAAGACAAAAATAATCTTGTGATGTAAAATTATTTTCCTGACTGCACAGAAGTGAACAGATACGAAGAAAATTCAATTTACATAGAAAGACTGTTTAAACTAAAGACAGATGAATCCCCTTGTTGCTTGTTTTACAGGAAGAAATAAATGTAGCTTTAGCTGACCTGGAAAAAGATCTTTCCTGAAAATTATTTAGCTTAAAGTCACCGAGCTGAAATTGCTTAATTTAAATTTAATCAAAGGACAAGCTGTTGTTTTTTCTTCTGGCCTGAAGATCAAAGTGGTTTGTTTCCTCAGCTGATCAATTCATGAGGGACATGCGAAATACATCTGCATCTTCATGGACAGGTCCAAATCATTTGCCAAATAAAGAGTCAAAAATAGTTACAAATGCTGGAAATGTAAAATAACAACAGATGTTGCTGGGACTACTCAGCAGGTCAGGCTGCATCTGTGAACAGAGAATCATGTTTCAGGTCGAAATGAGAAGGGAAAAGAATCTCATTAAGCTCTGGAGGGGTATGGGAGGATAATTTCTCTGCTAGAATAAAACTAGGGAGACTATAGGGATATGACTGAATGGGTTGAATGGCCTAATTCTGCTCCCATGTCTTACAACCTGTAAACAAAGTCGGTAGTCAGATATTGGGAGAAGTTAGAGAGTCAAGGCTGATTTATACTTGTGCATCAAATGGACGCCGTAACCTATGCAAGAGGCCTACGTGCATTGTGAGCATTTATACTTGTGCGCTGGTGTGTCTGCGTCGCTCTGCAATTCGGGCACGTCGTGCATGCCCACACACCCGCCCATGCAAGGCTTCATGGTCATGGTAATCTTTCTCGGGGTAAACAAGTTTAAAGCAAGCGTCTTTTTTCGTAAAAGCGAAATGTGTCCTCCATAATTTCGGAGGTCGGTAAAGCTTTATGGAAAGCATTGCAGCCAGAGTTCCTTCCCTGCCCTTCAGTCGCCCAATGGGAAGCTATTGCAGCGTAGGAGGAAATGCGATGCTACTAAGCGGACCAATCACAGTTGTTCGGTCTGCGTTGCCGCGACACGTAGTTACATTTTGGGAGAGGTGCGCGTCAGGCTACAGCGTAGGGATTCGCGTAGGCACTGCATGGGGTTCGCGGCTACTCTGTACCTACGGTGTTGATTTGATGCAAAAGTATGAATCAGCCTTAAGATCACAAACAAAAGTACATTGACACAAGAGGTTCCAAAATGCAGAACAAAATAACATGGTTTCAGTTTGGACATGTCCCTCACAAAGAAAGGGAATAAAAATGAACAAGCTGAGCCCATGTCGCAGATGGATGACTGATGTGCATAAAAGAGTCAAGTTAACTGAAGTAGTCGAATTGAATATTGAGTCCAATTTTGACATATTGTCTGAACTCCATTGCATTTTGTGTTCTCGTATTCATTTAACCTTAAGAAAGTTTGATTTACATTCTGGCTGTCCATGGAATTTGGTGCAAAAGCACCTGAAATTGAGAGTCAGAGGTTCCAATTCAATTTATATTTTAGCAAGTAAGTTTTTGGATGGAAAATGGGACACAATCCACATTGAAGATAGAACAGTGTAGCTCAGAAACTTCAGTGTAGCTTCGGTCCTCAATGTTGTGCCAAACCTGCTAAAAAGTAATTTAAAAAACACCCAAAAAGATTTTAGATTTAGATTTAGATTTAGATTCAACTTTATTGTCATTGTGCCGAGTACAGATACAAAGCCAATGAAATGCATTCAGCATCTGACCAGAAATGCAAAGAATAGTGTTATTTACAAAATAACTGTAAATAAAAAGTAAGTGCTACAGCACACAAATATAAAAGTACTGAGACAGTACAATATGGGTGCAATACTGCTTAGTGCTGTGATGAGAGGTTCAGCAGTGTCACAGCCTCAGGGAAGAAGCTCTTCCTGTGCCTGCTGGTGCGGGAGTGGAGGCTTCTGTAGCGCCTACTGGATGAGAGGAGAGTAAAAAGTCCATAGTTAGAGTGAGATGCGTTCCTGATAATACTTTTCGCCCTGCCCAGGCAGCGTTTATGGTAGATGCTCTCAATGGCGGGCAATTGGGTGCTGATAATCTGCTGGGCAGTTTTCACCACACGCTGATGTGCTTTGCGGTCTGATACGGGACAATTGCCATATCACACTGAGATGCAGTTGGTGAGTATGCTCTCAATGGTACAGCGGTAAATGTCAGTATCCTGGGACAGAGGTGAGCTTTCTTGATGCTCCGCAGGAAATAAAGGTGCTGTTGCGCCTTTTTGATCAGGATGGAGGAGTTCAGGGACCAGGTGAGATCCTCGGAAATGTGGACGCCAAGGAATTTGAAGCTTGATACACGCTCCACTACGGCAGATTTGTAGTTGGTATTTGAGCTATGCCTAGCCACACAGTCATGGGTATATAGAGAGTAGAGCAGTGGGCTAAGCACACACCCCTGAGGTGCACCCATGTTGATCATCAGAAAGGAGGAAATGATATGGCCAATCTGCACAGATTGTGGTCCCAGGTTAGGAAGTCGAGGATCCAGTTGCAGAGGGAGGTACAGAGGCCCACGTTCTGCAACTTCTCAGTCAGAATTGTGGGAATGATGGTATTAAATGCTGAGCGATAGTCGATGAACAGCATCCTGACATTGGTGTTTGTGTTGTCCAGGTGGTCTAAAGCCGTGTGGAGAGCCATTGAGATTGCATCCGTTGTTGACCCATTGTGGCAACAGGCAAATTGCAGTGGGTCCAGGTCCTTGCTGAGGCAGGAGTTCAGTCTAGTCATGACTAACCTCTCAAAGCATTTCATCACGGTCGATGTGAGTGCTACCGGGTGATAGTCGTTAGGGCAGCTCACATTATTCTTCTTAGGCACTGGTATAATTGTTGCCTTTTTGAAGCAAGTGGGAACTTCTGCCTGTAGCAGTGAGAGGTTGAAAATATCCTTCACCATATTAGAGCAGTATTGAGATGTAGCTGTAAATGGGTATTGAAGTTTTTACCTATCCTTGCAGACAAATCTTCATTCTATTGGAGCACCACATGGAGGTCAGGATATGATGCCAAATGATCCCAAAGGGCAATTAATATTTTTTATTGAGATACAGCACAGAATAAGCCCTTCTGTCCATTTGAGCCGCACCACCCAATTTAATCCTAGCCTAATCACAATGCCAATTAATCTACCAACCGGTGTGCCTTTGGACTGTGGGAGGGAACCAGAGCACCCTGAGGAAACCCACACGGTCATGGGGAATATGTACAAACTCCTTACATGCAGCAGCAGGAATTGAACCCCGGTCACTGATACTGTAAAGCTTTGTGCTAACCACTACGCTACCGTGCTGTGTATAAATACAAAAAAGGGGGGAGGGGTTTGGAGGCGGTGGAAGGAGGTCAGATTAGATTATGAGGACTCACAGTCCTCTTTTATTGTCATTTAGTAATGCATGCATTAAGAAGTGATACAATATTCCTCCAGTGTGATATCACAGAAACACAAGACAGACCAAGACTGAAAAACTGACAAAAACCACATAATAATAACATATAGTTACAACAGTGCAAGCAATACCGTAATTTGATAGAAAAACAGACCATGGGCACGGTAAAAAATGTCTCAAAGTCTCTCGAAAGTCCCAACATCTCACGCAGACGGTAGAAGGAAGAAAACTCTCCCTGCCATGAGCTTCCAGCGCCGCAAACTTGCCGATGCAGCATCCTGGAAACACCTGACCACAGTCCGACTCTGAGTCCATCCGAAAACTTGGAGCCTCCGACCAGCCTTCCGACACCGAGCACCGAGCACCATCTCTGCCGAGCGCTTCGACCCCAGCTCCGGCCACCAGCAACAGGGAAAGCCGAGGATTTGGGGCCTTCCCCTTCAGAGATTCTCGACCGCACAGTAGCAGCAACAGCAAACCGGGCATTTCATTAAAAAACTTCCCCTCTCATCCCCTTTGAACCTACCCCTTCTCACCTTCAATGCATGCCCTCTGGTATTAGGCATTTCTACCCTGAGAAGAAGGTACTCCTTGTCTACTTTATCTGTGCCTTTCATAACCTTATAATCCTCTATCAGAGCTCTCCTCAGCCTCTGCCTCTCCAGAGAAAACAGCTGAAGTTAATTCAATGTCTTGTGATAGCACATGCCCTCTAAACCAGGCAGCATCTCAATATACCTCTTCTGCGCCCTCTCCAAAGCCTCAACATCCTTCTTTTAGTGGGGGTGACCAGAACTGTATGCAGCTCTCCAGAGTTTGTTATCAATTCTAAGGTCAGTCAACATTCAACTCCTCTATATATGCTCCAATAGATAGATTAGGATTGATTGACAAGCATTCAACGCCCTTTCTTGGTGTGGCACCTGGGGTAACTTTGGTCTCCACTATCTTACAGGCATTTGCTATGTCTTCCCTCTGTGCATTTTAAAATGATCTTTCTTTCTTACTTTTCCAGTTCTCATGTAAGATCATTGAATTAACGGTTAATTCTGTTTCTATGGAGCCAGTGCCTGGCCCGATAAGTAATTTTTAAAAAATTTTTGGCATCTATTTTTTTTTGCTGTTTTTCATGCAGCTCATCAATTCTGGCTTTGGGCAGCTCTTGACATCTTGGGACCTGGCACACTTTACAGGTCTCAGTTTGTTTCTCCTAGACACTTCCTCTCAAATGCTGCCAACAATCTGGTTGAGATCTCTGGAGCTGCAAGTTGTGTCTGGCAACTTTGGTTCAGCCAAGTGCAAGTTGAATTTTTACCTGACATCTCCTAAAAATTGCTTCTCATTGGTTAGTGGATAATAATGATTCTCAAAGGCCTTTTGAGTCCCTTCCAGAATTTCATTGGCTTACCTCATTTCAATTGGGTGATCAGCTAGATACAACAGCATTATCCAGTTCTGATGAAGAGTCATTGACCTGAGACATTTACCCTTGTTTTCCACTCTTTATTAGCCATTTCCATCTCTACAAAGAAAGACAATTCCAAGTTTCATTGCTTCCTCTCATTAACGATTTACTCCGTTCATTATTAATATTGAGCTGCTGAGCTACTCTATCCTCCAACACCAGAGACCAGACTTGTGTGCATGTAGTTTGCATATTCTTCATGTGACCACATGGACTTCCTCCCAGAGCTCAGAGCTGTGTGGTTTGATATGCTTAAATGAACCCACTTGCTACTTTTAGCGATAGTGTAGAATTGGGAGTAGGGGACATTAATGGTAATGTGTGTGTGTAGGGGAGAAATACATTGAATTAAGATGGAGTTAGACTACGTTCCATACTAGACCAAATAATTTTGAAAACGCCGGTTTCGCGTAAAAGTATTACGTGTCCACACCAGGCGTTTTTGAAAATACCTCCGTCCACATTAAAAGGGGTATTTGGGCGAATCTCCTCCTACTGGGCATGCGCAGGACACATCTACAGAAAACAAGCGAAGAGGAAACGGTATACTTGGTGTGCATTTGACCAGTTACAGTCTAGGAAAACTTAAAAGGAAATTGCCAAACGAGGGACAGCTGTTGGCTCTTGCGCAGGAGGACTTAAAACTGAAAAAACAAATATTGGAGCGTATGGAGGCAACCGACAGGGAGTTCACAGACAGTCTGACCAAGCTGATGACGAACATTGAAAAACTGACTAACTCTGTTGCAGAGGGATTTGCAATGATGAGGAATATGATGGCTCTCCCCCCCGTAGTTTTCACCACCACAATACCAGCCTCTCAGCCACTACAAATGCTACACATACGGACACACAGACCCCTGGGTGGCCCCAGCAACATCCTTCCCACTCCCACAGAAGGGTCACCCTGGAAACATTTCCTACAGCCATAGTCTCTTCACCGATGAAAGGGGTGACAGGTTTTTAAAAGCCTCCGGTTACCCTGCACACACTACCACACCCAACCGGCGTTTTCAGATTTAAACACTCTGGAGAGCGTTTTAGAAAAGTTCCATTTTCGGGGGAGGAAAACGTCATTTCAGTGTGGACGGAGGGTCAAAACGAAGAGATAAATCTTCGGTTACGGATTTATCCAGTCTAGTGTGGACGTAGCCTTAGTGTAAGACTGAGGACCACAGTACCAGTGATGAGGACCTCAAAGGTACAGTCTAGGGAGACAGAGAAGCATCTACAGGACTCCTTTGAATTGGTGGCCTGTCCATACCCAGGGCTTTGAATGAATACGTCACAGTTATCACTGATTTCATCAAAACCTGCACGGACCAATGTGTGCATTTGAGAACATACCAGGTCTTCCCAAACCAGAAACCCTGTATGAACTAGAAGATTCACATTCTGCTGAGGGTTATGGTGTTCAAGACCAGCTAACCAGAATCCTGTAAGGGATCCAGATATGATCTATGGAAGGATATTGTGGGAGTGAAGAGGCAACTCCGAATAAAGCTAGAGACAGAATTGAATGTATGACAGCTGTAGCAGGGTTTGCTTTCAATTAATCCTAAAAGTTGAAACCAGATGGATGTGATGCCATCTGAGTTCAAGGAGTTAAAGGATAGAATCTCCAAGGTTGTGATCTAAGAATCACTACTTATGCCCTGTGCTGTGAGGCCTGGAATATGAAGATACTATACCTTAACATGTAGCTAAGGAGATGGGGCAGAAGGGTGAGCTTTAGATTTTTGGGACATTGGGCTGTCTTCCATGGAAGGTGTGACCTGCATAAATGGAACAGGAACTGAAAGGATGTGCGTGGTGGGAATAATGTTCTGAGTTTGGTCTATTTCAATGCAGGGAGTACTGTAGGTAAGATGGTTGAGCTTAGAGCATGGATCAGCATGTGGAATTATGATATTGTGGTCATTAGTGAGACGTTGCAGGAGGGCAGGGCTGTCAGTTTAATATCCTTGTGTTCCATTGTTTTAGACGTGATAGAGCAGAGGTATTAAAAGGGTAGGGGTGGTATTACTTGTGCATTTAATATTTCCATAATATTTGAGTTATATTGTAAATATATTGTTTGATTAAGCATTCATTGTTGTATACATAATACATTGTGGGTTATATGTAAAAGTACATGAATGGTATGCGTCATTATGCCACCACATTACATTTGTGCGCCTCACTTAAAGTAAAAATAAAGTTTGAGCATAACTCATAGCTCCCTTGTTTTTTTTTTCCAATTAATTTTATGTTTTGGAGTTACAAAACATAATAATGGTGATGAGTATGTTTTACAAAACGAACCCAAGATGACTATCTACTCGTTGAAGTGCAGCACATTCTTTCTTCTCAAAGGAAGGACTGAGATTTTGAGTTAAAAAAGGCAGAAAACATACAAATTCATGTGTTCATAAACAGTGTGTACCAGATAATAATAATCACAACTTTTTAAAAGAGCAGAAATGGCTGGCTACATCAGAAAGATAGACACATTTGATTGCATAAGAGATAATTGGATATTGTATTCCTGGTTTGTTTTCCTAAAGTATAACACCTTACACTTGTCTGTATTAAATTCCATCTGCTATTTTTCAGCCCATTTTCTTCCAGCCGTCCAGATCCCACTGCAAACTTTCATAGCCTTCCTTGCTGTAGACTACACCCAGTCTTGGAGTCATCCACAAATTTGCTGATCCAGTTTAATACATTATCATCCAGATTATTGATATAGATGACAAACAACAAGGGACCCAGCACTGATCCCTGAGGCACACCACTAGTCAGAGATGCAACTATCAGACCTCACAGGCCTCCAGTCAGAGATGCAACTATCTACTACCATTCTCTGGCCTCTCCTACAAAGCCAATGTCAAGTCCAGTTTACTATTTCATGCTGAACATCAAGCGATTGAACCTTCTTCACCAACCTTCCATGTGGGACTTTGACAAAGGCTTGCTAAAGTCCATGTAAACAAAGTCTGTTGCCTTTCCTTCATCAATTGTCCTAGTAATCTCCTTGAAAATCTCTATAAGATTGGTTAGACATGACCTACCATGCATAAAGCCATGTTCACTAGCCCTAATCAGGCCATGACTATCCAAATATCATTCCCTTAGAATAATTTCCAAGAATTTACCCACTTCTGATGACAGGCTCACATATCTATTCTTTCCTGACTTATTTGTAGAGCCTTTTTGAAACAATGGGACAACATTAGCTATTCTCAAGTCCTCTGGCACCTCACCCATGGTTAGGGACATTTTAAATACCTCTGCCAGGACCCCTACAATTTCTACACAAGTCTCCCACAAGATCCAAGAGGACTGTCAGGCACTGGGGACTTATCCAACCTAATTTTCCTCAAGACAGCAGGCAGCTCCTCTTCTGTAATCCAGATATGGCTCATGACCTCACTACTGATTTGCTTCAGTCCTATTTACTCTGTGTCCATCTCCCAAGTAAGTACAGATAGGGAAAAAAAAAAACATGTAAGATCTCCCCTATCTCTTTTAGCTCCATGCATAGGTGACCATGCTGATCTTCAAGTGGACCAGTTTTATCCCTTGCTATCCTTTTGCCCTTATCTGCCAAAGCAACCTCATGTCTTTTTAATCCTCCTGATTTCCCTTTTTATGTGTTCTCTTATATTTCTTATTCTTCTCAAGCACCTCATTTGTTCCTTGTTGCCTATGGCTGCACCTCTTTCTTCTTCTTAACCAGCTCCACAATATCCCTCTAAAAGCAAGGTTCCCTAAACCTGCTAGCCTTCCCTTTATTCTCACAGCAACATACAAGCCCTGTACTCACAAACCTTCACTTTGAAGCACCTGCCCACTTACAGAGTATCCTTTTGCCACAAAGCAAGCTATTACGATTGAATCCCAGATCCTTTCTGATGCCATTGAATTTGTTCTTTCGCCAATTTAGAATCTCAACCCAAGAACAAGTCCTATCCTTCTCCTGTCCATCATCAGTCTGTGGCTTTGCATAATCTGATGATGAACTATTTAACAATAGAAACCCTACTGCCCTATTTCATATCAACTGGGCTCCATGTGCTGTTCCAACCTAAAACTAACCAAAAATTAGCCTCTTTCGAGTGTCACTCCCTCTTTTTCCTGTACTGATTTGTTTAGGTTTTCTCAGTCGCAAGTTTGTGTTCCGAATAAAATAAAACCTATGCTCAAAATATACCATGCTTAAATTGTCTCCTGGCACCATGTTGTATAGTGCAGTATTTTCATTCTTTAAATACTGTACTCATAGTCATATTTACTAATTTCTTGGTGAGTTATGTTATAAGACTGTTTCTCAACACGGCATTGTGGTTGTCCTCCACCTTTACATTGAACCGATCGGTGGCTTACAACTGTAATGGTGTTGTAACTCCTTCAGATAGGGGGAGATCAGTAGCCATACAGCGAGGTTGAGCAAGTGGAATTATCAACAGAAATAAGAGTGAGCAGAATTAGAATTAAGCTTTGACTTTATAAGGAAATCCATTTTGAAATATGAGGTCGAAAACTATTATAATAGTCTGGTTCAAGTAGGCACAATATGGCTTGTGATTTAACGAGCTTTCAGCTTTACAAGTAATAAGTGCAGAACTGTGCATAAGTTTACTGACACCTCTCAGCTAGGCAGAGCAGTGAACAGTATGCATTAGAATAGAAAGATGCAAAGGGACATTGGCAGATCAACCAAGTGATGAAAATCAGCTGGAAAGTTCAGCGTGCCTTCTCACTAGTATCTTAGAATAATAAATCAAAGTTTTCTCTTTCTAAATGGTCCAAAGCTAGAAACTGTATGAGCAGAAATACTTCAGAGTCTGGGCATGAGAAAGAGTAGAGGTACCAAAATTGGCTTAAAAAGCTAAAAGAATGTTGAGCTTCATAACAGAAAGAACTGCCATTCAAAGAGATTGAAGAGGTTTTGGCAGCTGCGCAGAGCTCAAATGCAACTCCGTTTGATATTGTGTTGGCAGAATAAGGATGAGAACCTAGACAACCTTCAGACAAGTGATGGTGAGTGAAAAATAACATTTGTGTCAATAAGGTGCCAGGCATAGTTAGACTCTGTCTTATTAGAGATAGCCAATACAGGTCCACAATCTCTTATCTGAAATTCTGAAATCTGAAAAGCTCCGAAAACCAAAATTTTTTTCATGGAGTGTGGAGCGTGTCGTAACAAGGCTTGTTTGGCACGTCAACAGCTGATGTCACTCAGGTGTGACGTGGCAGCACTAGCAGAGGCCGCCAGACATCAGTTGTGGCTCAGCACTCGTACTGGTTACATGTGCATTTTCTGTTCACTGATATTTTGTGTTCACTGTTGACTTTGTGTTTAATTTCACTGTGAAAATGTCAAAGAGGGCTGCAGATACCCCTATGGGTAACAATGAGATTATGGCAGTTTACTCAGTGAAAGAGAGATTGCTTAGACATAAACCTATGTTAATGAGACAGATGACACTTGAAGAAGTCTTTAAAAATGCCATCTGTCGTAGTGCTGCTTCATAACTTGAGAATCCTGTTGCTGGCCCATCAGGTACTTGTAGAGTATTTAGCTTAGTTTGAACCTGTATATGTCCTGGAGTATTTACGTTCTACATCTATTCCAATAAGTCAAAAAGAGCCCGGATCGGGAAAACCCGGAAGTTCACTCTCCAGCACTCGTTGTTTGAGCATGTACAGATTATTTTTCTTGTCATTATTCCCTAAACAATACAGTATAACAGCTATTTACATAGCATTTACATTGTATTAGGTATTAAAAGTAACCTAGAGATGATTTAAAGTATATGGGAGGATGTGGGTAGGTCCTGAGCTCCCCCGGGTCCTAAAGTCCACCCACACTGAGACAGGTTAATTATCAATATAATTATCAATTTTTCTGAAATCCGAAAAATTCTGAATTCCAAAATGCAATTGGCCCCGAGGATTTTGGATAAGGGATTGTGGACCTGTAATAGTGTCTTGTTGGACACATTCAATAGTATTGCCATTGTCAAGTCCACTACCTGGACCGACCCAGCCACATAAATACAGTGGAAACAAGAATGACTCAAAAGCTGGTTAACCCCTGGTGAATGACCCATCTCCTGACACCCCGTCATTCCACCATCTGCAAGCCATGATGGAATACTCTCCGTTGCCTGGATGAATGCACTTTTATTTAGGATGGCTCTGGGCCTCTGCTCACTGGAATTCAGAAGAATGAGGGGTGACCTCATTGAAATCTATCGAATGGTGAAAGGCCTCGCCAAAGTGGATATGGAGAGGATGATTCCTATGGTGGGGGAGTCTAAGACCAGAGGACACAACTTCAGAATAAAGAGGTGTCCTTTTCAAAGGGGGATGAGGAGGAATTTCTTCAGTCAGAGAGTAGTGAATCTGAAGAATTTGTTGCCACAGGCGGCTGTTGAGGCCAAGCCATTGGGCATATTTAGAGCAGAGGTTGATAGATTCTTGCTTAGTCAGGGCATGTAGGGATTGGGCTGAAAGGGGAACTGGATCAGCCATGATGTAATGGTGGAGAGACTCGATGGGCCAAATGGCCTAATTCTGCTTCTGTATCTTAAGGTCTTAATGTCGCTCAAGAAATTCAACCAAATCCAGGATGAAACAGCCAGCTCAATTGGCACCCTAACCATTCATTCCCTTAGCCATTGTTAGAAACGGGCCTGCAGTGAATGCCATTGAAAAATGCACTACAGTTATACCTTGTAGGCACACCTGTACACATGCTTGTTAATGCAAATATCTAATCAGCCAGCCATCAGACCTGTTATCAGAATAGGAGAAGAAATGTGATCTAAATGATTTTCACCGTGGAGTGATTGTTGGTACCGGATGGAGTGGATTGAGTATCTCAGAAATTGCTGGTCTCCAAGATTTTCACACACAACAGTTTGTAGAGCTTACAGAGAATGGTGTGAAGAACAGAAAAAAATATCCAGTGAGTAGTAGTTCTGTGGGTGAAAATACTTAGTTAATGAGAAAGGTCAGAGGAGGATAGCCAGACTAGTTCAAGCTGACAGGAAGGCAACAGTAACTCAAATAACCCCACATTACAACAGTGGTGTGCAGAAGGACATCTTTCAATGCACTATACGTCGAACCTTGAAGTGGATGGCTACAGCAGCAGAAGATCACAAACGTATACTCAGTGGCCACTTTTATAGGTACAGGAGGTACCTAATACAACAGCTACTGAGTGCATGCTTAGACAATTCTGACAGCAAGTCCCAAACTCTCAAACCCTGCCTATGCCTGTACAACTACCTGCAAATTCTGCCTGTGCCTGTGCATCTTAGAATAAGACCTGCAGGAGTTGGTATTGTCTCTGCCGACGTCAAGAGAACACTATGTCCTGCAAGTTTTGCTCTAGGTTGTATATTGTCCCACTGCTGGAAGTAAACTGCTGATCCTCCATCTTGGTTCGATCCTGACCCCGGAGCACACTGCCCAAGTGCATTGTGGGAGCATTAGAAAGAATTGCAGGAAAGTGCTTCACCATCACTTCCTCAAGAACCGTTAAGATTAGACCACAAGTGCTGGTGAAGTTCACATACTGGAAAATGTATTTAAAACAAAACTTAATCTTTGTGGTACGGGGGAGATTCACTAAAATTACTGAGCTAGAAGATTAGATTGTGAAGCCAGGGTGTATAAGTAAGAAATAAAAGAGTGATCTAATTAAGGTGATCAAAGTAAATTAATTGGGCTGTTGCATTGAAACTATTTCCTCTGGAGTCAAATGGGGCTCCAGCATGGATTTGCATTATAACTTCCGTGGTGTGATACAGAGTTACATCGTAGGATGCACTGGGACACATCATCAATGTAACCTGGTGTCATTGGGCGTCTCAGGTCTTTCAACATCAGACACTCTTGCCCAGGTGACCCAGCACTGGTCCATGGGTCACACCTCCTGATCCATAGCCACTTGCAGGCTCGCTCAACATCCTCTGTGACGGTCCTGACAGCTCTTTCCTTTGCAGCCACCGTAATGCCAAGGCAAATTATTTGGACGAACAAACAGAGAACTGCATAAGCCTGTAACCCGGTGGCACAATAAGTGTTATATATTGGAGTAGAGAGGTGCAAGAACCTCTGAATTAGAGCAGAGGCATACAACTGTCTTGAAATGCGCTTTTCACATTAATGATAATGAGAAACGTGAAATTTTCCATTGGAATTTGTGGAGGCCAGGTCAACTGGAAGCTTCAGGACTGAGATTGACAGCCAATCTCAGTCAATAATATAACATTTATGGAGCACATTTTATTGAAGGGTTAAGACAATGAATAGGTCTGATTTAATCAGGTACAGGAACAGGCTCAAGGCAAAATGCCCACCTGCCCCAATACCAGTCTCCACCCCCACACCCCCCACAATCTACTGGCGATACAGGTTAGTGGGTTGGTGTGGCGGGATACCATACATTCAGGGATGCCACTACGGCTGGACAGAGAGTAAGCCATAAACATTTAGAGAATGAAACTAAAGTGAAGTCATTGAAAGATGAGGCTCTGCGTAATTTAATGAAACAGCAATATCATAAATAATACATTCAAATCAGAGAGTGTAAAAATGAAAATAAGGAGTGAGTGCATAGAGCATTAGTTATTTGACATTGATTACATTTTCTGTTTTATTTAATGTTTACACAGTACACCTGCCACTTTGGTGTCTGTCAGAAGTGCCAGATGGCCAGTCTAGGGAGGTGAGGAGCTCCAGGTCTGATTGTTCTTCAGCTGGGAAAGTATTCCACTGGGCTGTAATGAACTTCAGCAGCCTTGAACTGGGCAGGGGGACAGTCCAAGTTTTTGTTTGACGTCTACCTTGTGGTTAATGAGATCTGCGAGAAAATGTGCATGCATGGACAATATGTGTTGCTTGGATTAGGGATGGCTGTGATGACTGCTATTAATAATTATGTTTCATGAACTATATCTGAATCAACAGTGTTACGTACCCCGTAACTGGGTTGCCAAACCAGCAGAAATGGATCACTCAGTTGGAGTCTGGATTACTGGAACTAAGAAAGTTTTATTAAAGAAATAAGCAACACAGTATTCTAATAGTAAGGATATAAATGCAACAGGTTAGCAATGAATAAACACACATGTACACAGAACTAGGATAATAGGATCAATCAAGCTCTATCGTCGTCTAGGGGTAAATGACCAGTTTCAAAGTGACAGAGTTCAGTTTAGTTCAGTTCGCAGTAATCACCATCGCCGTGGGAGAGAGAGAGAGAGAGAGAGAGCGAATGAATATTCAAATCGGATTCCAAACAGACCTTCGATATTCCTCACAGTCAGTTTTCGGGCGAGCCCTTTGTAATGTCTTCTGAGGTCACTGATTGTGACCCCTCCGTTTCAGATACGATCGTTCCTCTGCAGTGAACCTGGCACCCAGGCAAGGGCGGACACACACCAGGTTCCCGCCGATAGTACCTTTCCACCCTGTGTGTCTATGGCTTGGTCCCGCGAGCAGCCCTCCAAAACTCCCACCGACTTGTGGGAGGCGCACCGCTTCCAGGGTCTCGTTACCTCGTGGTGTCGTGTGTGTCCTGCCTTAGCGAACCTGTCCCTTTTTATCCCCCTGCTGGGGTATCGCCTGTCCATCACACTTCAAACAGTTCAGGGTTCAAAAAGGAGCCGATCTTGACAGTTCTCAGACCGGTGTCTCCTTCCGTTAAACTCTCTCGTCTCTTCATTAACATTTCCAAATGCTGCTCCATTGTCTTCCTTATCTCTCTTTCTCCTGAAGATAGGTGGCAGATCAACTGCTGATCCCACTGGTGCCAGCACAGGACAGTTAACATCTTAGTCTATGTGTACTTTTTGTAACCCTCTTTCGTCACAACAGTCAGAAACAGGCCATTTGGCCCACCTAGTCCATGCTGAACTATTATTCTGCCTACTACCATTGACCTGCACCTGGGCCATTGCCCCCCATACCCCTCCCAACCATGTATTACCCGTATTATGTAGAGTGAAATTTTAGGACGGGCTGCTTCAGGGCGGTTAACCTTATGGAATGACCTTCAAATGGAGCAAATGGGAGAAGACAGGAGTATGTAAAGGTGGGTGAAGAAATGAAGGAAGTGATTTCTCTCCCATGCAAAAGCTGAGCAATCCTGATCTGAATCTGAGTGAATCTGGATTAACAGGACAAAGCCACCATAAATTGTTACAAGTGTGGTCAACTTGACTCGCATGATTTAGAGTGTGATACACCTGTCAGATTTATGTGTAACACAAGAGTGTCACTCTGCCAAATCAGCCCTTCCCAAATTTATTTGGTTAACTAGTCACAGAGTTTTGAGTAATTTAATGGAATCGTGAACTGAGATACTTACCGAAGTTCTTTGACAGTTTTGCTCGTTTCTGGGCCATCAGTTTCCACCAGTCTGATTGATGCTGCATTTCATATTGGATTGTGAAAGACTTCATTGATGAAACAATGAACAGTGATTGAAGCTGGCATTTGTAATACAGCGAGTACATGCTGTGCATCCCTAAGGAGCCTATTAACTAAATGGCTTTTAATAATAAAATCCTTAGCCTATAGTTTGTGTAATGTAAGGCGGGGGCTGTATGCTTTAACTGTGCACAGTGTGTCAGATTTTGTTCTGCCAGGCACAGTTACTCTGAAATCTTTAATGGCACGAAGAAAGCAAGAGGAAGAGATGCATAGAATGGTGATTTACAGGACATAAAACAGATTTCTTAATGCAGGCTGTTTATTGCAGTGGGGAGTGGGAGCAAAGTGAAGGATGGACACAACTTTTCCATTTTTACTACCGGTATTTGTGACATCTGGTATTTTACTGGTGTAATAACCCTTATGACCTGTCAATTGCCTCGCTCCATTCCCTGCCTCCTTTCTTTTACTCCACTGTCATCTCTTAACAGATTCATACTTCTTCAGCCTTTTACCTCTTCCACCTATCACCACCTGGCTTCTCACATCATCCCCTGTCCCCCACCCACCCACCCACCTGGTCTCATCTATCACCTGCCAACTTGTACTCCTCCTCCTCCTCTCCACCCCCCCAACTTCTTATTCTTGCTTCAACCCCTCCCCCACTTCCTTTCCAGTCCTGACGAAGGTTTCAGCCTGAAATGTTGGCTAGTTATCTCCCTACGTGGGGGCTGTCTAACCTGCTGAGTTCTTCTAGCGTTTTGTGTGCGTTGTTAAGGATTTCCAGCATCTGCAGAACCTCTTCTGTCTCTGCTCCCTAATCCTGCCACTTCTAACTTAAAATCATCATTGAGCACTGACTCTGAAGCCCCACTGGGACTGTTCTCCATCATTCATACACCCAATGACTTCTCAACCACAGTGATTCAAACAAAATCTCAATTTTACTAAATTAGTCTTGGTTTATTATTGCCAGATGTACAACGATACAATGGCAACCCTAGATTTTGCAAGCCATTCATACAGATAATTTCAACAGATAAGTGCATTGAGGTAGTACAAGGGGAAAAGCAGTAACAGAATGCAGAATGCCATGTTACACTTAGAGAGAAAGTGTGGTGCAGGCAGAAACTAAGGTTCACGGGCCTTGATGAGATAGACTGTGAGGTCAGTCATTCACCTTTAACATGCAAAAGGACCATTTAAGGCTCTTGTAATATGAAGAAGAGTTGCTTTGACACTTCTGGTGACGTAGTGGACAGGAAGTTAATTCTTAAAGTTATACCACCAACACCCACTTCATACATGCCAAAATATCTTGTTATACAATAGGGATTTTTTCTTGTGGCTAAAGGCCAACCATCACAACAGTCACAGGTTGCGACAGGTAAGCTCATTTAATGGAGTCTTCTTCATGCAAAGCTGCCCACGTAAGAAAAGACTGATTGAATTTCTTCTTGCTTACCCTTCACACAATGAGAGCCCAGACACAACTGTCGATCAAAATCACTGCATGAAGAATACCAGCTGTTTAGAAGTAAAGATTTGATTTATGCTAGAAATAGAAGATGATTATCATGTTTTCAACTGGCTTTTAACAGGTTTATTAGACAAAAGTGACCATAGCCAAAAATATGACTTGTGAACTGCAGATTGACAGAGATTCAATTAATGAACATTGGTTGATGGACTGGCTGAAGGGATACTGAAAATCTGTGCTAACAGACAGGCTGGAATGTTTAAGGACATCTTCAACCTCTCATTTCTGCAGTGGGAGCTTTCAACCTGCTTCAAAAGGGCAGCAGTCAATCTGGAGCCCGGGAGGAGTGGGAAGAGATGTCTCAATAACTACCAGCCAGTGTCATTCACATTTACTGTGATGAAGTGTTTCGAGAGGCTGGACATGGCTAGAATTAGCTACTGCTTGAGCAAGAACTGCAATTCACTGACCATTGCACCAGGTCTGCAGCGGATGCAGTCTAATTGGCTCTCCACTCAGCTTTGGAACGCTTGGATAACAGTAGCATGCAAAAGTTTGGGCACCCCTGGTCAAAATTTCTGTTACTGTGAATAGCTAATCGAGTAAAAGATTAACTGAGTTCCAAAAGGAATAAAGTTAAAGATGACACATTTCTTTAATATTTTAAGCAAGAAAACTATTTTATTTCCATCTTTTACAGTTTCAAGATAACAAAAAAGGAAAAGGGCCTGAAGCAAAAGTGTGGGCACCCTGCATTGTCAGTACTTAGTAACACCCCCTTTGGCAAGTATCACAGCTTGTAAACACTTTTTGTAGCCAGATAAGAGTCTTTCAATTCTTGTTTGGGGGATTTTCACCTATTCTTCCTTGCAAAAGGCTTCTAGTTCCGTGAGATTCTTGGGCCGTCTTGTATGCACAGCTCTTTTAAAGTCTATCCACAGATTCTCGATGATATTTAGGTCAGGGAACTGTGAGGGTCATGGCAAAACCTTCAGCTTGCGCCTCTTGAGGTAGTCCATTGTGGATTTTGAGGTGTGTTTAGGATCACTATCCTGTTGTAGAAGCCATCCGCTTTTCATCTTCGGCTTTTTTACAGACGGTGTGATGTTTGCTTCCAGAATTTGCTGGTATTTAATTGAACTCATTCTTCCCTCTACAGGTAAATATTCCCCGTGCTACTGGCTGCAACACAAGCCCAAAGCATGATTGATCCACCCCTGTGCTTAACAGTTGGTGAGAGGTTCTTTTCATGAAATTCTGCACCCTTTTTTCTCCAAACATACCTTTGCTCATTGTGGCCAAAAAGTTCTATTTTAACTTCTTCAGTCCAGAGGACTTGTTTCCAAAATGCATTAGGCTTGCTTAGATGTTCCTTTGAACCTTTTGAATAGAACTTTTTGGCCACAATGAGCAATGAGGTGGTATCCATCATTATGAACTCTCACCATCGGGGATATGTCCTCTTCTCATTACTACCATCAGGGAGGAGGTATAAGAGCCTGAAGACCCACACTCAATGTTTTAGGAGCAGCTTCTTCGCCTCTGCCATCAAATTTCTGAACTGTCCATGAACTACCTCATTATTCTCCTTTTTCACTATTTGTTATCTTGTAATTTACAGTTATTTTTATGTCTTGCTCTGAACTGCTTCTGCAAAATAGCAAATTTCACAATATACAGTACTGTGAAAAAGTCTAAGGCACGTGTAAAAAATTCTGAAAACTGAAGATGCCTTCAAAAATAATGAAATGAATAGTTTCTAAATTTCAAAAAAAATTATTACAAAGAACAGTAAGCAGTAAAAAATGAAATCCAATCAATACTTGGTGTGACCACTCTTTGCCTTTAAAACTGCATCAATTCTCTTAGGTACAATGGTTGTGCAGTTTTATAAGAAAGTTGGCTGGTAGGTTCTTCCAAGCAACTTGAACATAGAACCTGGAAATCTACAGCACATTACAGGCCCTTCGGCCCACAATGTTGTGCTGACCACATAATCTACTGTAGAAACTGCCTAGAATTACCCTACCACATAGCCCTCTATTTTTCTAAGCTCCATGTACCTATCTAAGAGTCTCTTAAAAGACCCTATTGTATCCATCTCCACCACCGTCACCAGCAGTGCATTCCACACACATTTGGCTGTCTCGCTTCCTTCTGTCTCTCCAGGTAATCCTAGATAGCCTTGATCAGGGCTCTGTGGAGGCCATACCATCTGAAACCATATGAAAAACCGAAGGTCCCAGACTTTCGCTCAGTACTGTATTTCAGCAATAATGAACCCGATTCTGATTCTGTTTCTGAATTTTCGAAGCTTCTACCTGGTGAAAAGAGATAATCTACTAGTTAGTTATTCTAACATAGTATGGCAATGTCCTACTGCTGATATGTGTCAATGCACTAAACTGGGTGCTTATAGGGACATTGCATGAGAGATGTGGTGGTGCTGACCCCTGTGGTAGCGTGATGGCGGGTGTCTTGGTTAGGGACCTGAAGGGAGCAGTAACATCATGAGAAGCTGGGATGGGCTCCAAGTGCTGAGCTGGGCTCAGCTCCAGGGGCACCTCTAAATGGTACTGGCACCTCCTTACCATAAGATGCTCTAATTTCCCAGGCAATGCTTCAAAGGAGCTTTGTATGGGGAGCAACATTAAACCATGTGTGGCTGATATCAAAAGCACTACAGGATGAACCAAGGCCACTCTGCTTTCCTGCATTGTGCTCTTCCACTTGGAATTCATTGCCATTGCCTTCCACTGCAGAAATAATTACTTTTAACTCGCGAGCTGGAAAAAAAAGTAGGCATCCAAATTTCTTATCTGTTGTAGTGTTTTAAAGAGGTAACCTAGAACACCTGAAAAGAGAGTTGACTGGAAAATTTGCCACTCTGACAGCATCATTTTGTAATAACCTGAAATCTGCTTCTTTAGAGAATGTTCCAGGGTGATTAATTTTGTGGTGTTGTAGAGAACAATATATGAGACTGAGAACAGCTAATGTGAAGCCCTTTGGAGCTGACATTTTCTTCTTCTTGGGCCCTTAGCTCACTGTAGAGCATGAGCCATCGATGACCTCCTGTCTCCATCGTCCAAAGTTGATGGTATGGTGGGAGTTCATCAATGTTTCTGTAATCCATTGTATCCACTGTACAAGGGATTGGCCTATACAGCTTCACCAGAGTTCTGTTTGCTGGCCTTCACCCATTTCCACCTCTTACCACGGAGATGTAGGGTTGGACTTTGAGAGGTGGAAGTGATATCAGAAAGAACATCATCATGGTATTGAATGGTGGACCTCAGGTTGGTGTGAGGTCCAACTCTTTTTCATGGATGAGCTCAATTAAGATCAGGCACAGTAAAAACTACACTCTGGTGCAAGGTAAAATTAAGTGGGTGAGTTGAGTTTGAGGATTATGTAACACTACCTTAAAAGGGAGAAGCAGATGCTTTAGATGGCCAAAGGAAACATCAGTTTCGACCATCAGGCAAATTCTTTGCAGTATCACTAGGAACCAGGTTATAAATTGTAGAAGCTATGATGACTAAAGACCACACAAATGGCATGAGATGTGTTCTCCCTTGCTAGTGATCACTTCCCAACTGGAACTATTAATATTATGAGCATAAAATGGCTGCACTCCAGCTTTCAAAGAGAACAGCAGCATGATTGATAAAACTCTGCTATTTAATCTTGAATCAATATAATTTATGAGCTGTTTCATTATACCGAGAAAATACCTGCTGGGATTTGGAAAATCAGAATGTAAGGGGCCTCAGTCTGACCATTCTCTTTTGACCTCACTGACACTCAGTTCTTACGTTCAAGCAGAACTCTCAGAGGTATAAAATTAACTTGGTAAAAGCTTGAAATTCAAATTCATGAAAAAATGGGTAATTTTAACAGTTCTGCCAGACTATTAATGATTATCTTTTGTGAACCATTTAATTCAAATGCACATTTCATGCTCAGTTCAAACTCTCCCTATAGATATTTCGCTTGATTACAATTATTAGGCAATTAAGTTTTATTACAACAAAATAACCTTTACTTACGCCAATGACAGCTATGAACTGATTACAGCTTGTCTTATAGAACATTAGAGTTGAACTAAATTTTGTAGTACGATCACAAGTAAAAGTAGTGAATTGTGTATCTGTGTCTTCAATTAGCTGCCTATCGATTTGGTTTATATAATATTTCACAGTGTGCCCAGCAGTCATTGCTGCCAAAAATTAAAAATTAGACACAGCAAAACAATGAGAACAATAGTGTGGCTATGCCAAGATTTTTGCCTCTTCATTGGTACATCCCAAATCAGCAGGAAAACATCGAGGAAGTACAGAGCATAGCAAGAGATTGGCAGCTCTGCTTGATTGTATTCCTCGAGGCTTCACCTGCTGATCTGTTCCTCCCATTGATCTGCCAGCACATTTAAGTTTTTTTAAAGCTGGGATTGCCCAACAGTTTAAACCTCACCTCACTTCAGATAACTTTCTTTTGTTCCACAATCCAAGTCTATGACTTTTAAAAGCATTGTAACTCATTGATGAGAGTGGGTGTAAAGATGCTAATGTATTCTACCTCACAGATTTTAAAAGACTCTAAAACATCCATCTTCTTATTGTACTACTTGATGGCAAAGGATTCTTCAGTCTATACCAACACTGATCTTTAATATTTTTGTGATTAATAAATTGCAATTCTTAAAAGCTAAAAATAAAGTCAGTCCTAGAGAAAGGTTTTGATTCATTGACAGTCCAGGACAATGCAAAGAGCATTGGCAACTATAGTCTTGAAGAACTGGCCAATTCTAACCATAATGAGCAGATCAAAAGCAAATTCTCATTGATGTTCCATGAAGCCCTAGCCTAAACATCTATGAGTATACCTGGTGTACATTTGGTGTTGTAGGGTCACAGTGGATTAAAGTGAAAATAAAAATTAATCAATCACCATTGCAGGTATTTTTTTTATATATAAAGCTTAAATAAATGTCCTAAAGTAAATTGACCAAGATAGCCAGGGGTGTGTGGTGGTGGTGGTGTGTGGAGGGGGAATATCATCTGAATAATGTGATTGGTTGATCCTAAATCTATAGTAACGAGAGGATAGAAATAGTTTGATTGGTTGCTGCCGGACAAACTGTAGCATCAGGAAATAATTATCAATGTGATTGGCTGCAACTGTCAAATAGTCTTGGGGAAAAGGGTACTCAAGTTGTTAGTTTTCTGTAGGTTGCCTTTTACTTATTGATTTAAGTTGTACATCAGAATTGCACTTGATTATTTGTGTTTAACATTTTAATACTAAATTAATCATTCATCGGATAAGATGTTATTTCAGCCTATTGCCAACTCTTCTCCATCATGAGGACTTGTACTGTATAATAATGGAATGGTATTTCGGTGGTATTATACAGTGCAAATCTTGACTGCAGGGAAGACTTCCTGGATGAAAAATTTAATTCTTCAAATGGATCAGACACAACAGAAAAATTAACACACATGTTTTAAACAAAACATGCAGGGTTCTGAGTATATATGCTTTCTTAGAAAATCAACATTTCCACAGGTGTAGTGAAAGTTAATGTTTAATAAGCATATAACATATAACCATATAACAATTGCAGCATGGAATCATGCCCTTCTAGTCTGTGCCAAACTCTTACTCTCACCTAGTCCCACCGACCTGCACTCAGCCCATAACCCTCCATTTCCTTCCTGTCCATATAGCTATCCAATTTAACTTTAAATGACAACATTGAACCTGCCTCAACCACTTCTGCTGGAAGCTCATTCCACACAGCTACCACTCTCTGAGTAAAGAAGTTTCCCCACATGTTACCCCTAAACTTTTGCCCTTTAACTCTAAACTCATGTCCTCTTGTTTGAATCTCCCCCACTGTCAATGGAAAAAGCCTATCCACATCAACTCTATCTATCCCCCTCATAATTTTAAATACCTCTATCAAGTCCCCCCTCAACCTTCTATGCTCCAAAGAATAAAGACCCAACTTGTTCAACCTTTCTCTATAACTTAGGAGATGAAACCCAGATAACATTCTAGTAAATCTTCTCTGTACTCTCTCAATTTTGTTGACATCTCTCCTATAATTCAGTGACCAGAACTGTACATGATACTCCAAATTTAGCCTTGTACAATTTCAACATTACATCCCAACTCCTATACTCAATGCTCTGATTTATAAAGGCCAGCATACCAAAAGCTTTCTTCACCACCCTATCCACATGAGATTCCACCTTCAGGGAACTATGCACCATTATTCCTAGATCCCTCTGTTCTACTGCATTCTTCAATGCCCTACCATTTACCATGTATGTCCTATTTTGATTAGTCCTACCAAAATGTAGCACCTCACATTTATTAGCATTAAACTCCATCTGCCATCTTTCAGCCCACTCTTCTAACTGGCCTAGATCTCTCTGCAAGCTTTGAAAACCTACTTAATTATCCACAACTCCACCTATCTTAGTATCATCTGCATACTTACTAATCCAATTTACCAACCCATCATCCAGATCATTAATATATATGACAAACAACATTGGACCCAGTACAAATCCCTGAGGCACACCACTAGACACCGGCCTCCAATCTGACACTGGCGTCTCCCATCCAGCCACTGCTGAATCCATTTTACTACTTCAATATTAATACCCAATGATTGAACCTTCCTAACTAACCTTCCATGTGGAAACTTGTCAAAGGACTTACTGAAGTCCATATAGACAACATCCACCGCTTTATCCTCGTCAACTTTCCTAGTAACCTCTTCAAACAATTCAAAAAGATTTGTCAAACATGACCTTCCACGCACAAATCCATGTTGACTGTTCCTAATCAGACTCTGTCTATCCAGATAATTATATATACCATTTCTAAGAATACTGTCCATCAACTTACCCACCACTGACGTCAAACTCACAGGCCGATAATTGCTAGGTTTACCCTCAGAACCCTTTTTAAACAAAGGAACAATGTGAACAATACGCCAATCCTTTGGCACCATCCCCGTTTCCAATGACATTTGAAATATTTCTGTCAGAGCTCCTGTTATTTCCACACTAACTTCATGATATTTATGAACGATCACCCTGTGCTACCCAAACAATCCATCCTAAATCTTGTTATTGAAGTAATTGTGTAAGAGTGATTTATTCAAAGTGGTTGGGGGAGTCATTGAGGTCTGAACTGGATGTTTTGATGAATGCTTCACTGAAGTATCTGCTACAAGCAAGGTGGAATACTTTGTCCTTCCGATCTGTTCCTTAGATACTTCCTTACAGTGAAGCAGAAAAGAAAACATAATTTAAGTTTAATGATTAATAGCTATGAAATTGATGCATATTGGATTTAAAGACATGACATTGTTCTGTATTTGCGATTGATTATTGTCTGTCAAAGTAAAACTGAGGTATATGGTACAGAGAGAAGCCAGGTTGAATACTTTACAGTGACTTCTGCTGGAGGTGTCTAGGAATGAATGTCGAGAGAGTTCAAAACTAGACTCAAATATGTAATCCTACATTTTCATCGCCTTAGTTTAAACATTAAGACTGGATATATAGGAGAACTGTTCAACTGTAGATATTCCAGGGATAATTCCCTGGAAAACAAGAAGTTAAGGTTTTATGCGACGATTGAAGGTAATTAAGTAGAGAAAAGATCATCATCTTGGTACTAGCCTACAAAGTACCCAGGACATCTTTAGGGAGCGGTGTCTCAGAAAGGCAGCGTCCATCATTAAGGATCTCCAGCACCCAGGGCATGCTCTTTTCTCACTGTTACCATCAGATAGGAGGTACAGAAGCCTGAAGGCACACACACAGTGATTCAAGAACAGCTTCTTCCCCTCTGCCACCTGATTCCTAAATGGACATTGAACCCTTGGACACTACCACACTTTTTTAATATATAGTATTTCTGTTTCTTGCACGATTTTTAATCTATTCAGTATATGTATACTGTAATTGATTGATTGATTTTTTTTCTGCTAGATTATGTATTGCATTGAACTACTGCTGCTAAGTTAGCAAATTTCACATCACATGCCGGTGATAATAAACCTGATTCTGATTCTGATGGATTACTTTAATGGGTAAAATTAGTGATGAGAAATATTACATTGACGTAGTAGGGTCAAGCCTACCATCATAAGCTTCGCGCTAAAAGACTGTCTCAGAACAGAGTGCAACTGATCCAAATCCTTACCTACCCTTTGACATCTTTACCCATTGCCAAATTTGCAACAATTTCTGTATCGTCTGCAGGCTTATTAATTAGACCAACTACATTTTCATCCAAATCATTGAGGTACATTATGAACAACAGAGATCTTTGTGGACATTGCTCACAGATCTCCAGTCAGAAAAGCACTCTGTCTTCCATTTGTGAATCTAATTTACCAACACACCCCATGTGTATTAATCTTCTGGCCCAGCCTAATTTATCAAATGCTTTTTTCAAGACAAAATAGAAAACATCCATTGTGCTATCCTCATCAATTATATTTATTACTTCATCAAAAAACTCTATCAAATTTGTGAGACAGGACTTATCCTTACTAAGCCATGCTGGCCACCCCTAAGAAGTCTAAATCCAAGTAAAACCTGTCCATAAGAACCTTCTCCAATAATTTCCTTACCACTAATGTGAGACTCACCAGCCTATCATTTCCTGGTTTGTCCTTGTTGATCTTCTTAAACAAAGGAAGAACACTGGCTATACTTCAGTCTTCTGGCACCTCACCTGTGGCTAAAGAGGAGGTCCACCAAGGTCCCAGTGATCTCCCTTTATTCCCTCAGTACCCTGGGACTATTGCCGTCAGGCCTGGGAACTTATCCTCTTTGCTTTTTTTTCCAAGATGCTTAGCTTCCCTTCCTTCTTCATATCAACATGCCCTAGAATATCAATATACCCCTCAACCCCATCTCCCCATTATCCGTGTCCTTCTCCTTGGTGAATGCCAATGCAAGATACTCATTAAGGACCTCAGCCATTTTTGTTTGGGATCTACCCCTCCCTGGTTCCTTGTGTGGACCTACACTTCTGCATTAACTACATTGGGATTCTCCTTAATCCTATTTGCCAGGGCATTTCATGGCACTTTTAACCCTTGTAATTTCTTGTTTAAATTCATTCCTGCCTCCTTTATATTCCTCAAGGTCCTTGTATGATTTCAGCTTCCTAAATCTTAAATGTACTTTCCACTTTTGATTGCACTTACAGTACTTTTTGTCATTCAATGTTCCTGAACCTCACCATTCATGTATTTCATCTGCACAGGAACATACTGCTCCCAAAACTGAATCAAGTGACCTTCAAGAGACTCCTGCGTGTCATATGTCACATTAGATTCAGGCAGCCACTCACAGTTTACGTTCTCCAATTCCCATGTAAATCTGTTGTAATTAGCCTTCCTCCAATTTCATACCCAAGAACCGGTCTTATTCTTACTCATAACTAGCTTAGATCTTGTGGAGTTATGGTCACTCTTCCCAAAATATTCCTGTACTGAAACTTTGATCAGCTGGCCAGATTCATTCATATGATGCCCAAGTTGGAGTATGTATATACCTAGATTCAAGAAACTCTCCTGGATGCACCTAACAAATTCTACTCCATGTAGGCCCCTGGCATTAAGGAAGTTGCAGTTACTATTGGTAAATCAAAATCACTCACTTCTGTAATCCTGTTGTATCCACTTATCTACCTGCACCTGTTAGTCTTGCGAGACCATGGATCTGCGCCTGGAAAGTCTTCACTCTCCTGGGCACAGGCCTGGGCAAGGTTGTATGGAAGACCAGCAGTTGCCCATGCTGCAAGTCTCCCCTCTCCACAACACCAATGTTGTCCAAGGGAAGGGCATTAGGACCCATACAGCTTGGCATCAGTGTCATTGCAGAGCACTGTGTGATTAAGTGCCTTGCTCAAGGACACAACACGCTGCCTTGGCTGGGGCTCGAACTCACGACCTTCAGATCGCTAGTCGAATGCCTTAACCACTTGGCCATATGCCCACAAGCTCTACCTGCATATCTGTTCTGCAAACACTCCATGGCTATTGGAAGCCCTATAGTATAACCCCAGCATTACACCTTTCTTAGTTCTGAGATGTTTGGCCTTGCCAGATGGGTTCTTTTTTTCGTGAAATTATGACATTCACCTTAATCGGTATTACAATCAGTAAGAGCCTATGACGCTGCTTCAGTTTTTTCATTGCACCTATGAACATATGTACTTAGGCATATGACAATAAGTTCAACTGTGACTTTGCCTTTGAACTCTCCCAACACTCTTTAAACCATCCCTTGTTATCATATTTGAAATATCTATATACCCTGGAATGTTGAGCTGCTAATCTTGCCCTTCTCTCAGTCTAGTTTCTGTATTGACTACAGCATCATATTTCCATGTGTTAATCTTGGTCCTTGGCTCATCTTCTTTACCCATTATACTCCTTGAATGAACATGAGTGGTGCCCAGCTGGTAAAGGTGGCATGGCACGTTGATGCATAATGCTCACATAATGTAAGCGAGGAACAATTGCCTGTTTTACTTACAGCCTGTTACTCCACAAGCACTTTGGGCAACAATGAAGGTCCTCCATCTCTGGTGGGACTTCCTCTCAGTTTTTGCTGCTGTCAGTCATGCAAGTCCTGGGTGGAGACCCAGGAATACCGTTGCCTTCAGATGTAGAAGGAACATCTTTTCATAACAATTTTTTTTTACCAGTCAGGGTTGTTAGGCCTGAGCTGAACCCCTGGACCGGTGGACCACTCTTAGTCAGTCCTTTACCCTTTGACCTGTTTGACATGTGTGACCCTACCAACAGCCAAAGCATAAAGCCTTGACCCCTGCCAATATAGTTCTCTGGGTCATTAAGGCACACAAGCCTCCAAACCATGACACGTTTGTTGTCCTCTTGGAGGATCTGCCTGTTTTAAACTCCTAGCAAATATACTGTGGAATTGGGCAGAGCAGGAGCTGACTTTTCTCCATTTGGAGCCAAAAACATTTTCCACCAAACGTTCGAATTATTTTTTTTAATATTTGTCTCTGGTTATTATTCGCCCTGTTCCTCTTCACCTCAGTGTAACTGCTCCAGCACATGAAACATGGTATTGGGACGCTGCTCGAGAGATACGTATGCTGACATACACGTTTAGGTAATGCCAGACTTCCAGGGCATCTATGATATACATTGCACTCAAATCAAGCAAATAAGACACAAGAATCAATCTGGGACAATGCTCAGCCCTCCCATTTGGGTAGACCATTGTTGCTTCAATAAACCTGTAAAACAATAATCAATTTCCACTCCATAGTATAAGGGGTGGATATACATAGGGAGCAGGTGAATCAATAATATACCTTAGATCCAACCAACATCACCGTATGTTATTGATGCAATAAATCACACCTAGCCACAATCTGTCTCTCGATTTACGAGTTAATTTCACTTGTGCAGTTATTTATCATACTTTGGCTAAGAGAAAATCCATGGGAATGGGCAACAATAGTTCATGGAATACATTTGTGTCTACACCTGTGGTGCACCTTTATGTATCCAGTTCTGGCAGGTTATAAAACTGCCACATTTTTGAAATTCTAGGTACAAGAGAGCATTGGGAATGAGTGCTTTAATGGGGAGCTGCTGGGATCTGGATTTGAAGGAGTCCACCTCATAGAGCTAGCATGTTAATTTACAGGGGCATGGAGATCAGTGTCCAACCATTTATGAAAATGAGGTACCAAAAAAACTAAAGTCTCGGGAAACTGGAAATCTGAAGTAAAAATCTGAAAATGTACTAAATCTCAGCAGGTCAGACAGCAGTAATAGAAATGGAAGCAGTTTTGAGGTTTTAAGTCAATGATTTTACCTCTCCCTCCACAGGTACTGCCAGGTCAGTAAGGTAAATGTACGTGGAAAGCATTGGAATCTCTATGCAAACATTTCCCTTAAATCCAGACTCCCGGGTGCTCAGTATTATAGGAGGAGATTATCAAGTTTGCCCTCTCTTATCATATGGTTTGTTGAGGTCACAAGAATCCTTTCAAATATTATTGGAAAATTACCTCAAAGCTAAAGTCAATGGAAATTTATTATCAAAATTCATATCTGTCACCAAATACTACCTCGAGATTCATTTTCTTGCAGGCATTTACAGGAAAATAAAGGAATACAATAGAATTTATGAAAAGCTATACATAAACAAACACTAATAAGTAACCAACGTGCAAAAGATGACAAATCATGCAAATAATTATAAAAAAATAAGTAATTTGATAACACGGAAAGCCTGATTAGTAGATCCTTGAAACGAATCTGAGGGTTGTGAAGTCAATTCAGTGTTGAGATGAGAAGTTACCCACACTGGTTCAGGAGCCTGATGGTTGTAGGGGAGTAACTCTTCTTGGACCTGGTGGTGTGGGTCCTAAGGCTCCTGTCTGATGATAATAGCGAGAAGAGAGCATGGCCTGGATGATGGGGGTCCTTGATAATGGGTGCTGTTTTAATGTGGCAGTGTTTCTTGAAAAAACTTGCTCAATGCTGGGAAGTGCTTTGCCTGTAATGGACTGGGCTGTGTCCAGCACTTTCTGTTGACTTTTTCCATTCCAGGGCAGGTGTTTCCATACCAGGCTATGATGCAACCAGTCAGAGTACTCTCCACTGTGCACCTGTAAAAGTTTGTCAAAGTTTGTCAAAGTTTTAGTTGACATTCCGAATCTACGCAAACATCTAAGAAAGTAGAGGCACTGCTGTGCGTTCTTGGTGAAGTCACTTACGTGCTGGTTTCAGAACAGATCCTATGATATAGGAGCACCAAGGAATTTAAAGATGCTGACCCTCTCCACCTCTGGTTCCCCAAAGAGTATGGGCTCATTGACCTCTAGTTTCTTCCTCCTGTGGTCAATAATCAGCTCTTTGGTTTTGCTGATGCTGGGTGAGAGGTCGTTGTTGTGGCACCATTCAACCAGATTTTAGTATATTTTATCTTGAAAGTAATCTGCACAAGATAGAGTCTGTTCATTATATTGAACGCTAGTAAAGATTCTTGGGCTAATTCAAGCCGTGGAATAATTATAACCAGATTGAAAGGTCTATTGAACGATACAGAAAAGATAATTTATAAAACTTATGTTCCTCAGTCGTATGAGAGGCTATTGCTCCTGACTCAAGCCACATATTGATTCCAATGACATGATTGTTTAGAAATTAGAATTTATCCTCTTTTTTTGCATTAATTACATGCCGCATCAATCTCTAATGACCCTATCCATTCTTTGATAAGTTTGTGACATTGGCAAAAATATGTGAAAAGTAATGAGTGCTTTGCATCCAAATCCATGTGCTTATCAGAAACTTCAAGATTTCTGTTAATAGCTCCATTAACTCAATGCTGGGAAGTGTGGATTAGTACTTAAAAATAAAATGTTGGAAACACTCAGTAGTTCAGGCAGTGTCTGTGAACAGAGAAGAGTTAATAGTTATTAGTTAAAAGTTAAAGTTCAAATCAGAAACTGTGTTTCTATTTCAGTGATATTAGAAACATAGAGATATAGAAAACCCAGAGCAAAGTGCAGGTCCTTCGGCCCACAAAGCAGTGCTGAAAATGTCCTTACCTTAGAAATTACCTGAAGCTACCCATAGCCCTCTACTTTTCTGAGCTCCATGTACCTGTCCAGGAGACTCTTAAAAGACCCTATTGTATCCGCCTCCATCACCGTTGCCGGCTGCCCATTCTACGCACTCACCACTCTCTGCGTAAAAAACTTACCCCTGATATCTCCTCTGTACCTACTTCTGTGCCCTCTCACATTAGCCATTTCAGCCCTGGCCTCTGACTATCCACACAATCAATGCCTCTCATCATCTTATACACCTCTTTCAGGTCACCTCTCATCCCCTGTCGCTCCAAGGAAAACAGGCTGAGTTCACTCAACCTATTCTCATAAGGCATGCTCCCCAATCCAGGCAACATCCTTGTAAATCTCCTCTGCACCCTTTCTATGGTTTCCACATCCTTCCTGTAGTGAGGGGACCAGAACTGAGGACAGTACTCCAAGTGGGGTCTGACCAGGGTCCTATATAGCTGTAACATTACCTCTCGGCTCTTAAACTCAATCCCACAATCGATGAAGGCCAATGCAACATATGCTTTCTTAACCACAGAATCAACCTGTGCAGCAGCTTTGAGTGTCCTATAGACTCGGACCCCAAGATTCCTCTGATCCTCCACACTGCCAAGAGTCTTACCATTAATACTATTTTTTGTCATCATATTTGACCTACCAAAATGAACCACCTCACACTTATCTGGGTTGTACTCCATCTGCCACTTATCAGCCCAGTTTTGCATCTATTAAATGTCCTGCTGTAACCTCTGACAGCCCTCCACACTATCCACAACACCCCCAACCTTTGTGTCATCAGCAAATTTACTAACCCATCCCTCCACTTCTTCATCTAGGTCATTTATAAAAATCACGAAGAGTAAGGGTCCCAGAACAGATCCCTGAGGGACACCACTGGTCACTGACCTCCGTGCAGAATATGACCCATCTACAACCACTCTTTGCCTTCTGTGGGCAAGCCAATTCTGGATCCACAAAGCAATGTCCCCTTGGATCCCATGCCTCCTTACTTTCTCAATAAGCCTTGCATGGGGTACCTTATCAAATGCCTTGCTGAAATCCATATACACTACATCTACTGCTCTACCTTCATCAATATGTTTAGTTACATCCTCAAAAAATTCAGTCAGACTCGTAAGGCACAACCTGCCTTTCACAGAGCCAAGCTGACTATTTCTAATCATATTATGCCTCTCCAAATGTTCATAAATCCTGCCTCTCAGGATCTTCTCCATCAACTTACCAATCACTGAAGTAAGACTCACTGGTCTATAATTTCCTGGGCTATCTCTACTCCCTTTCTTGAATAATGGAACACTATCCGCAACCCTCCAATCCTCCGGAACATCTCCCATCCCCATTGATGATGCAGAAGTCATCGCCAGAGGCTCAGCAATCTCTTCCTTCGCCTCCCACAGTATCTCGTCTGGTCCCGGTGACTTATCCAACTTGATGCTTTCCAAAAGCTCCAGCACATCCCCTTTCTTAATATCTACATGCTCAAGCTTTTCAGTCATCTCTACAATCACCAAGATCCTTTTCCGTAGTGAATACTAAAGCAAAGTACTCATTAAGTACCTCTGCTATTTCCTCCAGTTCCATGCACAATTTTCCACTGTCACACTTGATTGGTCCTACTCTCTCATGTCTTATCCTCTTGCTCTTCACATACTTGTAGAATGCCTTGGGGTTTTCCTTAATCCCGTCCGCCAAGGCCTTCTCATGGCCCCATCTGGCTCTCCTAATTTCTTTCTTAAGCTCCTTCCTGCTAGCCGTATTATCTTCTAGATCTCTATCATTACCTAGTTTTTTGAACCTTTCATAAGCTCTTCTTTTCTTCTTGGCTAGATTAACAACAGCCTTTGTACACCACGGTTCCTGTACCCTACCATCCTTTCCCTGTCTCATTGGAACGTACCTATGGAGAACTCCACACAAATATCCTCTGACCTCTTTAGTTTATCAGGATTCTTGCTTGGGTAGTGCAGTGGCACAACGTACTGGACACAGCCCAGTCCATTACAGGCAAAGCACTTCCCAGCATTGAGCAAGTTTTTTCAAGAAACACTGCCACATTAAAACAGCACCCATTATCAAGGACCCCCATCATCCAGGCCATGCTCTCTTCTCGCTATTATCATCTCCCCTCACATCTCCAGTGACCTGGGTTCAATGCTGACGTCAGGTGCCATTTATGTTGAGTTTTCATGTTCTCCCTGTAGCCATGTGGATTTCCACCGATTGTTTTGGGTTCCTTCCACGTCCCAGAGATGAGCTGCTTTGTAGATGAAATTACCCGTTGTGTTGGTGAATAGTGGAATCTTGGAGACCTAAATAAAATGCATTTAGTGTAGGATTTGTATAAATGGCTGTTTGATGGTGGTTGAAGGACCTGGTTCTATACGACATGACTCTGAATGATGTCAGACTACCAGAAACTGTAGAGTTTTGATTTTCATTTACAATCTTTAAAGATTTCTCCCAAGGCGGCCCCAATGTAGTATTTACGGTTAATTTAGGTTTTTTTATTGTGAATGCTGCTAGGCATCTGTGATATGGGCTGCAATTACTTTTTATTGCATCTGTACATACATGTACTTGTGCATATGAAAATAAACTTGACTTTTACAAAACGGTGGGAGAATAATGAGTGTGGAAGTAAAAACACACGGAGAAGGAACATAGCCTTGTTCAGTGTGTCTGGGCAATCCAAATACGAAGAGTTGGTCTTAGTGACACTGCAGTGGGAGTGGTCCCAATCCAAGTGAGTTGCAGGCTCGTCAGGGGCCAAAGGTTTCTGCAGATAGCTCACAAGTGATCGCAAAAGAAGGTGGCAATCTGTAAAGAGGTTGAATGAGTTCTTTAATATTATGCTTTCCATTGTAAAGTGAATTTGGGAGGCACTGATCTCTGAAGCTCCCCTTTCTGCTGACAGCAGAAGAAAAGTGTGTTGAGTGACCCACAATGTCATGAATGCACATCTGGCAGCAAATGAAGGCTCCTGAGGTGCCCGGCACAATATTGCAGGGGTTGCCGATCAGCCTTTGAAAAGGGTCACAGAGTTACTAAGGACTGAGATTTGAGAAAGGAGAGGATGAACTTGTTGACAATAGATGATCATCCTTTGGATCATCCAAGGAGATGATTGTCGATTTCAGGCGGTCTCAGCCTGAGCACACACCCCTCAGCATCAGTGGCTCCACAGTGGAGAGAGTGGAAAACATTAAGTTCCTTGGGGTGCAGGTCTCGGACAATCTCACCTGGTCCAGGAACACCACTGGGATTGTGAAACGGGCCCAGCAGAGATTTCATTTTCTGAGGAAGCTTAAGCAAGCATCACTCCCCACTAACATCTTAACTACATTCTACAGAGGCGTGGTTGAGAGTGTGCTGACCTCTTGCATCATAACCTGGTACTCCAGCTGCAGTGCTGTCAACAAGAAAGCCTTGCAGAGGGTGGTTAGGGGAGCAGAGAATGTTATTGGGATCTCCCTACCTTCTGTCCAAGACCTCTTTCAGAGTCGATGCCTCCAGAAGACAGAAGACATTAAAGACCCCTTACACCCTCTCCATGAACTGTTTGTCCTTCTGCCATCAGGCAAACGTTACAGGAGCATCAAAACTAAAACCACAAGGCTACTAAACAGTTTCCTCCCACAGGTGGTCAGACTGCTAAATAGCTGCTCTACCTGACTCTGCTTTGGACACTTTTAACTTGCACTGGACACTTATAACTGATTTTAACTGACATGTGGCTGTTGTGTTTTACTATTTCTTGTTATGTTTATCATTTAGTGTTGCGTTTGTTAAGTTATGATTGCACTGCTCCTGGGAAACGCTGTCTCATTCTGCCCTGCAGAGCTAATGTATGGTTAGAATGATAATAAAGTTTTTTGAATCTTGAATCTTTTGAATACAGTTTCCAGGCATTTGCCTCCCTGCTCGGTCTCTAAAGATATGAGTTTGAAGGTGAAATGGGAGCCACAAACTAGTCAAGCTGGGAATAATGCCTTGTTCAAGTAATTATTTGACAACCAATGTTGTCATATTTGGTTGACAGAAGGGGATGATGCCTCTGGGACATGCAACTCTGATTGGTTAACTTTATACGAAATGGGCTTCTTTGACCTTAAGACAAAAATATAATGATTCTCAGAATTCTCACAGAACTGGCATCAGTCATCAGAAGATCCAAAGGAGGTATAGGAAGCATTTTTTTTTCAGCAGTCACTTAGTAGTTAAAAAGTTACTCTCTGTTAACGGAAACTGTCTTTGTCCAGAGGTTGTGCTTAGTAGGACAGGAGGCAAGGCAGGAAGTTAAATGATGCGAGTGTTCCACGTATAAGATGAGGGAGGAGTAAGGGGGAAGTTCTTCTTTGTATTGTATATACAAGACAATTTTTAGCTAGAATTAGAGATCCAAGTGGAACAGGGGCAACTTTTCATCTGGCACGATGGATTAGAAGTTGGATTATCAATGGTGTTAAACAACATTGTAGGCAATTCTAATCTTTGTGAAAGCTGAAAGAAGAGTGAGATCTTCACAAGTTCATTACTCAGGGCAGTTTGCCGTGTTTTCTTAAGTAAAGCTCCTCTAGAACAGAGCATTCCCGTTTAACATTGGAAAGTGGATACATAAAGAGAAGGATCGGGAATATGTCATCCTGACCTTCTGTCCGTTCTGCTACTCATAAATATTATGGCTGAACATCTACTTCTGCACCATTTTCCAGAACTATCAGCACATCGTTTGATTCCCTTCACGTCGGGAAATCCTTGGGTTTGAACAACTACAATGACTGAGCCTACGTAGCTATCTGGGGCAGATAGTTCCAAAGATTCACTACCCTCCTGTGTTGAATTGAAATGGGAAATAAATTCATGTTGATTTTCAATCCCATTATTCTTTTTAAGGAGTTCCGTTAGTACTTCATTCATATCATTCTATATTCCAGCATTTTACCGACAATTGATGGGTTGCAACATTCATTACTTAAATCAGTGGAGACAATTTTTAATGCTAGCTCATCAAAGGCAAACAACAATGCAAGAATCACTCTTCTTACCATAGGAATACTTGCTCTTGAATGAATGAATGAACGGATGCTGTAATGATGGCAAGGATATGGGGGAGAGCTCCCAAGGGGTCTGAGAGGAATTAGACAAGCTGGCAAAGAGCAAGTCCTTCAGCAGGCATGCTACTTTTTGCAAGAGTTACAGCCCAAAGACTCTACCAGAAAGTTGGCAGGGAGGCTTCTACCTGAGCAGTGAATTGTAAGAGATGTAAGAGGAATCACCAGCAGCCTGCAACAATTGTGAGGCATAGAATCTAAGAGTGGCAGTGACACCCCAACTGGTATAAGAAAAGCAATCCAGATGTGTGTGTAATGCTGTAGCAGTTCAGAAGGACAAAGAATGCAGTTTGAGTGTTCTCCCTTTAAATAACAGAGATTCAGGGGGAAAAAAATTAGCAGAACCTGACTGTACTGTGAGTGAATAAGATTCAAAGTAGTGGGGTAGAAAAAAGTCTCACTGGAGGTTGTTGACATAAATGTGGCTGTTTTGCATTAGAAAATAGGCATTAGGGTAAATGAAAATCTTGCTGAAAAGTAAAGTTATGTTTCCAGATGGTGCTAAATGATCAGAAAGGTTTGTAAAGTTACTCTACTCTGGCTCCAGCCAATATTCAGCTGCACAGTGCTACTTCTTTGGAAATGCATGGACATATTTCCTGGTCTGTGACTCTCAAGTTTCCAGGAGAGGAACAAATCTCCTCCAGTTTAAGGAGATGGATTCAGTCATGTTGCATATTAATGCAAGATATTGTGACATTGGAAACATTGCATTCGAAACACGCCAGTACAGAAATAACAATCCATTCAGATTATCAAAAACTTTCACTTCAGAAGCTTAACAAGAGAAAGAGTGGACAATGTGGTCCCTCAAGTATTCTCTTATATTCTGCACTTCCTTGGCTGAACTGCAAAATCCCACAAACTTCCATATCCATTGATACCCTTAGTAACGGACCTCAAGAGAGAGAATTTGTAGAATGTCTAAGGGATGGCTTATTAGAACAGCTTGTTGTTGAGCCCACTAGGGGATTGACTGTGCAGGATTGGATGTTGTGCAATGATCCGGAGGTGACAAGAGAGCTTCAGGTGAAGGAACTCTTAGGGAACAGTGATCACAATATGATCGAGTTCACATTGAAATTTGAGAGGGAAAAAAATAAAATCCAGATGTGTCGGTATTTCAGTAGAATAAAGAAAATTACAATGGCATGAGAGGGGAACTGGCCAAGGTTGACTGGAAAGGGACATTTGCAGGAAAGGCAGCAGAACAGCAATGGCTGGAATTTCTGCAAAAAATGAGAGAAGTGCAAGACAGATATATTCCAACTAAGAAGAAATTTTCAAAGGGAAGAAGGACACTACCGTGGCTGACAAGAAAAGTCAGAGCCAAGGTAAAAGCAAAAGAGAGGGCATACAAGAAAGCTAGAGCTGGTGGGAAGATAGAGGATTGGGGAGCTTTGAAGAACTTGCAGAAGGAAACTAAGAAGGTCTTTCAGAAGGAAAAGATGAATTATAAGAGGAAGCTGGCGACTAATATCAAAGAAGATGCTAAAAGCTTTTTTAAGTGTATAAAGAGCAAAAGAGAGTCGAGGGTAGATAAAGGACCAATACAAAATGATGCTGGAGATATTGTAATGAGAGATGCAAAGATGGCAGAAGAACTGAATGCATATTTTGTATCAGTCTTCACAGTGAAGACATCTGCAGTATAGCGGACATTCAAGAGTGTCAGGGAAGTGAAGTTTGTGCAGTGAAAATTATGACTGAGAAGGTGCTCAGGAAGCTTAGTGATCTGAGGATGGATAAATCTCCTGGACCTGATGGAATGCACCCTTGGGTTCTGATGGAAATAGCTGGAAAGATTGCGGAGACATTAACGAACTTTCAAGAATCGATAGATTCTGGCATTGTACCAGATGACTGGAAAATTGAAAATATTACTCCACTATTTAAGAAGCATGGGAGACAGCAGAAAGTAAACTATAGACCTGTTAGCCTGACATCAGTGGTTGGGAAGTTATTGGAATCAATTGTTAGGGATGAGATTATGGAGTACCTGGAGACACATGACAAGATAGGCCAAAGCCAGCATGGTTTCCTGAAAGGAAAATCCTGCCTGACAAACCGACTGCGATTCTTTGAGGAAACTGAAAGCAGCATAGACAAAGGAGATGTAGTAGATGTGGTGTACTTGGATTTCCAGAAGGCCTTTGACAGGGTACCACACATGAGGCTGCTTAGCAAGATAAGAGCCCATGGAATTACAGGGAAGTTACTAGCATGGGTGAAGCATTGGCTGGTTGGCAGAAAACAGAGAGTGGGAATGAATGGATCCTATTCTGGCTGGCTGCCAGTTACCAGTGGAGTTCCACAGTGGTCAGTGTTGGGACTGCTGCTTTTTAGTGATGTATGTCAATGTTTTGGACTATGGTATTAATGGATTTGTGGCTAAATTTGCCGGTGATAGAAAGATAGGTGGAGGAGCGGGTAGTGTTGAGGAAACAGAAGGCCTGCAGATAGACTTAGTTAGTTTAGGGAATTGGCAAAGAAGTGGCAAATGAAATACAATGTTGGAAAGTGTATGGTCATGCATTTTGATAGAAGAAATAAATGGGCAGACTATTATTTAGATGGGAAGAGAATTCAAAATGCAGAGTTGCAAAGGGACTTCGGAGTCCTTGTGCAAGATACCCTAATGGTTAATCTCCAGGTTGAGTCAGTTGTGAAGAAGGCGAATGCAATGTTGGCATTCATTTCTAGAGGTATAGAATATACGAGCAGGGATGTGATGTTGAGGCTCTGTAAGGCACTCGTGAGACCACACTTGAAGTACTGTGTGCAGTTTCGGGCTCCTTATTTTAAAAAGGATATACTGACACTGAAGAGGGTTCAGAGAAGGTTCACAAGAATGATTCCAGGAATGAAAGGGTTACCATATGAGGAATGTCTCTTGAGCTGTATTCCTGGAGTTCAGGAGAATGAGGGCAGATCTCATAGAAACATTCTGAATGTTAAAAGTCCTGAACTGATTAGATATGTCAATGTTATTTCCCATGGTAGGGGATTCTAGGACAAGAGGGCATGACTTCAGGATTGCAGGACATCCTTTTAGAACAGAGATGCAGAGAAATTACTTTAATCAGAGGCTGGTAAATCTGTGGAATTTGTTGCCACGAGCGGCTGTGGAGGTCAAGTCATTGGGTGTATTTAAGGCAGAGATTGATAGGTTCTTGATTAGCCAGGGCATCAAAGGGTATGGGGTGAAGGCAGGGGAGTGGGGATGACTGGAAGAATTGGACCAACCCATGATTGAATGGTGGAGAAGACTTGATGGGCCGAATGGCCTACTTCTGCTCCTATATCTTATGGTCTTATGGTCTTATGGTCTTATAGTCTTATCGTCAAAAGATCAACAGATCTCTGTCTTAAATATGCTCATTATTTGGGCAAATGCATCACTTCACTCTGTAAGTTCATAAACCATATAAACTAGTCCTCATTAGGGGATTAGAAACGGAGAGTGATAGCAGCTTTAAAATTCTTGGAGTTAAGATACCCGAGGATTTGTCCTGGGACAAGCACGTAAATGCTATCAAAAAGAGGACCGACAGTGGCTCTGCTTTCTGAGAAGATGTGTAGATTTGGCATGTTACCAAACTCCTGTAGATGTACAGGGAGATTCTAACATCAGCATCATGGCGTGGTGTGGAAATTCCAATGCCCACGAATGGAAAAGTGGTGAAGGGTGTACTTCCTTCATGATGTCACTACCTGCTGATCCCAGGACAGATCCTCTGAAATGATAATGACAAAGAATTTAACATTACTGACTCTCTCCACCTTCAATCTCCTAATGAGGACTGGTTCATGGACCACCAGCTTATTCCTTCTGTAGCTATAATCAATTCTTTGGTTTTGCTGACATTGAGTGAGAGGTTGTTGTCGTGGCACTGCTCAAGAAGATTTTCAATCTCCCTCTTGTATGCTGATTGCAGTCTCTGAGGCTGATTCTCACACTGCATTCAGAGACTGACATCATAGGGTTGTCAGGGGCTGTGGGTGTTTATAAAGGTACTTCCATGTTCTGTCAGTCAAAGTGAGCATGAAAGGCATTGAGCTCATCTGAGAGCAAGAGCTTGTTGTCATTTATGTTGCTTAGTTTGACTTGTATGAGTAATGACATTCAAGTTCTGCCACAGCTGTCGAGCTTCTTTCTGTGATTCAATTTTAGTCCAGAATTGCCATTTTGCATGTTAAATAGATTCCTAGAGGTCATACCCAGAGCTCTTGTACTTTCCTGGATCACCAGACCTGAACGCCACCAACTTAGACCTTAGTAGATTGCAAATCTTGTGATCAATACAGCCCATTCCATTACAGGCAAAGCCCTGCTCACTACCGAATACATTTTACATGGGGCACAAGAAAGCTGCCTTAGGTCCCACAGCATCGGGTTCAGGAAGTTATTACTCTACAACCACCGGACTTCTGAACCAGCATGGATAACTTCTCTCCTCAACACTTCACAGCCTACTGTATTTAGTTATTTTCCTGTAAATGCCTGCAAGTAAATGAATCTCAAGATAGTATATAGCAACAGGTATGTACTTTGATAATAAATTTACCTTGAACTTTGAACCGTCAGTTGCAGAGAATAGTAAGCCAACCTACCTGCTATCTATATGTAAATATCACATTCTTTTTAGACAATAAGACTAAAAGACATAGGAGCAAAATCAGGCCATTCAGTCTAACGAGTCTGCTCTGCCATACGCTCATGACTGATTTACCCCTCAGTGGCCACTTCATTTACCCTCGTGTACCTAATAAAATTGCAACTGAGTGTATGCTCGTGATCTTCTGCTGCAGTAGCCCATCCACTACAAGGTTCGACGTGTTGTGCATTTGGAGATGCTCTTCTGCACATCACTGTTGTGTGTGTGGTTACTTGAGTTGCTGTCACCTTTCTGTCAGCTTGAACCGGTCTGGCCTTGGACCTTTCTCATTAACAAAGTGCTTTCACCCACAGAACTGCTGCAAGCTGGATGGTTTTTGTTTGTCACACCTTACTCTGTGAACTCTAGAGACTGTTGTGCACCCCAGAAGATCAGCAGAGTCTGAGGTACTCAAGCCACCCCATCTGTCACCAACAATCATTCCACGGTCAAAATCACTTAGATCACATCTCTTCCCAGTTTTGACGTTTGGTCTGAGCAACAGTTGAACTTCTTGACCATGTCTGCATGCTCTTATGCATTGAGCTGCTGCCACATGATTGGCTGATTATGCATTTACATTAACAAGCAGGAATATCTAATAAAGTGTCCATTGACTGTATTTTCCATCTCAATCCCATTCTCCTATTTCTCTCCATAACCTTTGATGCTTTTACTAATTAAATACCCTCAGCCTCCGCTTTAAATATGCCCAATGACTTGGCTTCCATAGCTTCTGTGGCAACGAATTCCACAGCTTCACCACCCCCTGGCTAAAGAAATTCCCCCTCATCTCTGCTCTAAAGGGACATGCTTCTATCCTGAGGCTGTGCCCTCTGGTTTTAGACTCTATCACTATCGGAAACACCCTCTGCATGTTCACTTTATTGGTAGGTTTCAATGAGATCCTTCCATATAAACCATATAACAATTACAGCATGGAAACAGGCCATCTTGGTCCTTCTAGTCCGTGCCGAACTCTTACTCTCACTTAGTCCCACCAACCTGCACTCAGCCCATAACCTTCCATTCCTTTCCTGTCTATATACCTATTCCCTCTTCATTCTTCTAAACTCCAGCGATTACAGGCACAGAGCTATCAAATGATCCTCGTCCACTAATCTTCTCATTCTCATACGCCTCCTTTGGACCCTCTCCAATGCCAGCTCGACCTTTCTAAAACTGCTCACAATACTTTAAATATGGTCTGGCCGATACCTTATAAAGCCTCAGCACTACTTTGCTTTTATATTCTAGTCCCTTCAGAATGAATGCTAATATTGCATTTGCCTTCATTATTACTGACTCAGTCTTAGGGAATCCTGCACGAGAACTCCCGAGTCTCTTTGCACCACCGATTTCTAAATTTGCTCCCTGTTTAGAAAATAGTCTACACCTTCCTTCCTTCTACCTAAGTCCATGACCATACACTTCCCTACACTGTATTCTGCCACTTTGCCACTTTGCCTAATATGTCCTTCTGCAAACTCCCTGCTTCCTCAACACTACCTGCACCTTCACCTACAGTTTGGTCCACAAAGGTGGCTACAGAGTCAATTCCATCATCCAGATCACTAAACTATAATATGAAAAGTACCAGACCCAATGACCCTCGTGGAACATCACTAGTCACTGGCAGCCAACCAGAATAGGCCCCCTTCCCCCTTCATTTCCATTCTTTGCCTTTAGCTAGTCAGTCAGTCTCCTGTCCTGTAAGACCATGGGCTCTTATCTTGTTTAGCAACCTTATACGGGGCATCTTGTTCATCAGTATGCAACATGTGTGGCCCCACTTTTCATTCCTTCAACTTGAATAAACTCCTGCATTGTGGCTGTCAGCTATATCGGCCCTTCTTACCTCGTACAGTACATTCATTCCCTACAGTGCAAGGTTCACGTACAGAAAACACAACCACACTTATAGAGCACACAAATTCAACACACACAAAGTGCTGGAGGAACTCAGCAGTGGAGGCAGCATCTATGGAAAGGAGTGTAGTCGATGTTTCATCCCAAGACCCTCCTGCTTGGGTTTCTAGCCTCTGCAGGTTTTCTCTTGTTTGTTATAGAGCCTTCAACTGCCTAGGGGCTTTCCTAGCCTCTTGCCCCTCATGATCAACCAAATCAAACTGGAATGCTGATACCTTCCTCCTGATATATCGTATTGGGCCAAAGTCTAACAGCAGATCACTAACATGTCCATGAAGGCCGCTACTAACTGCAGTGTACATATCAGCATCATCTCGACTACCATATTGTCTGCCCGATTTCTTTCATATCCATTGAATCTTCCTTGAACCCACGCTGAGTCTAGAGATAATGTGAAACCCCCTGAGGGTATCATGTAGCACCAAAAGAGTCTCTTTGGACGGTGAGCCTGCAATGACCACTCATCTGACTGATACTACATTCACTCTCCATTTTTATCCTCACCACATTCTCGGCAACTCTTCCCAGATTCTGCCACTTGCTTACTCACTAAGGGCAATTTGTAGTACCCAATTAAACTACCAACCTGCACCTCCTTGAGAGGTAGAAGGAAGCCAGGGCATCCAAGTGGGACAATGTGCAAACTCCATACAGTCAGCACCTGCAATCAGGATTGAACCTGCATCTCTGAAACCGTGAAGCAGCAATTCTACTAGTTCCAGTGGCTTACCCTAGAATATGGCTGTATCGTTGATAATTTTGGCTAAGCTTTCAAAAAAATTCTTGGGATACTTATGTTTTAAATGATAATATTTTAAGGTATTCAAAGTAAGTCATTTCTTCATTTTTTTACTTTAGTTTTAATAATATTTATTTAGTTTTTAACCAATTTCAATTAGGTTACGGAGTGGCACTGGCTATTAAAAGCTTTCGGTCAATACTGAAGGCAAGATCTCGGTACAGCTTAGTTGCCACTCACGGCCTGCTTCAGAAGTAAGGACTGAAAGAGCCAGTATTGAACCAAAAGGTTAGGGCAGCTGTACATCTAGCACAGGAGGCAATCTGGATTCACCATGTCCAGTCCACTGCCTTCAGCTTAATGACCGAACCGTGGTTCCACAAGTTGCAAGTTTGACTAATTGCAGATGGGGTTGTCTGTGGCCATGCTGTGCCTTGCAATTCCTGGGCTTTTACTCATTCGAATTTAGAATAGAGGGAGGTGATCTCACTGAAATATGCAAAATTCTTACTGGGTTTTACAGGATAGATTCAGAATCGAAGTTTCTCCTGGCTGGAATACCAAGAATAAAGGGCCACACTGTCTCAAAAGGGCACAGCTTCGGAATACATGGACATCCATTTAGAACAGAGATGAGGGGCAATTTCTTTATCAACAGGGTGGAAAATCTGTGGAATTCATTGTGGAATTCATCTATGGAACCTGTGCAACAAACAGCTGTGGGGACCATTGGGTATATCTAAAGCGGGGGTTGATAGGATCTTCATTGGTAAGGACGCCAAAGGTTGTGGGGAGAAGGCAGGAGAATGCAGTTGAGAGGGATAATAAATCAACCACGATAGAATGGTGAAGCGAACTCATTGGGACGAATGGCCAAATTCCTGCTCCTATGCCTTATTGTCTTAAATTGAGGAGCTGGACATTCAGGATGGAGGAGAAAATAAAATTTCTTCACCCAGAGGCAGATGAACCTTTGGTTTTCTCTACTTGGCTTTGGAGGGTCTGCCGATATGTATATGCAAGATAGGGATCACTGGATTATTAGATCAAGCAGTATGAGGTCGGTGCAAGTAATTGGCACCTCTCAAAAAAGTTGCTGTTGTTGAGTGTTCGAGCAGGTACAAGGGGCTGAATGGTCTACTCCTACTTCTATTTCTTATGTTCGTAAATTATACTCATTGCATACATAAGCTACTTCCATTTAACCTCGTTTACATTGTTACTTCATACAGTTTTATGTGGTGGAGAGCCCTATCCACCATTAGCATTGTGGGATGATCTTCAGTTGAAGGACTAAATTGGTACAAGTTTGTGTCTCACCACAAATGGCAATTAGAGATGGACAATAAATGTGAGTATTTATTGCCCAGCACTTGAAAATATATTTTAAAATAATGTCACAGATTATTTATGTATATTTTAAAAGGCAATTAATTTAAATAGTTTAAGCAAATTAGGAAAAAAAGCAGGTGCAAACCACTTAGTCCTCTGAGTCTACCCTGACATTCGGTTAAATCAAGACTGACCTTCTATCTCAGCTTCAACTTTCCCACATGAATAATTTAATTAGGTATTACTGACAGGCTTCCAGATTCCCTGAGTGTAGAGAGCAAACAAGTTGTATTCCTCACCAAACAGCTGCTTTGTGACATGGACAAGTCAGGGAGCTGCTTACTCCATTAACATGCAAACTACCAGAAAACTCACACACTTCAAACCCTCTTTTACCTTATCTTAATTTATATTTATATATGAATAATTACTTTTTGTTTTGACCTTCCTTCCCGTATACTAATTGACACCGGCTGGACACGGACAACATTTCAAATACGTTGCCTCAAGCTTATACAAACATTATGAGAAAATGGGCAACTTGGACCCTTTTTTCTGCATCAATTCTCACTAAATTCTTACCATCCCACTCTCTCACTGCACTCAATTACTATTGCAAGCTGTGGTTATTGGTTATGCCCTGTTCAGAGGCTCTGTGCCCCTGCAGAACTTCTCTCCTTTTGTACATTTTGAGTTCACAATAGAATCAAAATGCCCTCACTAGTTGTAACAATCAATTTTGACACACTTCAAGTTTATATGGAGAGAGCAGCACTCTGCGGGTATAGCAGTTTGCTTTAGCAGAACTTCCGATTTTTATTTCAGATTCCTAGCACCTGCATGTCTTTGATTTTCAAAATCCAATTTCTACGACACCAGTTGCAGTTTGATTACTTATTTTGTACAGTAATTATACTTTAATGATTTACTATTTAAGCTAATATATCAACTTATAGCTATTAAATCCTTATATATTCAACTTTAATGGCAGTTACAAATTTGTAACCAGTGGAGTTTTGAACTATTTGCTGTGTATTGGCAATGAATGTTGAATCCATTCGCTCCATATCATGACTGTTATGCATTTAAGAATTTAAGTGATGTTTAAATTTAGACCAAACCAGTTAATGAAAGAAGCTTTGTTCACCTGATTCAAGCATAATTCATATGTATTCCCATCTTAGTATTTAAACTGTGAAACATGTTAAGAATGTTGCCTCATTCTTCAGCTCATACTTGTCAAGATTCATAACCCACTATTGTTTTTGTTTTACATGCAACTTGAACTGGGACAATCCTCTGGTGTATTAATATATTAATTATCCCATCTTAATATTCAAGGTATGTTTTAAATGCAGATCTAGGAGCTCTACTCATGCACTGATAAGGCAGAGGTTCTGGATTTCTAGGTTTGAATTATTATTTCTTATGAGCAATTCAAAGAGTTTTCTTTATTGTTCCTGTGAACTTCTTTCCAAATACCTTCATAAGAGATCTGCATCTCTGCCTCTCTTGTAAAACCCAAATACTCCTTAGAAAAGCCTCTTTAGAGAACACCTGAGTCCTTGTTGACCCCTCTCTTCAGTTTCTGCTAAATACTACTGGTGATTCTCAGTTCTGTTGCTTCAATCACCTGCTGAATCGCCTCTCCGCATGATCACGGTACTGCCCAGTTCATTTTGAATTTCACTTAGCTTTTTAGGAAGGCCAAGTGACACAAGTTAAATGCTCTTGTTCAAACAGTAGCAATTTAGCTTCTGAGTCAGTGTGCTCTGGTTGCAACACCAGCTTCGGAATTTAATGAGGCTGATACTTAATTGCAGGACTGAGGAACGTTAACAAGACAAACAAAGTGCTGGAGGAACTCAGCAGGTCAGGTAGTATCTATGGAAAGGGATAAAGAGTCGAAGTTTCAGGCCGAGATCCTTCTTCAGAACTGAGGAATGTTGTTTGGGTGTTGGAGGTGTCACTTCATAATATTTTGAACTGTCCACCTTGTTGGTGGTTTCCATGGTTCATTTGTAGGAGGCTTATATGTTGTCTTGAAAAAAACTACCTCTCATATGTATCATTCCTAAAATATATTAACCTCATCACTTTAGCCCTTACTGAGTGCAAGTTTGTTGTGTGCTTTCTTACATAATAACAGTAATTGTATTTCAAAAGTTCATCATTGAATGTGGAGCAGGAATAATGACAAGCATAAGTCCTCTCTTTCTGTAGATAATCAATATCAGTAATAATCAAATACTCTGATTTACAAATTAAACCAAGAAGATGGATACAACTACTGAAATTTATCTGCAAAACGTTGGCAAGGATTCCAGAAAGTCATGCAATAAGAGTTTGTCGAACTCCATGTTACCCCAAACTCTGCAGCCCTGAAGATACACTGATATTGCAAACTATTATAAATTAATGTTTCCTCCAAGTCTGTGTTACCTACTGTATATATTTTTACATCTACATGGTTAAATACACTCAGTGGCCACTTTATTAGGTACACTTGTACAGATGCTCATTAATGCAAATATCTAATCAGCCAGTCATGTGGCAACAATTCAATACATAAAATCTCACAGACATGATCAAGAGGTTCAGTTGTTGTTTAGACTAAGCATCAGAATGAGGAGGAAATGTGTTCTAAGTGACTTTGACCGTGGAATGATTGTTGGTGCCAGACAGAGTGCTTTAAGTATCTCAGAAACTGCTGATCTCCTGGGAATTTCATGCACAACACTCTCTAAATTTTACAGAGAATGGTGTGAAAAACAAAAAGCATCCAGTGAGCAGCAGTTCTGTGGGCGAAAACGCCTTGTTAATGAGAGAGGTTAGAGGAGAACGGCCAGACGGGTTCAAACTGTCATCAAGGCAGCAAAACAACAATACAGAGACAAGATTCAGACTCAACTTTCCACCAACAACACACACAGCTTATGGCAAGGTCCGCAAACCATCGCAGACTTCAAAGCTAAATGCACTAGAGTTTCCAACATCGATGCCTCTCTTCCAGATGAGCTTAATCTTTTTTTACACTCGATTCGATGTCGCAGATACAGAGCCCCTGAGGAGACCTACAAATGATACGACCTTCACCTTGATCGTCCCTGAGGCCAAAGTACGCAAGTGTTTCCAAAGCGTGGACAGTCGCAAGGCTGCGGGACCGAACGACATCCCAGGGCGAATACTCAGGATGTGCGCAGCACAACTGGCGGGTGTGTTTATACTGCTTCAAAACATCCACCATTGTCCCAGTATCTAAAAGGACCAAGGTAACATGTTTGAATGACTGGTGTCCTGTCGCACTCACATCAATAATAAGCAAATGCTTTGAGAGGCTGGTCAAGGACTACATCTGCAGCTGCCACCCATACTGGACCCCCTACAATTCACCAACCGACACAACCGATTGACAGATGACGCAATAGCCACTGCGCTACACACCGTCCTTACACACCTGTGAGAATGCTGTTCTTGGACTACGGTTCAGCATTCAACACCATAATTCCCTCCAGGCTCAACAAAAAGCTCAGAGACCTTGGCCATCACCCAGCCATGTGTAGCTGGATCCTGGACTTCCTGTCAGATCGCCAAAAGGTGGTAAGAGTGGGCTCCCTCGCCTCTGCCCCTCTGACCCTCAACACAGGAGCCCCTCAAGGATGTGTACTAAGCCCCCTCCTTTAGTCTCTGTATACCCATAACTGTGTCGCCACCCACAGCTCCAATCTGCTAGTTAAATTTGCTGACGACACTACACTGATTGACTTAATCTCAAATAATAAGGAGGCAGCCGACAGAGAGGAAGTCATCACCCTGACACAGTGGTGTCAAGAAAACAACCTCTCCCTCAAAGTCACAAAAACAAAAGGAGCTGGTTGTGGACTACAGGAGGAATGGAGACAGGCTAACCCATATTGATATCAATGGATCTGGGGTTAAGAGGGTGAACAGCTTTAAGTTCCTTGGCATAAACATCACTGAGGATCTCACATGGTCTGTACACACCAGCTGTGTGGTGAAAAAGGCACAACAGCACCTCTCTCACCTCAGATGGTTGAGGAAGTTTGGTATGGGCCCCCAAATTCTAAGAACTTTCTACAGGGGCACAATTGAGAGCATCCTGACTGGCTGCATCACTGCCTGGTATGGGAACTGTACTTCCCTCAATCACAGGACTCTGCAGAGAGTGGTGCGGACAGCCCAGTACATCTGCAGATGTGAACTTCCCACTATTCAGGACTTTACAAAGACAGGTGTGTAAAAAGGGCCTGAAGGATCATTGGGGACCCCAGTCACCCCAACCACAAACTGTTCCAGCTGCGACCATCTGGGAAATGGTACCATAGCATAAAAGCCAGGACCAACAGTCTCCGGGACAGCTTCGTCCACCAGGCCATCAGGCTGCTTAATTCATGCTGACGCAGCTGTATGTTATATTTACTGTCAAGTTGTACATAATATTTATTATAAATTACTGTAATTGCACATTGCACATTTGAATGGAGGGGTAACGTAAAGATTTTTACTCCTCATGTATACGAAGGATGTGAGTAATAAAGTCAATTCCATTCAAACTGACAGGAAGGTGACAATAACTCAAGTAACCACGCATTACAACAGCAGTGCGCAGAAGAGCCCTGCTGAATGTATAACACTGTGAATCTTGAAGTGGACGGGCTACAGCAGCAGAAGACCACAAACGTACACCTAATAAAGCAACCTCTGGGCGTAAATCTACTGCTTAGTAACCATGTTTTTTTTCCTGAGTGCCTGTCCTACTCCTGGCATGAGTATAAAATGGATCTGCTGGTTAATAACTGAACATTATAGCCAAGTTCAGCAGATCACAATCTGCAGACCTTAGACTATCCACGAACAGTTTTATTAATAAAGCTCCAAGTGCCATTCTGTATGTCCCCAACTCATAATTCACATTCACCTTATTAGATTATTCTGAGATTGTTGTTACTAGATAATTACATTACTGTTTTCCCTTGCACCCGATAAAAGGCAGGTCCATGCTCATGTGATTCTCATTTTGTGTACAATGATGTAATTAGATGTTTCACTGATCAGCGAGGCCTACTGATATGCCTGGTCTGTAAGGCAAACCATTTTGCCCCTGATCAACCCTAGCTCTGCTGCCTTCAGATAAGGCTCGGGATGCTGTAGCAGAGCGCAATAGAGGGAAAATCAATTTGGATTCCAATTTCTGATTACAGTCCTATAAGTCTTGCAGGGAAAAATATGTGCACAGCAGGGTCAAGTTATACTGTCAAGCCTAAATAGTGAACAGCACGTCTGGCCTTATTAGTTAAGATGTCATGGTGGAGGCCTGCTGGGCAGCTGCTAAACTATTTCTCAGCGCAAGTCACAATTGCGTGAGAAAGACAAGGACAATAAATCAGAGGAACATTCAAGTTGCCACTCACAATCTCCACCTACAAACAATCATGTCTCTGTACTGTAATAACTCTTAAGCCTGATTTATTCTTCTGCGTCAACGCGACGCCGTAAGTACTGCGTCGCCGCAAACTCTACACAGAGCCAACGTGGATCCCTACGCCAGAGCCTGATGTGCACCTCTTCCAAAATGTTACGACACGCCGCGGCAATGCAGAACGCAACAATTGTGATTGGTCCGCTTGGTAGCATCGCATTTCCTCCTACGCTGCAATAGCTTCCCATTGGGCGACTGAAGGGCAGGGAAGGAACTCTGGCTGCAATGCTTTCCATAAAGCTTTACAGACGTCTGAAATTATGGAGGACACATTTCGCTTTTACAAAAAAAGATGCTCGCTTCTTGTATACCCTAAGAAAGACTACCATGACCATGAAGCCTTGCATGGGCAGGTGTGTGCGCATGTGTGACATGCGCGAATTGCAGAGCAATGCAGACACATCAACGCACAAGTATAAATGCTCACAATGTGCGTCACTTGCGTAGGTTACCGCATCGTGTTAACGGAGAAGTATAAATCAGCCTTTACATGTTTATTCTGATACTTTAGTGTGGTCTGATTTAGTAATTGGCACAGTTGTGCAGTTGGTGGGCTGGTGTCTCATAGCTTCAGTGACCAAGTTCAGTCCTGACCTCTGGTATTGTCTGTACGGTTTGTATGTTGTCCCTGTACGGGTTTACCCTCGGAGCCCCGTGTTTTTTTTCCCCTATTTTCTGTTTTTATTTTAGGGATACAGTGTGCAACAGGCCCTTCCCGAAAAGCTGTGCCTCCCACCAACCCACCTAGTTAACACTAGCCTGGTCACATGACAAGTTACAATGACCAATTAACCTACTAACCAGTGTGCCTTTGGACTGTGGGAGGAAACCGGAGCACCCAGAGGAAACCCACGTGGTTACGGAGAGAAGGAATGGCGCATGAATTTAACTCTGAACTCTGACTCCCTCAGCTGTAATGGCATTGTGCTAACCACCATCCTTCCATGGCGTGATTTCCTAACCCATGTCATGGTCTGGTCCGTGAAGTCCGCATTCCGGTTCACGGTCCGGTCCTTTGATTCCTTATTCCGAGTTTTCCTGTTCTCCCTTGTTCCATTGGATGCCTTAATTGAGGCACCTGATTCTCATTTTGGTCGGGCACATAAATACCTCTCAAACCAAGGATTCCCTGCTGGACTGTTCCCTTCCCTTCTGCACCTCTGCCTGCAACCTCATCTGTATCCCCTTCAAGTTCAACCACCGGAGTGAGACCAGAGCCTTGCCACGCCAAGAGAAGGAACTATCTATTGGAACTGTCTCTTTGTGTCCCCGTGTTTAGTGTCTGTGTTCTGTGTACGAGTCCCGGCCCTACGTCCTGTGCTCCCCTGGCTCTGTGTTCTGTGTTCCTGTGCTCAAGTCCAAGGCTCTGTGTTCCTGTGTTCAAAGACCAAGTCTGAGCTTCGTGTCCTTGCCCAGCCCAAGAGTACCTTGCCCAGCCCAGTGCTGGAGATTCCTCGTTTTGTGCTGGATTGTCCCCATCTGAATCCTCGGCTGTTTACCTCAGCAGTCGTCGCAGCCCTGTGCCCTACGAAGGGTCCTGGCCCTGCACTCCAAGGAGGAGTCCCGGCCCCATACCCAAGAGCCTAACCAAGCTGAGTCCAAGACCTGAGCCAAACCTAGTCCAAGAGCCTCGTCCTGCCCCGGAGGTTTCTCGTCCTGTCCTTGCCAAGATCCTAGTCCCAAGTCCTAGCCTAGGCCTGGGTTCCGGTTCTGAGTCCCAACCAAGACCCAGGTTCCCGATCCTTGTCCAGGCTCTGGTTCCGGAGTTCCATGTCACTAGCCCAGGCTCTTCGCTCCTAGTTCCCCGTCCGGGTCCCGTGTTTCTAGTCCAAGTCCTAGCTCAGGTCCTGAATCCTTGTCTTGTCCAGGGCCTCTGTCAATGTCCAATGTCATTTCTTCTTTACTCACCTTGCTTTCTCAATAAACCTAGTCCTGTTCCTAGTACTTCAGTGTCTGTGTCTTGCATTTGGGTCCACTCCCAATGCCCCCTTGTAACACCCCATCCTAATTACAGTCAGGGTTGGTGGGTTACTTGGCCACAGTAAGTTGCCTCTGGTGGGTAGATGGGTGGTAGTACCTGGGAAACATTGAGGAAGAGTGAGAGAAATTTGGCAAAGAATAGGACTTTTCTGAGAATTCCCCTTCCCCTTTCCCTTTTCTTCTATTCCCCATTTTGGCCTTTTACATTCTCTCCTCAACTGCCCATCACCTCCCCTCAGTGCCCTTTCTTCCATGGTCCACCCCCCTCTCCTATCAGATTCCTTCTTAAAACATAGAACATAGAAATTTGCAGCACATTACAGGCCCTTTGGCCCATAATATTGTGCCATCCATGTAACCTATTCTCTTCCAGCCCTTTACCTTTCCCACCCACTTGGCTTCACCTATCACCTTCTAGCTAGTCCTCCTTCCCTCTCCCCACCCGTTTTATTCTGGTGTCTCCCCACTTCCCTTCCAGTCCTGAAGAAGGGTCTCAGCCAGAAACAGATCACTGCAAAGACACTGTTGTGAACTCCTCTGCCTATTTTCTTTCATGAAGCAATGTGCGTGTTGCTCTGAAACAAGACAAGTACGTGCCAGACCAATATGTCAGCCGGAATCTGTGGAGAGTGAAAGAGAGTCAGTGCGTCTGGTCAATCAGCTTCAGTGAGAATTGGAAAGCTGAGAGTACAAGTGTGTTTTATGATGCAGAGAGGGAGGTGGGAGAGAGAACATCTGCGGTAGGTGGAAACCAAAATTATCCGGGCAGAGTAATTGATTTCACTGTGGCAGTTAGGAGAGGAAAATACAAAATAACACATTGGAGTTGTGAGAGGCTAAACAGAGCAGCTGCTGAACATCTGTGAGGAGAATGACGAAGAAATTCAGCCATTTGTACAGCATCTGTGCAGAGAGAAAAAACAAATGTTAGGAACATCAGAACTGGACACAGACAGATGGAAAATGAGACCCTCTTCACTGAGCTTATCATTGGAACAGAAGAAAAGTCCAAAGACAGAGGACAGGGTGAAATGGGGTGGAGCATTAATGGGATACATCTCCCCTTTGGTCAGAACAATGGTGATATGCAATTTTTTTCCCAGTTCTGGCGGGAACGTTGGTTCCTGTTTCTCACTCCATAGATTCTGTCTGATCTGCTGAATATTTCCAGCATTTTCTATTTTTGTTTCAGTTTTCCAGCAACTGTAATTTTTTTGCTTTGATACATATTGTCCTGAATATTTCATTAGTTTCTTTGCTCCTTCCTTCACGATGCCTTGAATATTTCTTACACTTTGTATTGGCCATATATTTGCAAGAGTTAAAAGCAAATCTATTTTAGCAGTGTGAATTTCATCATCAACAAGACTTTGAGATTATTGTTAATGCCTTAGGACCCCATTCTGAAGTGAACAAGTAAATGCACTGTACTTTGATAAGTAAGTGCTGCTTCATTTAGGAAGGCTGTTTGCTAGCCTGCTGCTGCTAAAAAGCAATCCACTTGTCTCCCTGGAAATGGGTGTCTTTATTTTGAAGACCACTCTCCCTTCAACACTCAAGGTCCAGCAACTTCACTTGAATAGACATCCAAATCGTGAGCAGGAGACGTTAAGGGAGGCTCCCAGTTCTGTTATAATTAATATTCTATATTCAATTTAATGTATCAATATTTGCTTTAAGAGGCAAGTGAGTTTCGGACTTTATTTTGTCTGCAGCCGCCTGCTGGCGCACACAATCCCTGCCTTATTATAAAGGAGCAAGCTTGGTGAGGGGTTGAAGGGAGAGTGTTGATCCCATGTTTAGTTCCCATTCTGGAAGAACTGGAATCTGCTTGAAGATGAGACCGCAATGTGAGTTTTAGCGCCGTGTCTTGCGAGGAGAGAGAAGAAGGGAGGGGGGAGAACCGGAATCTGAAAGGAAAGTCCCCCCTTTTTTTGTTGCTGTTTTGTGTCAATGCCGCTGAGTGAGGTGAGCAACCTGTTGTATTAGACCGGCTGACTAGATAAAGATACAGGCAGAGAGAGAGAAAGACATTCACACAGGACAGGCGGAAGGGTCAGATGGACGGACCGAGTGAAAAGGTAAGGTTTTATCCGAATGAGATGTCCCAGGCGAGGGAGGTTATAAAAACTAGGAGGCTGGGTGATAGAAAGACACATCTGACGATCCATCAGCCAAAGTGGGGATCCGGAGGCAGATACACTGATATATAGAAACGCTGACATTTTGTTTCTCGTGTTGATTTATAATCGGTGGGAACACAGCAAACTGTTCTTAACACCTTTCAGTTATCAGTCAGCGTGTAGTATTTAACGGAGTGTTTTTCATTAATTTTGTGCATTGCTTGTCGAACTAAAGCATTTCTATTTTACATATGGAATAAATATCCGGAAGAGGGTTTCTCCGTGTGAGACAATTTGACAACAATTTCACTGAGCCGTGAGCAGATTGATGGCTTAGCAGCAATTTACTTTCAAACAAACGAACGGGGAGACATTTTTCAAAAATCAAATCCTCTTTAACATACCTACCTCTAAGTACAGGCGTGGTATATTATTAGTGTTTCGTGTACTAATTGTCAAACATGACTGATTATATCTGTATTTTGCGGAATCTTAGGCAACATTAGTTACATGCAAAAGGTCCTGAAGACCCTGTAACACTGACCCCTGCCGCTTGTTGCTGGGAGATCATCCGAACGCTTTCCTCAGTTGTTTGAGATGTTTAAATCCGCAAGTTTTCTGTTTCAACCATCCTCGAACCCCCTTCCATTTTACAAAGGGGAAATCCCTCAGAATTATAATGACTAAAGTTACTAACAATGTGAAAAGATTGAAAAAAAAGTTGCGTAAAGCTTCCCTGAAATTAAATTGAAAGTACAGTTTTTCAACTGAGGGGAACCAAATGTGGAGAGTTTTATAGGATGGGCGTTTTAAGAAAAACGAGGAGAGAGCAGGAGCCTCTTTACCGCTTCCCCATTGATTACAGAGCAGTGCCCCCGACTATCTCACCGAGAAGGTGCACGCTGCCGCCCAGATTGTTAACGGTGAGCAGGTTGAGGGGAAAGGGTACATGTATTGCATTGTTTCATATTCGGAAGGACTTGGCCAGCGGATCGGTCAGTATCATTCGCCAGGAGCTCAGATTAGCTTCTTCAAACATCAAAGAACACAAATATTTGTCGGAGGCTACCAGGCCGCAATGACTGCAGAGAACTAACGCCGTGATTGTAAATAGGTTATTGTTTAAAACAGCCGTAAATAACACTTGACAACATTAATGCTGTTATAGACGCCCTCTAGCCTCTTATAATAATCATGGCAAAAAATGTTGAAGGCTTGTATGTTTTTTTTCTTTTAAATTGGCAATGAAGTATTAAAGCTAGTGAGTCCGGGTTTCCTAGGTGAAGACGGAGCCAGGTCGAGCAGCGAAGGTCATTGTTTATGAGATTGTCCCTTTGGTCAGCCTCTTGAGACAATGAGTAAAATTGTGAGGTGACAATCAAAATCGCTGTTATTAACAAGAGTGACGCTTTCCAGCAGATTTGATTGCAAAATCCTTGTCTTTTTTTTAACAATGTCACGTTTAATCTCTTGTATTTTTCAAGATTTACATATTTTGCATTGTATCACTACAAAGCTGTCTGGCTGATCTATCCACTCCTCACCAGCATCAATTGATAATCTAATGACTAACCCATTACAGTTTTTGAGGCATTGCTGTACATAAATTGCTTCCTGGGCTTTAAAGCATTTTGCTATTTCTTGAATCCAGGAAAGTTGAGTTGTTTTCTGCTCAGGACAAGAGGCAGAAATCCTTAGTGTCAAGTTACAAGATGAAACCTAACATGTGAATGGTTGTGATGCTTCACTCTAGATGAGCTCAACACCTCTTAAACACACTTTGAAAGGGAGAATAAAGCTGCACCTGTGCAAATCTCTGCAGCGTTGGTAACTCTGTCACCTCTGTCTCAGAGGCCAATGTCGGAACATCTTTCGAGAGTGTGAACACTCGCAAGGCGTCAGGCCCTGGCGTAGACACTGAAAACCTGTGCCAACCAACTGGCAGGAGTGTGTTCAGTGCCACCTTCAATCTCTCACTGCTGCAGGTGAAGCTTCCCACCTGCCTCAGAAGGGTGGCAATCATACCAATGCCCAAGAAGAGCAGGATGAGCGGCCTCAACAGCTGTCACCCAGTTGCACTCACATCTACTATGATGAAGTGCTTTGAGATGTTGGTTATGGCCAGAATCAGGTCCCGCTTAAGCAAGGACCTGGACCGGCTGCAATTTGCCTGTTGCCACAATAGGTCTACAGTGGATGCAATCTGACTTGGCCTTGGACCACCTGGACAAAAGCCATACCTATGTCAGGCTGCAGATTATTGATTACAGTTCAGCGTTCAACCCCCAGTATTAATCAGTATTAACCCTCAGTACCCTCAGCTCAGCAATCATACCCTCAGTGTTAATCAACAAGCTCCAAAACCTGGGCCTCTGTACCTCCATCTGCAACTGGATCATCGCATCTTCTCCGGGAGACCAGTCAGTGCAAGTCAGAAGTACCGGCTCCTCCTTGCTGGCCATCATCACTGGCGCACCTCAGGCCACTGTCCTACTCTCTCTGTACCCATGAGTATGTGGCGAGGCACAGCTCAAACACCAGCCAGCTATAAATTTACTGATGGCACAACTATCGTTGGCAGAATTTCAGACAGTATCTTTTTCCTAGGGTGAAATGTCTAATACCAGAGGGCATGCATTTAATGTGAGAGGGGGTAATTTCAAAGGAGATGTGCGGGGCAAGGTTTTTAACCTGGAGAGTAGTGGATGCCTGGAACATGCTGCCTGGGCAGTGGTAAAGGCAGAAACATTTGGAACTTTTAAGGGGCGTTTAGATAGGCAAGTTCAAGTTCAATTGTCATTCAACCATACAGGAATACCCGTAAATACAGTCGAATAAACAAGTTACTCCGGGGCCAAGATGCAAATCGCAGTACCCAGTTACACATGTCACAAAGCACACATAACACATATAAGACAGAAAGCAGAGATAAGTTATCAGTAAAGGGCACATAAAAAAATATAGTCCAGGACCCTGAGTCCATGAATGTTGCAGCGGTCTGCAGTCGAACACAATGCAGCTTGTCTTCTGCCAAGCGAACAATGGGGGAGCAGCAACGACTCCAGCTTGGACATTGTGCTGTGCTGCCTCCGGTGGAGCACACTGACTCCTTCCTGGGTGGTTGTAAACAGGCAGCACTGCAGCTTGAGGCCTAGTCCTTGCTGTAACTGAGGCCATGCAGCTCCCTCGCTGTCCACCCCTGCTGTCCGCCAATAAATCAGTGAATTCGACTTGCTGCATTCCGCATTAATAATGTCCAACAGGATTCGTGATCACTAGAAAAACAGACATGAATGACAGGAAAATGGAAGAATACGGCCATTGTGTCGGCACAAGGGATTAGTTTAGTTAGCCATTCAATTGCTAATTTAATTAGTTCAGCACAACATTGTAGGCCAAGGGACCTGTTCTTGTGGTGTGCTGTTCTAAGTCCTGATGTAATGTTTTATATATATTTCTTATTGTAATTCATTGTTATTATTATTATGTATTACAATGTACTGCTGCTGCAAAACAACAAATTTCACGAGCTATGCCAGTGATACTAAATGTGATTCTGATTCTAATGACCTACAAGTGGGCTTTATAACCACCCGTGATAGACTGGATATCTGCTATCTAAATTCAGCAGAGGTGAACTAATCGGAAACAATCTTCATTGTTCCAGGCTACCTCACCTCTGCCTAACTGAGATAAAAACAAAATTTGCAACTTAAAACATTGACCTGGTTGCAAAGGTTTAACTGTTAACATGAGATTCTTATCAATCAGTTCCAAATCTCACCAGGGTGTATCATACAGGTGAGTAATTTTAACTGGGCAATTGTTTTGTGACAAACTGAACTTTTGCTTGACTTACACCTGTAGGCACAGATTAACATGCAAGAGAAGTTTTAGACACACACACACACACACACACACACACACACTCACAGAAACACACAGCTATACACACACATGCGCAACTACAAAACTCATGCATGTATTGTATAGTTACAAGCACACACGGCTGAAGCATATACACCTCAGCTACTCATACACAAATGCAGTTATACACCTACAACTGCTAATATAAACACACACACACACACACACCTTTGGGTGTTTTGGGTATGTCATTAAAGTAAAAGTTTTCAAACTTCTCTTTTAGACATTTTGAAATCACACACCTCTAAGATCGTCCCAAACACAAAAGATTCCGCAAATGCTGGAAATCCAGTGTAACACATACAAAACAACGGAGTTAGGTGAAGCCAGGTGGGTTGAAGTAAGAAGCTGGGAGGTGATAGGTAGAAAAGGCAGAGAGCTGGAGAGGAAGGAATCTGATAGGAGAGAAGAGTGGATCATGGGATAAAAGGGAAGGGGGAAGGACACCAGGGGGAGGTGATAGGCAGGTGAAGAGAAAAGAAAAATTAAGAGGGGAGTCAGAGTGGGGAATAGAAGAAGAGGAAAGGGAGAGGGGGAAGATTACCAGGTTAGAGAAATCATGGCCATGATGAGGCCACTGTCAGGTTGAAGGAGCAACACCTCATATACCGTGTGGGTAACCTCTGGGCTGATGACATGGACAAGGAACCTCATCTATCACCTTTCAGCTAATACTCCTTCCCGCCCCCACCTTCTTATTCTGACTTCCTCCTCCTTCCTTTCCAGTCCCGATGAAGGGTCTTGGCCTGAAAAATCGACTGTTTATTCATTTTCATAGATGGTGCTGGGCCTGCTGAGTTCCTCCACCATTGTGCATGTGTTACATTAGGATTGTCCCACATATTTTCCATCTGCACGATGCCAACACTGATCATGAGCTTGCTATCACCTCAATTATCAGACAACCCCATTTATTTATCTTGCAGTCACTCAGGACAGGACTTTAACCTACAAACCACATTTGAAACCAGCTTCACAGTTCAAAACCAAGAATGATTTTGTTGCCAAGCTTTCAGAATGCTCTTGGTGTGCCAGTGTGCATTGCAGGCAGAGGCAAAGCATCAGTGAGTTCCAAAGGTCTGTGCCCTGGAAGTGTACTTTACTTGTTCTAGTGGACACTTTGTGGTAACTTGATAGTGCTGGCCCTTTGGGGTATATTCCATCCACCAACATTTCATCTGGAGATGTGTCGTGTGCATGTGCAACAGTCTCTGCTCTACTCAATATATCCAATTTATTCCATCCTTTCAAAGTCCTTTGCCTTTTTGCTTCCTCAACTGCAAGAAAGGTGAAATGAACTGTAAAATGAAGCCCTCTCCTCTCCACCCACTCATCTTCAACAACTCTGCAGTTAGCACCATTTCAACATTCAGGTTTGTGGGCATCGTTATTTTGCAGCACCTCATGGGAGACCCATATCTCTTTCATTAACAAAAAGACTCGGCAGAGGATCTACTTCTTGGAACAGCTGGTAAAATTCCACCTTCTCCAGAACATATTGGATCAATTCTTCACTGCCGTCACGGAGAGTATCCTCACATCCGCCATTACTGTCTGGTTTGGCGCAGCATCCTCTCACAGTATATGAGGCCTACAGCAAACAGTCAGGTGAGCAGCAAAGGTCATTGGGTGTAATCCACCATCACTGCAGGATCTGTGTATGTCCAGGACAAGGAAGTGTACCCCACACCACCTAGTCCCAAGCTTTGGAATGTGACTGTGAACTTCAATTGTGAGTGATTCTTGCACTGGAATTCCAGCATGTCTTGAGCAAACCACGGTGTATCTTTTACTGAGTTGGCAATCTTCCAGCAACAATTGATATTTGTACTGGCACTTGTTCTTCATGGACCACAGAGTTCTGTGTTATGCGGCACCCTGGGATGAACTTGCAAAAGACCATCGCATTGGTTTCCAGAACTTCTTGGCAAATAAGTGCTCCAGAAGAAGACAGATGACAGATCCCCACCACAGCTACACCAAACCTCCACCAAACCTCCACCTCTGCATGAAACAGCCTTCTCATCATCAGTCCGGCAAAGTCTTATCTCTTGTTTGAAAGTTTCGGTGGTGAGACACTCTGACAGTCTATTGCAGAACCATCCAGCAGGACCCACCATCATAAGGCCTCATGCAGGCCATGGGCAGATTGACTGTGGTGCGAATGGTATGCTGGCATTTATAGCGAGAGGATTCGAGTACAGGAGCAGGAAGGTACTACTGCAGTTGTACAAGGCCTTGGTGAGACCACACCTGGAGTATTGTGTGCAGTTTTGGTCCCCTAATCTGAGGAAAGACATCCTTGCCATAGAGGGAGTACAAAGAAGGTTCACCAGATTGATTCCTGGGATGGCAGGACTTTCATATGAAGAAAGACTGGATGAACTGGGCTTGTACTCGTTGGAATTTAGAAGATTGAGGGGGGATCTGATTGAAACATATAAGATCTTAAAGGGATTGGACAGGCTAGATGCAGGAGGATTGTTCCCGATGTTGGGGAAGTCCAGAACGAGGGGTCACAGTTTGAGGATAGAGGGGAAGCCTTTTAGGACCGAGATTAGGAAAAGCTTCTTCACACAGAGAGTGGTGAATCTGTGGAATTCTCTGCCACAGGAAACAGTTGAGGCCAGTTCATTGGCTATATTTAAGAGGGAGTTAGATATGGCCCTTGTGGCTACGGGGGTCAGGGGGTATGGAGGGAAGGCTGGGGCGGGGTTCTGAGTTGGATGATCAGCCATGATCATAATAAATGGCGGTGCAGGCTCGAAGGGCCGAATGGCCTACTCCTGCACCTATTTTCTATGTTTCTATGTTTCTATATACGATCTGCACAAATGCCTATTACAAGGCCTGACCGAATGTAGCATCCGGGGCAGATGTTACCTCAGCATATAGTGTCTGTTGGAGAAGATGGCCAAATAATCAAGCAAAAACAATTGCAGATGTTGGAAATCTCACATAAAAATAGGAAATGCTAGAAACACTCAACAGGACAGACAGAATCTTGTGGGGTGAGAAACACAATTGATGATTCAGTTCTGAGACCCTCCATTTTCTTTTCTCTCTACTTTTGCTGGAGGTTTTTACATTTCAATATTTAAATGAAATGGACGATGGCTTGGTTGCTGCAAAGCATATAATGCATGACTAATAGCACTCCCACCTGGTGACGAGGTGTTTTCCTCAATGGAGAGTGAATCCATTGCCAGATTTGTAGTATTTGTTTCACCTTGGCTGTCTGCTCCATGGAGACTTTGAGGCATGCTACTGCTCCTCGCCTTCAACAGATTCAAATGATTAGGCTTGATGGTAATGCAAAGTTAAAGACAGCTTGACTTGTTACTGGCCCACATCAGCTTATGTTTACCTCTGCAGTGAAGGGAACAAGAGAGACGTCAGGGAGATGCTAAAAACATGGTCTCATATTTCCTCTGACTAACTCGAGCCCTTGAGGCCAGTTTGAACTATTTACAGATGCTCATCAATCTGCAGACTGGCAGCAAGTCCGAGCAGAAGACATTTTCCAGGTAGAGGGAGGCTTTAACCTTTCTTGCTTGGATTGCCACCCTTCTAGTGCTTGCATCGACCCTGATGAATTTGATAAAAGGCTTGAACAAGGTAAGGTAGGAAGGGCAGCCTTGCCACACTCCCGATTTAATGGGTAGACTTCTGCTTGCTATCTATTAATTATTGATATCTGTATAGAGCGACTGCATCCATTCGTACATTCCCTCCCCAAACCTTGTCAGGAGAAGCACATCTCCATGGATTATCATATGGATTAGCCTGGTCAAAGATGATTAAATAAATGCCCACTCACTGGCCCACACACGGACAGGGTACCCTGATTGTACAAAGCTGTCAGAGTTCTTTCCACTGGGTACACGACAGATCTAATCTCAGTGAATCACCAGTCTCAGGGCAGATTTTACTCATTTAATAATGTCCTTGGACAGAACATTGTTACTGATATTAAGCAATCAGAAGATCAAATTCATAATTGCCATATATTCATCTTGAGACATTTGCGGGAGCCCCAGATCAGACTCCTGAAATACAGTAGCAGATACAGATTGGATGAATGCACACAGTCTTTCCTCCGGGGAGGGGGAACGAAACACTAGAGGGCATCAGAAGGTGGGAGAGTTCAAAGGGACCTGGGTGGGGGCAACTTCACGCAGAGTGGTGGGCATATGAGAAAGTGGTTGAGGCAGGTACAATAACAATATTTAAAAGACATTTGGATAAGTATGTGTGAATAAGAGGAGTTTAAAGCAATATGTGCCAAATATGGGAAAATCCATCCAGCTTGATAGACATCATGAATAAGTTGGGCTGAAGCATCTGTTTCCATGCTGTATTAGTCTAGGACTCTATACCAAATGCTGCTGTTATTGGATAAAACAGTATTACTTTACTTCATTGTCGCCATACAATTGATCCCAGAACGTAAATCATCACAGCGATATTTGATTCTGCGCTTCGTGCTCCCTGGAGTACAAATCGATAGTAAGTAGTAAAAATTTAATTTATAAATCATAAATAGAAAATAGAAAAGGGGAAGTAAAGTAGTGCAAAAATACGGAGAGGCAGGTCCGGACAGTTGGAGGGTACAGCCCAGATCCGGGTCAGGATCCGTTCAGCAGTCTTATCACAGTTGGAAAGAAGCTGTTCCCAAATCTGGCCGTATGAGTCTTCAAGCTCCTGAGCCTTCTCCCAGAGGGAAGAGGGACGAAAAGTGTGTTGGCTGGGTGGGTCGTGTCCTTGATTATCCTGGCAGCACTGCTCCGACAGCGTGCGGCCCAAAGTGAGTCCAAGGAATTTCTATAAATTCAGCACAAGATAATAAGTAGAAAATAATTAAGAATTATGACGAGAGAGAGTAACCTGATTCCCAGTTTGGAAACCTGTGCTCCACAGAGGTGGAAGTTCAAAGTTCAAAGTAAAATTGTTATCAAAGTACGTACATGTCACAATATACAACCCTGAGATTTGTTTTCTTCCAGGCATACTCAATAAATCCATAACAGAATAATAACCATAATATAATCAATGAAAGACCGCACTATCTCGGGCGTTCAACCAGTGTGAAAAACACAACAAACTCTGCCAGTACAAAAAGAAAGAAATAATCATAATAAACAAATAAATAAGCAATAAGTATCAAGAATGTGAGGTGAAGAGACCTTGAAAGTGAGCCCATAGGTTGCGGGAACAATTCAATGATGGGGCAAGTGAAACTGAGTGAAGGTATTACCTTTTGTTCAAGAGCCTGATGGTTGAGGGGTAATAACTGTTCCTGAACCTGATGGTGTGAGTCCTGTGGCTCCTGTACCTTCTTCCTGACAGCAGCAATGAGAAGAGAGCATGTCCTGGGTGGTAGCAGATGTACTCAGTGGTGACGAGGGCTTTATCCATGATCGACTGGGCTGTATCCACTGCATTTCATAGTATTTTCCTTTCAAGCACATTGGTGTTTCCATGCCCTGCTGTGATGCAGCCAGTCAATATTCTCTCCATTACAGATCTACAGAAGTTTATCCAAGTTTTAGATGTCATACCAAGTCTTCACAAACTCCGAAGGAAATAGAGGCACTGCTGTGCTTTCTTCATAATTGCACTTCCTGTCCACGCTGGACCCAGGACAGGTTCTCCAAAATAATAACACCTAGGAAGTTAAAGTTGCTGACCCGCTCTGCCTGTGATCCTCCAACGAGGACCAGCTCACGGACCACTGATATCCTCTTCCGGAAGTCAATAGTCAACTCTTTGGTCTTGCTGACATTGAGTAAGAGGTTGTTATTATGGCACCACTCAGCCAGATTAATAATCTCCCTCCTACATGCTGATTTGTCACCACCTTTGATTCAGCCTACGACAGTGGTGTCATCAGCAAACTTAAGTATGGCATTGGAGCTGTGCTTAGTCTCACAGTCATAAGCATAAAGCGAGTCGAGCAGGGGGCTAAGAACAGAGCCTTGTGGTGCACCCGTGCTGATGGAGATCGTGGAGGAGATGTTGTTGTCAATCCGAACTGACTGGGGTCTGCAAGTGAGGAAATCAAGAATCCAATTGCACAAGGAGGTATTGAGTCCAAGGTCTTGAAACTTATTGATCAGTTTTCAGGGGATGATAGTATTGAATGCAAGCTGTAGCTGCTAAAGAGGCATCCTGATGTATGCATCTTTGCTGTCCAGATGCTCCAGGGTTGAATGCAGTAGCATCTGCTGTGGATCTGTCGCTCCAGTGGGCAAATTGGAGCAGATCCAAGTCACTTCCCAGGCAGCAGTTGATATGTTTCATCACCAGCCTCTGTGGATGTAAGTGCTACTGGATGATACTCATTGAGGCTTTCTTGAGCACTGGTATAGTTGAAGCCTGTTTGAAGCAGGTGGGTTCCTCAGACTGCTGAAGCAAGAGGTTAAAGAGCTCATTGAACACTCCAGTTGCTCAACGCAGCCAGTTGCTCAACAGAGATCTTTAGTCTTACTTCTAGGAATTTCCTTAGGAAAACATCAGTGCTTTGATTTGGCCAGAAACATCACACTGTGGTGTGATGTTTGGTTCACTGTGTGTGGAACATCTTCAGCTAACCAAAAGAAGAAGAGAAATCTTGTGAAGTAATGGGTGGTGAAGGGTAGTTTTCTTGACTGCACTTCTGCCTGAAAAAGATGCAATAAGTTAAGTGAAGTTCCCTGAAGGAGAAACTGTTCACATCCAGATAATTAAATACAAGCTGAAATTAATTACTCCCAAGTTGACAACTGGAAAAATTACTTGAACCACAGAGTCTGATTATGTCTGCAAAAATGAGAATGTGGTTCGTGTTTTGGGTAGAACCACTTCATCAAAGTGGACGGGTCATTGCTGCTGAATCCAGTAGGTGGGATGAACTGATTGCATAGTCCGTCTACTCACTGACGCATAAGGGATGCTAGGGCTAAAAAGACCATCATCGAGAGACTTTGAAAGAACAAGATGGCATCAAAACATTGGTTCAATATGCCCTAAGTAATCATCAAAATAATGGGGGCGGCTAGGTATGTATCAGTCAGGAAAAGCTGGGTTTGTTTAACCATGCTCTAGTTTTGAAGGCTGAAAAATGGCTACCGATGTCACCTTTAAAATGTAAGCATACTGGCATCTGTAACAAGCCAAACATGGACTCTCTGTAATTGGAGTGAGGAGAATTCAAGTTTGAAAAGGATGAAGATGCTAGCAGGAGGGGATCCTGTGTCAATATTTGGACTCATCAGAGTAAAACAGGCCATACCAAGCAAATGGTGCCTGAATTGAAAACAATACACTTAAGCTGCTGCCTTAGGTGCAGTACCGGAGGGCTGTTGCTAAGCAAGAGGTTAAAGAGCTAAGCAAGAAGGGCTGTTGCTAAGCAAGAGGTTAAAAATGAAGAGTGGAGAAACGGATTCATGTTCTGAAAGTGCCAGCAGAAGTGATTTTGGTGGAAGAGTGATAAGAGATGTCTGGAAGGATTGTGCTGTCCTAGAAAAGAGGGATTGAAGGGAAATGGGGTAAGGAAATGTGATTTAACAATCGGTCACACTGGAGGTGTGCTGATGATATGGTGAATGGGAAGACTAGTGAGATGGAAGGAGAGGATATGAGAAAATCTGAAAACATTCTTAGAACAAGTACTAGGGTGTGGTTTTAATGTTAACAGGTTGGTTAAGTGACCTGAGGTACTGTGTGTTTCAATCTGCTAATTTTAGTCACAAAGTAGGCATGCCAATAATGTGATTCATCATTGGCAGCGGAACAGACTAACTATTTCTCCAAGGTGCTCTGAGGAATTCTGTCCAGTGCCTGCTTCATAAAAAGGGATAAAAAGGGAGAGAATCAAAATAAGAATCAGAATCAGATTTAATACCTCTGTCGTATGTCATGGAATTAGTTTTTTAGTGGCAGCAGTGCTTTGCAATACATAATAATAAAAATGATACACTACAATAAGTATATCTATACACACAAATAAATTAAAGAGGTAGTGCAAAAAGAGAGGGAAGGGAAGTAATTACTGAGGTAGTGTTCCATTCAAAAATCTGGTTGCTGAGGGGAGAAAGCAGTTCCTGAAATATTGAGTGTGTACCTCCTCCTTGATGGTAGCGATGAGATGAGGGGGTGTCCTGGATGATGGATGCTGCCTCTTTGAGGCATCGGCTTTTGAAGGTGTCCTCGATGCTGGGGAGGCTAGTGCCCATGATGGAGCTGGCTGAGTTTACAACTTTTTGCAGCTTTTTCCGAGCCTGTGCAGGAGTCCCTCCATATCAGACGGCATCAGACCAGACTCCAACAGTTAAAATGCTCTCTGCGGTACATCTGTATAAATTTGTGAGTGTGGTTGGTGGCATACCAATTCTTCTCAAACTACCAATGAAATATAACTGGTGACATGCCTTCTTTGTAATTGCATCAATATGTTGGGCCCAGATCCCCAGAGAAGCTGACTCCCAAGATCTGAAAACTGCTCACCCTTTCCACTTCTGATCCCTCAGTGAGGACTGCCGTGTGTACCCATGTCCTGCCCTTTCTCAAGTCCACTATCATTTCCTTGGTCTTACTGATGTTGAGTGCAAGGTTGTTGCTGTGGCACCATTCAACCAGACTATCTATCTGGCTCGTGTACACCTCCTGAACACCATCTGAATTTCTGCCAACGATAGTTGTGTTGTTGGCAAATTCATAGGTGGCATTTGAGCTGTGCCTAGCCACACAATCGTGGGTGCAGAGCAGTGGGCTAAGCACACATCCTTGGAAGTGCGAGTGTTGATTGTCAGCAAGGAGGAGATGATATTGTGGTCTCCCGTGAGGAAGTCATGGATCTAGCTGCAGAAGGAGATACAGAAGCCCAGGTTTTGGAGCTTGTTGATTAGAACTGAGGGTATATGATTGTGTTGAACGCTGAGCTGTAATCAATAAACAGCAACCTGTTGTAGGTATTACTAATGTCCGGATCATCCAAGGCCAGGTGGAGAGTCAGTGAAATCGCATCCACTGTAGACCTAGTGTGGCGATAGGCAAATTGCAGCAGGTCCAGGCCCTTGCTTAGGCAGGAGTTGATTCTGGCCATGACCAACCTCTCAAAGCACTTCATCCCAGTAGTTGCGAGTGCCACTGGGTTATAATTGTTGAGGCAGCTCACCCAGCTCTTTTTGGCCACTGATGTGAGTGACACTCTTTTGAATCTCTGAATGCACAGTGAGAGATTGAAGATGTCCTCGAACACTCTCGCCTCTTGGTCGGCGCAGGTTTTCAGAGCCCTACCAGGTACACCATCAGGGCCTGACACCTGGTGACGATTCATCCACTTGAAAAATGCTCTGAAGTTGGCCTCCAAGACAGAGATCACAGGTCACCAGATGCTGCAGGGATTTGCACTGGTGTAGTTTTATTCTCCCTTTCAAAGTGTGTATAAAAGGCATTGGGCTCATCTGGGAGTGAAGCATCACCTTGTAGGAAGTAATGGACTGCAAACACTGCCAGAGCTGACATGCATCCAATTCCATCTCTAACCTCAATTGGAGAAGTAATTGTATTTTCAGAAAGACTTGTTCATGGCCAATTGTGAAATATGTGCAGTTAAGGAAGGAAAGGACTTTACTCCAGGCTGAACTGGGTTCAACGCACAATTCTAAAATGTTAGGTTTTTAGATTGGACTGTGATAGTTGCTAAGACTGAGCCGGCTCCCAAGTTTTCCCAACTCAACCTGGCAACCATATCCCAGTAAATCAAACCAGCCTCTGCAATGAAGTTGATCTGATTTAGCAGATCAATTCAAAGAACCAACAGACCACACTGATTCCCTGCAGAGTGGCCTGCAGTGGCAGGACAACAGTGGCTTATTAACTTAATGGATAGAAGCAATCCAAACTCTCATCAATGTGATAGAGGTAATGCAATAAAATGCAAGATGGGAACCATAGGACACTGTGGTATCTAATATTGCCATGCAAAATGCCACTGATGTTTGTAAGCAGAATTCCTTCAATGCCTGATTTGTTTGTCTTAGAGAAAGCACATGAGCACATGGTCACTAACTCATCAGATTTAATGTCATTCTCATTTTCTGCTTCCCAAAGTCTAGTGTGCCTTTGTCATTTGTTTCACATAAGGTTTACCATCTCTTCATATTTCTGCTCAAATCCTCTTTTACCTTTTCAAATTCTTTTCTTCTTTTCAGTAATATTGGATGAATACTTGGTATACACTCAATGTCCACTTTATTAGGTACACCTGTACATCTGCTCATTAATGGAAACTAATCACCCAGTCATGTGGCAGCAACTTGATGCCTAAAAACATGCAGACACGGTGAAGAGGTTCAGCTGTTAATCAGACCAAACATCATAATGGGGGAAGAAATGTGATCTAAATGACCTTGACTGTGGAATGGTTGTTGGTGCCAGATGGGGTGGTTTGAGTATTTCAGAAACAGCTGATCACCTGGGTTTTGCAGGTATAACCGTCTCTAGAGTTTACAGAGAATGGTGCAAGAAGCAAAAAATAAAAGTAGTGAATGGTAGTTCTGTGGGTGAAAATGCCTTGTAATGGGAGAGGGCAGAGGAGAATGGCCAGACGGGTTTAATCTGACAGGATCACGACAATAACTCAAATAATGATGTGTGCAGAAGAGCAGCTATGCATGCACAACACATAAAACTTTGAAGCAGATGATCTACAGCAGCAGAAGACCATGAACATACATTCAGTGGCCACTTTATTAGGTCCAGGAAATACCTAATAAATTGACCACTGAGAGTATAACCTCTAGCTCTATTCCCTGGGCTGATTTTGTTTTGAAACATTTAGCTATAGAATGAGTCTTTTATTATGGTTTTGTTCCAAGATATATCATATTTCAAGTAAACTGATTCCGGCTCTGGAGGGAGCGACAAAGAGATTAGCTTTATTTGTCTCCTGTACTTTGAAACATATATACAACCAACACAGTGTGAGTATGTGCTGGGGTCAGCCCACAAGTGTCACCATGCTTACGGCTGAAACATATTATGCCCACAATGTACTAGCCCTAAGCCATGTGTCTTTGGAATGTGGGAGGAAACCTGAGTGGTCACGGGGAGGATGTACAAACTCCTTACGGACGGTGGTGGGAATTGAACCCTGATCGATGACACTTCAATAGTGTTGCGCTAACTGCTAGTTTACCCTTCCACCCACGTTGGCAATGTAGCTGCTGAGGGGTCGCTTCCTCTAGTTGAAGACTCTAGGATTAGAGGGCCCGGTCTCTCGATAAAATAGAGATGAGGAAAAAAACATCTTTAATTTGAAGCTACACACACAAACTGCAGGAGGAACTCAGCAGGCCAGGCAGCATCTATGGTACAGAGTAAAACCTCGACGTTTCAGGCCGAGACCCTTCATCTGTCCTGATGTTTTCTAGCTTGCTATGAGGAGTACCATGAGAGATCTGATAGGTCCTTTAGATATACTTAAATGAAGTATGTTTAGCAGGAAATGCAGAATTAATGTATTATTTTTGATATACAGGGCACTGCATCCATAGGGCCTTTAGCATTGTCAAGGATCCCTCCCATCCATCCAACAATCTCCTTGAGCCTCCTCTACCATCAGGCAGTAGGTCCTGTAGCATTAGGACAAGGACTATAACAATGGGAAACAGTCTTCCCCCAGGCCATGAGACTTCTGAATTCCCTGCCACCACTCAGGTCTCACCACATATGAAGTGCCATTGGTGTTACGCTGTTTACTTTTAAACTTGTACCTTAAGTGCACCTTATGCTAAAGGTCAATCTTCTGGAATCTTTTTTATTATTTGTTAACTTACTAATTTGAAGTTACTTTATGCGTTGTCTGTCAGTTACGTATATGTACCGTCTTGTGCACCTTGGTCCAGAGGGACGTTGTTTCATTTGGCAGAATACTGAATACAATTGAGTGACAATAAACTTGAGCTTAAGCTGGGGTGTGTGAGTGTGCCTTTTGTGATGGGAATTTATTGCTGTGCTAAAGAACTTTCACTTTAAAATCTTTCTTGATTTATTTAGTCCAGTGACAAGCTCAGATGAAATAGTTAGGTGCAGTTCATTGTCAGTTCTGTTCAATAAAACAAGAAGAAATAATAAAACAATGAATTCTTTAGGGAATCCCAAAATATAACTGTAATTCAGAGTGAGGAGTTCAAATTCAGGCCATTTTTGTGTTTTGGATGTCTGGGCATTCCTTGCAATTTTTGCAGGGATGAAGGGTGGGGGAGGCCCAAGTTGTGGTGTGGTGAATACCAGGAAGAATGGAAGTGGATTTGATGATGAACTTGAGTATTGCTGGTATGAACTGCAATTTGATGAAAAACCTGCATGAATATCAGTGATGTGAATAAAGAATTCTTCCCCCTTGTGAGCAGAAGGTTTGCTATGATGCTCTGGCTTTGAAAAGGAAGTACAATGTTGGATTGGATTGAAGTGAAGGGGAGACCTAGGTCAACTTGAATTAAGGATGAATGGGCGCAACTCTGAATTTGTTCATTCAAGGATTTATTTGTAGCAAAATTTATGTTCCACTACATTTTCAGTACAATCAATTAATTTCATACAGGTCCACTTTTTAAGTTGACAAGTATTTGAGAAGATGGAAAAAATCTTGCCAACTTTTCCAAGTCATTGGTCAGCTCTTCATGGGTATCTGTTTTGACAGACGTTTTATAAATCAGGGGTTCCCAACTTGGGGTTCATGGACCCGTTCAGTGAATGGTAAAGATCCGTCGCATAAAATAGTTTGGGAACACTGGGGGCACAAGACTGCTGATGTTGTAATCTGAAGCAATAAACTATCAATGGGTTAAGTATCAATTCACTATGGATTCCAGTCTTTATATACCTCTATCTGTCATGAAGAAGGTCTTGTAGCCCTCTGCTTCTCTCTGCAGTGAAGGTCCAAACAGTTGCCTTCCAAAAACACTCTTGTAGAACTGGCTGGACTAGTACTCAACCTGAACAACTTGTCTTTTGACTTCACTCTCTTCCTAAAAATCAAAGATGTAGCCATCGGCATTCCCATTGGCTTTCTCTCCACTGGCTACATGGAAAAACACTTGCTCCTAATCTTTCTCCTGTTGTTGCGCATCTCACTGTGTTCCTCTAGCAGATTTTGTTGTTCCATACATGGGTTTGGGTCATGATATCTAATCAGCAATTGTCACATGACAGATTTTATTTGGATGTAAATACTAATAAGGCACCCACTTGTGTTTTCCATTCATAAGAATTATATCCTTGTATCATCCCCAGTTTAAAGTGAAAGCTTACATTGTTCTTTTATTGTGAGGGCATCCTTCAGGAAAACATCCGTCCCAGACAGGATACCAGGCCAAATACTAAAGACCTGTGCTGATCAACAGGCTGGAGTGTTCTCCAATCTTTAAATTATCTTTAAGTTCTTGCTTTGGCAGTCTGAAGTACCACCTGCTTCAAATAGGTTTCAATTCTCTGGTGCCTAAGAAAAACATGATAACCTGCCACAATGACTATCCTCCAGAGGCACTTACATCCACAGTGATGAAGTGTTTTGAGAGGTTGGTGATGAAACATATCAACTCCTGCTTGAGACGTGACTTGAATCCACTCCAATTTGCCTACCGGGGAAATGGGCCTGCAGCAGGTGCCACTTCATTGGCACCTCACTCAACCCTGGAACATCTGGACATCTGGATGATTCAATACAATCACCCCCTCAAAAGTGGTCAATAAGCTTCAAGACCTTGGCCTCAATACCTCCTTGTGCAATTGGATCCTCAATTTCTTCACTTGCAGACTCCAGTCAGTTCAGACTGGGAACAGCATCTCCTCCTCAATCTCCATCAGCGCAGGTGCACCCCAAGGCCATGTGCTTAACCCCCTGCTCTACTCACTTATCTTTCTGTGACTAAGCACAGCTCCACTGCCACTCTCAAGTTTGCCAATGACGCCCCTGTAATGGGTTGAATCAAAGGAGGTGATGAATCAGTGTATAGGAGGAAGATTGAAAATCTGGCTGTGGAGCCTCAGCAACAACCTCTCACTCAATGTTAGCAAGACCTCGAAGCTGATTACTGCCTTTAGGAGCAGGAAACTGGAGGGCCATGAGCCAGCCCACATCGAGAGATAAGATGAGGAGAGGGTCAGCAACTCTAAATTACTCAGGATTGTCATTTCAGAGGACCTGTCTTGGGCTCAGCATGTAAGTGCCATTAGAAAGAAAGCTCAGCAGAGCCTTCACTTCCTTACAAGTGTGCGAAGATTTGGCATGACATCTAAAACTTTGACAAACTTCTACAGATGTCTGTTGGAGAATATATTGAGTGGCTGCATCCAAGCCTGATATGGAAACACCAATGCCCTTAAATGGAAAATCCTACAAGAAGTGGTGGATATGCCCACTCCATCACTGGTAAAGCCCTCCCCAGCACTGAGCACACCTGTATGGAGCGTTGTCACGGGAGAGCAGCATCCATCATTAGCACCCACCACCCAGATCTTGTTTTCTGCCATCAGAAAGAAGGTACAGGAGCCTCTAGGGCCATGCCACCAGGTTCATGAGCAGTTATTACCCCTCAATCATCAGGCTCTTAGATTATGAGAACACGCAGTCCTCTTTTATTGTCATTTAGTAATGCATGCATTAAGAAATAATACAATATTCCTCCGATGTGATATCACAGAAACACAGGACAGATCAAGACTGAAAAACTAACAAAACCACATAATTATATTATATAGTTACAACAGTGCAACAATACCATAACTTGATGAAGAACAGTCCATGAGCACAGTAAAAAAGTTCAAAGTCTCTCGGAAGTCCCACATCTCACGCAGACGGGAGAAGGAAGAAAACTCTCCCTGCCATGCCTGACCACAGTCCGAATCTGAGTCGTCCAAAAGCTTCAAGCTCTGATCAGCCCTCTGACACCGAGTACTAAGCACCATCTCTATCCGAGCGCTTCAACCTCAGCCTCGGTCGCCAGCAGCAGGCAAAGCTGGGGATTTTGGGGCCTTCCCTCCGGAGACTCTTGATCGCACAGTAACAACAGCAGTGAACCAGGCATTTCAGAATTTCTCCCGATGTTCCTCTGCTTCTCATGTCTGTCTTCATCAAATCAGAATTGTCCACGGCCCCTATTTAACAGATACAATATTATTTCACTGGAGAGCTGCGTGCGCTGTGTCACACTGCCTCTTCTCCTCCCGCCTCTTGAACCAGAGGGGATAATTTCACTCAGCTTCACTTGCCCCATCACTGAACTGTTCCCACAAACAATGGACTCACTTTCAAGGACTCTTCATCTCATGTTCTCGATTCTATTACTTATTTATTTTTATGTGTAATTGCACACTTTATCATCTTTTCCACTGTGTTTGTCCGCCCTGCTGGTTGCAGCCTTTCATTGATTCTGTTATGGCTATTGGATTTACTGATTATGCCCAGAAGAAATCAAATCTCTGGGCTGTATATGGTGACATATATGTACTTTGATAATAAATTTACTTTGAACTTTTCCCTGCTTCCTGCTTTCCTAAATGACTTCTATGCCCTCATCAAGATTTATTAAGTAGTTGACAGACTGGACTCAAAATGGGGATGATTTTGAACATTGTATAGTTGAACTGCGTTGTATTTTATTTCCTGCCATTCAGTCATTTAGTCTCTTCTCCTTTACCCAAAATATTTTACTTTATCCTTGAGCCCTAACATAAATACTCCTCAAAAATCATATTGTACAACATCAAACACATTGTTCGGTATTAATTTGTTACATTCTTTAGAGGTCTTAATAAATCTGTTAATACATCATGCAGTTTTATATTGTCTATGCTGCCTGGGGCTGTGGATTGGGACCACTCAAACTCAAATAACTAAAAGTTTTTACTGTTCACCAGGGAGAAGAGGCTTTGTAAAGGTTTGTCGTCTGACCTCTTTAATGTAGTTTAAAAATAATTTGTCTCTTAGCTGCAGGGTAAGCCAAACTATTTATGTTATTTTGTACTTTTTTAAAGAAGACCTGACATTTTTTAAACCTTGCTTACATTGTGTGAAGCATTGTATCGTGTTTGATCCTCAATTTGTTGTTTCTGGACTGCAATATTTCTTGCTTTATGCCTAAACGTGGAAACCTGTTGGTCTGCAAGAAGGTGCCAGAAGTAGAAAAAAGTTTTATTATTGAGAAAGTTTACTGGGCCGGATCTTACTTTGCTCGGTAGCACTTTGGAGTATTAAAGTTTTGAATGTGCTGGAGGTCAGATACCGACACACTTGATCACCTGTTCCACTCCTGGACTTGACATTGACTCCTGGAGCAGATCTTGATCAACCTGAGCAGAGGTGCCTGATAGACCATGTCAGGCTTCACAGTTTTGCACCAGTTATTTGAATGGAGTTACCAACTTTTATTTAAAATTAGTGAAGGTTATGATTTTGTTCATTGTTCTTTATTTCAGTTTATACTTTTAATTTCAGTGTTTTCAGCCAGTTACTTTCTAAATATTTATATGATTTGGATAATTAAATAGAGTTCAACTGTGCCCTCATGTCTTTGATCATCAGTTGCAGCTGCTGCAACTAATCCCATGTATTAACACATCTGAGGAGCTGTCTGCTCCAATATTAATTCTATGTTAAGAAATATTATTCTTAATTTATAACTTCTGTACAAAGAAACATAAAAAGCTTCCAGGACCATGTTCAATACAGACATAGTGGGCTGGATGGCCTGCTTCTGTGCTGTACTCTTATACATTCTATGTTCTTTCTAGGGTCTTCCCATCCTCCTACAGTGAGCAGAATTGGACACTATGTTCAAGTGTTTCATTGAGGTTCAACATAAATTTACTGTTTTTGAACACGAAAGATCCCGAGTTCGAATCCAGCCGGCTTCCCATCCGTGCTGGGTTACGAGCTGGTGATCTCTTTGGAAACTCACCCGGCAGAAGACAATGGCAAGCCACTGCTGTAACTTGCCTCGTACGCGGTTCCCCACTACATCAGAAAGGCGAAGAGGGAAATCGTCCGCTAACCGGAGAAACTCCGGAAGCCACATACCTTTCCTTTCCTTTATTTATGAAGCTAAGAAACCGGTGTGTATCACCTCAGCCTCTCTGCATTAAATTTCATCTATCATGTGTGTACCCGTTTCACCAGCCTGTCTTTAACTTCCATCACTCTGCTAGTCACCGTTTACTATATTTCAGCTCTGTATTTTCGTCTTTCAATTGCAAATGTTGAAATGGTTCCCAATACACTGGCCCATGAATCTGTGTTAGGAGGAGTGCCTGTACTAGGACCAGCCTCGTGGTGGCGCCACTGCATGTGTTCCTCCAGCCTGAGAAACAATCTTCCTTCATAATTCTGTGTGGAGATCTCCAGCCAGTGTCCGTGCTGCTAAATCTTTGTTTATTTCCTTTTCTTCCATTTTTCAATCAATTCCTAATCCAAATAATTCATTTATTTAACCACTACATCCACTTGACCTGCTGCATTCTGAAGATTTGCTTATATAACTTTATTTCTCGGTCCAAAACGTCGACTGTTTACTCTCTTCCATAGATGCTGCCCGGCCTGCTGAGTTCCTCCAGCATTTTGTGTGTGCTGTCGAATACCGTGTCACTGTTTGTGGAAGTCCCATAAAGATGGAGTTCTCCATTTGTAAGGTTCATGTAAAAGTGCTGCTGGGTTTCTGGGTTAGCTTCAGGATAGCATGCTCTATTGACCTGTGCAAGCTCGCAGAGCTATCTGCGTTTATTGTTACAGGTGCAGTCTCTGAAGCAATACCCTTAAAGAGGTATACTATGATAGAGGCAGGTTAATGGGAGTGCCACTCTACTGGTAACAGGTTGTTAAAGTTTGCTGCCAGAGTTCAGAGAAAGTTGGACAGGCCATAGAAGAACTGTACCTACATAAGGCATATTCTTATAGCAGGGGGCTACGGAGAACCTTCAGGGCTACGGGCAGATGCTATTGGCAGGAGGTCTACTGAATGTCCACAGCATGGAAAGAGGCCATTTAACTCACCGGGTCCTTATTGGCCCTGTATAAATCCATCAAGATACTACCAAAATAAGAAGGCTTTGAGAAAATACAAAAGTGATTTTCCAGGTGACAAAGAGCTTTAGAACATAGGAGATCTTCAGGGAGTCTGATGGATGTATTTAAAGTCACTGAGAGTATAGGCAAAGCGGATAAGGTGGAACTGTTCCTATTGGCAAAAAGGTCAAGAACTGAGGAAGATGAAATGAAGGTGAAACTTGCCACAAGTAACACAAGGGAAAAATATTCCTTCACTTTTTATTCCTGAAAATTCTTTCCTTTCCTCGACTTATTCATAGAAACATAGAAACATAGAAAATCTACAGTACAATACAGTCCTTTCGGCCCACAAAGCTGTGCTGAACATGTCCCTACCTTAGAAATTACTAAGGTTACCCATAGCCCTCTATTTTTCTAAGCTCCATGTACCTATCCAAAAGTCTCTTTAAAGACCCTGTCGTATCCGTCTCCACCACCATTGCCGGCAGCCCATTTCATGCACCCACCAATCTCTGTGTAAAAAAACTTACCCCTGACATCTCCTCTGTATCTACTCCCAAGCACCTTAACACTGTGCCTTCTTGTGGCATCTCAGCCCTGGGAAAAAGCCTCTGACTATCCATACGATCAATGCCTCTCATTCATCTTATACACCTCTATCAGGTCACCTCTCATCCTGCGTTGCTCCAAGGAGAAAAGGCCGAGTTCACTCAACCTGTTTTCATAAGCCATGCTCCCCAATCCAGGCAACACCCTTGTGAATCTCCTCTGCACCTTTTCTATGGTCTCCACATCCTTCCTATAGTGAGGCAACTTGAACTGAGCACAGTACTCCAAGTGGGATCTGAAGAGGGTCCTATATAGCTGCAACATTACCTCTCAGCTCCTAAATTAAATTCCATGATTGATGAAGGCCAATACACTGTATGCCTTCTTAACCACAGAGTCAACCTGCGCAGCTGCTTTGAGTGTCCTATGGATTCGGACCCCAAGATCTCTCTGATCCTCCACACTGCCAAGAGTCTTAACATCAATACTATATTCTGCTATTATATTTGACATACCAAAATGAACCACTTTACACTTACCTGGGTTGAACTCCATCTGCCACTTCTCAGCCCAGTTTTGCAACCTATCACTGTCCCGCTGTAACCTGTGACAGCCCTCCACACTAACCACAACACCTCCAACCTTTGTGTCATCAGCAAACTTACTAACCCATCCCTCCACTTCCTCATCCAGGTCATTTATAAAAATTACGAAGAGTAAGGGTCCCAGAACAGATCCCTGAGGCACACCACTGGTCACCGACCTCCATGCAGAATATGACCCATCTACAACCACTCTTTGCCTTCTGTGGGCAAGCCAGTTCTGGATCCACAAAGCAATGACCCCTTGGATCCCATGCCTCCTTGCTTTCTCAATAAGCCTTGCATGGGATACCTTATCAAATGCCTTGCTGAAATCCATATACACAACATCTGCTGCTCTACCTTCATCAATGTGTTTAGTCGCATCCTCAAAAAATTCAATCAGGCTCGTAAAGCATGACCTGCCCTTGACAAAGCCATGCTGACTATTCCTAATCATATTATACCTCTCCAAATGTTCATAAATCCTGTCTCTCAGGATCTTCTCCATCAGCTTACCAACCACTGAAGTAAGACTCACTGGTCTATAATTTCCTGGGGTATCTCTACTCCCTTTCTTGAACAAGGGAACAACATCCACAACCCTCCAATCCTCTGGAACCTCTCCCGTCCCGATGATGATGCAAAGATCATTGCCAAAGGCTCAGCAATCTTCTCCCTCGCCTCCCACAGTAGCCTGGGCTACATCTTATCCTGTCCCGGCGACTTATCCAACTTGATGCTTTCCAAAAGCTCCAGCACATCCTCTTTCTTAATATCTACGTGCTCAAGCTTTTCAGTCCACTGCAAGTCATGACTACAATCACCAAGATCCTTTTCCATAGTGAATACTGAAGTAAAGTATTCATTAAGTACCTCTGCTATTTCCCCTGGTTCCATACACACTTTCCCACTGTCACACATGATAGGTCCTATTCTTTCACATCTTATCCTCTTGCTCTTCACATACTTGTAGAGTGCCTTGTGGTTTTCCTTAATCCTGCCCACCAAGGCCTTCTCATGGCCCCTGCTGACTCTCCTAATTTCCTTCTTAAGCTCCTTCCTGTTAGCCTTATAATCTTCTCAATCTCTAACATTACCGAACTCTTTGAACCTTTCATAAGCTTTTCTTTTCTTCTTGACTAGATTTACTACAGCCTTTGTACACCACGGTTCCTGTACCCTACCATAACTTCCCTGTCTCATTGGAATGTACCTATGCAGAACTCCACACAGATATCCCCTGAACATTTGCCACATTTCTTCGGTTCTTTTCCCTGAGAACATCTGTTCCCAATTTAAGCTTCCAAGTTCCTGCCTGATAGCCTCATAATTCCCCTTACTCCAATTAAGTGCTTTTCTAACTTGTCTGTTCCTGTCTTTCTCCAATGCTGTTGTAAAGGAGATAGAATTATGATCACTATCTCCAAAATGCTCTCCCACTGAGAGATCTGACACCTGACCAGGTTCATTTCCCAATACCAAATCAAATATAGTCTCTCCTCTTGTAGGCTTATCTACATATTCTGTCAAGAAACCTTTCTGATCACACCTAACAAACACCACCCCATCTAAACTCCTTGCTTCAGGGAGATGCCAATTGATATTTGGGAAATTAAAATCTTCCACCATGACAACTGTGTTATTATTACACCTTTCCAGAATCTGTTTCTCTATCTGCTCCTTGATATCCCTATTACTACCGGGCAGTCTATAAACAACACCCAGTAGAGTTATTGACCCCTTCCTGTTCCTAACCTCCACCCACAGAGTCTCCAATAACAATCCCTCCATGACGTCCACCTTTTCTGCAGCCATGACGCTATCTCTGATCAACAGTGCCATGCCCCATGCTCCCACCTCTTTTGCCTCCCTTCCTGTCCTTTCTGAAACATCGAAAACCCGGCACTTGAAGTAACCATTCCTGTCCCTGAGCCATGCAAGTCTCTGTAATGGCCACCACATCATAGCTCCAAGTACTGATCCACGCTCTAAGTTCATCCGCTTTGTTCACAATACTCCTTGTGTTAAAATAGACACCTCAAACCACTGGTCTGAGCATATCCCTTCTTTATCACCTGCCTATCCTCCCTCACACACTGTCTACAAGCTTTCTCTATTTGTGAGCCAACTGTCTCTTCCCCAGTCTCTTCAGTTCGGTTCCCACCCCCCAATAATTCTAGTTTAAACTCTCCACAGTAGCCTTAGCAAACCTCCCCACCAGGATATTGGTTCCCCCTCAGATTCAAGTGCAACCCGTCCTTTTTGTACAGGTCACACCTGCCCCAAAAGAGGTCCCAATGATCCAGAAATCTGAATCCTTGCCCCCTGCTCCAATCCCTCAGTCACACATTTATCCTCCACCTCATTCTATTCCTATTCTCACTGTCGCGTGGCACAGGCAGTAATCCCGAGATTACTACCTTTGCGGTCCTGCTTCTCAACTTCCTTCCTAGCTCCCTGTCGTCTGTTTTTAGGACCTCTTCCCTTTTCCTGCATATGTCATTGGTACCAATATGTACCACGACCTCTGGCTGTTCTCCCTCCCACTGCAGGATATCGTGGACGCGATCTGAAACATCCCGGACCCTGGCACCTGGGAGGCAAACTACCATCTGAGTTTCTTTCCTACATTCACAGAATCGCCTGTCTGACCCCCTAACTATAGAGTCCCCTATCACTGCTGCCATCCTCTTCCTTCCCCTATCCTTCTGAGCCACAGGGCTGGACTCTGTGCCAGAGGCACGGCCACTGTTGCTTCCCCCAGGTAGGCTGTCCTCCCCAACAGTACTCAAACAGGAGTACTTATTGTTCAGGGGTACAGCCACAGGAGTACTCTCTAGTACCTGACTCTTCCCCTTCCCTCTCCTGACTGTGACCCACTTGTCTGTCTCCTGTGGCCCCGGTGTGATCACCTGCCTATGACTTCTTTCTATCACCTCCTCGCTCTCCCTGACCAGACGAAGGTCATCGAGCTGCAACTCCAGTTCCCTAACATGGTCCCTTAGGAGCTGCAGCTCGACACACCTGGTGCAGATATGGCCGTCCGGGAGGCTGGGAGACTCCAGGACTTCCCACAGGTTCCCTTTTGAACACAACATTTAAATCTGTATACGTTAAGATCCAAGCCTGAACCACTCACTGTGCAAATACGTTTTTTCTTTTAGGTCACTTTAGTCATCCTAAAAATTATCACTAACCTTTTCACATTGTATAATTTTTTACAGTTTTGTATCATCTTCAAACGTTATAACATATTTTGCTGTTGAAGACAGCATGTACTGGAGTTAAGCTTAACAGTGTACTTCAGAATGGAAAGGGGATTTTTCCCATACATTGAACTGTGTGCAAAATGGCCATGTAATTTCATTTTTACACTCACCAAACATTGCTGAATGAACACCACTTGATTACTTCTACAAACAAATTGATTTTCAAATTTAAATTAATCCTAAATTTGAAGAAAGTCAACATTGGCCTCATATCTTTCAAAATTTCCTTCTTGTCAGTTTAAAGAATCAGTGAGAGTTTTAATAACAAAAATATGTAGAGAGTTCAGTGCATCAGTAAAACATTCATTTACCCGATGCTTCGAAGTAAAGCAAAGCTCTTAAGTTTATCAGGATGCAAATACAAGAAGGTTGGACAAGTAAATATTTAATAGCTTATTCACTTTCACTGCAGAGCACAGCGGAATGATTACCATTGACAAATAAAGGTAAAGAATGACTGAAGCACACAGATTGTCTTCCTTCATGAAACATGTGTTAGTAAAAAAATGCGCAGACCAGAGATTTACCCAACAGAAGCTCAGACCAGCAGAGTGAGGGCAAATAACCACTTTTGTCACACAACTTAATGCACTAGCGATGTATATTGGCTAGAATATCTGCTTCTTTTCCCTCCCTTCGCATTTCTGACTTTGGCTCCTGTTGTGTAAGGTCCTACATTTGTCTGACCTTTCTCAAGTAACCATTCATCAGGCTCAACTGCAGGTGGTAGGTGTTGGAAAACTTGTCTCTATGAAGCAACGGCCAGGCAAAACCACTCTGTCCTGAACAGTGTCCAAACCAAAAATGGCAGTTCAAGTGGGATCTGGCAGAAGTAACATTCAACCGAGACGTAGCATTTTCCCCTTTGCATTCCACCATTTGATATTTGGCCTTTACATTACTCAAACCCCAATTCTGGTTTTTAGATTAGTGGTCAATTCATACAGCTTTGAGCTGGTGTCCAGAGACTGGAGGCTTTTCTCAGATCAACTGGATAGAAGTCTGGAAGGAGGGGACCAAATGAGTTTTTTTTTGTTTTTCTCATATATTTTAAAAAAAAGTAAATTAAAAAAGTAGTGCCAGAAGAGAAAAAGTGTTCTGCTGAAGAGCCTCGGCCTAAAACGTCGACTGTACTCTTTTCCGTAGATGCTGCCTGGCCTGCTGAGTTCCTCCAGCATTTTGTGTGTGTTGCGTGGATTTCCAGCATCTGCACTTTAGTAACGAGATAGTGTTCATGGGTTCAATGCCCTTTCAGAAATCTGATGGCAGAAGAGGAAGAAGCTATTCCTGAATCGTTGAGTGTGCGTGTGCCTTCAGGCTCCTGTACCTCCTCCCTGATGGTAACAATGAGAAGAGGGCATGTCCTGGGTGATGGGGGTCCTTAATGATGGATGAGGCATCGCTCCTTGAAGGTGCCCTGGATGCTGGGGATGCTAGTGCCCATGATGAAGCTGACTAAGCTTACAACTTGATGTAGCTTATTTTGATCCTATGCAGTGACACCCGCACCCCACTCCCCATACCAGACTTGTGCAGCCAGTTAGAATGCTCCTCATTGTACATCTGTAGAAATTTGCGAGTGGCTTTGGTGACATACCAAATCTCCTCAAATTCCTAATAAAATGTAGCTGCTGTCGTGCCTTCTTTGTAACTGCATCGATATGTTGGGCCCAGGATAGATCCTCAGAGATGTTGATACCCAGGAACTTGAAATTGCTCACCCTTTCCAATTCTGATCCCTCTATGAGGATTGGTGTGTGTCTTATCTTCCCCTTTCTGAAGTCTACAATCAGTTCCTTGGTCATACTGATATTGAGTGCAAGGTTGTTGGTACAACACCACTCACCTAGCTGATATATCTTACTCCTGTACGCCTCTTCATCACCATCTGAAATTCTACCAATAGCAGAGTGTGGTCAGCAAATCTATAGATGGGATTTCAGCTGTGCCTAACCACATACTCATGGGTGTAGAGAGAGTAGAGCAGTGGGCTAAGCACACATCCCTGAGGTGCGCTGGTGTTGATTGTCAGTGGTGTGGGGACATTATTTCCAATTCACACAGACTGTGGTCTTCAGGTGAGGAAGTCGAGGATCCAGTTGCAGAATTACATTGGTCACCATTGCCTTGATTTCCGTACTGTAATCTTAGCATTTCAGTCCTTCCGTGGCCTCACCTTTCCATCTTAATAATATACCTGAGCACCTCCATTGGGGTGCCTCTTGTGCACACTGATATCCTTTGCCTCACCTGAGGAGCCCACATTTTGTATCCGATATTCCTTTGAATTACTGGAGATGAACAGAACTCTAAATTACAAAGAAAGGTAATTAAACTTGTCAGGTCTTCATCTCCTTGTTTACATCCCTGTAAGCACTGGATTGTAAAAGTGTTGTCCAATTTCATACCAAGCATTGTGTGGCCTTCTGAAAGCAGTTCTGCTACTCAGATCATTACCCTCCGGAGCTTGTCATGTTGGTGCTCTGATCTTTTTAGATTTTGCTTCCTTCTGACAGATGAAAGAATAGCTTTATTTGTCACATCTATGTTGAAATATAGAAATGTACCATAAATTAGGTCATTTGCGTCAAATCAAACCAGCAAGGATTGTTCTGGGGGCAGCCCACAAGTGTCACCTTGCTTCCAGTGCCAACATTGCATGCCCACAACTCACTAGCCCTAACTGTACTTCTTCGGAATGTTACTATTACTACATTATTGCTTTAAATTTCATTTCTCTTTGTGAGAAATATTTCGTTAGCAATAAACAGAGAGGCTAGGAATGGGGTGTTTTGGGGGATGGTGGAGATTGGGAGGCATGGATGATAGGGGACAAAAAGAGACAAAAATTGAATGAATAAGAAAGAACTGATCAGGGAAGGAGAGAGTGTTTGCCAGGAAGAGGGGGGGTTGAAACTGGGAGAGAGGTAAGTAGAGAGAGTGACACAGGAAGAGAAGGAGGCTGAGTAGGAGAGAAGGAGGTAAAGAGGCTGAGACGGGAAGAAAGAGAGAGGGAGGTAGGGAGACTGAGTGAGAGGGAGTGGGACAGAGCACTCTTAGAGGAAAAGGGACACAAATGAGGTAGAGAGAGAGGGCTTAGAAAATGAAGAAACAAAAAAAAAGAGCCTGAAAGACTTTGAGTCTGGTGAAGCGTTAGAGGAGAGAGGGTAAGAGAGGGAATGAAGACCGATGAGAAGAAATAGCCAGCTGACACATTCCATGTCCAAGCAGTTGCAATTCTTATATGAGCTGCTGGACCTGCTGGAAGAATCGTATATATTAATCTTCCCATTGCTGCTCGCTGTCTTCCTGTGGAGTGGCGCCTGGTTTCTGACCCGTGCTGTCACACATTCTGTTTCCCACTGTGCAGACAAGGGGAAGCCAACTCCTCCCGTTGCAGTGTTCTGTGAGAACAACTGCTGAGAGGTGTCACTCTTCTACCTTTGAAGATTAGGGCTTTAGTAGGCGACTGGACAACCATCTTTTAGTAATGACAGATTTGTACAATCTTCCCATTGTTGGATAAAATGACTGCCAGGCCTTTGGTTGTGCAGGAAACTGTGGGAGAGTGTGAGATGACTATGACTGTGCAATGCTTTCCAGAATTTGGCATTATCTTCAGGGAATGGTGAAAAGGATCAGCTCTGCACTCAGCCGGCAAGGTGCCAACTCCCTGCTAGTTGGTGCTGTCTCTCTCCCTCATGTCCTCCTCCCTTGAATCAAGCATTTGGCAGCCATGCTGCCTTTGCCCGCAATTTGTTTTCTTCTGCTCTTTCATGTAGTTCCATTCTTCCCTCTCTGCTCCTTCCAGCCAGTCTGTGACTATAATCAGAAAAAAAGCTCCAGAGGTTAGTACTAGATACACGCTTGTCTTTTTTAAACTGAATTTTATTTCTTTAAGCTAGCCTCCGGCTATTCATTTCCCTTTTTTCAATCAGCAAGCATTGTATTAGTGTGGCTCTTCAGACCCGTGCTGTTGCTAGGCAGCACCCTGGCTTATTCAGCTGGTGGTACTAGAGTTGTGCTGCTCTCTGTCAACCTCCAGACTCTTTTTATTTCAAGGGTCCTTATGGGATTCAATTCAGCAGCCTGACAGATGCGGTGATTACCACAGATGAAAACCTATCAGTGCACAATGTTCTGGGACATGGTTGGGTACTGATTGAAGGTAAAATCATAGACTGGTCACAAGGAGCTAATTGGATAATTGGTGTATTATCTAAGATGCAGGTTGAGCATCCAACATTTTAATAATTCTATTTTAATGTGAGATTCTCATTGGTGCACTGAAGGGTTGAATGACAAGGGTTTGGAGAATCCTTGTACAAGCATAGGTAACAGCATAGATTAGTTGGGCTGAATAGTCTTTTTTACCATTTTATATGTTTGCTACATTATTTGGTATAATGTCTTTACATCTCTCATTCCTGTTTGTATATATTATAAGATTGATATCATATTTCAGTTAAATTTATAATTGAATATATGCTTCAATGTACATGTGAACCTGAACGCATGGGCTTTTTAGAAATGATTGTCCTCCTGTGGTAATGAGCTACACAAATTAGGAGATTAAGTTTTGTTCTCTGCTGTGTACCAGGTTTGTTGCACTGCCTCTGATATCTGGTCAGTCGCTGCTGGGTGCAGTTTGGATGCACTGAGCTTCTTGAGTGTTGCTTGATCTGCGCTCATCCAGGCAACTGGAAAGTACTGTACTCATCAAGCTGCCTTGGAAATAGCGGAAAGGATTTAAGATGTCAGAGTGATGAGTTGCCTGCTGAAGGACATCTAGCCTTTGATCTACAATATTTAATCGGCTTCTGGTCAATGGTCACTCCCGGGACGCAATGATGGGGATGTTGTTATGGTTTGTAACTCCAAAACATAACATTGATTGAAAGGAAAACACAGAGGGTCCGGAATGCAAGTCTAATTTCATTTTTATTTTAAGCGAGGCACGCGTATATGATGTGATGTTTATAATTCACTTATTTTACATATAACACATAATGAATTATTTAAATGAACAAGAATGCTTAATCAAACAACATATTTACAATATTACTCAAATACTGTTGAAATATTAAAAACACAACACACTTCCCTGCTCCAGCTCAATATAGAATGCGTCTCAACTTACTACATTATATATACAGTATGCTACATGATATACTATATAGACATCCACAGCATGGTAATTTTTAAATTGTCCCATTCAGGCCTAAAGATTTAATCGCTGGGGAGGATGTCTTACTCTTGGTGGATAACGCCGTTCCTGCAGAGTGGAATCACTCTGCTTGGCAGGTGAGACTTCAGGCTGTGAAACACTCTCAGGTCTTGGGGCCTCATCCATGTTAGTTCTAGGAGTTGACTCTGGTACCGCAGGAAGTGGTTCTGACAGCTCTGGACACACTTCTTTTGGATGTGTGGATTATAATGTGTGAGCACAGTGTCTGATGCCATCATTTCCTTCGACTTTTGGAAAGCCACCTCACACTGCTTTGGCCATTGCCATTTCTTCCCAATCTGTAGTAATGAGTTCAAGAGGTGGGGCACAGTAGCCAGGTTTGGCAGGGACCATTTATAGTAATTGATAAATATTAAATACACAACACTCTCAGACTCGTAGTTATGAAACAACCTGAGGTCCTGAGGGCTCCTCGGTGGTACAGTAGTTGTAGACGTTGACTCAGGGACTGCAAGAAGAGGTTCTAATAGCTCTGCCCACCTTTCTTCTCTAATAATTGACTCTGCTCTCCTCAACTGGTTGATATGTTGTCTTCAGATGACTTCAGATGCAATCTCCACTGTGTAGGGGAGTGATCCAGTACTGGCCTTAGTCTTTCTGGGTACCTACTTTTAATCAGCTTTGTAGTCTCTCACCAGACTGCTTGTCTAGGAGTGAAACACCAAACCTCCTTGTCTGAGGAGCCCTCATTTTGTCTCGGCTGTTTGCCCTGCATTCTCTTTCTGAGACTGGGTTTGCGGAGATCCAAGCGTGAACAGAAGGGATGATCCAGGAAGAGCACAGCAGGTGAGTTGTTGGTTGTGGAGGGTGTTGCATTGTGATATGCAAGGAAGAAATTGGTGAGCTTCTGATTCAGTGTCAGTGTGGTGTGTTCTGCTGACATTGCTCACAGTGCATTTTTTAGACTCTGGGTAAATCTTTCCACCAAGCCACTTGTAGCTGGGTGGTACAGTGCAGATGTAATATGTCCTATTCCATTCATTTCCAGGAATGACAAAAACTGATCCACAACGAACTATGATCCACTGCCATTGACTAAATGTTCTGGAACACTCGCCCTTGAGTAGAAGCTTCTCAACACATCAGCAGTGTGCGAGGCTGTATTGGAGGCTATTGGGAACACTTCTGGCCACTTTGTAGCTGCACCCACTACTACCAAGAAATTTGTGCCCATGAAAGGTCCGGCAAAATCCACAGGCATCCTCTGCCAGGGCATTGCAAGCCATTCCCAGGGATGGAGAGGCACTGCTCTTGGCACCTTCTTTATGTGTTGGCATCCCGCACAGTGCATGGCGAGCTATTCGAACTGCTGATCTACCCCAGGCCACCAGACAAAGCTTCAAGCAAGAGCTTTCATTTTGACCAAGCCTTCATGACTGGCATTTAGCTCCTCTAAGACTTTAGCTCTCAGCTTGGATGGTACAACAACTCTCTATCCCCACATAATGCAGCCCCCATCAAGGACAAGTTCATCCCAGCACTGATAAATACGGTGGGGGGGGGGGAGAACTGGAGTTTCTTCTGTGCATTCCAACCATTTTGGGTGGCCATGTAGACCTGGGACAGTGTGGGGTCTTTTCTGATTTCTGGATTATCTCTGCCTTAATAGGGAGACTTTCAATTTGCATTACAGAGAATACATCAAGAGCAGTAACCTTTTTTGTAAATTTTTCAGGTATTTCCTTTTCCAAGGATAAATAGGGCATTTCCATGATTAGTTGTCCTCTTGAATTTGATCTTGTAATTGTGTCCTCCAAGGTGCAGAGCCCATCTCCACATTTATGCTGCTACTGTTAGTGGAACAAACTTCTATGGAGTGAAAATAGACACTAGTGGTTGATGATCAGTAATGAGGGTAAACCCTCTCCCATACAAGTAATAGTTGAAATGTTTTACACCCCAAACCGGACTCAAGGCCCCTCTGTCAACCTGTGTGTTTCTCTTCTCTGCAGTGGTAAGGGAAAATGATGTAAAGGCCATGGGGTGTTCACTTCTATCACTCATAATATGTGACACGACTGCCCCTATACCATAAGGTGAGGTGTCACGGGTGAGCTTCACTGAATGATATGGATCACAGTGTGTGAGTACAGTGTCTAACATCATCACTTACTTTACCTCTTTGAAAGCTGCCTCACATTGCTCTGTCCATTGCCATTTCTTCCTAATCTGTAGTAATAGGTTCAAGTAGCAAGGTTGACAGGAACCTATTACGATAATTGACAAATCCTAAAAAGGACCTCAACTGTGACACATCTTTTGGCCTTGAAGCGTCCAACACTGCTTAAGCGGTGGTAGGAGACATCGTGCTCTGAGCCCGGAATCTTCTAATCTTTTTGACACTGCCTTGAGATTCTGGAGATGTCCCTTGTCATCCTTTCTGGTAACAGTAATGTCAACCTGGCAACGTTGATGCCCGGACAGCTTTGCAGTACCTGGTCCATAGCTTTCTGCTGGGACGCAGGTGCAGATGCTACTCCAAATATAAGCTTTGTGAGTGTTTATGGTGAGAAGCACTTTGGACTCTTCTTCCATCTCCATCTGTAGGTAAATCCACTCTGCTGAAGCATTTTCCTCCTGAAAGGTTTGGAAGAATATCCTCTATCCTGGGCAGAAGGTATTGATCTACTTTCGGTACTGGGTTGATGGTTACCTTAAAATTGCCACAGATCAATTCTTCTTGACTGCTAGGACCACTGGCATTGACCATGCGCTCCACTCAACCTTGGAAAGAATTCCTTCAGCCTCCATGAGATCCACAGGACTGTGCAAAAGTCTAAGGCACATAGACATAGCTGGGACGCCTAAATCCTTTGCGCATTACTATATTTGTCAATGTGGAGTGGAGAATGAGTTTGTAAATCTGGCGGGAGAAAATAATGTTGGGAGGGTAGAGTGCCATAAGAGAAGTGCGGAACAGGTGGCAGAGAAGGACTGTCAGGGGCAGGGGGTGGCGCGGGTGTAACGCGCTCAGCCCTGAGACACCAGGCAAATGTTTGATTCCAAACACTTGGTTTATTGATCATTACAGAATGTCTTTCTGGTGCTTCCTGCTCCCTCCTCTCTCCCTTCCCCTTTTCCCAACCATGATTTCCCTCTCCCTGCGCTCTTCCTGCTCTCAGTCCACAATAGAGACCCATATCAATATCAGGTTTATCATCACTCACATATGTCATGAAATTAGTTGGTTTTTACAGTAGCAGTACTGTATAGTGCAATATATAAAATTACTACCCTAGCTGTATATATGTGCCTAAGACTTTTGCGCAGTACTGTAGTACACCAGCCGCTTTATCACGGATGGTACAAAGAACTAGACAGTCTTTGTAAAACTTGGGTGTGGCATTTTCACTTAACATCATTTTATCCTTGATATGTTAGAGTTTCCCTTGAACACTGCTGTGGCTTTCTTTAGTACCTTTCTTAATTTGCTTTAAATTGACTCTATTCCAAGAGATGTGGCTTGCAAATGGTGGCTGAATCTCCACTCAAATTGTAGTTGTTCCAGCCAACTAATGCTGATCCTCAAGAGTTATCTTTTCTCCAGTGTAAGTTCTTAGTTGGATATCGGCAGGCTTCAGTTTAGTAAATTTGAAATGCTGTTTAAACTCATTTTGCGGAATGACTGAAACAGCCGAACCAGTGTAGAAATTCCGTTTTAATTTATTTGCTGTTCACTTCTATTGTAAGCCATATTTCCTGTTGATTGTTAGTTTTCACATTATAAGTTTCATGGCTACTCAGTCAGTCCTGTGTCATTCTCATCATTATTAGATTTTTCATGAACAGCATGCAGATTTGTGCTCTTTTTGACACTGCAACATGAGTTTTTTTCTTTTTCTCTTCCCTGTACAGTCTATTTAATTTTGTCCACCTGACATGCTCTTTGTATGTGTCCTACTTTGTTGCATTTTCAGCAAATTTCACTTTCAATCCTGCATTGGTCTGGTATGTAAACTCCTACCACAACAATAATACAATTCGTTTGGCCAGGCAGGTTTCTATTTAGACATTGCAATTCTGTTCACACTTACATTCATTCCCGACTGCAATTCAATTGCACCTCTGTCTGCTGTTTCCATCGATACAGCAATTTCAACTGTTCTTTTAAACGTAAGTTGTGCTTCAGTTAGGAGCTGGTTTTGTAAGATCTTGTAAGATTCCACAAACTAAACAATCTCTCAGTGCATCATTAAGCCCATCACTGAACTGACAATGCTCAGACAATCTCTTCAGTTCAGCCATGTACGCTGAAATGGACTCCCTTTCCTTTTGATTCTGCTTATGAACCCTAAAACATTCAGCAGTCAACAATGGCTTCAGTTCTAAATGTTCCTGCATTATTTTCAGGATATCAACAAAGCTCCTTTCGACTGGTTTGGATGGAGCAGTTAGAATTTTAAGGAAACTGTATGCCTGTAAATTCAATTTGTACTCACCTCACATTGGCTATTTCGTTTGCTTCCGAATACTGCTCAATTTGCTCAGTATGCAATGCCCAGTAATCTCTTGTGCAATCAAACTCTTCAATTTTTTTGATGTAACTAGCCATTTCTCCTTTTTGTAATTTTTGATTATTATCACCCGGTACTCACTGTTTATGAATCCATGAATTTGTCGGCTTTCTTGACTGTGTGTATCCTTTCAAAAGAAACATGAGCTGCATTGTATTTTTTTGGTTGACTGTTTCTCACTGCATTTTTTTAAACTCGAACATCTCACTGCTCTTCAACAGGTAAGTAGTTGGCCTGGGTTTGATTAAAATTTCCTTGTCTCTACTGTTATATTCTGACATGTGCAGGATCAGTACATTTGAGCTGCAAATTTCAATGAATGGTTTTCCCAATTTACTCGTGGAGAACCCACATTGGCATTGCCAGTATATGCTATGCATAGCGTGATAATCATACCCGTGCCCAAGAAGAAGAGCAGAATGAGCTGCCTCATTGACCATTGTCCAGTGGCTCTCATATTTACTCTGATGAAATGCTTTGAGAGGTTGGTCAACTCCTGCCTAAACAAGGACCTGGACCCATGGCAATTTGCCTATTGCCTATTGCCACATTGGGTTTACAGCAGATGCAATCTCACTGGCTCTCCACTCGGCCTTTGACAATAATAAAACTTCTGTCACACTGCTGTTTATTGACTACAGTTCAACGTTCAACACAATCACGCCCTCAGTTCTAATCAACAACTCCAAAACCTGGGCCTCTGTACCTCCCTCTGCAACTGGATCCTTGACTTCCTCATTAGGAGACCACAGGCAGTGCAGGTCAGAAATAACATCTCTTCCTGACTGACAATCAGTACTGGCGTACCTCAAGTATGCATGCTTGGCCCACTGCTCTACTCTCTCTACACCAATGACTGTGTGGCTAGGAACAGCTCAAACTTGCATTTGGCAGAATTTTAGATGATGATAAGGAGGCATACAGAGGTGATATAGATCAGCTAGTTGAGTGGTGTTGTAGCAACAACCTTACACCAATCTCTGTAAGACCATTGTGGACTTCAGAATGGGTAGGACAAGAAAGCATACACCAATCCTTATTGAGGGATCAGAAGTGGAAAGGGTGAGCAGTTTCAAGTTTCAAGATGTGAGCCAATGTCTCTGAGGATCTATCCTGGGCCAACATATTGAGGCAATTACAAAGAAGGCATGGCAGTGGCTACATTTCATTAGGAGTTCGAGGAGGTTTAGTATGTCACTAAAGGCATTTGCAAATTTCCATAGATGTTCCATAGAATAGTACAGCACAGTACAGGCCCTTCGGCCCACATTGTTGTGCCGACCCTCGAACCCTGCCTCCCAATCCCTCGACTTATGAAAGCTAACACCCCATAAACTTTCTTAACTACCCTATATACCTGTGAGGCAACTTTCAGGGATCTGTGGACATGTACCCCAGATCCCTCTGCTCCGTTACACTACCAAGTATCCTGCCATTTACTTGGAGTTTGTCCTTCATGAAGAGCATTCTAACTGGTTGCGCCTGGTATGGAGGGGCCACTGCACAGGATCAGAATAAGGTGCAGAAAATTGTAAACGCAGTCATCTCCATCATGGGCACTAGTCTCCCCAGCAATCAAGACACCTTCAAAAGGCGCTGTCTCAAAAAGGCACATCCATCATTAAGGACCCCCGCCCCACCCCCGATCAAACAGGACATACCCTTCTCACATTGCTCCCAGCAGGAAGGAGGTACAGGAGCCTGAAGACACACACTCAACATTTCAGGAACAGCTTCTTCCCTTCTGCCATCAGATTTCTGAATGGACAATGAACCTATAAACGGTGGTACTTTTTTTCTTTGTTTTATTTAATGAGTCATAGAGCCATATTGCACAGAAACAATCCCTTGGACCATCATTTCCATGCCAGTCATTAGGTGCTAATCCCATTTAGCAATGCTTTGCCCCTAGTCTTGGTAGCTCAAGATGCTTTTAAAGTGTTGTGATCATAGTTGCTTCCATCACCTTCTCAAACAGTGCGTTTTCCAGATTTCAGTCACCACCTGGGTAAAAATAAAATCCTTGGCAGATCCCCTCTGAACCTCTTATTTTTCATTTTAGACATTTCTGCCATGGGGATTTGCCATATTTGTCCCAATTATGCCTCTTATACTTCTGTATACCTCTTAAGTTTATTTTGCTCCATGGAAAATAAACACAATCTATCCAGTTTTTCCTCATAAATGAAACATTCCACCCCTGGTAACATCTGGGTGAGTTTCCTCAACCTCATTCTTTCTAAATAGTGGTAACACTATATTCCTACTGTAGCCTAACCTATGTTTTATACAATGGTGCCATGACCTCCCTGCTCTTAACATCCTGGCTAACGAGGCAAGGTCACTATATGCATATCCATTTTATTCTTACTCTGGGCCTGGCTAAATATGCTGTCAAGGGTTTGTGAAAAGAATGTTTTGCACAGAAGTTATTCAGATATCATCAACAGAATTGCAGGCTACTGTAGAAGATCCTCTGATAAGTAGTCATGTAAAAATAATCTATTTATATTTGCAGATGTTTAGAGTTTTATGGGCCATAGTTTATCTTCACGCTTAATTCCTTGCTCCACCTCAAGACCCGTATGTAAATTGATCTTCATGTTATGTTTTGTAACTTCAAAACATTAAACTAATTCAAAGAAAGGCACGGGAGTCCAAACTGCGGGTCCAAAATTGGACCAAACATGGTAGTGTGTTGACATATGCAATTCATGTATTTATACATTTAACCTGTAATGGATTATTTAGATGAACAAGAAAGCTTAATCAAACAATATATTTACAAGATTACTCAATATTTACAATATTACTGGAATATTAAATACACAACAAAATCCCTTTACTTTGCTTTACCTCACTCTGTCACCCATCTCTTCTTTTTCTCCCTGCCTCCACATATCTCTGTTCCCTCAATGCTCTTTTTTCCCATTGGTGAGGTTTCTACCTGTCCTCTCAGGTGGATATAAAAATATATCTTGATACTACTTAGAAGTAGAGAAATTCTCCATTCCTATTGTCCTGTCCAGTTTTTATCACGTAACAAGCACTACTGAAATACATTTGAAATGGTATTTTATTACCTTGTTTGTGAGAACTTACAGTTTACAAAATGCCTGGAGTTTTCTCTATATTGTAACATATAGACATCAGAGGCTTGTCGATTTTTCGATGCACACTGTCTGTTGTTCCCTGGAGGCAAAGTATTTCAAACTTCCACACAACATTTGCTGCTACAGGTTGACTACCTGAGCTACAGATGAACTTGAGCAGAGACACATAATAAGATTAACCTATCACATGGCTGTCAGGTCGTTGCTCAAGCAGTTAGTGAAATCGCATCACTGGTAGCCTGCTTTAAATGTTAAATTCTGGAGCGAAGGAATCTACAAAAATGTTAGTGCCATTTTAAATCCAATTACCAACTCGTCTATTAAAGCCTATTGACTTTACCTGTGAATACAGTTTCACTGGTACATTTTACTTTATCTTCATTATCTTCATCCAGCCAGATAATCTGATCCTCCTTTTCTCACATCTCTTATTGCTGGTTCTTCGATTTCCAAATAGCAGATCAAGTCAGCCACTTTCTCACTAACTAATTGGAGACTGGCGTGTAGGGAAATTTAGAAAAGATTATTTTATTATTCTCGGATTTTATATTAGAAAAATAGGATTTGGACACATGGGAACAATTTGAAAATATGTATATGTAACAAATCTTGGACGTGTTGTGAACTGTAAGCACAGCAAGAAACTTCAAGAGGATATAGGGTTGTTTTTCAAATAGTAAATTCAATTTAATTTTCAAATAGTAAATTTAATTACTCACTTATCGTGATATATTTTGATGAGAGGGAAAATCAATAATATGATGGAAATTAGAAAGTAAAAATGAAATAGAAATAGCTAAGTTCTAATTAGATTCTAAAGCTGCTGTGTTGAAGGAGGTAAAGAAGTAGGGAAATTGTGTGTATCTGCATACAAATCCTTTTGGATAGCAGAACTTCAGGGAGGATGTTAAGGCCTTGAAAAGAGGGAACAACAATTATGAAGGGCATCAGCAACGTAGATGTCCTTTGTAAATCTGGAATATCTGTGGCTTGAGCACTTGAACAGAACAGGCTGTAAATTAACTTACAGATTAGTAGAAACGTTGAAAATCAGTTTTTAAAATTTTGTTTATTTAGAATGGGCTCTTCCAGCCCTTAAAGCTGCGCTGCCCAGAAGCCCCTGATTTAACCCTAGTCTAATCATGGGACAATTTACAATGACCAATTAACTTACCCAGTAGGTCTTTGGACTGTGGGAGGAACCTGGAGCAACCAGGAGAAAACCCATGCACTCCACAGGGAGGACACACAAACTCCTTACAGAGGATGCTGGTTATTGAACTTTGAACTCTGATGCTCCGAGCTGTAATAACGTCACAATAACCACTACACTACTGATGGTGCTCATTTTTCTTTGAGGTTCTGCTGGTAAGGAGAGTATGTATTATGCTCGAGAGGTGTGAGGATAAACTACCTTCTTTTTTTTTAATTTTTTAAAATTTTTTTTTGCACAGCCTAACAAAACTTACAATTTCCAGATACACTTACATTTACATTTCTTCCCCTCTCAGATATCAGGTATCAGAACACTTCCATCAAAATATAGACATCACCTCAACATCCTATGCAAAAGCCCTTATTAGTACAGCAGACAAGTTTATATCTATATACTGCAGAAAAAGTTGCCACGTTTTTTGAAAACTATTTGTTTTTGAGTGTACCATACATGTCAAAAGGTCCAAAGGAATGTATTCCATGATTAATTTATGCAAACCAAAAAGTCCAGGGGCCTTATCGGACATCCACCAAAGTAAAATGTTCTTCCTCGCACAAAAAGTCAGGATGTTAGGAAGTTTTTTCTGATGTGCATTAATAATACGACTGCTGGGTAAGCCTAAGAGAAAAGACACTGGGTCCAGTTCAAGCTCCATCTTCAGGATCTTTTCCATTTCACCCAAAATATCACTCCAGTATGCCTGAAGCTTGGGACAAGTCCAAAAACAGTGGGTGAAAGTTCCAGTATTTACTTTACATTTAGAACACATTGGAGAAACCTCCGTTTTAAATTTCGAGAGACGATCTGGAGTCAGATGGGCTCTGTGCAGAATTTTGAGTTGCAATGCTTTAGTTCTATTACAAACTGAAATCTTCTTTGCATTATCACAGATGTCTTACCATATTTCAGCTGTAATTTCTACTCCCAACTCTTCCTCCCAGACCTCTCCCAGTTGCCCAGTCTCTCCACAAGAACATTCCCTCAGGATGCTGTAGAAAGTACTAATGGAGGCTTCACCCTTAGAATGAAACACCCTCTTTTCTGTGTCTGAACTATAGAAATCAGTTAACAATGATGTTTTTTTCTGTATATAATCTCTTATCTGAAAGAAACAAAACAGATCCTTGTTGGGTATGTTAAATTTCTGTACAATTTGACTAAAAAACATCATCGTTCCTTCATCAAACAAATCTACTACCTTCCTTAACTTTTGGTGAAAGTGCTCCCATATTGCTCATGAGCAGTGAGTTCCAAGATTTAGACATACAGTGAAATGCACCGTCTGCATTTACAACCAGCACAACCTCAGGATGTGCTGGGGGTTGCTCACAAGAGTAGCCACTCATTTCAATGCCAACATAGCCAGCCCACAGTATACAGCAGAACAACAGAGAACACAATAAAATCGAACACAACAAACAACAAAACAACAACACCAAAAACAAGCCCCTTTCTTCCCTCCCACCCACCCATTCACACAACACAGACAGGTCTTCAGCCCCAGGAGAGGACTCCAGTGCACTCACAGACAATAGGCCTCTGACTTCCCTGTGGCCTCTCATAGGTGTACTGAACTGGCTGGCTCGTGTACCTAGGGGATCACCGGTCCTTGTGCCTGCATGGACACCAATCCAGAGGCCTGGATTCTGGCCTGACTTCTAACATCTCCCTATCCCTGTCCCTAAGACTTAATCTGTCCTCTACTTTCCCAACATTCCTGTTCTAAACCCTAATCAGACCCCTAACTCCCCTCTCTGTCCCCAAAGTCATCCCTACAAACTTTAAAAAACCAAGTCTGAACCGTGACCTCGATGCAGTCTAGAACTCATATTGGCTTGGAGATGAACCTGAAGATTACAGTGTTGGTCCCGGTGCCCTTTTGCTTCTTGATGGTAGAATTGGTGGGTTGGGATGTGCTTTTGGATTAGTCTTGGTAAATTACTGCTATGTTCCTTGGGTCTCACAGCAGGGTATGACAGCAGTGTCCTGCGACTGAGCTTCGTGAGTGTTGTGAAGTCACTGCTCATCCAGGTAAGTGGAGGGAGAATGCCATTTCACTCCTAACTTGTGCCTTGTAAGAGCATTGAATGGCTTTGTGGTGCCCGAGTGTGAATCACTCACTTCTGATACACAGCCTACTCTTGTAGCCATAGTGTTGAAAATGACATTGAATGTCAAAGGAAACACTTTCTGTTGGAGATGGCTGTTGGATAGGACTTCTGTGACACAATGTTACTTGCCACTTGTCAGACCATGTTCATGTCCAGGTCTTGCAGAATGCATTCATGGAATGCTTCATGTGTTGAGGAGTTGCAAATGGAATTTAAAGGAGAGGCAGTGGATGTTGTTTACTTGGATTTTCAGAAGGCCTTTGACAAGGTGATGCACACGAGGTTGCTTAAAGAGCCCGTGGTATTACAGAAAGATACCAGCATGGATAGAAGATTGGCTGACTGGCAAGAGGCAAAGAACGGGAATAAAAGAGGCATCCTCTGGTTGGCTGCCAGTGACCACTGGTGCTGGGACTGTTTCTGTTACCAGGTTCAGATATGGCCCAAGTGCGGAGTGAGAGACACTGAAGCAGGTCGATAGTTCACAGACTTTAATACGAACAGTGTTAAAAGAAAAATAAAACAATAGATGCTAGGTCAAATAAGGCCGTTAACTAAAACTCTCTTTTTAAATCTTTTTATTGAATTAGTACACAAAAGGTAAACCATATAGGCACTAATACATAGTTGCAATATAACTTTACAAGAGATATTAATACACAAAAAAAGTTAGTACAAACAGTGCAGTTTAGATATAAAATAACAAGGTAATATAATAGTATACTAATTTTCAAACATGTCAATAAGGAAAAGGAAATAAAAAACCCAAAAAAAACCCACCGTGCAACTAACCTAAAAAGCAAAGCAAAGTAATGGGCTAACTGGGTAAGAAGTAGAGTTAAACAACTTAAAACAATCACGTCCTCAAACCCGACCTCCATTAAAAACAGTTAAAAAGCAAGAAGGGAATGTAGATATGGCCAGAGAAAGAAAAAAAGTTACATTAAATGAAAATGTTGAATAAAAGATCTCCAAGTCTGTTCAAATTTAACTGAAGAATCATAAAGATTACTTCTAATTTTCTCCAAATTTAAACAAAGTATTGTCTGGGAAAACCAAAAGAATGTAGTTGGGGCATTAATCTCCTTCCAATGTTGTAAAATACATCTTTTCGCCATTAAAGTAAGAAATGCAATCAATCTACAGGCTGAAGGGGAAAGATTACTGGAAATTTTAGGTAATCCAAAGATAGCAGTAATAGGATGGGGAGAAATATCTATATTCAATACCTTTGAAATAATATTAAAAATATCCTTCCAAAAAGTTTCCAAAGTAGGACAGGCCCAAAACATATGAGTTAAGGAAGCTATCTCCCCATGACATCTGTCACACAAAGGGTTAATATGAGAATAAAAATAAGCTAATTTATCTTTAGATATATGTGCTCTATGGACAACTTTAAATTGAATTAGGGAGTGTTTAGAACAGATAGAGGAAGTATTGACTAGTTGTAAAATATGCGCCCAGTCATCCACCGGAATAATAAGACCCAATTCCTTTTCCCAATCTGACCTAATCTTATCAAATGGAGCTTTCCTAAGTTTCATAATAGTGTTATAAATAATAGCCGTTACACCTTTCTGACATGGATTAAGGTTAATTATAGTGTCTAAAATATATGTAGGAGGTAACGTCAGAAAGGAAGAAAGTATAGTACTTAGGAAATTTCTAACTTGGAGATACCTAAAAAAATGTATTCTTGGTAAGTTATATTTGTTAGATAATTGCTCAAAAGACATAAGAGAACCATCTAAAAATAAATCCAAAAACCGTGAAATACCATTAGTCTTCCAAATTTGAAAGGCACGGTCAGTGGAAGAGGGAGGGAAGAATATGTTACCTAAAATAGGAATCGCAAGCCTAAATTGATTAAGATCGAAAAATTTTCGGAATTGAAACCAAATACGTAAGGTATATTTGACTATCGGGTTACAAGCCAGTTTACAGCGTTTCAAATCAAAAGGAAGAGAAGAACCTAAAATGGAGCCAAGTGTATAACCTTGAGCGGATTGTAATTGCAATACTACCCATTTAGGAACGGATAGTGTATCTTGATCAAGTAACCAAAATTTCATATGTCGAATATTACTTGCCCAATAATAGAATCTAAAGTTAGGTAATGCGAAACCTCCATCTCTCTTAGCTTTCTGTAGATGTATTTTACCCAATCTCGGGTTTTTATTTTGCCAAATAAATGAAGAAATTTTAGAGTCAACTTTATCAAAAAAGGATTTAGGAACAAAAATCGGTAGTGCCTGAAATACATATAAAAATTTTGGAAGAATAAACATCTTAACAGCATTAATACGACCAATCAAAGTTAAATAAAATGGAGACCATTTAAATGAGAGTTGAGTAATGTGGTTGATTAAGGGTAGGAAATTAGTCTTAAATAAATCTTTATGTTTACAGGTAATTTTAATCCCAAGATATGAAAAATGATTATTAAGCAATTTAAACGGAGGATTCTGATATAAGGGAACTTGCTTATTAATCGGAAAAAGTTCACTCTTACCAAGATTTAACTTATAACCTGAAAAAAGACTAAATTATGCTAATAAATCTAAAGCAGCAGGGATAGATTTTTGAGGATTAGAAATATATAAAAGTAAGTCATCAGCATAGAGTGATACTTTATGGGACTTTAAACCCCGAGTTATCCCAATAATATTTGGAGATTCTCGAATGGCAATTGCAAGAGGTTCTAATGTAATATCAAATAATAAAGGACTAAGAGGACAACCTTGTCTGGTACCTCGAAAAAGCGGGAAAAAAGGTGAGCTTAAAGAGTTAGTACGGACTGAGGCCATAGGAGAATGATATAACAATTTGATCCAGGATATAAATTTCGGGCTGAAATTGAACATTTCAAGCACCTTAAATAAGTAAGGCCATTCGACTCTGTCGAAGGCTTTTTCAGCGTCTAAGGAAATGACGAACTCAGGATCATTTTGTGAGGGGGTATAAACAATGTTTAACAGTGTGCGAATGTTATAAAAAGAGTAACAACATTTAATAAAACCCGTTTGGTCTTCCGAAATAATATAAGGAAGTGCTTTTTCTAATCTGTTTGCTAATAATTTAGAAAAGTTTTTAGAATCAACATTTAATAATGATATTGGTCTATAAGATGCACATTGAGCAGGATCTTTATCCTTCTTTAATATTAAAGAGATCGATGCTCTATAGAAGGATTCAGGAAGTTTACCAAGTTTTAATGAGGCCTCCAAAACCCTGAATAACCAAGGGATTAATGAAGTTGCAAAACATTTATAAAATTCCACGGTAAACCCATCAGGACCAGGAGCTTTCCCCGGACTCATAGAGAAAATAACATTCTTAATCTCATCAGTAGTAAAGGAAGTGTCAAGCATAGAAGATATATCATGTGAAATCTTAGGGAAATCTAGGTTATCTAAAAAGTCATACATATATTTAGAGTCTCGTGGAAACTCTGATTGATATAAGGAGGAATAAAAATCAAAAAAAGATTGATTAATCTCAGCTTGATCAGATATCAGTTGATCATTTTGATTATAAATCTGATTAATTTGGAATAGTTAGTCTTCAACTGGTTAGCCAACAGTTTACCAACTTTGTCACTATGTATATAAAATTCACTGCTTGTTTTCGTTAATTGATTTGCAATCGAGGACGAAAGTAATAAACTATGTTCCATTTGAAGTTCAGTTCTTTGTTTATACAACTTCTCAGAGGGAGCTGTAGCGTATATCTTATCAATTTCCTTAATCTTGTCTACAATAACCAGCTCCTCATTCTTCAACCTCTTCCTCAAAGCAGCAGAATACGAGATGATCTGACCACGAATATAAGCTTTAAAAGTGTCCCAAAGGATGTTCATAGAAATACCTTCTGTATAGTTGATTGTAAAAAAGAGATCAATCTGTTCATTCATAAAGTTAACAAAATCCGAGTCCTGAAGCAACAGTGAATTAAAATGCCATTGTCTATTATTTCGTCTATTGGCCAGTATTTTAATAGAAAGCTTAAGTGGAGCATGATCCGAAACAGTTATAGAGTCGTATTCACATTTGACCACTGAAGAAATAAGATGAGAGTCAATAAAAAAATAATCAATTCTTGAATAGGAACGATGAACATGTGGAAAAAAAAGAAAAATCTTTTTCCTGAGGATGCAAAAAACGCCAAATGTCCGTCAACCCGGAATCTGAAAGGAATGAGTTAATCAAGGTTGCAGATTTATTGGGTAAGGTCCGTAAAGGGGCCGTATGATCCAAAGATGGAGATAAACAAGTATTAAAATCCCCGCCCCAAATTAGTGAAAACTCATTCAAATTCGGGAACAAATTAAATAACGATTTATAAAATTCCGGACAGTCCATGTTGGGAGCGTAAACATTAACCAAAACTACCTTTTTATTAAAGAGTAAACCACTAACCAATAGAAATCTGCCATTCGGATCAGAAATAATATCATGTTGTACAAAAGTGACTGAGGGATCTATAAAAATAGAAACTCCTCGAATCTTAGCGTTGGAATTCGAATGGAAGTGTTATCCTTCCAGAATTTGAAAAAACGTAATCTGTCCCCCCTCCGCATGTGGGTCTCTTGTAAAAATAGAACATGTGCTTTAAGTCTCCGGAATACTTTAAAAACTTTTTTCCTTTTTATTGGATGATTAAGACCGTTAGTATTCCAAGAGACAAAATTAATAGTAGACTCCATAAACCCTAAACTCAACCTTCAAAAAAAGGAGGATTGACAATAGGTTCGATCCACGCACCCGGAAAGGGAACAGAACAAACAAGAGATAACAGGAAGGAGAACGCAACCAATAGTTCAGTAATATAAGTAGCCCAAGAGAAAAAAACTAAAAAGTGAAGCCCCTCCCACCGCCCCCCCGAACCCCCAAAGCTAAATCTAAGATAGACCAGCCAGAAAGAAGCAAGCACTAGAACTACCCCCCATGACTTCCGATAGACGCTCACTAAAAAAAAGTGTATATATATATAAGAGGATCAGCTAAAGTTATAAAACAGTAGAAAAATTTTAAAAAGTACACCGATTAAAGCAAACCCGATATAATACAAAGAAAAAACAGGTAAATATAAAGAAAACCGTTAACCAACAACATACTATGTAGTTAAACAAGAAAATGAGACAATTAACATAGACTAGCGAGGAAAACTACAAAAAGTACGTTTGAAAACTACAAAATTTAAGGCCTCAAAGGAAATACGTAAAATGATGCAGAGGAAATAATCACCCAGAATCCCAAGGGAAAAAAAAGGAATGACGCAGTTAGAAAAAAAATTTGGCAACCATATTAATTAAACTGAAAAAAAAATTTCTGCCCTCACATAAAGCAAAAAAAAAATTAAATCAAAACAGATTAACTGCCTCCGAACAAACAGAGATGATTTAATAATTGCAATTAAGATGTTGAAGGCGAAAATTGATCAAGGTAACTCTGGGCTTCCGATGGAGAGTCGAAAAAACGGGAAGACCCATCAGGCAAGCGAACCTTCAAATGTGCAGGATAAAGCAGCACTGGTTTTAAATCCATCTTATAAAGTTCCGACATCACAGATCTGTAACGGACACATTGATCCCAAACTGGCTTACTAAAATCCTCTACCAGTTGGAACCGAAGCTGCGAGTAATCAATGTAACCTTTAGGTCGAGCGAATCGAAGCAATTTCTCCTTGTCTTGAAAATAATGAAATCGTAGAATAACATGCCGAGGTTCATCTGACTTAGACGAATATAATGGGACTCTGTGAGCCCGATCCAATAGTGGTGGTTGATCAGGAAATAAGGTAGGGAACGCATCTTTTAAAAGTTGAGAAAAGAACTTTATTGGGTCATCAGATTCAGCAGCTTCACGAATACCAATAATTCAAATATTCTGTCGTCGCATTCTGCATTCTAAGTCCGAGTTTTTAAAAGTCAGAAAGTCAAGTTTTTTCTTCATTCCAGTAATTGTTTCTTCAATTTTCCCCATCTTGAGTTCATTTTGTTGCATGGATTTTTGAAGATTAGATATAGCAGTCTGATGTTCCGTGATAGATGTTTCCATTTTATCGATTACATCAAGAATTTTCTGCAGTTTAGTTGAAATTTCCACACGAATCAGATCCGTTATAGTAGTTGAAAATTCTATATGAATCAGATCCGAAATAGCTTTCAAAGTTACTGCTGGTTCAATCGGAGGAGGGTCGGTAACTTTTGGTCTAACTGGAGGTTTGCCGTCCTTCCCGTTCTTAGACATAGCAGACCTTAAAAGCATCCAAATATTAAAAAACAATCTGTTGCAAGGTATTGTGAAAATCGGTGCCTTAATGGTTAGCTTAAATGTAGCTGATCATAGGAAAAAACTCACAGGTAATGGAGCGAGTCAAGAACACGACTTCACTCCATGAGCTCTACCGGAAGTCTCTCAACTAAAACTCTCAAAAGGAGAACGAAGCCTACACTGCGGCTGAAAAGAACATCTAAACATTAAACGAATACTGCTAGTCTTCAGAGTCAGTTTACTTGATAGTCCAATATCTCAGGGAAGGCTGAATGCAAACAGGCAGCGAAGCATTGCTATGCTCTGTCCAAGTCTCGACAAGCACTACGACGACATGAATGGAGTTAAATACTATCACAATTAAATAATAATTAGCTGACACATGCAAATTCACAAGCACAATCGCCGTATTTACTGTGATGTCGAATCCGTGGTTGTGACAGGGCCCCCCTCTCTAGGCATAGTGTCTAAGGCGCCACAGACCTGTGTCCGCTGGAAGTCCTGGACAAGGGACTTGTCTAAGATGTCCTTCGCCGGGATTCAAGTACGTTCTTCTGGGCCATACCCTTCCCAGTCCACAAGGTACTGGACCTTACCATGTACTTGGTGCGATGCCAGGAGGTGCCCACAGTATAGACAAGGGAACCGTCTACCAGGTAGGGAGGAGGGGGAGGTGGGGTGACTGGGGCCAGGGGAGAGGTAGTAACCGGCTTGAGCTGGGAAACATGGAATACTGGGTGGATCTTCAGTGACGCTGGTAGACAAAATCTATAGGACACCTTGCTGACAGCCTTTTCCACTACATACAGTCCCACAGTGCACGGTGCCAATTTCTGGTTCTCAACTTTCAGGAGAAGATCCCTTGATGCCAACCAGATCTCCTCTCCTGGTTTGAATGGCCTTACCCGTGGACGGCACTGATCAGCCTGCTGGGAATGTTGTTTCTGGGAAGCAGAGAAGCCCTGGCTCGTCTCCAGGTGCGCTTGTAGCACTGGATCAGCTGTTCAGCAGCAGGAACTCCTATGTCGATCTCCTGATCAGGGAAGAGCGGGGGCTGGAAGCCCACCTGGAATTCAAAGGGAGACATACCGGTGGAGGACGACTGGAGGTTCTTGTGGGTGATCTCTGCCCAAACCAACTGGGAGCTCCAGGATGTGGGGTTGGAAGATGCAAGGCAGCGCAGGGTTGTCGCCAGCTCCTGGTTCACTCTCTCAGTCTGGCTGTTAGATTGGTGGTGGAAGCCAGTCGAGAGGCTGGTTATGGCTCCTAGAAGAGAGTACAAAGCCTTCCAAAAGCGGGGAGTGAACTGTGGTCCACGATCAGACACTATGTCTTGAGGAAAGCCATGGAGCCTGAACACATGTTGAACCATGAGCGTGGCAGTCTCACGAGCTGATGGGAGCTTGGGGAGGGCAATGAAGTGGGCAGCCTTGGAAAATCGATCCATAACGACCAAAATGGCGGTGTTTCCATTAGACGGGGGCAGACCAGTGATGAAATCTACTGAGAAGTGGGACCAGGGGCGGTGGTGCACAGGCAGTGGACATAACAGACCTGCGGGACATTGGCGTGATGTCTTGTTCTGAGCGCAGGTAGGACAGGCAGATACAAAGTTGGGGACATCCTGGGACATAGATGGGCACCAAAATTGTCTCTTTATAAACTCCTGAGTCTGTTGAATTCCCGGATGTCCAGCTAGATGGGAAGAGTGACCTCATTCCAACACTTTGGAATGCACTGCAGCAGGGGCAAACAGCCTGTTCAGAGGAACCCCATCCGGGCCTGGATCTGATTGTTGGGCGGCCCTCACCTCTGCCTTTATTCCCCAGATCATCAGAGCGGTGATACACGAGCAAGGAAGAATGGGCTCTGGATTGGCATTGTCCTCAGATCCGTCAAACTATTGGGAGAGAGCATTAGCCTTTGTATTCTTGCTGCCGGGACAATAAGTGAGTGTGAAATTGAACCGTGTGAAGAAGAGAGCCCACCGGGCTTGACGATAGTTGAGTCTCTTAGCATCCTGAATATAGGAGAGGTTCTTGTGATCTGTCCAGACCAAGAATGGATGCTCAGCCCCTCCAGCCAGTGTCGCCATTCCTCCAGGGCCTCCTTGACAGCCAGAAGCTCCCTTTTATCAACATTGTAATTCCACTCGGCCGGAGTCAAGCGACGGGAAAGAAAGACACAAGAGTGCAGCTGGATATCCGCAGACGAGCGCTGAGAGAGGACAGTTCCAATGCCTACACCGGATGCATCTACCTCGACAATGAATGGCTGAGATGGGTCTGGGCGTTGCAGCAGTGGGGCAGTAGTGACACGTCGCCTTAGCTCGGAAAATGCTTGGTCGGCATCGTCTGTCCAATGGAATCCTGCTGAGTTCTTCAAGGTGAGTGCATTAATTGGAGCCGCGATAGAGCCGAAATTCCAGATGAAGCGATGACAAAAGTTCACAAACCCCATGAAGTGCCGTACCTGTTTGACTGTAGACGGTTTGGGCCACTCTGCAACTGCCTGAACTTTACTAGGGTCCATTTGAACACTGGATGGGGTAAGTATATAACCCAAAAATGACACCTGGTCTTTATGGAAATCACATTTTTCAGGCTTGGTGTACAGATAATTTTCAAGAAGGCACCTGAGTACCCTCTGGACATGCTGGATGTGCTCTTGATGAGAGCGGGAATAGATAAGAATATCATCTGAATACATAGACACAAACTGGTTCAACATGTCCCTGAGCACATCCTTAACCAAGGCCTGGAATACAGCAGGGGCATTGGCCAGACCAAAAGGCATCACCAGGTATTCATAGTGGCCATTAGAGGTGCTGAAAGCCATTTTCCACTCATCCCCTTCTCTTATGTGAATCAGATTGGAAGCATTGTGCAGAGATCAATTTTGGGAAATATGGTTGCTCCCTGGAGATGTTCGAACACAGACGCCAGCAAGGGAAGAGGGTAGCGGTTCTTCACAATGATGTTGTTCAGGGGCCGATAATCGATGCAGGGACGGAGCTTGCCATCTTTCTTGCTCACAAAAAAGAAGCCCGCTCCTGCCGGTGAGGTTGATGGATGGATAAACCCCATGCTCAATGCCTCCTTAATGTATTCCTCCATGGCCACTGTTTCAGGACGAGAGAGGGAAAAGAGCCGGCCCCGGGGAGGACCAGTGCCAGGTAGGAGGTCTATGGCACAGTCATATGGCCAGTGTGGGGGCAGGGTGGTGACCTTTCTTTTACTGAAAACCTCAAGGAGATCCGCATATTCTGCTGGAATCCCAGACAGGTCCACATCCTTAGCTGACACAGGAGGGGATTCATGGAATGGAGCTTGAGCTGGACCCAGACAGGCATGCCTGTCCCCACTCTTGGAGTACCTTCAGAGACCAGTCAACCTGTGGATTATGTCAGGATAACCAGGGGAGACCAAGTACCAGTGGCAGTTCAGGTGAATTAACCAGATAGAAAGCTATTTCTTCATGATGGTTGCCTTCGAGCACCAGTTGGAGGGGTTGGGTGGAAAGGTGGATCTGGCTGGTTCCCAGAGGCTGACTGTCCAGCACCTTGATGTTGATCTTTTCTCTTAATTCCTGAGTTGGGACTCCCCATCTTTGAGTGAGAGAGATGTCCATAAAATTCCCAGCTGCACTAGAGTCAATAAACGCGTTAAGTTCATGGGTCTGAGACCTCCACGACAAGGACGCTGTGAGCATTACAGAATCAGGGGAAGCTGACTGAAGAGAGAACCCACCCATCAGGATTCCCCTCCCTGCTGACGGGTTTTCTCTTTCACTGGACACTTAGAACATGCCGCCTGGAAGTGTCCTGGATCACCATAGCAGAGGCAGGAACCTGTCCTCTGGTGCCGCCCTCATTCCTCCTGAGACAGTAAGTTCGTGGAAGGCAGCCGTGAGTGTGGAAATCACAGACACCTGAGTCTGGTCGTCTGTGGTGAGCTGTTGAACAGTTGCAGCTAGGGACGATACCTGTTCCTCCAAGTGAGACTGGGCTTGTCGGCAGAAGGTTATCTGTCCCATTGCCTCCGTAACTTCACTGAGAACAGATTTCATTGCCTGTAACTTGTCTCCTACCTGACAAATGAATCTCACAGCCAAGGTCAGCTGCTGTCTCTCTGCTGGGTCCATCTTTGTCATTCGAGACTTGCTGTCATCCGGTGCAGATATGGCCCAAGTGCGGAGCGAGAGACACTGAAGCAGGTCGATAGTTCACAGACTTTAATACAAACAATGTTAAAGGGAAAATAAAACAATAAACGCTAGGCCAAACAGGGCCGTTAACTAAGATTCTCAAAAGGAACATGAAGCCTACACTGCGGCTGAGAACAACATCTAAACATTAAACGAATACCGCTAGCCTTCAGAGTCATTTGACTCAAAAGTCCAATTTCTCAGGGAAGTACTACTACTACTACTACTACTACGTCAACTCAGGCCTAGGGAGCTGGCATCGGGCATGATGACGGACTCTCCACTTCTCCCTCTCCCTCATCAGTGTGTTCAGTTCATCTACATTAGCCGTGCCGCTGTCTTCTAGGAGCGTGTTGACCATAGTCTTGGGAGGGTGCCCAGGGTTCATCCTCCCATGCTTGGGCTCCCATATGATGACTAGGCTGGCAGGTAGCTCGGGGTGGCGTAGACAGTGCCCCGTTAGTTGCAGTATTCTCGCCTTGATTTTAGTGGAGAGCATTGGTAGGTTGTTATAGAGCTCGACGTTTGTCATGTGCTGCTGCCAACTCACGTCAAGAGCCATCCGGAGCATTTGTGTATAGCAACTATCTGGAGACTTTCGCATTGTCTTGGTGAGTGTCCCCGTCTCGCATCCGTACATGAGAATGGACTCTATGACTGCTATGAAAATCCTCTTTTTAAGCTGGTCAGGTTCGACTTCCAGATTTCCTTCATGTCATTCAAAGGAAAGGTCGAATGCAAACAGTCAGCAAAGCATTGCTGTGCTCTGTCCAAGTCTCGACAAGCACTACAGCGACAAGTATGGAGTTAAATACTATCATGATTGAATAATAATTAGCTGACACATTCAAATTCACAAGCGCAATTGCTGTATCTACTGCACTGCCAAATCCGTGGTTGTGACAGCGCCTTTATACAACATGTGTCAATGATTTGGATGACAGAATTGATGGCTTTGTAGCCAAGTCATTAAGTATATTTAAAGCAATGGTTGATAAGTTCTTAATTAGTCAGGGTGTCAAAGGCTACAGGGAGAAGGCAGAAGAATGGGGTTGAGAGGTATTATAAATCAGGCATGTTGGAATTATGGAGCAGACTTGATGGGCTGAATGGCCTGATTCTATTATGTCATGGCCTTACAGTCATTAGGGAACATCCCCACGTCTACCCTTATGAAGGAAGGAAGATTCTTGATGAAGCAACCGAAGATAGGCTGCTTCATTAATAATCTGAGGAAGGGCATAGAGAAAGTAAATACATGGAAACTGCAGCCCTTGGCAAAGGAACCACGGACAATGAAGTTACAGATTTAATGTGAATCGAAGGGAATTACAAGACACTGGCACAGGTTCAGAGGACTGAATGGCCAGCTATGCTGGGCTGGTTCACTGACTGTCCTAACTCAGGGGAGAGTGTCTTTTCTTTCTTTTTTTGAAGGAAATAGGGAAGATTCATTGCTGGACACAATGCACCTGCCCCATTGAGTCTCTCCCAAAGTGCTTCTCAAGCTGCTGTTCCTCTGAGACTCCTTTTCAGCTGTAGGCTTTCCTTACCCAAAGGACAACTCTGCAAGACCCTTCCAAACTCTTACTTAAAAGCTGATGATGATGGTTTATTTTGCCTCTATTAATTGTACTCATAACCCAGTGGTTATTGCAGGAGTTAATCCTGTCTTCAGGTGGAGAAACAATTAACAAAGTTTGAACAAAATTTCTTGTACTTGTTTTTTGAAAGTATTATGCGGGACTTTAACTGGGAGTGCCTGAAGGAAATAGAAACAATCATGTTCATTTAATCAAAATATCTAATTTTCATTGTCTCAGATTCCTTCATTTGATTGGATTATTTTATCACCAATTAACAGACAGTGAATGTTTTTGTCTTGGCAAATTCACCTCCTTATCTGTGAAGGCAGTCTGTTCAAACATAAGCCATAATTTTTCAAATTCCATCTGCTAACACATTGGCCCCTACAGTGCTCAAGAATGAATAAATGTGTCATAAATTGCCCTTTGCTGGCTGGCACTATAAATCACTCTGATAACTGACAGTATAAAGATACAGCTTTCAGGAGAACAGTCCTGCCCGGTAAACTAAGTGCACTCATCAGGCAGGTAATGATTTCAAATAGAGGTGATTAAAAATATTGTTCTTTTCACAGAACTGACTATTGCAATTTGTGTTGTTTTCATCCTAATTGGCAGTGGAGAATCTGTCTTACCATTCTTGCTACCCTGACATTATATACAGTATAATTGTGTATAAACACAGTAATATCTTAGTGTTACTTTTCCAAGAAGGCTACTGACAGTCCAAAATACAATTGGCAACACCTGACATTAAATTATTTTTTTCTTTAATCAACATATAACAACTTGATTGAATTTATTATTCCTTTGTGAAACTAATTTCAAGGCCAAAGGTCTGTAATGCATAAAAGAAAAAGTTAAGCACTTCGAAAGCTCCCTCTATGATTTTGGGAGGTCCTTTACAGCCATTGAAATACTTTTAACACCTGGTCACTATAATCATAGGGGCATATCGCCTGAAATAGGACCTTAGGGCCTTCGGCCCACCAAGTTTCCAAGATGGCGTCCATTCTGTGTTCAAAGGCCAGCAATGTGGACATGAGGCATCTGCAGACTGGGCCGGGAAGCTCACCGGATGTCAGGCTGGTAGATCATGATGGACGAGGGCTGGTGCCACCCCCCTACTGCGTCAGTGGTTTCCAGAGTTTGAATTCCATGAAGACAAGAGGAACGAGGTCTGTTGATCCCCTAGGTTCACAAATCGGTGAGAACAGAGTTCAATGCTTAGTGTTTGGGGTCCCATTATTGACATGTTCAGAGTTCAAGGCCTAGTGTTTGGTGATCGGTGTGTCCTGGGGGGTCAGCGCTGAAAATTAAGGCCCATCTGCAAGCTCCACTATGTCCTCATGTCAAGAAGAAGAAATGTGGAGAAGCTGAAGGAAAACAGCAGACTTTGTGTTCCACAGAGCAATCCTCCAATTGCTTCCCTGGAGAGAAACTGTACTGCAAAGGACAGGTAAGCATTGCACTAAGGCTGCTGATGGACTTTAAATAGGATGACTACTCTTAATGACAAGGACTTGAATGGTCATTGCAATGTATGGATCTATTCCTTTTAGAGCAATGACCACCACCCACCCCCTTAGCACTACGTATTGATCCATTGTCCATTGTTCTCTCTCTCTCGTTGTAATGTGAATACACCAGTTAAAGCCATCTCCTGGATGCGCGCTTTTATTTACTTGATATCTGTTGTGCATGGACACAACAAATTGGCGACGAGTACGAACCTGAATGTCAATAAATATCATGACTGCACCGACAGTTACGGGACGGGACAGCAAGAGTTAACCAGGATGAGAAAGCCGAAGGACATGTGAGTAACAGTGATAGATGCGCTGAATTTAAAATAAAAATAACATGGTGATGGCTTCATTTGGGGAAGTTGACAAATTTGATAGTGCTGATGAAGGCTGGGAGCCATATATCGAGAGAGCTGAACTGTATTGTAACGTGAATAACGTGGAGGAGGAAAAGAAAGCCATTACACTTCTTAGCTTAATGGATGCAAGGATGCACAGTCTGTTATGCAACCTAGTAATCCCTGAAAGTACAGCAAGCAAGATGTTTGATTAAATTGTTACTATTTTACAAAATTACTTGAGTCCTAAGCTGCTAGTAATAGCTGAGAGATTTAGATTTTACGAAAGGAACCAGTCAAAAGATGAATGCGTTTTTGAATACACCGCAGAACTGCGCAAATTTTCTCAGTACTGTGACTTTGGAGAAGGACTTTCTGATGAATTAAGGTATAGGCTTGTATCTGACATGCATAGTCAAAGTGTCAAAGCACTTTAAAGAGGCTACTATCCAAAAGAGACCTAGCCTTATATGTCCCATTGGCCATTGCAATATCGTTACAGACTGCAGACAAGGAGGTTAGAATGTGAAATGCACAAAATGTTCCTGAATGGTGAATAAGCCAAAAATGTTGGTAATGTGGTAAATCCTCTCATGATGCAAATGACTGTTGGTTCAAAGAAAAAGTTTGCAGAAAGTGCCACAGACAAGGTCAAATAGAGTGAGTGCAAGGCAGACAAAAAGCACAACCAAGTAAAAAGTCCCAAACACAAAACTAACCAAATGTGTAAAAGTTACCGACTGTAAAGCAGAATCAGATAACACAGAGTCTGACAAAGGTGAACTGTCATGCCTAGAACTGCATAGTATAACTGAAGCAGATCACAAAATAGCTTGGATAACAATAGATGTGTTTGGAAAATGGAGCTGGATACAGGGTCAGTGCTGTCTATAATTCCAGAGGCTGACTAGAACAGATTGTTTCCTAAGATACCATTAGAGAAGATCTCAGTGATGCTAAAGACTTACACAAAGTAAAAGTGCCTCCCAAATGCAAACTGAAAGTAAGTGTGATGTATGGAGGCCAAACACAAAAGTTAGAGCATTATGTATTGAAAGGTGGAGGGCCAGCACTTTTCAGATGTGAATGGTGGAGAAAAATCCAACTAGACTGATACTCAATCAAAGATCTCAGTGTGGCATCAACAGGCAGCTGCAGCCCAAATGGTAGCACTCACCAGAGACTGTCACAGCTGCTTAATGCTAATGAGAAAGTGTTTGAGAACGGAATAGATAAACAGATTGAAGACTTGGCAAGAAGTTGATTGGTTTGCCAAAAATTTCGGAATGCACCCCCACAGGCACCATTACACCCGTGGGAGTGGCCATTGTCACCGTGGCAAAGAGCGCATGTTGACTTTGCTGGGCTATTCATGGACTCCATGTTTCTGATTGCTGTGGATGCTTATTTGAAGTGACCAGAGGTTATACCAATGAAGTGAACCACCTCAGCAAAGACTGTCTCTGCTCTGAGGACTACCTTCGCCAGAAATAGCTTACCAGAACAAACTGTGAGTGACAATGGACTCTTCCAACCGTTCATGAAGAAAAATGGCATCAGACATTTCAAGTCAGCTCCTCACCACCCAGCAACAAATGAATTAGCTGAAAGGTTTGCCCAAACCTTCAAGAAGTTCATTAAAGCGACAGACAGGGAGGACATTTCTCAAGAGCACAAGGTGGACAACTTCCTTTCTGTGTATCAGAACTCTGTTCATGCGACAACAAATCAAACACCTGCAAAGCTGTTCATGAGCAGGAATCTGAGATCTCGCATAGACCTCCTGAAAACAGATCTTTAGAGGGAAGTGCAGAATAACAGTTCAGCCGGTTTCCAAGTGAAGCAGCGAGTAGTTTTGAGTTTGGACAGGAATTCCTAGCATGTGATTATTGAGAAGACAAGTGGATATCCGGTAGGATAGCTACAAGGACTAGATTACTGATGTACATAGTGAATCTTGGAGATCAGACACGGGGGCATCATGCGGACCAGGTATTGAATGCTCAGACGAAGAACACACCTGAGTCGACTGCATCCAACAAGATGGACACATTAGTCACTGGACTTATCTCTCAGTGATGATCATGTCACTGACAGCAACATGACACCAGAACCCGAGAACGTTGTCTTAGACAAGACACCTGCCAAACCTGACGCCACTCCACAGGTCCAGAGGCGCTATCCTGAAAGAAACAGAGGCCACCCAAAGGACTGAATCTTTAGAACTGTGAAGTTAGTTACGGACTGTTATTGTGAAAACGTGTTTGGAATACGGGTTTATGAAAGGGAAATTGAATGTCTGTACATATGCAGTTTCATGTTGCATTAATCTAAAGGGGAGAGAAGTGTAATGTATGGATCTATTTCTTTTAGGGCAATGACCCCCCCCCCCCCCCCGTTAGTACTACGTACTGATCTATTGTCTACGCATGCACATTGTTCTCTCTCTCTCGCTGCAATATGAATTCACCAGTTAAAGCCATCTCCCATGTGTGTGCTTTTATTTAATTGATATGTAGTTGTGCACGGACACAGCAGACATCTGCATCTTGTGCAGGCCCCTTGGTCTGGGAGAGAAATAGGACGTGGGTCAGAGGCCAAACAGAGAGATACTGGCTGCTGCAAGAGAAAAGGGCCAACTCCTTTCCCCATGACAGGAAATGGATATCCTCCTGTATATTCCTGGATCCTCAATGCCAGATCATTAGTGACACACTGAAAATCCAGGTTATCCTGCTGACCATTCCCAGATCATCCTGAAATCTGTCTGTATCCCACTGCAGCACAAGGAATGCAGTACGTTGTGGTGGAAGCCTGTAGCACACAGCAGCTCAAGCTTCAGCACCACACTATAGTGTAAAGAACACACCGTAAAGGTGAAGGAGATTGAAGAAGTGTTGAGCCTGAGATACATTTGTTAACTAAAAACATTATTGTCCAAATCATTGAATGAAGAGAATCTGCTGACAAATCTGTTTCTGTTTGGACCTCCGGGCTGTTAATTGACATGAATTAGTCGAATAGCTGCATCATTATGCAAAATCTATAAATCAATTATCAACATTTTTGTTACTTAAAGATGTCTTGAACTCCCTAACTATTAAAGGCAACACAATTGAACCTCGCATCCTCTGTTCAAAACGCATATAGAACTAGGAATTCCATAGCTTTACTTATTAAAGAAAAGCACAGGGAATTGTTGGAAATGCTTAGTGGGCCTTGTCTTGTCTTGTCCAATCTGCATCAACTGCTGCCGCTGGGCTATAAACGTGCAGGAGCAATGTGTGGTTCAGTGCCTTGCTCAAGGACACAACACGCTGCCTCGAATGAGGCTCGAACTCGCAACCTTCAGATCACTAGTCCAACACCTTAACCACTTGGCCACGCATCAAGAAGATGCTGTATCTGAGACTGTTGAATTCAATGTCCACAGGGCTATTGTCTGGTCAGAAGATACAGTGTTGCTCAGTGAGTGCAATAGAGAGCACTCGGTAAACGGACTCCTTACACACATGTATTCACGCACACACAAACATTGCCTTGTCATTCTGCCGAGGTTGCAGTGAGTGTACACGTTTCATTGTCTTCCCCGATATACCCACTGTTTTCCCTCTGCATTGCTACGTACATTCAGAGTCAGACACCAAAGTTTAGTTTAAGTCTAAACCGAGATGATGCAACTGGTTTGGCTTTACAATGCCTTTCCTACCAATCACGGCAAAATATTCCATTTCTTTAGTAATGGGGATGTGTAAGTGTGTATATGTTGTTTGTATATTGTATTTAAGGGAGGTACTTCTGTTTATTTTGTAATATGATTGTAACTATATTGTGGGGTGCATCGTATTCTGATTCATGTGTAGTCTTCAGTTTACTGTGTTGGTAATTAAAGCTGCTATATCCTTGTGCCTAGATAAAGGGGCTCTTCGCCCTCAGTAAGGGAGGGAGATTGGGGCTGTCAGGAGTTCACACTGGACAATAATAATTATGAGCTATTATTGGGTTTACTTGTAGATGTCATTTTGTAAATACAGTGTATTGGCATTTTTCTTTTCACTATATTCATTAATTTTTGTAAGTTTGATTTTAATGCACCTACTGAACACCCTTGCACTGAAGTGCGAAGCGAGCCCAGCCACTGTTTCTTTGGTCATAGCCCATGTATGCAACAGTGAGTTCACTGGAATACAATTGGAGTTGAAAGAGAAAATGTTGGAGAAAATTAAGATAACAGGGAATGTAGCAAAACAGTCATCCAGCTTTTACATTCCTTCAAAGGCTGTGTATTCCATTCCTTATGTTTCTATCTTAGCCCTCAGTTTCTGCAATGTTTTGATTTTTCTTCACATTTAGTGTTTTGATCTTTATCAAGTTTAGGTGTATCTGCTGCCCTCTGATGGTCATCTACAGTATTTATCTTCAGTAGAAAGCAATGAGCAATGGTTGGGAGGAGTTCTGTAATTATAATTGGATTGTTCAGAGTGATTCCGAAGGCTATTTGAAAAGATAGTGTTAACAGTAAAATTTTATTGTTAAGCATTCAGAAATCGATCCTAATTTCCTAAAATCTGCACCATTATTACACTACTGTCACTATTAATAGAAATTAATTGACACATAGTGAGATTAGAGATGAGATCATGGAATGAACAGATCTATAATGATTCAGTAATTGATGTACATTTTCTTTTGCATTCAATCACTCAACATTGACCCAAGCCTCCTTGTGCACTAGCAGAAGGAGCCTAGCCCGTGGATTTTCCCCACAAAACAAGCCTGGGGCAACTGCAGATAAAAGAAATCTATATTCTATATTCAACAAATGGCTGCTGGTGGATTTAATATGGAAATATCATGCCAGTAATTTAAGATTGATTGTGTATTCCATTGTCAACTAAAGGTAAGTATCTCTGGGTGCACACAGCAAGATCCCAGATACAGCAGCAAGTTTAATGATATGACGATAATTTCTTCTATTGCCCCATCACTGACACACAGCAGCACCAGCCTGGATTTGGTCCTGAACCCACAGCCTTTGGATTTAACACGTTAAAGTGTAAATGAACCAGCAAGATGGGCATGTTCATCCGATGCAACAATCTGATACATCACAGGGAACGGTCTTGTGCTAGTTAATGAGTCCCTCAACAAATAGATTAGTTACTGTGTTATATTTTCATGGTTTCTGGTGTAATTGTAGCTTTCCTTCTAAGGTCCTTGCTTCTAAGGTTCAGCTGTTATACAAAATATTAAAACATGGATTCAGTTCACAAAAGATTCCCACTGCTTTGTGTAGGCATTTTGCTCCTCACCCCTTAGACATGCCACTTTTTAGTGTCACCAGCCAATGAGCAGTACAGGTGGAGCCAATCAAAGTGCTGCCTGCCGTACATTAGAGGAGCAGATTTAATTGTGTACCATAATCCCCACACCCCCTTTTTCAGTGGTACATTGGATGAGCAGATTTAATTGTGTACCATAATAAACACACCCTCTTTTTCAGTGGTTCATTAATCTTTTATATTGTTACATCTCCACTAAAATACAAAGTTTGTGGTTTCAAGACAAATCCAATCTGCAGTCCATGATCAGGGCCTTGAACAGAGAATTCAGGCAGTTGCTGGTATAAATCTGCTAGAGAGTGCGAAAAGAAATTGATCTAATTATCTCTTTTTCTGCATCTGCAACTGGATCTTCAACTTCTTCACTGGAAGACCACACTCTGTGAGGATCAGAAATAACACCTCCACCTCAATGGTAATCAAAACTGGCTCACCTCAAGGAAGCATGCTTAGCCTTCTGCTCTACTCTCTCTACACCCATGACTTTGTGACTAGGCACAACTCAAATTCCAACTATAAATTTGCTGATGACACAACTATTGTTGGCAGAATTTTAAATGGTGACTAGGAAGCATACAGGAGTGAGATCGATCAGCTGGTTGAGTGGTGTTGCAGCAACAATTTAACTATATATATACTCAGTGTTAATAAGAGTAAAGATTGACAATGGGCTTCAGAAAGGGTAAGATGAGGGAACATACACCAGTCCTCATAGGGGGATCAGAAATGGAAAGGGTGAGCAATTTCAAGTTCCTGGGTGTCAACATCTCTGAGGATCTACCCAGGGCCCAACATATCGATGCAGCTACAAAGACAGTGGCTACGTTTCATTAGGAGTTTGAGGAGATTTGGCATGTCACCAAAGGCACTCGCAGATTTCTACAGATGTGCTGTGGAGAGCATTCTAAATGGCTGCATCACTGTCAGGTATGGGGGAGAGTGCACTGCACAGGATTGGAACAAGCTACTGAAAGTTGTAAACTCAGTCAGCTCCATTATGGACACTAGCTTTCTCAGTATCCAGACCACCTTTAAGGAGCGATGCCTCAAAAGACAGCTCCATCATTCAGGACCCCCATCACCCAGGTCATGCCTGGTTCTCATTGCTACCATCAGGAAGGAGGTACAGGAGCCTGAATGCACACACTCAGTGACAGCTTCCTCCCCTCCCCATGAACACTACCTCACTACTTTTCTGCACTACTTTTTAAATTTAACTTTATATACTGTAATTCATAGTTTTTATTTTTACATATTGCAATTACTCCTGCTGCATAGCAAAAAATTTCATGACATATACCATTGATATTAAATCTAGTTCTGATTCTGATTCTGATATTGTGCATGGCAATATGCACCCTGTGAAAACAGAGGAAAGTACTATCAAAGATCAATCCCTTGCAATATATTTTGATCTTAAATCCTCTAGTGACCACCCATTGTAGTTCATAATGCAGGATTTGGGAGGTGATGTCGGACAAATTTTGTTTCCCCAGCTGCTCTATCAGGTTTCTTTGATGTCATTTACTTTGAAGATGTGAGTCATGTAGATAATGGCCTGAGAACATCACTCACTATTTACTCTAGATTGTAGATAACATTAACCACTTATGGCCACTAATTTTTATTTGGCTACAAGTAGAATTCTTGTGGCATTGGTCTCCGTAAATTTGTTTTTTTTAAATTACATATCCGCCATATTATCAGCTGAGCCTTCAGAGGTGCGGAGGTGCTAATGAGAGGGTCAGAGTCCAATAGTGCCCTCAAGGCCATTAGCACATTAACAGGAATGGTTTATTCTTGGTTTCAACATCTCAGAAAATCTGAACACAAAATACTCTGCAGATGCTGGGGTCAAAGCAACACTCACAGTACGCTGGAGGAACTCAGCAGGTCGGGCAGCATCCCTAGAAACGATCAGTCAACGTTTCCGGCCGGAACCCTTCGTCAGGACTGAAGAGGGAAGGGGCAGAGGCCCTATAAAGAAGGTGAGGGGAGGGTGGGAAGGAGAAGGCTGGTGGGTCCAGTATATCCCTCCCCCTCCCTTCCCCTATCCCTATTTCACTCTGCCCCCTCCCCCAGCTGCCTATCACCTCCCTCATGGTTCCACCTCCTTCTACTACCCATTGTGTTTTCCCCTATTCCTTCTTCACCTTTCCTGCCTATCACCTTCCTGCTTTCCCTCCCCCACCCCTTTACCTTTCCCCTCACTGGTATTTTACCTGGAACCTACCAGCCTTCTCCTTCCCACCCTCCCTCCACCTTCTTTACAGGGCCTCTGCCCCTTCCCTCTTCAGTCCTCATGAAGGGTTCCGGCCCGAAACGTTGACTGATTGTTTCCATGGATGCTGCCAGACCTGCTGAGTTCTTCCAGTGTGTTGTGAGTCTCAGAAAATCTATCCTGGGCCCAACATATTGATGCAGTTACAAAGAAGACACACCAACAGCTATATTTCACTCCACTTCCTTACTTCTTTCCTGATATTATCCTAATCAATCTGATTCAGTGTGTTGTCCTCTGACTATGTTGGGTCTTTTCCTCAAAGAAGAAGTAAAACCTCTCAAAATGCAAAGATCCAAAGGCTTGACGACATTCTGTGGCCTTCTATACAGTGTGTGGAAGCACTGGACATGGGCCAGAGTGTATGTGGAGTTTAGGACTTGTTGGAAGGCAAGAGCGGAGAATCAGGCCCAGTCATCCCAGTACTCCCTTTTGATCTGTACAAATCAAATGATTCTGGGTTTCTATAAGTTACTGCCCAGCGTCATGATGTGGGAGGGGCAGGAGTGACTGCGGGAAGGGAGAACTGTGATAAATGGGAGGTTAAATTGGATCTCTGCTGTTTACTGGCAACCAACTATTATCCCATATGTACGATTGTTGCTGGTGTTCTACATCCTCACAATTCTGAGGTGGGGCTGAAGACCTTCTTTACTCCTGCTCCATGCCCAAGCTGCAAAATGCTGTTATGTGATACTCACTGTGTTGATCACTGGATGTCACTGGACAAGGAAACCAGTCAAAATTGTTAAAATGCAGCAGAATTGCAGCTTGAGTTTGTTGGGTAAGTGCAAAGTTGTTCTGCCGAGAACTCACTGCTAACACGCTAAATGTCCCATTGTTGCTCAGTAAGTTTTAAAGGTAGCACTTGGCTTTGGGGTGCTTTTATTGCAGGCAGTCAGACCAGCGATGGAAAGGGTGAGCAGCTTCAAGTTCCTGAGCATCAATATCTCAGTACATTCATCCTGGGCCCAACCTATTGATGCCGTCATGATGAAGGCACACCAGCTGCTACACTCCATGAGCCGTTTGAGGAAGTTTGGTCTGTGACCAAAGAATCTTGCAAATTTCTACAGAGGTATGATAGGGAGTATTCTGGTTAGGTGCATCACCACCTAGTATGGAGGCTTCAACGCACAGGATGGAAGAGGCTGCAGAGGGTTGTCAACTCAGCCAGCTGCATGATCGGTTCAAGCTTCCCACTGTCGATGATGTTTGCACAAGGCGATGCAAGAAGGCAGCGTCCATCTTTAGGGGCCCTCACCATCAAGGATAGGCCCCCTTCTTATTACAGTATTACCATCAGGGTAGAGGTGCAGGCACCTGAAGGCCCACTCTTTTTAGGACATAGCTGGTCATTTTAGGACCAGATATCAGATTCCTGATTACAGAATCAAAATCAGAATTAGGTTTATTATCAACGGCATGTGATGTGTAATTTGTTAACTTAGCAGCAGCAGTTCAATGCAATACATGATCTAGCAGGGAAAAAAATAATAACTATAAATAAAATAAAGTAATACTGTAATAAGAAATCAATTGCGTATATTGAATAGATTTTAAAAAACTAGCAAAATCAGAAATACTGTATATTAAAAAAAGTGAAGTAGTGTCTAAGGGTTCAATGTCTACTTAGGAATCGGATGGCAGAGGGGAAGAAGCTGTTCTTGAATCACTGAGTGTGTGCCTTCAGGCTTCTGTATCTCCTACCTGATGGTAACAGTGAGAAAAGGGCATGCCCTGGGTGCTGGAGGTCCTTAATAATAGAAGCTGCTTTTTTGAGAAACCGCTCCCTGAAGATGTCCTGGGTACTTTGTAGGCTAGTACCCAAGATGGAGCTGACTAGATTTACAACCTTCTGCAGCTTCTTTCAGTCCTGTACTGTAGCCCCTCCATACCAGACAGTGATGCAGCCTGTCAGAATGCTGTCCACAGTATAGAAGTTTATGAGTGTATTTGTTGACATGCCAAATCTCTTCAAGCTCCTAGTAAAGTATAGCTGCTGTTTTCCTATAACTACATCGATATGTTGAGACCAGGTCAGATCCTCAGAGATCTTGACACCCAGGAACTTGAAGCTGCTCACTCCCTCCACTTCCGATCCCTCTATGAGGATTGGTATGTATTCCTTCATCTTACCCTTCTGGAAGTTCACAATCAGCTCTATTTATTTAGCCCTATTCATTTAACTTATTTTATTTTTGTAACTTAAATTTTTTTTTATGTCCTGCAGTGCATTGCTGCCAAAAATCAACAATTTTTATGACATATGCCAGTGATAATAAACCTGATTCTGATTCTGATTCAGAGTGTAGGCATCCAGGCCTTATATCACCTTGAAAAGCAGAATCCAGAGGTCACAACGCAGACCCCTTGCCTAATATTAGAGAACTTGCATTTAAACTTTTAAAAAAGGCCCCTTACCTTGGGGCTTTATGTCAATTTCCTTTATTGGAAGAATGGAGAGTCAAGACGGCTGGGAATTGCAGGAAAAGTTGGTGGCGGTTCCATTCATCCATTCCTCTCTCAGCAACGGAGCTCACAAGCTTAATCCTGCACTGCCCTGATGTGAAAAAGTGGCACTCCCGATTCACTACTGGAGTGACAATTCCCTGGAAAGACGTGATGATCACCAAATAACTTGTGTCAATACAGGACCAGCTTTTAATGGATTTAAAGAGTATATCATAGATATTGGCCTCTGGGATCCAGAAGTTCAAAGTCCAAAGTAAATTTATTATCAAAGTACCTATAAATCACTTGAGATTCATTTTCTTGCAGGCATTCACAGTAAATACAAAGGAGCACCACAGAATCAATGAAAAAACTGCACATAAGATGGACAAAGAACTAACATGCGAAAGACAACAAACAGTGTAAATAAAAAAAACAAAATAATATTAATAAATACTGTACATAAGAAATAAATATTGACAAACTGCGATGAAGAGTCTTTGAAAGTGAGTCCATAGAGTGTGGGAACAGTCAGTATTGAGGAGAGTGAAGTTATCCCCTCTAGTTCAAGGGCCTAATTGTTGGGTAGTAACTGTTCCTGAACCTGGTGGCGTGGGTCCTGAGGCTCCTGTGCCTTCATCCTGGTAGCAGCAGTGAGAAGAGGCGATGGATATTTCTTTCCTGCAACACTGCTCATTGTTGATGTACTCAATGGTGGGGAGGGGTTGATGTGTGATGGACTGGGCCATATCCATTCCTTTTTATAGAACTTTCCATTCAAGGACGTTGCTGTTTCCGTACAAGGCTGTGATGCAACCACTCCGTATACTCTCCACTACACATCTATAGCAGCTCGTCAGTTTATTTTAGATGACATGCCCAATCTTCGCGAACTTCTGAGAAAGTAGAGGTGGCACTTACATGCTGGATCCAAGCCAGATCCTCTGAAATGATAGCATGAGGAATTTAAATTTGCTGACCCTCTCCACCTCTGACCCCTGGATGAGAACCTTTGGTTTCCGCCTGCAGTCAATAATCAGCTCCTTGGTCTTGCTGACATTGAGTGAGAGGTTATTATTGTGGCACCAATTTTTCAATTTCTCCCCTATATGCTGACTTGTCACCACCTTTGATTTGGCCAGTGATGATGGTGACGTCAGCAAACTTCAATATGGCAGAGTTAGTTACACAGAGCCCAGAATGAGCAGTTAAAGCAGTCAAGTGTGAGGTGTTGCACTTTGGGAGGACAAGCCAGGACAGGACTTACAGTACACAGTGAATGGTAAGGTACTGACGATTGGGGTAGAACAGAGGGATCTGGGAATATAGATTCATACTCCTTGAAAGTGGAGTACGGGTAGATAGGGTCGTAAAGAGAGTTTTTGGCACATTGGCCTTCATTAATCAAAGTATTGAGTGTAAGTGTTGGGATGTTACGCTGGAGTTGTATAGGACATTGGTGAGGCCAAATTTGGAGTATTGTGTGCAGTTCTGGTCATTTACCAACAGGAAAGATATTAATAAGATTGAAAGAGTACTGAGAAAATTTACAAGGATGTTGCAGGGCTTGAGGACCTGAATTATAGGGAACAGTTAAATAGGTTAGAACTTTACTCACTGCGGGATAGGAGAATGAGGGAAGATTTGATAGAGCTATACAAAATTATAAGGGGTATAGATAGGGTAAATGCAAGCAGGCTTTTACCACTGAGGTTAAGTGAGACTAGAACTAGAGGTCATGGGTTAAGAGTGAAGGGTGAAATGTTTAAAGGGAAATTGAGGGGAAACTTCTTCGCTCAGAGGGTGGTGTGAGTGTGGAACGAGCTGCCAAACAGAAGATGTGAATGTGGATTGCAATTGTTAATAGAAGTTTGGATAGGGACACAGTTGAGAGGGGTGTGAGGGGCTACGGTTCAGAGGGATGTGGGGGGCTATGGTTGAGAGTGGTGTGGGGGCTACGGTTGAGAGGGGTGTGGGGGGCTATGGTTCGGAGGGGTGTGGGGGCTATGGTTGAGAGTGGTGTGGGGGCTACGGTTGAGAGGGGTGTGGGGGCTACGGTTGAGTGGGGTGTGGGGGCTATGGTTGAGAGGGGTGTGGGGGCTATGGTTGAGAGGTGTGTGGGGGCTACGATTGAGAGATGTGGGAGGCTATGGTTGAGAAGAGTGTGGGGGCTATGGTCGAGAGTGTGTGGGGGGCTATGGTTGAGAGGGGTGTGGGGGATACGGTTGAGAGGGGTGTGGGGATATGGTTGAGAGGGGTGTGGGGGCTACGGTTGAGAGGGGTGTGGGGGGCTACGGTTGAGAGATGTGGAGGGCTATGGTTGAGAGGGGTGTGGGGGATACGGTTGAGAGGGGTGTGGGGGATACGGTTGAGAGGGGTGTGGGGGATACGGTTGAGAGGGGTATGGGGGGCTATGGTGCAGGTATGTGTTGATGGGACGAGGCAGAATATCCGTTTGGCATGAACTAGATGGGTTGAGGGGTCTGTTTCTGGGCTGTGGTGCACTCTGACTATATAAAAGGAGGAACTGTCAGCTCTTTTTATGAATAAGAAATAAATGGCAGCAGTGCTAAGTGAGTTGAAATCTTTAAGGAAAGGACTGACAGGTTCGGTGATTTAGAAAGAACCTTTGATCTGTTGTTGAAAAGGAATTGGATGCTTTTGTTCCTGTAATTGTGTGAAAGCCAGTGATGTTGAGGTTCTGGTGCTGCATTTTGAAATAATGAGTTTGATTATTCTAAGGTCACTTTGCATCTTGCTATTTGTAGTCTGGGTGTTTCTCCAACTGATCGCCAGATGCCCTTGACTAATATTAAGGCAATTAATATTGATGCTGAATTAGAAACAGAACATGCTGGATGCATCTCATTGGAGTCACCTCTGTTTCTTTCCTGTCAAGTGCTCTTGACCTGCTGAGTATATCCAGTATTTCAGATTTCAGATTCATTTATTTATCCCGTGTACATCAAAACTTACTGTGAAGAGTGCCGTTTGCGTTAACAACCAATACTGCCCAAGGACGTGCTGTGGGCAGCCCACAACCGAAGCCACACATTCTGGCGCCAACATAACATACCCACAATGCTCGGCAGAGCAAGCCAGAGCACACCAAAATAGAAAACAGCAAGGAACATCGAAACAAGCTCCCTCTCATCCCTCCCGCCCACCGATACACATGGACAATCTTCCAACCCCAGGCCTCTAGGTCTCCAGTCTCCAGCCACGTGGCTTTGACTTCCAACTTCTGATCGACCTGGTGGAGTGGGTCCTGAGGCTCCTGCACCTCCTTCCTGATGGCAGCAGTGAGAAGAGAGCATGGCCTGGATGGAAGGATGCTGCTTTCCTGTGGCTGAGCTTCATGTAGATGTTCTCAATGGTGGAGACGGCTTTATCCATGGACTGGGCTGAACTACTCCTTTGGGGGGGCTTTTCCATCCAAAGCCGTGGTGCTCTCATACCAGACTGTGAAGCAACCAGTCCAATAGAGTCTCCGCCGCACAGCTACTCATGTTCTGGATCTCCCTTTCACCTCCTGCATTCTTGACGGCAACACCTCCAGGCCTTAAGATTCAGGGTTAAAATTCACTGTGACTTGGTGAGATATGTGGTGCTGTGGTGTGGCTTGCTGGAAGATAAGGGATTCAACAAGGGTCTCTATATTTCCCTATGAAAGATTATTTGACCATGAAGTGATCCCATCTCCCACAAATTTCTCTACAGTCTATTCTCGCTCCTCCTACTACCCGTCTGCAGCAGGGGTAACTCACTGCAGCTAATTAGCCACCCACCAGCTCAGCTTTGCGATGTGCGAGGAAACCAGAACGCCCTGTGAAAATGCAGGTCATGAAGTCCCTGCGGACTCTGCACAGAGAACGTTGGAGATCAACGTCGAACACCGGCTGTTGGAATTGAGAGGCAGCACCGCCAGCGGCCCTGGCCTCGCCCGGCTTCAAAGGTTGGAGCATTCTAAGGGCTAAGTCACTGAGCTGGTCCTGCAGTTTCCCAGCAGACTGCACAGAAGATTCGGAGTCAGCTTCAGGAAGACAGTCAGCAGGAAGCTGAATGCTTCCAAGTGTCCCCCAACCAAAGCAACCTTCAGAACAGTAGAACATGTGTATTGTTGAGATCCACATTACAATCTGGGTGATACGGATCGAGGGACATGAACTCAAAGCTGGAGTACTCAGCTTCATTTACTCCCCTACCTCGATGTAGTGATGAACAACAAAGCACTCTATACCAGGCAGTTGGACAGGCCCTACCAGATCTCACTGGAGTGTTGTGAGCAGTTCTAGCACCTTGCTTTGAAGGATATCTTGGCTATGGAGGGAGTACAGATTACTTAACTGATGTCTGAGGGTTTATTTATGAGGGGAGGTTGCATAAATAGATGCCATCTCCTCAAATGTGCGTGGTTCAGGGGTGATTTAAATGAAGCGTTTATAAAGCTGATGGAGAGAAACCATTTTCACTCGATTCAAGTTCTATCATTGGCTCTTGTGGGACCGAGCCTGGCAGGGGTGTCGGGTGTATGGAATTCAGGTAGGGTCATGTATATCAAGGCCTGGCGGGGCTGGTACAGAGGTCAGATGAGACTAGGCGAACTGAGGCCAGACAGGTTAGTTGGGGTGTTTGGTAACGGGCACCATCTGTACTGGGGCCTGGTACATAAGGGGGTGGGGTGCTGAGGTCAGGCTGGGTGTCTCTCTGCCTTCTATGTGTACCATCCCTTTGACATCTTAGCATCTGAGTTACCACCAGTGCACATTTTAATCTCTTGTTTTATATGAATTTAAGACCTGTTACCGACTCTGCAGCTGACCACAGTGGGCAGAATTAAGTAGCCTGATGTCAAGTGAACCTCTTGTGTTCACATAATCGGATGAAAAATGGCGGGGGGATATTGATCAACTGGGTATGTGGGATAAGGACGGCACATTTGCTTTCGATCCAGAGGAGATGACATCAGGGTAGGACTTATAGTGAATGATAGGACACTGAGGGGTATGATGCATCAGAGGGATCTCGGATTGCAAGTGCGTAGATCACAGAAAGTGGCATCACACATAGGTAAAGTGCTTAGCACGCTGGTCTTCATCAATCAGGACAATGAGTATAGGAGTTGGAAGTTAGAAGATGCTGGGGAGACCTCACTTGGAAAATTGTGTACAGTTTCAGTCATCAGGTTATAGGAAAGACACTAAACTAGAAAGAGCGTAGAGAAGATTTACCAGGATGTAGTGTGGCTTAGGGGCCTAAGTTCTAAGAGAGGTTTCAAAGACATAGGAGATGTGGGGATAACTTGTTAGAGGAATACAAGATGATGAGGGGTATAGACAGGGTGAAAACACAAAAGTCTTTTTCCCAGGAAGGGGTGATTAAAACAAAATGGCATACATTTAAGATCAGAGGCAAGCGATGTAAAAGGGTTATCGGGGGCAACTCCGTTACACAGAGGGTGGTGCATAGTCAGAATGAGCTACCAACAACAGTATTTTATGAGGTCTCCGTCGGTCAGGATCGACCATGGAATTTGCACCCTAGCTGTCTGGATACGCAAGCCTGGGCAGTACAATATAGAGAGCAAGCTGTTGCCCATGTAGCAAACTCCGTCTCTCCATGCCGCTGATGAACCCAAAGGAACGGCAGAGACCGATGCAGTTTGGCACCAGCAGCACCGCCGGAGTTGCCAGTCGGCAGTGAGCTCAACGTAGGACTGCCTTAGGGACTCCAGCTGCCGATTTTGCCCCTCGGGATTTACTCCTGGAGCCTTCTAAGGCAGCAGAGGTTTGAGATCAGAGTTTTCCTTCTCCTAGATGAGCTGCCAACCACAGCTGATGAGCCCCATCTGCCCGAAGTGACTGGTTTTAAGGTGCCAGTAATCCACCTTTGCCCCTTCTCCTGTCAGTAGAAACAGTTCCACGGGACTTAGTAGCTAAGCCACGCATGAAGGCCAGGAGCAGGACTTGGTTGTCAGAGGCTATTTGAGCTCACACCATTGGGAGGTTTTTAATAGGTAGTGGACGCTTGACCCCATTACCACTGCTGGCTATAACAACCTTAAGGAACTTTAAACAATCGTGCTTAAGATGGGCATATTGGCAACAATTAAAAGCCATCAGGATAAGGACGTGGATAGGAGGAGTTTGGAGGACTATGGACCAAATGCAGGCAGATGGACTAGCTCACTAGGAAGGCAGTCAGCATGGACGAGTTGTCCGAAGGCTCTGTTTCCATCTGTATGAATCTAAGACTGCTATTTCTTAGGCTTGCTACAATCACCTTGACATAGAATTATTGTATTGTTACACCAAAAAAAAAGGAGAGAAGGCCCTTTAAACCCAAGCCATCTTTGAGTAAGATGATTGATCTCAATCTCCTGCTCATTCTCTTTGGCCTCACAGCACACACCAAATGCTGGAGGAGCTCAGCAGGTCGGGCAGCATCTGTGGATAAGAATAAACAATTGACGTTTTGGGCTGAGGCCCTTCTTCAGGACTTTTCCTTTAAGTGTTTATCAAGCCTTTTATAAAAGTCAGATTTGAATCTGTGTTTGTGTCCATAATTAACTAACTATTCCTAGTAATTCCTGTGTTTACTTTGGTGCTTTCATCAAAAACTTTAGATTAGTATCCTCTTCTTTTTGTTGGTTAAACCCTTCATTGATCTTCAACACTATCAAGTCTCCTCTCAACCTTCTCTGATCCAAGGGACAAAACCTTTACTTTCCCAGCCTATCAGTGTAATTGCATTTGAGGAATTATTTTACTAATATTTATCTATATTTTTACCTGATGCCTTCACACCTTTCCTAAAATGCAGTGCTCATGTTGGGTTCAGTGCTGCCTAAAAATGAACAATTATTTTTTAAGAGGTTCAGCATCATCTCCTTATTTGTCTAATTAACAAAACTTAAGTTACCCAGCTACTGATGCCGCCAAATTCTGAGCCTGAAACTCTGCAGTACTGGGCCAGCAGTTTAATTACTTTGCTCTCACTCCCATTTCAACAATCTTAAATGAAGCTATGGAGCTCAAAGCGGCAGATAAATCTTTATGGGCAACACATACAAAATGCTGGAGGAACTCAGCAGGCCAGGCAGCATCTATGAAAAAAGGTACAGTCGCTGAGACACCCCGAAACATCAACTGTACTCTTTTCCAGAGATGCTGCCTGGCCTGCTGAGTTCCTCCAGCATTTTGAGTGTGTTGCTCGGATTTCCAGCATCTAAAGATTTTCTCTTGTTTGTGATTAAATCTTTATGGGCCCTAACTTAAATCTCCCCCCAACCTGAAAGTTATCACAAGCATCATCAATCACCCTTCACATTAAAACTGACCTCCAGCATGTATAGTAAGTAAAGCCCAGGTCTTTACATGCTTTGTATTTGCACTTTCAAATAATCTTTCCTCCTTCAAATGTTTGTGCACTTGAATTCATGGGGTATCTCTGCAGTTTGTTTTCAGAAATATTTAATACCCAGTTTTGAGTGAAATTTCTGTTACTGCCTGTAATTTACAAACTTTTAATTTATTTTGTTTTATGTATTTAGACAAATGCACTCAAATCTATTCATTCATTCGTCTATCTATTTACTTATTTACTTCAATAAGTAATTCACAGTGTGAATTAAGCTCTTTGAGCCGCGCCACCCAGCAAACCCGCAATTTAACCCTAGCCTAATCACAGGACAATTTACAATGAACAATTAACCTACCAAATGGTACGTCTTTGGACTGTGGGAGGAAACCCACGCGGTCATGCGGAGAACGTACAAACTCCTTATGGACAGCGGCGGTAATGACTGTTGCTATTTAAGTCATCTTATATTCTCTCAGTCTAACTGTATCCAATGCTGTTTCCTGCTTTGGTGATGCTTCAATTTCAAAGCCAGTTCTTGTTTCCTCATTCTAAGGTTGCCTTTACTTAAGCCTTGGCTGACAACATTAATTAACTTTACAGCCGGGAAAACTTTCCCAGCTTTATGTAAGGGGAAATCATCCGGCTTGTATGGGCCTTTTATCCTCCAGAGCTGGGTCCACGATTCCATGAATTTGTAATATTCCCTTGGTCATATTTGCGTTCATTACCAATGATCCGCATGGTGTTGATAAATCCAAGTTATTGACATCGGCCTCCAACTCTGGCAACTGAACCCTCTATATGAGTGGAATGTCACCAAGCGATATCAACTACGATCTTCAGCTGCCAGAATAAAATGTTGGTGCTCCGGCAAAGGGCGTTTACTAAATACACACATTTTAAGATAGTTGTTATAATGGGCAGGTATTAAGGGGTAATGGCTAGAAAGATTTCTGGGTTGTATTAGCAAAACTAGCCTTATTTACATAGTCTAGGATTATTAAAGTAGGAGTGCTATCGTAAGTCTTTATTTTGCCGTACTAGTAATTCAGACCTTGAATATACAACTTGAGTCCATGAGCTTAAATCCAGGAGCTGGGAAATGTTAATACGGTGGATGAAACAATATTCATGGTCATTTAAAGCACTCACCAAGCTCACCAGAGCCCTTTCGAGAAGAATATCTTCCATTTGCTCTTACCCCATCCTCCCGCCACCCCACTAGGAATAGGGTTCCCCTTGTCCTCACCTACCACCCCACCAGCCTCCGGGTCCAACATATAATTCTTCGTAACTTCCGCCACCTCCAACGGGATCCCACCACTAAGCACATCTTTCCCTCCCCCCCCCCTGCTTTCCGCAGGGATCGCTCCCTACGCGACTCCCTTGCCCATTCGTCCCCCCCATTCGTCCCCCCCCATCCCTCCCCACCGATCTCCCTCCCGGCATTTATCCCTGTAAGCGGAACAAGTGCTACACATGCCCTTACACTTCCTCCCTCACCACCATTCAGGGCCCCAGACAGTCCTTCCAGGTGAGGCGACACTTCACCTGTGAGTCAGCTGGGGTGATATACTGTGTCCGGTACTCCCGATGTGGCCTTCTATATATTGGCGAGACCCGATGTAGACTGAGTGACCATTTCTCTGAACACCTATGCTCTGTCCAGGATCTCCCAGTGGCCACACATTTTAATTGCATGTCCCATTCCCATTCTGATATGTCTATCCACGGCCTCCTCTACTGTAAAGATGAAGCCACACTCTAGTTGGAGGAACAACACCTTATATTCCGTCTGGGTAGCCTCCAACCTGATGGCATGAACATTGACTTCTCTAACTTCCGCTAATGCCCTACCTCCCCCTCGTACTCCATCGGTTGTTTAATTTTATACACACATTCTTTCTCTCACTCTCCTTTTTCTCCCTCTGTCCATCTCACTATACCCCTTGCCCGTCCTCTGGGCTTCACCCCTCCCCCTTTCTTTCTCCCTAGACTTCCTGTCCCATGATCCTCTCATATCCCTTTTTCCAATCACCTGTCCAGCTCTTGGCTCCATCCCTCCCCCTCCTGTCTTCTCCTATCACTTTGGATCTCCCCCTCCCCCTCCCACTTTCAAATCCCTTACTAGCTGTTCCTTCAGTTAGTCCTGACGAAGGGTCTCAGCCTGAAACGTTGACTATACCTCTTCCTAGAGATGCTGCCTGGCCTGCTGTGTTCACCAGCAACGTGTGTTGCTCTTCCATCTTCACCTGTTTTGCCTATTTGAAACTTCCGACCCAGAACAAAGATGTTGACTCTTTGCTGCCCTCTGAAGTGACATTGCAAGCTGCTAATCTGCATCAGAAGGGCTTCAGTGGTTCAAAATGGTGTTTTATCGCCATATCCTCAGCAATAGGCACCAAATACTGGTCTAGCCTTTGATATCCACTTGTTATGACTGAATAAAACAAACTTGATGTTGATTCTATCACTCGAACAGTGATGGAGTCTGGAACCTACTGCCTGAATGTGACATCGTGATGGATACCATTTTAGATCGAGTTTATAAAGTGGCTGAATGAGCATTTGTGGCAGAGATTGATATTGGGGAAGTGTTAATGGTGTGAGAGTTATCAGAGAGAGACAGGGTGGGAAAAAGACAGAAGAGAGAGGGGAAGGGCAAGAGAAGGAAATAGAAAGGATTAACTGTGGAAAAGGAGAGGGTTTGGGAGATAAAATCAGTGTGACCCAGAAAGCTGGGGGAGGGGTGCAGAAAGGAATGGAGAAGGTGATGAGGAAGAGAAAGAAAGGTTATGAAGATGAGAATGTACAGAGAGGAGAGAGAAGGAGGGAGGGGGGAAGGAGAGGGAGAGAGGGAGAGGGAGGGAGAGGGAGAGAGAGAGATGAAGAGAAAGAAATGCTGTGAAGATCAGAATGTACGGGGGGAGAATTAGAGGGAGAGGGAGGGAGAGGGAGGGGGAGAAAGAGAGGGAGAGAAGGGGAGAAGAAGAGGCAGAGAGGGAGTGATGAGGAAGAGAAAAAAGGCTATGAATATGAGAATGTACAGAGAGAGCGAGAGAGTGAGGAAGGGAGGGAGAGGGAGAGAGATGGGGAGAGGAAGAGGGAGTAAGAGAAAGGTAGGGAGAGAGAGAGAGAAAGAATGAGTGATGAGGAAGAGAGAATGTGAGTGATGAGGAAAAGAAAGAAAGGTTATGAAGATCAGAATGTATAGGGAGACAGAGAAAGAGATAATGATATTAATAGAGGAGCAAGACAAAATTAAATAAAGTAAGATGAAGTGTGAAATAAAAAAGAGAGAGGGAGGTAGAGAGAATAATTGATAAAGGAGTTTTAAGTAATATGCAAATTTAGTAATTAATGTGACTTTCATACCAAAGTGACCCCTGTATGAAAAATAGTGAAGATAACAATCTTAGGGAGATACATTGTTCTTGGAGTGTTTTGTAAATTTATTAGAATATAGTTTGAGAAATGAGAGTTAAATTATAAATGAGATTGTGCAAATTAATATTGTATTGCAATTTCGAAGGCTAAGGGTAATTTGATTGAGGTTTTCAAGCTGTTAAGGTGAGCTCGTAAGGTACATTGCAAGGAAGTTTTACACTAGGTGGCAAGGCTAGGGGCAGAGCCTAAAAATTAACTATGAGCCTTGCAGAAGTGAAGTTGGGAGACCCAGTCACAGTGAGCGAGTGACAGGAACCTAGAACTCTCTTTCACAAGTATTTCTTGCTGAATCAATCTTTAAGTTCAAATCTGAAATTCTTATTTTTGATAAACAAAGACAGTAAACAATAGGGAAATTAGATCGGCCATTATTTCACTGAAATTCAGAATAGTTTGAGGGGCTAAATCATCTTCCTTTGTCCCAGCCTGTATTTAGCTTGGCAATTCTAAGCAGCCCCTTCACTCCACTGAATCTTTCACATCGCTGAATATTGGAAAAAATCCCTCCTTGTAGATCTTGGACCGCAATTAGTATTTTATGTGCCCAGATCCAATCCACTTGTAACTCTGACTGTAAGATTTCTCAGCACAATTATTTCCTGTTGAATCTAACAGGAAATATGCAGTCCACTCATTAGCATAGATACACGGTCACTTCTGAAATACTGTATCACAATAGTGGCTTCCGAGTTATCAATGTGAGAAAAGAACTATTAATGGAGAAAGATGGTGCAGTGTAATGAAAGATCCCAAAGATAATCCCCACACTGGCTGGTGGTATGCCCAGAAACCTATAAACAAGGCAGGTTGTCAAAGGCAGAGAATAAAGGGAAATCTTACACTAGTCTGGTGAGGCAGCTATATTTTATAAATAATTAACAAAAATTTTCTGATCCGGGAAAAGGCCTTAGCAAGTATAAATAACAGCAGAAAGTAGATATCTTTTGACCTTGAACCAGACCAGTAACGACACAGCCCACGGCCAGGTTTTGTAAATTTTATCTTCCTTACATGTGCAGAGTGCAAGAGAAACGCTGCTATTTTCTGCCATGAAGTTGTGAGCACTGACCTGGCTCATGCACCCTAGATTCAGCGGAATAGATCAAGGAACATAATAGCTTGCATTTATATATTTTTCATTTATTGATTTTAATGATCTGGACATCACTGGCTAGCCTGCACTTATAGCCATCCCTAGACGCTCTTAAGAAAGTGGTGCTGAGTTGCCTTCTTGAACTGCTGCGGTCATTGTGGTGAAGGTACTCACACAGTGCTTTTGGTGAGGGAGTTTCGGGATTTAGACTGAACTATGATGAAGAGCCCATGATATATTTCCATGTCAGGATGGTGCACAGCCCAGGGAAACCTACAGGTGGCAGTGTTTTCCCACTTACCTACTTGTGCTTGTCCTTGGATATTGCAGATGCGGGTGGTAATGTTGGAATAACCTGGGCAAGTAACTGAAGTAAAACTTGCAGTGTAGGGACTGAATGTTTAGGATCGCCCATGGGGCACCTTCGCTCAGTCTGCCACAATAGGCGGGATTTCCCAGTGGTCACCATTTTAATTCTGCTACCCATTCCTATTCCAACATACCGATCCATGGCCTCCTCTGCTGCCACAATGAGGCCACTCTCAGGTTGAAGGGGCAGCACCTCCTATTCCATCTGAGTAGCCTCCAGCCTGACGGCATGAACATTGAACTCTTCCCTTCTGATAATGTCTCCCACCTCTCCCTTTCCTCTTTTTCCATTCCCCATTCTGGCTCCCCTCTTACCCCTTCTCTTCACCTGCCTATCATCTGTCTCTGGGCTCCCTCGTCCTTTCCTTTCCCCCATGGTCCACCCGCCTCTCCTTTTTTTTCAGCCCTTTACCTTTTCCACCTATCACCTCTCTGCTTCTCTCTTTATACCTCCCACCTGCTTATCATATCTCTTGCCAGCATGTACTCCTACCCCACTCTTCCCACCTTCTTATTCTGGTTTCAACCACCTTCCTTACCGGCCATGAGGAAAGACCTCAGTCCGGGACATCAACTGTTACATTTCTCTCCATAAATGCTGCCTGAGCTGCTGAGTGCATCTAGTGTTTTGTGTGTTACACGGGGTACCAATCAGGAAGGCTATTTGCCGTGGACGCTTTCTCTGCATCATATGAAAAAGATTGAAATAATTAAATACAACCTGTTGAAAATGAGTCTTCTCCAATTAAAATTTAAATGGGAAATGCTGCTATATAAACCCTTCTCTATTTGCCTTTTAGATGCTTTTCTATGCTGTGATCAGTATACACGGTGCTGTAAGTTCTCATTGGTAGGTTTACACTTGAGAAACACTCTGTTGGAAATGTTTTTTTATAAAATTTTGGCATCTGGTTTGAAATAACCACATTTCCCATTATTTTTTAAGTAAATCCATTGTTTCTTAGATTGAAGAATGCAACCCAGTATTTATTCGATAACTTCTAATGCTTCAGTGAAAGATTTTAGAACTTACGAAGTATTTCTGTGTTTCACATTGAAAGGTATGAAAAAATTTGATTTTCTCGTACTCCAACATGAGATAATTTGATATGCCTTCTCTGCAGCACATCAATAAATAATTATTTAAACCAAATATCAGTAACTTGAAAAGTTCATTAAGATTAATAAAAGATTCCTATTTGCTAATTAATAATCGGAGAAGTCATTGGAAACAGCTGTCCTGCATACATATTTGATGTCATAATTAGCAAAAGCATCTATGTCTCATTTCAATTATATAAAAATAAAGGTTTGAGTTTAAAGAGAATATTACACTGAATACTCAAAGCTTAACTTTCTGTTTGCCTGAACCTCTGCTCTTTTTATATATTCCAAAATTAAATTTTGATAAAGTATTGCATTTCTGCCCCATTGCCTATAAACATACCATTCCCTCTATTCAACACACGTGAAATGCTGGAGGAACTCAGCAGGCCAGGTAGCATCTATGGAAAAGAGCACAGTCAATGGTTCAAGCCGAGGCCCATCGAAAGGTCTGAGTTTTCTCATTTGCCATTCCCTCTATTATTTAGTTTGCATGCATGTTTATATATATCATAAATACTGCACTTAGCATTTTTTAGAAATAGAACTCTCAGAGTTGCCATGTAAGTTGATAAGGTTGATAAGGTTGTTAAGAAGACAGATGGTTAGTTGGGCTTTATTAATCAAGCGATTGCATTCAGACGCCACAAGGTAATGTTGCAGTTCTATAAAATTTTGCTGAGACCACACTTGGAATAGTGTGTTCAGCTCTAGTCGCCTCATTATAGGAATGATGTAGAAACTTTAGAGAGGGCACACAGGGGATTTACCAGGACACTGCCTGGACTAGAGGGCATGTCTTATGAAGGTAGGTTGAGGGAACTGGGGCTTTTCTCTGTGGAGCAAAGGAAGATGAGAGGTGATTTGATAGAGATGTACAAGATGATAAGAGTCAACGACTGAGTGGACAGCCAGAGACTTTCTCCCCCAGGGCGGCAATGGCTAATACAAGAGGGCATAATTTTAAGGTGATTGGAGGAAAGTATGGGGGGATGACAGAGTGTGGTTGCAGTGTGGAACGCCTGCAAGGGGCAGTGGTGGAGGCAGATATATTAGGGACATAAAAGAGACTCTTAGTTAGAGATGAATAATAAAAAATGGAACGAAGGGTTAGATTGGTCTTTGAGTAGCTTAAAGGTTTGGCACAACACAGTGAGCTGAAAGGGCAGTACTGTACTGTTCTGTCATTTATGATTCAAAGTAAAAAGAAGCAAGCTAAAGAAACTGTTACTCTATTACCACCACCACCTCAATCTGATTAAAATTGAAAATCAACTCTAAATTGTGCCCGAGTGATGAATATTGATCAGGACATCTGTCGTCAAATCTTATACTCAATTTTCCATCTTATCTGAGAAATGGACCTGAAGACAGTGTGGCGTTTCCTTAGTATTGCACTGAACATGCTGCCTAGTTTAGGTGATGATGTTTCTGGGGTAAATCTTGAACCACCACCACCTTGTTACAATTCAGAAATGTGTTTACCCCAAGTGAACCTCAGCTGACACTGAGCGGAATAGGGATGGGGGTGGGGGTGGGGGAGCTCACAAAATTTCCCAGAGTACTTCACTGTTTAAGAAAAGGTTAGTTAGTGGAAAGTGGGTTGTGAATATGGGTAAAGAGCAGGATCACAACTACTGATCATTGTGAAGAATACACACCAGCTCAGAATGGTTGATTCCATGGTGCCTTTCCATTGTCATTCCACCTCCTCCATCATTAATCCCAATGGAGTCAAATGACTCACGGCAGATGATGGACATCCTTCCCAGTTTATCTGTTAGCTTGTTAATGTATTGGCAAAGAACCCATTCCCAAAGGTTCTTCTACACAATATGGGTTCCCTGGTAAAACATATAAAATTGCTTTGATAGGATGCACCTTTCCAACAATGTAATATGTGAACATGTTTCCCCTTGAACAACACACTTGCTTGCCTGGTAAACTTGTTCTCACATTGAAAAACTTCTCCATTCACTTTCTCCAATTTAAAGGCAGAGCGAGGGACACTTTCATGAGTCTAATCTATGATTAGCTTTTTATGGGATATGTGGTACAGTCTTTTTTCACTTCTTGCTCAGGCTCCCTCGACTCTTCTGCTGAGACATCAATGACCCATAGTGCTGTCTCCTGTACTCACACACAACTCAACAACTTCACTGCCATTGCTCCCATTTTTGAGCTTGTTGTTGATTACTGAATTCCTAATGAAATCTGTGTTTTATATCAAATTGCAAGTTCAATATTAAATCTAAGAAAATTCAGTTTACTGGCAGCTGACATCAGCCAACATTTAGACGTCAAATTCAGGAACGGTTAAAAGCTTCGAAACTGGAAGACTGATGTGCAAAGTTGCTTTCATGATCAGGGTCGTTTGCACCAGATTTACCGCATACTGGCTTCCTAATTTTTTTATATGAACGAAGTAGTAGCCTGCTTTTAATAACATGTCGAAAAGATGACTGAACAACTGTTTCTTTTTTGTTTCGAAATCAGAAAGTTTCCCCTTTCTGGTGAAGGAGATCGAGGATGGCTACTCTGGGCACGGAGAGTTTCAGGAGTGGGACTCCAACTCAGACACCAGAGGGGAACGTGGTGATGAACTTCAGTTTTGATGGATATCCACTGGAAGAGGATGAGATCCAGATCAAGGAGAGGAAGAGGCAAGGCAGCGGGATGTCCATAGTCAATGAACCAGGTGATGTGGCATCTGTAAATATGTATTTGCACATTAATTCCTTTACTTACCCCACTTCACTCTTTTATGTACCAGCAGACTTACTGTGCTCATGCCAGTGGTTGTTCTTTAGGTGCAAGCTTTGATGATACTGGGGTGAAATCTCTCTTCCAACATCAGTGAGGTGGGAGACCTAGGCAAGGATGATAAGGACACATATGATGGAGTATCTGAAACCAGAATTGAGGGTTCTAAACTAGCTGCTAGATGAGAATACAAAGTAGAGCTGACGGTTGAACACTGAAGCTTTTTAAAAATTAAAATCCTGTCGCCAAAATATGGCCTCCAATTAGTGAGACGGGCCTGAATTTTAAAAGGGGCAGTGCCAGCTATCTGTGTTCTGGAGAGTCGGAGCGTCTAAACCCTGGAAACTGGCACGGTCAGGTGCGTATCGTAACAATCAGTCTAGGCCTGTGAGATTCTCCTTCTGATATTGGGAAGAGTGAAGTCAAATCTTCAGGAAGTGAATACAAATATCAGCCAATAGCAATGCATATGTTAAATGCCGGTGACAGGACAAATATTCATCCCGCTAGTGCTGATTATTGGGAAAGTCTCACCCCAGGGCCTTTCATTACAGCTCTTTGTGATCACACTCACAAGCTAACCTCCCTTCACTCCATCACCTCACAGCTTCCTTACCATGGCTTAACATTATATCTACACAATCACCCCGAGGTTTGATTCCCAGATCAAGTTGACCAGTTGTATCTCCACTTTCACCTTTCACGTGTTGGCTTGTTAAAGAATGGGGCCTAGCTACTTTTACCTTCGTCTCTCTCTCTCTCTTCCTGAGGCTCTGTACCTTTTCAAATCTTTCCCCAGTTGTAAAAGCTTTGTCAAAAACCCATCTCTTTGATCAAACCCCTTAAACTGTCTCCTCTTTCTCCTGATGAGAGGTAGCTGGAATTCATGTAATGTCATCGCTGCTCCTGGATTTGTTAATTTAACGGAGCAGATTTGAAAAGCTAGAGGCAAAAATATGTTTGAAAATTAACGATGAAACATTAATCTTTAATACCCATACAGATAAATTAGCCTTGTGTCTAAATCACTCATTTGCATAGATTAAATTAGGAAAGTGGTTTCATCAAGCTTGTTCACACCACTGAGGTCTTGAAAGAAGCAAACCGATCTTCCTTTCTAAATATGTAAAAACATATTTTCCACATACAACACCTTCTGACATTTTGGGACCATTCATTCGAGGATTACCAGACAAGTGAGAGAACCAATTTCTTTTCACGCCTTTGTGCTATTTACCATCATTGCTTTTCTCAAGCTAATGATTTTTTTGCATCAATCTTTTCAACAAATGTAAGGCATGAGATTTCTTTCTGGACCACATGTTATTTAGGTGCTGCCATTACGGTTACTGCTCGTTAGCCACAGGCGTTTGGGGGAGCAATGAAGGTTCTCCATCTCTGCATGTCCATAATGTCGCACATAAATAAAGAAGGATTCTTCATTGCTGTTTCTGTAAGTTATTTTTGACTAGTCAGGGTTGTTAGCCCGGAGTTGAACCCTTGACCTGGACTACTCTTAGCTTGGTCTCTACTCTTTGCCCTGTTTGGCATGGGTGACCCTACCAAGAGCCAAAGCACAAGGCCCTGACTCCAGCCAACATGGCTCTCCAGGTCATTAAGGTACGCAAGATTCCAAACCCTACGACAGGGCTGAGGTTTTCTTGGAGGCTATTTACTTGCACAAATATAGCACCTGTGTAAGCCTGCATGTTTATGGCTGCTGCTGATGTGTGAGTATTCCCAGCTAATGCATACAGTTTTGGTGGCAGTGAGTGTGGAAGTGTGACTGGATGCCAGTGCAACAAGGTAAAACATTGCTGCTCTATTTCATGGCCTCCTTTTAATCTCAGGCAATGGAACATAACCCATATGGTCCTGCAAAGCCCCCAGCAGGATCAACAATTATCTTTAAGTGTAGTTCTTGGTATACTTCCCAGAAGTGTTGAACAAGGAAGAAGGGCATATCTGCCAAGGGTGACCGAAGAGCAATACTCTTAAGGAGACCTCAATAAGAGGCAATATCCAATGAACTAACATGAAATGTATCACCTTCTGAACATTGCTGATCATGCCAGCGTTTATTAGTTTTTATTTTATTGAGATACATCATGGAGTAGGTCTTCCAGCCCTTCAAGCCATGCTGCCACCCTAGCCTAATCACTTTATACTTTATACTTTATTGTCGTCAAACAATTGATACTAGAATGTACAATCATCACAGCGATATTTGATTCTGTGCTTCCCACTCCCTAGATTACAAATCGATAGTAAATATTAAAAATTTAAATTATAAATCATAAATAGAAATTAGAAAAATGGGAAGTAAGGTAGTGCAAGAAAACCGAGAGGCAGTTCAGGATATTTGGAGGGTACGGCCCAGATCCGGGTCAGGATCCGTTCAGCAGTCTTATCACAGTTGGAAAGAAGCTGTTCCCAAATCTGGCTGTACGAGTCTTCAAGCTCCTGAGCCTTCTCCCGGAGGGAAGAGGGACGAAAAGTGTGTTGGCTGGGTGGGTCGTGTCCTTGATTATCCTGGCAGCACTGCTCCGACAGCGTGCGGTGTAAAATGAGTCCAAGGACGGAAGATTGGTTTGTGTGATGTGCTGCGCCGTGTTCACGATCTTCTGCAGCTTCTTCCGGTCTTAGACAGGACAACTTCTATACCAGGTTGTGATGCACGCTAGAAGAATGCTTTCTACGGTGCATTTATAAAAATTAGTGAGGGTTTTAGGGGACAGGCCAAATTCTTTTAGTTTTCTCAGGAAGTAAAGGCACTGGTGGGCCTTCTTAGCAGTAGACTCTGCTTGGTTGGACCAAGTCAGGTCATCTGTGATATTGACCCCGAGGAACTTAAAGCTTTTGGCCTGTTCCACTTGCGCACCACCGATGTAAATTGGGTCGTGCGGTCCGCTACTCCTTCTGAAGTCAACAACCAATTCCTTCGTCTTGCTGACATTAAGGGATAGGTTATTGTCTTCGCACCATGCCACCAGGTTCTTAATTTCCTCTCTGTACTCAAACTCATCATTACCTGAGATACGGCCGACAATTGTTGTGTCATCGGCAAACTTATATTGATGGAAACTTGGCTACACAATCATGGGTGTACAGTGAGTACAGTAGGGGGCTGAGTACACAGCCTTGTGGGGCACCGGTACTCAGTGTGATTGTAGAGGAGAGCTTGTCCCCTATTTTTACAGCCTGGGTCCTGTCTGTGAGGAAGTTGAAGATCCAGCTGCAGATCTGAGTGCTAAGGCCCAGGTTCTGGAGCTTAGGAATCAGTTTATTTGGAATGATGGTGTTAAAGGCAGAGCTGTAGTCAATGAAAAGGAGCCTTACATATGTGTCTTTATTCTCCAGGTGTTCCAAGGAGGAATGTAGGGCCAGAGAGATGGCATCTGCCATTGACCTGTTGCTCTAGTAGGCGAATTGCAAAGCGTCGAGGTTGACCGGTAGGCTGTGGTTGATGTGTGCCATAACCAATCGCTCGAAGCACTTCATAGCAATTGATGTCAGAGCCACAGGTCGATAGTCATTCAGGCATGCCACCTTGCTCTTCTTCGGCACTGGGATTATCGTTGCCTTCTTAAAACACGAGGGGATCTTAGACTGAAGCAAGGAGCAGTTGAAGATGTCAGCAAACACTCCAGCTAGCTCGCTTGCAGGCCCAGAGAACCCGTACTGGGACACCATCTGGGCCCGTCGCCTTCCTTGGACTTATCTTCAGGAAGGCCCTTCTAATGTCCTCCTCGGTGACAATGAATCTCGATGCCACCAGGTCCGGTTCATCAGGAGGGAGCAGGACGCTCCTCTTCTGTTCGAATCTTGCGTAGAATACATTTAAGTTTGTCAGGAAGAGAAACGCCACAGTTATTGATACTCCCAGCCTTTTCTTTGCACCCAGTGATCTCATTTAGACCCTGCCATAGTCTACTGGCATCCCTCTGGTTAGCCTGGGCTTCCAACTTGGCTCGATGTTGCCTCTTGGCGCCCTTAATGGCTTTCCGGAGTTCACGCCTGGATTCCGTGTAGCGACTGGTATCCCCGGACCTAAAAGCCACAGCTCTAGCCTTCAAAAGGGACTTGACCTCATAATTCATCCAAGGTTTCCGGTTAGGGAATACCCGGATCATCTTGCAAGGCACACAGTCCTCCATGCATTTCCAAATAAAGTCCGTGTCAGCTGAGGCATACTCATTGAGGTTAGCTGCTGAGTCCTTGAATACTAACCAGTCCACCGATTCAAAGCAGTCACGGAGGACCTCATCTGTTTCCTCCGTCCAATGCGACACCGTGATCTCTCGCTTCAGTTTCTGTTTGTAAGCCAGGAGGAGGAGTACGGCCTGATGGTCCGATTTTCCGAAGTGAGGTCGTGGGACAGAATGGTAGGCATCCTTGACTGCTGTGTAGCAGTGATCAAGTATACCCGGGCCTCATGGGAGAATTTACAATGACCAATTAACCTACCAACCCCGCAGTATGTCTTTGGACTGTGGGGAGGAACCGGAGCCCCTGCAGGAAGCCCATGTGGTTACGGGGAGAACATATAAACGCCTTACAGGCAGCTGCGAGAATTGAACCCAGACCGCTGGTTCTGTAAAGTGTTGTGCTAACCACTACCCTTACCTAGCTCCTGAGTTGGCCATTGGCCAAGATTTGGTAACGGTGGCAGATTTCTTTCTCTGAAGGACATTTAGTGAACCAGGTGGGATTTTAAACAACAATCTGCCACTGAGACCATTTCTACACAAATCAACGTTCATTTTAAACACAAAATAATCTGCAGATGCTGTGATCAAAGGAACACTTTCAGTACGCTGGATGAACTCAGCAGGTGGGGCAGCATCAATTAGAAACGATGAGTCGACGTTTCAGGCCGGAACCCTTCGTCAGGACTGAAGAATGAAAGATGGGGAAGGATTTGAAGAATGCTTGTAGCTTCAGCTGAAAGGCCAGTAATTTGAAAGACAAAGGGGTAGGGGAGGGGAAGCATTGACGTCATAGCCCTGAAAACAATGGGTAGTGGAAGAAGGAGGCGGAACCATGAGGGAGCTGGGGGAGGGGTAGAGTGAAATAGGGACAGGGGAAGGGAGGGGGAGGGAATTACCGGAAGTTGGAGAATTCTATGTTCGTACCAAGGGGCTGGAGACTACCTAGACGGTATATGAGGTGTTGCTCCTCCAACCTGAGTTTAGCCTCATCATGGCAGTAGAGGAGGCCATGTATGGACATATCTGAATGGGAATGGGAAGCAGAGTTGAAGTGGGTGGCTACCGGGAGATCCTGTCTGTTGTGGCGGAGTGGAGGTGCTCAATGAAGCGGTCCCCCAGTCTGTGTCGGGTTTTACCGATGTGAAATCAACATTCATTTAATTGTTTAAATTTAAACTTGCCAGTGGCCACTGTCGGACTTGTAGATCAACAGCCTAGAAAGCTGGCTGCTGGTCCGCTCATTTTAGCCACTTCATCCCATACACCAAAGCTTGTTCCACCACTGCCAGCCCAGGTTCCAGGGTCTGACTGAAGAAAGGAGGGAGGCTGAGTGGTGAGTTTGTTGGAGGGGAGGTTTGTTTTCAGTGAGGGGGTGTGGTGTGTAGATTAAGGGCCTGCCCCATTGGCTAATTAAATCAAAAATAATGGCTGGATAAGGAGGAAGGACTCAAAATGAAGTTCTGCTGTCATCTATTGTTCCATGCCCACGATTGGCTAAACAATAGCCACCCCATGGATGGAGACCACCGCCTTTGATGTGACTGACCCACCCATCTGGGTTGCTGCTGCTACCTCTACTTGTGCATTACATTAATCTATCAAAGCAAGACAAGTGAGGATCTTTACTAGAGCATGGTGCAGACTACACTCTCTTCAGGTCAGGCAGAAGCCGCAACGAGAGCAGGCCCTTTGGGGTGGCCTTCATGATCAAAACCACCATCGTCAATAAGCTTCAAAGCCAACTGATCCGACACTCAGATTGACTTATGTTCCTGCGACTCCCGCTGCAAGACAACCAATTTGTCACCTTTGTGAACACCTGTGCCCTCACACTGCAAGCAGACCCTGCTGTCAAAGAGATGTTCTATAGGGAGCTGAAGTCCCTCCTATTGGAAACATGTAAGGCGGACAAGATGATTGTCCTAGGCGACGTCAATGCCAGGGTGGGTAGAGATGTCAAGGTATGGCCGGGAGTCTTCGGTCGTCATGGTATCAGAAACTGCAACGACAATGGGAGGATGCTCCTGGAGTTCAGCACAGAATTAGACCCTTATAACTTTTGTACCCTGGGGAAAATACACACTCAGGACTACAAATACTTTTTCGGGTCTTTAATTCCTTTATCCGTTTTAGATGTTTTGATGCAGAAAGAGGGTATCGAAATAAAAATAACAAACTGATTTTAAAAAAAATACAGTTCCTGCTATTATAATCTCAGCTTAGTTTTGGTCCACACCCTTGTATCAACTAGTTACGAATGTAGGACGGAAATAAACAAAATATGCAAAACCAATATGGCAGTGGCAATTCTTTAAAAAAAACAATACAAACAACATTAGAATCCCACCAACCCTGTACCTTATACAGAACAACAAAAATATAAATAAATGCACCTCATCTTAACCACACATGTGCTTAACTCTCAGACATGTACAGGCTAGACCCTGAAACGAGTTCTCCTCACTCACGCTACTAGGCCGATAAGGAACTTTGCACAACTACGCTATCCAGCGCTGATACCTTACTCGCAAAAATCTAAAGCATCCACATATAAGACATGCCAAATTACCGATATTCTAGACTTACAAACAACTATGAAGGAATCTACATGGATATTATCAAATATTATTGACCCTTCCTCATAATACGACCAGTACTCAACGTTTTTTCTAGAACGTGGTAACTCTTCTTTCTCCTCTGCACGTGCATAATGATGCCACCGTTTTCTCTTAAAGGCACAGGCAGCTATTTTAGCATTACCAGGGTGAAGACATAAGTGCACTTTAACAATAAGAAGTAATATTCAACGATCACCTGGCTACCTTACACATACACTGTTTTAACAGAAAGCCAGATTCAAGATGACCTGGAGACATGCTCGATACGAACACCAGCAGCCCCCCCCCCCCCCGGACTACATCCTTGAGCACCAAAACGATGTGTTGGATGTTCTACACACCAAGGTCATGCTGAGCACAGACTGCAATACAGATCACATGCTGGTCAGGGCGAAAGTCAGACTGGCTATTAAGCCAGCAATAAGGAAAAGGAGACCAGGGTCAAAGATACTCCAGGTGGATAAGCTCTTTGGCCTCTGACATGTACTCCAGATTAAGCTAAGGGAGAAACTGGACAGCAAAGGCACCCCAAGCACAGACTCCAACACAGAAAAGAAATGCAAGCACCTGAGGACTGCCATCCAAGGTGTGGCTGTCAAGGTAGTTGGGTACTCCTCAAGAAGAAACAGACTGAAACACCAGAGCCAGTGTCCAATTCCATTTTAATTAATTTGCTGTTCTCTTCTGATCTAAGCAATGTCATTTATTTATTGTTAGTTTCCATATTGTAAATCTCAAGGCTACTCAGTCCTGTGTCACACTCATCATTATCAGATTTTTCATCAACAGCATGCAGATTAGTACTCTATTTGAAACTACAGCTTGACTTTTTTTTTCTTTTTTCTCTTCCCTGCGCAGTCCATTTATTTTTGCCTGCCCTTTGTATGTGCCCTACTTTGTGCATTTTCTGCAAGTATCACCTTTAAACCTGCATTGGTCTAGCGTATGTGAATATCTGCCACAATGGTAACATAATTTGTTCAGCCAGGCAGGTTTCTGTTTAGACATTGCAATTTTGTCATTGCTCGCTTTCATTTCTGTCTGAAACCCTCTGACTGTGATGATCATTGATACAGCTATTTCAACTGCTATTTTAAATGTGAGTTGTGCTTCAGTTAATAGCTGTTTTTGAAGCTTTCTTGTTGCATTCCACAAACTAAATGACCTCTCAGATCATTAAGCCAATTACTGATCTGATAATGCTCAATCTCATCAATTCGGCCACATGCACTTCCCTTTCTTATAATTCTGCTTTGAAACCTAAAGCATTCTGCAATCAACAATGGTTTTGGTTCTAAATGTTCCTGCATTACTGTCATGATATCAGCAAAGCTTATTTGGTTGGTTTGGTTGGAGCAGTCGAACTTCCAAGCAAACTGTCTGCTCTTCCACCCAATATACTCAGCAAAACTGGCACTTGCTTCTCATTGGTTATTTCATTTGTTTCAAATACTGCTTAATTTGCTCTGTATACAAAATCCAGTTATTTCTTGTGCAATCAAACTTATCTATCTTTCCAATGTAGTCAGCCGTTTCTGCTTTTTTAAATTTAAGATCATTATCATCCGGTATTCTCAGTTTATGAACCCATGAACTTTGTCCATTTTCTCCTTTTTAAAAAAAATTTGACTGTTTTCTCCTTTTCCAAAGAACATGTGCTGCTATGAAAACAAATGCGTTGTGCTTTTTTTCAACTTGAACATCTCACTACACTTGAACAGGTTAGTAGTTGTCTCAGGTTTGTTAAAAACTTTTTTGGCGCCACTATTATGTTTTGGAATTCCAAAACATAATAGTAGTTGAAAGGAAACAAGGAGCCAGGAATGCACATCTTTTTTTTGTTTTTACTTTATTGAGGCACATACATGTAGTACCCTGGTTCACACCTTTACTGTTATACTGTGTGTGTTTCATTTAGCAGCTCTGTAAGAGCAGCTGTTCTGCTTTTAGCCAGTTTGGATTATTGTTGAAGATAAGGGATGATGTGGAATGTGTGCCATCCAATTAGCGGGAAGTTTTTCTTGGTGAGGGACAATAAGGTTGGCTTAGGGCTTTTGTTCGGTGGGAGATGGAGAGAGAAGACACTGGGGAGAACTGTTCGTAGCATACGATCCGGTGGGAGACCCGTTTGTTCGAGATGAATTGTGGGCGACGTTCAGAAGGTGGTGTGTGCCTTCACATTGACCGAGGACCCAACGAGTGAGTGACAGAGAAGTTCAAGGTGAGCTGCAGCTTGTGCACATTTGACTGTTTAATTGGAATGGGCCCTTTTCTTTTTGTTATTCTTTACTGACCCTTCAGTTAAGATTCATAAATATAATTCCTTTAATCGTATGCAGTGTGCTGTCTGTTATTTCATGGCATTAATTTGTAACAGGTAGCAAATTACACAGTATCCATACAAACGGGGTTTGAGGGGGAGGGGCTCGTGCTCAATCTCACAGGTTTGACGGGGCTGGAGATTGTCTTCCCTGGACTTATGCAGCTGAGGAAACCAGAGTTTTTCACGTGTGTATGACATGGTCGCTCCATGACTTATGCCACTCACGTTTTTTACATATAACCCATAATTAATCATTTAAATGAACAAGAATGTTAAATCAAACAAAATATTTACAGTATTGCTCAAATAATACTGAAATACTAAATACACAGAATGAGAAATCTTCCATTTCTATTCGGTTTACATGTGCATCTTTCCTGCACTAAAACTGTGTTGCAACAGTGAAATTGGCATTCTGCTATCCAGAGTTTTTAATGAAAGTGAATTTTCAGGGCGGCCATTTTAGTATTCCACCTACTTTGCAAGCAGTGCTTACAACTGAACTGTGTGTCCTGATTCCTTTGCTAGTTCTCAGTGTACCCCAGATTAGTTCAGTGTGGCTCCATCGCACTTTTGCTGCAACATTCTCCTTCTTAATTTTTAACCGCTTCAATAAAAGACCTGAAGCCCATGGCCCAGAAATTCAATTGCAGAGCACATTTTCTAGGTGTGACACAACTTCAAAATCAACAGTTGAATGTGATGGGGACTTTGCAGCATGCAGACAGCATTGACAGTGTACAGGCTGCGCCTGAGAACTCACTATGTGGACAATAGCAGTGTCAATTGTCTTGCAAAAATACACTGTGTATACTTAATGAAAAGCAGACTAAAATCAGAAAATGTCCGAGAGTAGAGCTTACATGACTGCTGTGGCAGAGTCCGTTCAGAAGAAACCCAGGTACGGTAAAAGACCATAATGTGAGTTTCTATTCTTTCTGATGGGGTGAAATCTTTGTTCATTCAGTCTTTTGGGATGTGTACTCCTGGGTGGCGGGTTGGAGATATGTCTCTTCCAAAGGAGTTGTAAGGCGCTCCTTCCTTCTACTAGCCTGCAGGTCACCCTTGGGCAAGGCGTAGCGCCTAATTAGCCCCCCGCCGATCAGGGTCATGTGAAGCCATGGAAGCAGGTGGTGGATGGTCGTTTGAGCAGCTGGTTCATATCACAAGTCCCGGTTATGCAGCCACTGATGCCAGACAGACAATCTCTGAAGAGTATTGATAATGAGTGGGGTCACCCGTCTTGTAAAGATGATGTCCAGAAGAGGGTAATGGCAAACCACTTCTGTAGAGAAATTTGCCAGGAACAGTCATGGTTATGGGAAGACCGTGATCGCCCATGTCCTAACACAGCGCATACAGTAATGAGCGAATGAACCCCTATTCTACTCTACAATGCCTAATCTCACAAGACTTTCCTTCACCTTTCCAACAGTGCTTTGCCCAAGAAGAGACTTTGCTCAGATTAGTTTGCAGTTAACGTACAACTTCTAAAATTACACCTGGTTTCCGCATGGAGCTGCACAAATAGCCCATTAATTGTGCTGCTTGAACAAAGAAGTTGGGCTCAGCTGTTGCTCATTCTGACAGAAGACCTGGGGCAAGCAGGAACAGTCCTCCAACAGCACCACTTTATGCATTTTTAAGTGGGATTGAAATTTCAGGTCCAGGTACTTCAATCTTTATTTCTATATTTCTTTAAGCCAGCGCGCCCGTCTTCCCCAGACAACGTGCTTCTGTGTATCCTTCTCCAATATTATTAGGGTCACTGAAGGGCTGCAGACAGGCTTTCTGAGAATATGATTTAAATGGATTGTGTCTGCTGTGCTGGCTTTTTCAAAATCACTCTCACGGAGCCATATTATATTCACGCAGTTCTTCTATCAGGATAAGTTGTGTGACAGCTGAGCCCAATTTTTGTTCAATTATACTTGCCGGCGGAGGTCACTGTTTGTTTCTTTCATTCTACTGAGCCTGAGAGTTTCCTGAAAACAAAATGGATAAGGATCAGTTATGGGACCTTCTTAACCGTGTGCTTGCTGCTGCTCCATATGGTGCATTTAGCTACAAAGCCACAGGCATTTTGGGGCCTAGGGTGACATTAGAGACATATTTTTCCTTCCCTTCCAGACAGTGGTCAAATCGCAACCTTGCCTAGATATTAATGAAATGTTCCTTTTATTAATCTTTTAAACTTTATTTAAAGGGCACCCTCAGAATGGAGCCCAGCAGCTCCCCTGTGATCATTCGATTCAGCACATTCCACTCTTTGCTTCTTGATGACCTTTCTGAATTATTGACTTGATTCACTGCTGCTACGAGGGAGGCCAATGCTTCAGTTAAGTGTCTATTTGATGGACAGAAGCCCTAGTTCTCCAGCAGTGAATTGTCTGAGAGCTTTCTCAGCAGTCAGTCAATAGCACTGCATTATTCCATTAGGCTCAGGATAAAAGGTTGGAATCTGCTTCTAAAATCACTATCTCATATAGTTCTATTTTATTTTTTATATAGCAAACAGCATTTACAAATGCTATATGTTCTAGTCCAAATTACCTAATGACTGAGACATTGAACATTGAATTATATACATCCCTGTAAGTATGGAGCTCAATCTGGTTGGCCCCAAAAATAAGCTCAGGGCTCATGACCCTCAAGTAATTAACTTCCACTGAATGTAGTGAGTATATCAATTTTGTGCTGTCTGCTCTAATCCAAGATTAGAGCCGCACTAGATCAATTGTTCATTGGCTGACATTTCAGCAGGCTACAAGTAACACGCCCCAGAGCCCGCACCCATTGTCTTTGTTGGATTTTGCCTGCCAGTACCCTGTTGTCCTCAGCCACTGCAATCTGCGGTAAGATAGTACCTGGACTCTGTAAGAGGTTTCCCTGTATGGCCATCTGCAGCCACTATGAGACAGCTGTCTGCCACTGGTGGATGGGAAAACAAGGTCATGATATGTAGCGGTCCAGATCGAAGTCCAAGGATCGACTGGACGTCTGTTTGAGGCCCGATGGCCCGAACCCCAAGTCTTTGAATTTTTGCATGTCTGCTCAGGAAGTTGGGGCCCAGTGTCTGCGAGTCCACAAGTCTGCTGGAGGCTGGAGGCTAAAGCAGCTTGTCCTGGTGTTAGAAGATTCTGTATGTGCTTTGGGGGCGGGAGGGAAGAACAGGTCTTCTTTCACTATTAATACTTTGTTGCTTGGTGTGTTCCATTTTGCTGTCTTCTATCTTGTTCTGCCGAGCATTGTAGGCTTGCTATGCCAGAATGTGTGAACACACTTGCGGGCTGTGCCCAGCACACCCTTGGGTGTGTTGATTGTTAATGCCAAGGACACCTTTCTCTTTACGTTTTGATGTCTATGTTATAACTCTGAATCCGAATCGGAAATGAACACCTCAGATTTAAACCAGGCAGAAAAGGCAATGTATAATTTGCCACTTCCTTCACCGCTGCCACATCAGCATCCACTTGCTTTGAGGCTGGTGGCAAGGTCTTTGCTCTCAGGAGAGTGAGATTGTACCGTACACCGCAAGTACCACAAAACTTAAAGCAAACTATTACCAAGTGGAAATCTGTAACAATAACAGAAATTGCTGGAAACGCACAGCAGGGCAGGCAGCCATTGTGGAAAGAGAAACCAAGGTAATGTTTTGGGTTAGTGACTTTACATTTGAAAGCTGCTGAGCATGTCATTAATGTGGAGTATTAACCAAGTGTTCACCAATCTGTTGAGCAATTCCCGTATTTCTGTTCTTCCCAAATCTTGGCACCAATTCTGCAGCAGGGCTCTTCCAGGACTGCTCTGGGCACTGAGGCAATGTCGTAGAACAACAGTGTTTACTATGACTAGAATTCAGTGTGCATGCTGCTCAGATGTGTATTGGATGTGCACTAAAGACATCAACTGCATTATTGGTCATGTCTGTCGTGGGCTGTGGTGACTCCAGTATAGCTGGTACAGAAAACAGTTGCAGGGTGGGGGCATTATAGCTTCTGGTGGTTTACTGCAGATCAAATTACCAAAACCATTAGCTTTGGACACAGGTCAGCTGGACATTGAAGGAGTGCACACAGCAGAGCCAACATGCAATGCTTGTGAAGTGACGTGTGCAAGTAATGGCAGTCTGTGGTATGAGGAAGCCTTCAGTCCTTACTTGATCATATAATCTCTTTGACCATCATCCTCTGGGAAACAAAAATAAAATATATTCAGCTCTCTCTGAATAGGGAACGTTATTGACTTCCTTGGACACCAATGGACACCTGACTACAAATCAGTTCCAGCCTGGAAGAGGTCAAGCATTTTAAAGTTCATGGGTAAAGTAATTTTAGAAGCTCCTACCAATGAAGTCCTAGCCCTGCTCTAAGCTTTCAGTGGAAACTGTTATAGGCCTCAAATAACAGTGAGAATGCCCTTTTGAAAGAAGGACTTCTCAAAACACTATTCCTGGCTAGGTTCAAATTGGAAAATTACACCTTGAACAGTCTGTGGTCTTTCCTCCACTGACACAAGGAACTAAGCCCTTTTTAATAACCGTTCAATTTATCATTTGGGAATGGAAAATTGATGCAGTAAATATTGTAAAATTGTGTAATATATTTTATACAGTGAAAGACAGAAGGTGAATGTGCTTTATTGTATAATTACAAAAACATGAAAAATGTCATTTAGATAACCAAAGGATTGTCCATTGACCACCCTAAGCAGATTTGACTTCCTCTCCTTTTTCCAGTAGCTTGTCCTGCTTTGCATTTCCTCTGCCTCTTCTTCCAAGTGTTATATTTCAAAGTGAATGGCTCATGTGTGGGGCAACCAGTTGTGCATAGGTCTTTAGTTAGAAAATGTTCTTCCACACTCACCAAGCTCCTGTGTTCTTTCACAACTTCAACTAGCTGGAAAGAAATTAATACTTGAATCAGCAACAGAAAGATAAAAGCACAATCACTAATCTATTTATAAATCCCTAGAAATAGATCTGTGGGTGAGTCCTTCCTGCAAGTGTAGCCAACCATATACCTTCAACAGCATGGGGAATGCTTGCTCTGTATAGTTCCAGAGGGTGATCAGTGACAATATGCCAACACCTTCAGCAATATGGCATCTGGCACAATTCATTTCATTAATTTGCACGTCAGCCTGGATACAATTTAAGGGTTCTTGTAGCATCCAGATAATGGTCAACCTTTACTCTTTCTTGAGTATTGATTTAGATGAATACTGGTTTCTTGGCTTGAAAGTCTCAAGGAAGGTTCTCCAGTGCTAGCGGGGCTGACAGAGCATATGCAGTGGTGCAGGGTCTCCTCAGGCAAATGTACCACTGGATTCTGTAGGATCCCATCCTATAATCTTCTGCTCAGATGGAACAAGCACACAGCTGTGATTCTACATGACTCTGTGAGTACTGAATGCGATAGCTTAGTATCATTTGCAGCAGACTGATGAAAATCCCTGAGTTTCACTTCATGGCAAAATATTGATTAGCCATCGACTCCTTGTGGGTTGGAATTTTATCAGCTGTGTCACAATAATAGGAATTTATTTGTTTATGTCTTGCCTCCCATGTCCTTTGAAAGTTAGCTGGCTGCTGTGTGGCTGGCTGGCTGTTGTCCACAGATGGATGCCAGACCGTCTGGAGTTCTCACCTTCACCAGCTGCTACAATGTGGGGTGTGGTGCTGAGAGGCTTGTGGCCTACCCCTGCGGTGGTGATGAAAATGCAGCACTTTGCACAGAGCTGCAATAGCGCACCAGCCTGCACAGCATAGAGAATTCAGAGACTTCAGAACACGTTCTCCTCTTGTGGCATAGAAGCACCACAGTCTGAGGCTTTCAAACTGGAACCTTAGTTCACATTTATTTTAAGCAACTCGCCTGAAAAGTGATTTACCCCACCAGCTTCCAGGTTAGATTATTTCCAGGCCAAACAGCAACTGTGAGTAAATTTGCCCATTGCTTTCGCAAATGAATCACCTTAGTGCAGCAAGTCACACTGAACAATTGATCAGCCAGTCCACTGACTGGGCTCAGACACAAAGGAGAGCACTGTGCATTGGTCCTCAGGCAGTCCCTCATCACTACGGCAGCTACTACCACCACTAGACTATGATTGCCCTGGGGAATGTTCTTTAAGTGCCGACTCTGTTCCCAGCAGTCACCGTGGTAATGATTTGTGAGGTGGAAGCTCTGTGAGCAGTACATGATGGAAATCAGACTGGAATGGGGGTGTAAAGTGCCATTGTGCTGCACTTTATTGATTTTTATAAAATTGTGCAAATTTCTTGGGGAGCTCTAAGTATGTATAAGCACATTTTGAGCAGTCCATTAGAGGATTAGAAACCCACTTCTCGGCTTGGAAATCGCAAGGAAAATTCTCTAGTGCTGGCCAGATGATAGGACTTTCACAGTAATGTGAGGCACCTTCAGAGAGTGTATCATCAAACTCATTGTATAACTTTCTGCTTAAGTGACCCATCGCCATTCTGTGATGGGCTCCCTGCTAACTCAGCTTCCCACTTAGAATGTGGAATTTGCTCTAACTATTAACACTGAAATGAATCTCTCATCCAGCCTGCCTCTTCAAGCTGTGACTGCTGCGTCTATGGAAGAACGCCCCAGGAACTATGTTGCTGATCCACACAGATCTGGAAGATCCCAGAACAATCCTGGTCTGATTTAAGTGGAGCATATAATTCCACTAGTTGCCCAAGGGCCAACTACCAAATTCCCACCAGTCCAAATCAGGCTGAGAGAGTGTGAAGATTGTGCAGAGAATAACATCCATATTTACAGTTGACAACCCCCAGTGCCCCAACCTTAATCTTTAAAGACTAGAGCTTGCATTGTGTTTTAATTACTTTTCATTGTTGTCTTTACAACACAGATGTTGAGTCACAGCCCAAGGATAGCTATCATGGCATCTACTTTGCAATGCTTCTGGCTGGAGTTGGATTCCTACTGCCTTACAACAGCTTCATCACGGATGTAGATTATCTACACCAAAAATATCCAGGTACAGTTCTTATGAGGGAATGGGTGAAACATTAAGATGACCAGTGCAATTAACCCTAGGTTTAAAGTCACCAGATACCAGGAAGGCAGATGCTTGGATCTCATTTGATCTCAGCCAGTGGATTTCCAATAACATCATTCCTAAGGATTCCTGCTCTAGTATCTCCTGTGGAAATTGGTGGTACAGATTTATGGCTGGGGATAAAGAAAGGATAGTCTGTCCCGATGCACCTTTAAAAACACTATTGAAGATGCAGAAGCAAACATTGAAATTTACTGCATGCGTAGAAGCATGTGAAAGATTGAAGCCTCTTAAAGCACTCCACATACCTTAAAACAGCCAGAAATGGCCAGTTGTTGCAGCTGTATACCCATTTGCACTGAGCTAACTCCAAGGGTTATGCGGAGCTACTGTTAGTCCAGAGTTTATTGAGTAACTTCTGTCATTACATTCTGTTGCTCGACTCTGTTAAATCTAATACTGCGGCCTCTTCTGCTGTTGTTCCCCACAATAATAACCAATTATTTTTTATTGCTTAATTTTTTTTAGCATTTTGTAAGTGATTTCAAATTATTTTAGGATGTATATTTTACAAACTTAAATTAATTACATCAATCTACTAATCTCTTACTAGCTCTTCTTTCAGTTAGTCCTGACGAAGGGTCTCGGCCCAAAACGTCGACTGTACCTCTTCCTAGAGATGCTGCCTGGCCTGCTGCGTTCACCAGCAACTTTGATGTGCGTGGCTTGAATTTCCAGCATCTGCAGATTTCCTCATGTTTGCGTTAATTGCATCATGTTTAATTAAGAAGTTAAATTTCTTGACAGGAGGTGAAGTTCTACCTCCAGCTTTGCCTTCTGTCAAAGCTGTTGAGGTGTTCTAGGCTGGATCCGCAGGCCTACTCTGTTGAAGGTGTACCCACAGTTGAGGCCTTGTGCCTGTCAACTCTTGTCTCAGCCAGGGACCACTAGCCTCCATGGCAGACATCCCACCTCTCCCGGAAGTTCTGGGAGTCTCCCGCATATTGATAGTGGCTTCCTGATGCCCACAAGTTATGTACAATATCCTGGAAATCGATTTTTTTTTGAGAGCGAGTGAGCAAGAGAGCGAGAGAGAGAGAGCAAGAGAGAGCATGAACGAGAGAGAGAGAGAGAGAGAGAGAGAGAGAGAGAGCGCCATGGCAGAGTGTTCCAACTAAAAGAAAATATAAAACGTACGTCACCCCAGACCACACTAAAGTGTACCCCTGCCTAATAGGGGTCAAAAATAATGACAGTGTTGCTCACTGCACTGTTTGCAACAGTGACTTTTCTATTGCCCATGGTGGGTTAAGACTGTAAAAGGCATGTTGAAGTGAGTTTAACAGGTGTCATTCATTCATTAGCATAGCTAATGTTATTTAAACTAGCTGGCTACTTGCTAAGGAGCTACTCTATTGCAGACATCCCAACTCTCCCGAAAGTCTCCCGCAAATTGATGGAACTACCTCCCTGAAATGAGTTTTTGCAGGGTGGGATGTCTGCCATGGGCCCAGTCAAGTACACACCTTTCGCAGGTTAACGCAAGAGGTGAGGGGAGCTTGGGCAGTAGTTAATGTGACAGCCCAGATCCTGCAAGGTTTGGCTCAATTAACAGTCTAGGTTTAATAAAGACACTCATAGTGTAATGTTTTTGGGCCAAGGAGAAATAAACATCTCTCTCTCTCTTTCTCTTCCTTTCTTCTTTACTCTCTTTGAAATTTTAGTCTTTATTTTTCTCCATTTCATCCAAATCATCAAATGTTTTTTGAAGTATTATGAATAATGAAGTTTGCACACAAGGGAAACACTGTAGCTACTGCCTGTGATTTCTGTTTTTGGGGCATTTATTTATTTACTTTATTTCATTTTGTTTAGAGCTACAGCGCAGAATAGGCCCTTCCAGTCCTTCGGGACGCGCCACCAGCGACCCACCGATTTAATCCAAGCCTAATCAATTTCCAATTTCCAATTAACCTATCAACCTTTGGACTGTGGGGGGAAACTGGAGCACCCGGAGGAAACCCATGCCGCCCTGGAGAGGACGTACAAACTCCTTACAGACAACATCGGAAATGAACTCCGGACCCTGCGCCCCGAGCTGTAGTAGCATCATGCTAACCACTGTGCTTTGTGATGCCCCCAGCTGCAGATGGGCATTTTACAACTGCGATATATATATATGTTTTGTCTTGCAGGAACATCCATTGTATTTGACATGAGTCTCACTTACATCCTTGTAGCTCTGATTGCTGTGATTTTAAACAACGCATTGGTGGAGCTACTCAGTTTGCATACCCGCATTACTGTTGGTAAGTGCAGGGGTTTAAAGAACATCACAGTTTGCCAAGGGTAAGTTGTTTCTTATGTCTTAAACTAGAATGCAGAGGTTTGTAAGATACACTGAATAATTAACCCAGACAATGAAGAAATTGCTATTAAATGGTTAATTGACTCACTTTATATTAACCCCTTCCTAAGTCGTTTAAGTAAAGCTGCTGGGTAGAATGGAGAGTTTATAGGTGCAGATAAGTTCAAAGCTTTCTAGGCTAGTGGGCTACTGAGCCTTCAGCATTCTATCTCACAGAATAATTCTCTGATACTCTCTCAGCCAGACTGATCTGCCTTGAAATTCCCTTGAGACACTTCGTTGTTTTGAGGAGCTGCGTTTGATGGTAATGCACTGCTGAAGCACAACATGTTTAGAGTTTTAATATCGGTCCCAATCATTTTTTTAAAAATTGCATACATCCACTTCCCATCCCTTTGAAGATGTCCCATAACGGTATGATGACAATGAAGTACTTACTTAAGTATAAGTTCAGCTATATATGGTAGTAATTTTTTGCACAAAGCTAGATTCCATATATATCAATGTGACAATTACATCAGTGTGCAGTGCTCCAGTTGGACTGAACCTCAGGAAATGACTTCACCATATGCATCCCAGACCTGAAAATTGCTTCAGAATGTTAGAATGCCCAAACAGAACCATAAGTAGGCCATTATAACTTAGGCCTATTGCATATGGTCCAACATCCAGCACTTTTTTCTTGTACTAACCCCATAACCTTCAATGTTCTAAGTATCAAAAATTTTTGAATACAAGCTGAGTCTCCAGAGCCTCTGGGCTTAATTTCTCCTCTGATGTCAGATCCAGTATCCCAAGAAGCAACTTTGTAAATCTTTGTTCCTTTTTCTCCATTGCACGTGTATCCTTGCTTGGTAGGGGAACCAGAGCAGGCGCAATGCTGTGATCAGCTCATGCGACAGAATCCAATAACGAAAGTAGAAAAAGCTCTGAGTGATACTCTGTGAAGCTGCCGTTGTCCTTACAGAACTCTGGGTTAATCACAGCTTCAATTGTCTTGTTGATGACAGGTTACCTGTTTGCTTTGGGTCCTCTTATGTTCGTGAGTGTCTTTGATGTTTGGCTGGAACTGTTCACTCTACAGCAGGCTTATGGCATCAACTTGGCAGCAGTGGGGATTGTGGCTTTTGGCTGTACAGGTAAGGGTTCCTTCCAGCACTTGTTTGAGTGTCATACACAACGTTTCTTCATCATCCTGCCCATGCATGGAAAAATTCTCCTTTTTTCTCTTTCAACCTCCCCCTCCTCCCTCCTCTGCATCCTGACCTTCTCTTCCCCAATCATTACTGCCATTCATCACCAAAACATTGTTCCTCCTCTCCTGGCCTTAGCAGGGAAGCAGTGGGCACTGTACAATAACTCGCCAAGGTTAAAGTCACATTGAAATATTTCTTGCAATATTATTCCTATTTCTTTCCTTTATTTATGAGTGCTTTCATTTCAGTTTTGGCTGAGACATCATGTCTATGTGCGTGGGTGGCACTGTGCTTGTCAATCATCGTAACCTTTGCAATGTTGTGACAAAGAGATACCATATTTTCAAAGTAATTGTTGTCACCGATAATAAAATAACTAAAATAACGAGGCCCTGAACACACACAATCTTATTCTCAAGCATACCTTTTACTTACTTGTGCACAAGGAGAACAGCATGGACCCCTGAAACCCACACTGTTCTCTAGTCCAAACAGAAAACTTTTATACAGAATTGGCTTATCGGTTATGGATACTAACTATTGTAAATTGTACGCGTTTAGTTACTCGCAATGTCAATGGCTGTTCACAATAGAGGTGTTAAAGTCAATCAAAACTTTAAGCGGACAGCTGATGATATTTTGAAATTAGCAAAGACAACAGAGCCATAGTTTTTCGGTATCTTTCATATCCTTATGTTATCTTGTCTGTCTCAGGCACCCCATGTTGTGTTGTGTTTTAGGAAGACATTTCTGACCTCACTCATTTGGCTTGAGTACATACCGCTGCAGTCGTCTGTAGTAAGCAGAGATTTCTCTTGCGGTTTCACCTCAAAGGCCTCGCTTGACTAAAGCTGCCCCAGGTTATCGTTGTCTTTACTGCAATTTCCACAATATTTGTGCTGTGTGACTTACGTGCCACTAAACAAACCTCTGACAACATTGCACAGGAGAGTTTCATTCTTCAGGGACTTCATTGTGGAAAAATAGAAAAATTAGAAAAAGAACAGATCAATGGCCGGTCAACGTTGATCTGTATTTCTACTTGTACTCAATGCTGAGAATGGAAGCTGAGGGGCAAGGCAAAAGGTGTGTGGTGGGGTCACAACTCAGCTGTCAGAAGAACTTTTATTGGATTCTTGGTAGCAGAGAGGCAGATGACCAGATGCGTTGACAGGAAAATGAGGGAAACAGAATAACCTTTTGCCCACCTCCACTAACCACATTTGTCCATATAAAGACCATTTCTCTTTATGCCTTGCCTTTTTAAGTATCTGTCTAATGTCTCATAAACATAGTAAATGTATCTGATTCCATTGCCTCCTCAGATATCAACTATTCACTGTGTATTAAACTCTCCTCAGATACCCTTTAAGACTCCTTCCTATTAAACCTGTGCCCTCTAATTTTTGAAATTGAAATTTTTGGTATTTCAAAGAATGCAGTTTGTAGGTTATTTAGCTACTGTAAATGTCACCAATGAGTAGTAGGGTTTCGGGAGAGCTGAGGGTAATATCTGGAGAATAAAATGGAGTTGGTTTAGGATTAGTGTAAATTGGTGCTTAATGCTCTCAGTGACATTATAAAAACAAAAAAGAGGCTGCAGATACCATAAACCTGAAACAAAAAAAAACAGAAAATGCTGAAATCAGGTAAAGCATCATTAGTGGAAAGAGAAACAGAGTTAATGTTTCAGGCCCGAGAACCTTTGTCAGAATTTGAAAGTGAGAAAACCAATAGGAAGAGAGAGAAAGTGATAGGTTTGGGTAGGACAAGAGAATTATCTCTGACAGGGCGATACCGAAGGAGATAGAGTCAGGTTTATGTTTTCTTTATCTGTGTTGTTGGTTGTGGGTCATATCCGACGATGACAAGAAACCTGCGCGGGAGCGTTTTTGAGGTGGAAAAGCCGTTGCACTCTCTCGACCGCAGAAGTCTGGGTCCAGTGGTACAAGTAGTCTGTTGCTAATCGCAGAGCTTTAGGACATGCACAGAGAGAAAAGCAGAGCCAACATCACAGAAATATCCAGTTCTGGGAGAGGCAGGAGAAAACTGAGCAATCTAAAGATGAAGTATTTGAGATTGAGCCCAAAAGGCTGCAATGTTTCCAGAAACAAGATGTGTTGTTTTTCAATAGGTTTCAATAGGTACATTTAATGTCAGATAAATGTATACAATATCCACCCTGAAATTCTTTTTCTTTGCAAGGCTCTTCCTCGGCCTTGCATTGGGTCTCATCATAACAGTGAAGAAGACACAGATAGGTTGGTGTGAGGGGGAAATAAAGTGGCAGACGGCTGGAAACTATGAATGCTGACTAAAACCAATCTGTGTTAGCTTTCCCCATTGTAAGAGACATCACATTATGAATATGCTATAACCTTATGACTTGAGTTTAAATTCTCCCCTGAGTATCCCAGATGAGATGAAAGAGACATACGGGCTGCATTTCTAATCTTCCATATATGGTGCTTTGGATATAGGAGACTGGTTGGAGTAGCTCCATCTCTATTTAATCCACTGCCCTTGCAAGAAGCACACCACCCACCACTCACAACTCTGCTTGTGAGCAAATAAGCTACTTCATTTGGCAACTAATGTTATGTATTTCCTTTCTTTTGCATGAAGTGCAGCAATCGAGTTTCTATGGCTACACGGGGATGCTGCCCAAACGATACACCCAAGGGGTGATGACTGGTGAAAGTGAGTAATTAAATCTCCTGTTTTCAGTTTTGAAAGGAACCCCACCATTTGCGGATGTTAAATATATTACTAGAAACAATACTTATTTTAAAATAAAGCAGATTACTTTTTCTATTTCTAATACTGTCATTTCTACTTTAATATAGTGTACTCAGAATTAATAAGGTTCTATCACCATCTGTTAGGAATGCTAACACTGGGGAGATGTATTCCTGGAGTTATCTCCACATGACCATTTGCCTCCAATCCCACTGCAGCAATCTAACACATGCCTTCGTTCCCTTGATACCGAATAAATACAACTAGTCAAAGGAAATGAAAAGCTCAGAGCCCAGATTTTCATGTATTTCCAGCTTTTCTTGTGGGCCGCATGTGTCAAGGAGTTGAACCTTTAGATCCAGAATTCTCCACAGCGGTCCTGGGGGGTTGGCAGTCTTTGACAGTAATTCCATCAGGTTCTGTTCTGGCTGTAAAACTGCATGAATAGGAATGGCAATGACCAGCTAGATGGAGAGGCTGGCTTTGTGCTATCCACGGCCAGACCTAAATTCCCCTGTTTACAGTGAACATCTTCACATACAGTGGCTTGCATTTGTGAAGAATTCATTTTAAAGTTCTTTGGATAAATTAATTATTTCTTTAGCAAGGAAGGCTGTCAAAGAATACAAAAGGATATAGTTGGAAAACTTGCAGCAGAAATCACAAATAGAGTTTAATCTATACAAGTGTGTGGTGATGCATTTTGTGATGTCAAGAGTAAGAGAAGATATAAGACAATGTGAGCATTAATAAATGGAAGGACCTCGAAGTGACATAGCTCTCCTGAGTGGCAACACAAGTGGGGTAAAAGGTGCATGGCATTCTTGGGCCTCAATGCCCATGGTGTTGGGTACAAAAGATAGGAAGCCACATTGTAGCCGTATAAAACATTGGAGCATTGTGGTCACCACACTGTAGAAAGCATGTAGAGGTTTTGGAGAAGATGCAGGAGGGGTTCATCAGAATCTTGCCTGGACTGGACTGCACTGGCTGTTGGACTGAATTGGATTGTTTTCTCTGGAGTGTCAGAGACTGAGGGGTGACCTGTTAGAAGTATATAAAATAATGAGAAGATAGATAGGAACATAGGAAACCTACAGCACAATACAGGCCCTTCAGCCCACAATGCTGTGTCGAACATGTCCTTACCTCAGAAATTACCTAGGGTTTCCCATAGCCCTCTATTTTTCTGAGCTCCATGTTCCTGCCCAGGAGTCTCTTAAAAGACCCTATTGTATCCATCTCTACCACCGTTGCCGGCAGCCCATTCCACACATTCACCACTCTCTGCATAAAAAACTTACCCCTGACATCTCCTCTATACCTTCTTCTAAGCACCTTAAAACTGTGCCCTCTTGTGCTAGCTATTTCAGCCCTGAGAAAAAGCCTATGACTATCCACATGATCAATGTCTCTCATCATCTTGTACACCTCTATCGGGTCACCTCTCATCCTTCGTCGCTCCAAGGAGAAAAGGCCAAGTTCACACAACCTATTCTCATAAGGCATGCTCCCCAATCCAGGCAACATCCTTGTGAATCTCCTCTGTACCCTTTCTATGGTTTCTACATTCTTCCTATAGTGAGGCGACCAGAACTGAGCACAGTACTCCAAGTGGGGTCGGACCAGGGTCCTATATAGCTGCAACATTACCTTTCGGCTCCTAAACTCAATCCCATGATTGATGAAGGCCAATGCACCGTATGCCTTCTTAACCACAGAGCCAACCTGTACAGCAGCTTTGAGTGTCCTATGGACTCAGATCGCTCTGATTCTCCAAACTGCCAAGAGTCTTACCTTTAATACTATGTTCTGCCATCATATTTGACCTACCAAAATGAACTACCTCACACTTATCTGGGTTGAACTCCATCTGCCACTTCTTTGCCCAGTTTTGCATTCTATCAATGTCCCGCTGTAACCTCTGACAGCCCTCCACACTATCCACAACACACCCAACCTTTGTGTCATCAGAAAGTTTACTAACCCATCCCTCCACTTCTTCATCCAGGTCATTTATAAAAATTACAAAGAGAAGGGGTCCCAGAACAGATCCCTGAGGCATACTACTGGTGACCGACCTCCATGCAAAATATGACCCATCTATAACCACTTTGCCTTCTGCGGGCAAGCCAGTTCCAGATCCACAAAGCAATGTCCCCTTGGATCCCATGCCTCCTTACTTTCTTAATAAGCCTTGCATGAAGTACCTTATCAAATGCCTTGCTGAAATCTATATACACTACATCCACTGCTCTACCTTCATCAATGTGTTTAGTCACATACCCAAAAAATTTAATCAGGCTTGTAAGGTACAATCTGCTTTTCACAAAGCCATGGTGACTATTCCTAATCATATTATGCCTCTCCAAGTGTTCATAAATCCTGCTTCTTTTTCTGAAGGTGGACAATGTGAAATACCAGAGGGCACTGGTTTCAGATGAGAAGTGGGAAAGTCAAAAGGGGATTTGTGAGGCAGGTTTTTTACACAGAGAATGGTAGTTACCTGGAATGTGCTGCCAGGTGAAGATAGTAGAAGCAGATATAATAGAAATTATTTAGACAAATACTGTATATGACTAAGCTGGAAATACATGGATCATGTGCAGGCAGATGGGATCAACGCAGACATGGAGAGCCAAAGAGCCTCTTCCCGTGCTGTACAATGTTCATGTTCTATCTGTGTTGCTGAGTCTTACTGGCCAGTTATAGTCGTAGTTTCAATCAGTCTTTGAAGAATGAACTCATTCTATTCAAATGTGTGCAAAATTAAACTAAATTCTAAAGCTGTTAATACATAAAGAGTATCTCCTTAGTCCAAATGCATCACCAACATCAATGAAACTATTATGAGTGTGAGATGATATTTCATTAAAATTGTTTTTTTCTGTGCTTCTTCTTCTCAGCTCATCGATCAGTTGGTTCTGTTTCATTCTGAGATTCTTCTCTGATCTGATTCCAAGGTGTGAAAGATTAAGCATGGGACAGAAGTTAGGGAGGGAAAGTTGCTTTTGGCTGCTAGCACTAAATGAGCACAAATCCTTCAGCAGCTGCTTGTACTCACCCTTTGATACAGAGTTCAATTGATGGAGGAGTGATTAAAGAAATGCTTCTCCTCCACCATGGCCAATGATGCTGTCCTTCCAGTTTTAACGTTACACATTCAAAATTAATGAGCACAATACAATTAAGTACAACTTTACACAAGATGTAAGTCATAAAACTGTAGTGCTAGAAATCTGAAGCAGAAAAAGAAAATGGTGAAAAATCTCAGCAAATTGGGCAGCTTCAGTCGGAAAAAAACAGTCAAAGTTTTGGGTCTGAACAGTTGCAGATCCAAAACGCAATGCAAGATTACCGAGCAGAACTTTAACTGTTCCTCTTTCCTCATCAGTTATCTGACTTGCTGAGTTTTTGGATCATTCTCTGCTTTTGTTTATGTGGGATGTACTTTTGCATGTTCACACAGATGTATGGCGAGACAATTATGCAACAAAGTAGGGCCAGTGCTATGCTTCACTCGGTTGAGGTCAGGCTCTACAGTCTTTGGGAATGGGAAACATATAGGAAGTTTTCTGCGGGATGATGCAGGTTTTTTTAAGCAGATAACACAGACCTTTTGTTGGTTCTGCCACAGAAATTTGTTTTCATATTTGAACGGTATATTTTCTCCAAAGTAGTGGACTATTTTGAGTGACGAATGTCTACTGCTTGCAAAGAAGTGGCAAACCATTGCAACGCCAGTGAACAGGTTATGAGTTGGAAAAAGACTCATTACATTTTTTATGGGTGTAGGGTTTTTGTTTCTGATTTATGACACTGAGAAATTATTCTTTTCTCTATTATAGGCACTGCTGGTGTCATCATATCCCTCAGCAGAATTTTTACCAAACTCCTGCTTCCAGATGAAAGGAAGAACACCATTATCTTTTTCTTCATTTCAATCGGAATGGAATTCATGTGCTTCATCTTGCACTTGCTGGTGAAAAGAACAAAGTTTGTGCGATATTACACTGCTCATAGTAGCAAGGGCCATGAACGTCTAAAGGGCAAAGGTCATGTGGATCAGGGCCCTGGTTACCGGGTCCATCATAATGTCAATACAGAGGAAGTAAGATTTGTAAGTTTTTACTTCAGATTGCGAGAGTGAAACTGACGATAGACAGGATATCTCAAAAGGGTATCCGACAACTTGAAGAATGGTTTCTGTAATTGGATCCCAGGGTTTTTTCTGTCATAGGAATAGAGAGTTTATGGCACAGAATGAAAGCAGTCAATTTATCTGTCCCTGCTGGCCATTACAGTGCTGTCTATATAAATCCCACTTCCCAGCTCTTGCTTGACAGCCTTGTGGGTTTAGGGTCTTCAAATAGTCATCCAGAAACTTCTTAGATGTGAAGAAGTATTCTTTCTCCATCGAGTTTTCCCTTTTAGGCTTCTGACATTGCGATTGGATTCTGACAAACCTATCTTTGTTTTGTGGATGGAAGAGAGAAACGCTTTATATTTGATCCAGTGGTTCTCCTCTCGCTTTAATGGAATGTGTATTTTTAATAGGAAGCATTAATAAAAGTTGTGACATTTAGTTTTGTAAAATGAAGGGCCCATTCAAATTGCTTACCCTATGAAGATTTGGCTGGGATTCGAGCAACAGCATTTGCAAATAAATCACTCAGGGATGAATAAATCACAAGTGGGATGTTCTTGTAGTGCCAGTAACATGGTATTACAGGGCCTTTGGTTAACATGCAACAGATGTAATATAACTGGACTTTGATGGAGAAAATTATTGTTGTTAGTCAGAATTTCATCTTTCATCATGTTATGTAGAAATACTACTATTACTTTTCATGTTTGCCTTAGTAAGAGTGATTTTCACAGGTACAAGGGTGAGGGCGGGTTTAACTGCAGGGTCTCACTTATTGCTAAATTGCCCTCTTTTGCAGGTTGTGTATGGATAAAAGTAAAGAGAAACTAATGGTTGATAATAGAAGGCACACATTGGGATGAATGGCAAGTGATCCAGAGGAAATTTCAATGCAAACAGTGCATAGAATCAGGAGTTTACTGCCCAGTATGTTAGTGGAATTAGTAAAACACTTTAAGGAGAAAAAACAATGCAAAATCTAACTGTGGGCTGAATGACCTTCCATTGCACTCAATGATTCTATGGTTATTGAATGATTTTCTGTAAAATCTGATCAGCTAAGCCTTCCAACTAAAGCATCAATTCGACTTTCTTTTTTAAGGGGAAATGTCAATTCCCTGCTTAACCTTGGCTGAAATGACTCTACCATGCCTTCAATACAAGTACAAAATGCTGGAAACACTTTATCCATTTTGATATTTCTTTCATTCATTATGCTTTCAAGAGAATAGGGGGCAACTTTGACTAATGTCACTACCACTGTTAAGGTTCAAAATCACCAATTTAACAGGCTAAATTTCCTACTGTACGGATGTTACCTGACCAGCACTTTGTTTTTAAGTTGACTCTCACTCACTCCAGGTCCTGATTTAGACAGACAACCTCAGTCCATAAATATCTGATGTCAGGTCCTCCCAAGCAAATGTATAGACATCTTCTGGAAATGGCTGGAATAGTACATGGAAATCCCTGCTGAGTCAAAGTACTGTTCTTAAGATGCTAAAGCTAGAGACTGTAAATAGAAAATACTGGAGTACTGAAATTCAGGCAGTACTTGTGGAGAGAGAGAAAAAGGAAAGTAAGAACTACTCCATCGTGTTTTATTTTTGATGCAGGGAAAGCCAGTATTTATTCCTGCAGCTGAATATCCCATTTGCTCACCTGGTGCCTTGGTATATTGCGAATGGACATAGTGCTACTAGTTATCTCCTGATCACTCTTACCAACAGAGCAAAGTACTGTCCCAACACCACTAGTGTTTATCTGTGTGAAGGATTTTCAAATCCTTGTGAATTCAATGTAGCATGAAAGCATTTGAAATTCAATGCTCATTCTCTCTGAAAAAGGAATGGTTAAAAGTCTCACAGTGCTCAACATATCAGCAAACCAGTGCTGGGGCTTTGTAGTCATGCCTTTAACTGTTATACTCTCTGACATTGAAGCTTCATGCTGGGAGTAAGGCCTCAAAATTGTCCCTTGAAATAAAAGTGTATTCAAAGAAGACATGGGATTGTCGATTGTCAAGGATGAGGTTACAGAGTACCTGGAGGCATATGACAAGATAGGCAAAACCCAGCATGGACTCCTTAAAGGAAAATCCTGCCTGACAAACCTACTACAATTTTTTGAGGAAATTACTAGTAGGCTAGACAAGAGAGATGCAGTGGATGTTGTATATTTGGATTTTCAGAAGGCCTTTGACAAGGTGCCACACATGAGGCTACTTAACAAGATAAGAGCCCATGGAATTACAGGAAAGTTACATAGGTGGATAGAGCCTTGGCTGATTGGCAGGAAACAGAGAATGGGAATAAAGGGATCCTATCCTGGTTGGCTGCCGGTTACCAGTGGTGTTCCACAGGGATCAGTGTTGGGGCTGCTTCTTTTTACATTGTACATCAACGATTTGGATTATGGAATAGATGGCTTTGTGGCTAAGTTTGCTGACGATATGAAGATAGGTGGAGGGGCCAGTAGTGCTGAGGAAATGGAGAGTCTGCAGAGAGACTTGGATAGATTAGAAGAATGAGCAGAGAAGTGGCAAATGAAGTACAATGTTGGAAAGTGTATGGTTATGCACTTTGGCAGAAAAAATAAACGGGCAAACTATTATTTAAATAGGGAAAGAATTCAAAGTTCTAAGATGCAACGGGACTTGGGAGTCCTCGTACAGGATTCCCTTAAGGTTAACCTCCAGGTTGAGTCGGTAGTGAAGAAGGCGAATGCAATGTTGGCATTCATTTCTAGAGGAATAGAGTATAGGAGCAGGGATGTGATGTTGAGGCTCTATAAGGCACTGGTGAGACCTCACTTGGAGTACTGTGGGCAGTTTTGGTCTCCTTATTTAAGAAAGGATGTGCTGACCTTGGTGAGGGTACAGAGAAGATTCACTAGAATGATTCCGGGAATGAGAGGGTTAACATATGAGGAACGTTTGTCCGCTCTTGGACTGTATTTCTTGGAGTTTAGAAGAATGAGGGGAGACCTCATAGAAACATTTCGAATGTTAAAAGATATGGACAGAGTGGATGTGGCAAAGTTGTTTCCCATGATAGGGGAGTCTAGTACGAGAGGGCCTGACTTCAGGATTGAAGGGCGCCCTTTCAGAACAGAAATGCGAAAAAAATTTTTTAGTCAGAGGGTGGTGAATCTATGGAATTTGTTGCCACGGGCAGCAGTGGAGGCCAAGTCATTGGGTGTATTTAAGGCAGAGATTGATAGGTATCTGAGTAGCCAGCTCATCAAAGGTTATGGTGAGAAGGCGGGGCAGTGGGACTAAATAGGATAAAATGGATCAGCTCATGATAAAATGGCGGAGCAGACTCGATGGGCTGAATGGCCTACTTCTGCTCCTTTGTCTTATGGTTTTATGGTCTTATGGGACTCTGAGAGATGAAAGAGCTCAACTTGTGCTTGAGGGGAAGGGAATAGTAGAGATAATTAGCACGTAATCTTGTTCCATTTTTACAAGTACTGCTGTAGGAACACCTGGGATGTAAAAGAATCACTAATGGAAATAAATTTGCGATTGGACATGGTGTTTAAAAAGTGTAATATGGCTAAAAATGAGAAATTACTGAATCAGAACATGGACAGAAGTTGGAAAGCTGAACTGCTGATAGTCAGCAGAAATGTCCAGAACTCCACGGGGGGCATTTCAGCTTGGTGCTATAGTGCGGAGTGGATATTTGCAACATCACAATTTCCCTGAGTTTTTATTTCTAGTGAGAGTTAAGAGATGTAAAAAATCAAGAAAAGATGGAAAATGGGTTTCTAAATTGGTAATACCTAGCGTTCCTTGGATTGTGGAATTGGGCCAAGGAGCTGGAGAACAGGAAACATTCCACCTCTCTTCAAGAAAAGCCAAAGGCTATTAGTTTCACCGTGGCCAAAGAGGAGAGACTTAACGGAGATTTTCAAAATGATGAGAGGTGTAGACCTGAATCTTTTCCCCTGGGTAGAAATGTCAAGCACCAGAGGACGCGGCTTTTAAGGTTAGAAGGGGGAAATTGAAAGTTGGCATGAGGGGCAGCAAGTTTTTTAAACTGGGTAGTGGAAGTAGGTAGTTTGCTGGAGTTTAAGAAGATTTTAGATAAACACATGAATATGAAATGGAGGGATATAGGTGACACATCAGAGGAGTATAAATTGGCATTGAGATAGACACAAAATCATGGGCCGAATAGCCTGCCCCGTGCTGTACTGTTCTATGTTCTATTGTTGTAATAAATGTCCAAGGAGTCATTTAAAAATAAATAGACTATTAGTGAGTTAAGGACCAATTCCCTGTGGCTTTCTGTTAATTAATCCAAATTTTTCTGTAAAGTGTGTGAGATTTTGTTTTGATGTTGGTGAGACCTCTGCTGTCTCACTACCATGATAATTAGCCAAATTATGTAGTAAGTGAGATCATTATTCCTCCTCAGCTTTCAGATTGACAGCTGCATTTCCCGCCTTTCCTCCTCTAGGAAAATGGTACAATGGAGAGTCCGCAGTCAGATGGGCCAGAGCAAGATGTCCCAGTGACTGCAGCCTACATGAGGTTTGATGCACCAAGGTCAAAGCTGAGGAGAAACTGGCCAGGTTTCAGAGGTAGGCCTAAAGTTGTTTTGTATAAAACTAAGTGCCAGGAATTCACTATTTAATTATTCCTCCCCCATTTGCATGCATGTATTAATATCAAGCGAGAGAAAGAGTGTCTAATTCACAAGCCTCTACCAACCCCCTTCACTAACTATAGCCAACTATGTCTGTAAGACATAAGACTAAATTTAGGCCATTCGGCCCATTGAGTTTGCTTCTACCATCCTTTGACATTGTAGGTTGTCTGTATATTGACTGTCCTTTGGTTTGTATGTTGCCTGCTCTCCTTAAATGTGTGCATGTTCTTTGCCTCACTATTCTTTGTGGTGTGAGTTTCACCTTTTTTCAGCACTCTCTAATGTTGTTCTCCATTCCCAATTTGGTTTCTGCTCACTTACTTTATATGGCCTTTAGCTTGCCCATCCTCATGAGTGGTGTAGAGATTTTTCAGCAGGTCAGGCAGCATCCTTGAAGGGAAAAGAACAGTGGATCTTTCGATACGAGACTCTTCATCAGGACTGGTAAGAAAGAAGGTGGAAGGCAGAATAAAAAGATAGGGGGAGAGGGAGGAGCACAAACTGGGAGGTAACATGTGAGTTCAGGTGAGAGAGGGAAGGTAGCGAGGGGAGAAGCTGGGAAGTGATAGTGGAAGAGGCAAAGGGCTTAAGAGGAAGGAATCTGATAGGGCACCTGCTAGCTTGTGTTCCTCCAGAATTTTGTGTGTGTTGCTCAAGATTCCCAGCATCTGCATTATCTCTTGTGTCTCTGGTGTAGAGACTTACTAGTGCCTACACACCATTGAATGTTTTCACTGGGGTTGCCACAAATTTAGCAATGCCCAAGGCCCTAACCACTTGCACTTGCTGTGTTATTTTGAAATGTATGAAGCAGGGTATCAGTTAAGGCCAGGACTGGAGCAGGATCTGGAGACTTTCAGGACAGAGGGGGTTGGTGGTTGGATCAGGGCCTTGGTCAGGCAGAATGGCGTTTATCTTAGAGATGTGGGTCAAGGGTCAGATGAGAGTTGGACCTAGGAGTCTGGGCCAATTGGAAAGTTGGGAGTCAGTCAAGGTGAGGAGTGTTTAGGCCAGATTCAGTCATCATTTGGGAGTTTCTGAAAAGACAAAATTTAACCCAGAGATCAATACAACTACATTTCATTCTAGAGAAAAAAATGGTATCTTCATTAAAGTCAAATTGGAAAAAAAAACAAATGTTTGAATTTCAAGATCTTTTTTAGTCAAATTTATCAGCGTTTTCATAATGTTAACAGTCCAGACTGTTCCTCTTCCACCACCATCCACATAAAGTCCAATTTGCACCTGATCCGTCCGTTTAGCATCCCTTAAGAACGTAGCAGGCTGAACACAATACTGTTCTGCAAATGTGGCCTAACCACTGTCTGATGTGAGTTTATATTTTTATATAAGGTTTATACCTTATATCTCCCTGTTCTGAAGCTCTGTATTTACTTCCTTGTGTTTGTTTGTTTTGTTTGAAGTGGCCTCACTGTGCTGCTACTTTTAGTGATTTATGCATTTGTGGCATCAAATCTTTTTGCTTCTCTAACTCACTTACTTTCCAAGCAATATCTGACCTCCTTGTTTCTCTTAATGAAATATAATATATCAAACTTAACTTTGTTGAAATTCATTTCCCAATTATGTCCAGTTCACTGCCATCATCTTCAATATTCATCATCTCCTCTCCTCCCATCTCACCATATAAGATATGTTTTTTATTCCAAAATTCAATAACTTATATTGCTGACAGCAGTGGTTGCAATATTGATCTTTGTGGAACTCCATTTTAATCTCCTGCCACTTTGATTGCATTTGCTTTCTGTCCTGAAATCAGCCGAGTACTCTTTCTGGTAGTGTCCTCTAACTCTGGGTGATTTTCCCTGTTCACTAGCCAATTATATGTCATTATATGAAATGTTCTTTGGACATCTAAATATACTGTACTATTAGGAAACTGCCATATATGGAGGCTTTTCTGGTGCCAGAATGTTTGTGTTGGCGTGAGTACCTTCACTTTGATTGGCCACTCTTGTGAGGTAATTGATCCTTTTACCAAAACTATGAGGTGCAGCTACTTTTATGCCTCCTTCTTCCCATTAAAGACATCTTTAGGTGGGATTTCCATTCCTTGTTGTCTATTGGAAATACCCCTCATGATTTAATTAGCTGCAGACTTGTGAAGGTAATGTTACCCAAATTCCAGAAGTGAAAAGCTAATAAAAAAAGCAGAGGTTTATCTTCCAGTTTCTGATTTATGAGAATTCTGTCAGGAAATGCATGAAATAAAATAACACAGGATTTATAGCACATGTATTTGTTTATGTTACTGTTAATGCTATGCTCTCACACTCCACCACGTCCTACCATAAGCCAGTCCTCAAAAGAAGAATCAACAACGCCAGCAGATAATATTTTGGTCATTGCTAAGAAAAATATTACCTTCATTGTTTTTGATCTAAATATCATGGTGGCCATCCAGGTATTTAATTTAGCAAGAATAGGACCCATGAACTACAATCAGTCTGTTTACACGTAGAAAGCAATCCATCTTGTTGCCATCTTTTCATTGTTTGCATCTGTCGATTTAGACGCATTTTAACAATTATTTGAGTAATTTCAAGTTATTAGGGAGTGGAGTTCAAAATGCACCTGATCAAATGGAAATTGTTGCCAATGATGCTTTAACAGAGATCAATGGACTGAAAAAAAGCAATTTAACCTGGTTGCTAGCAGCCCCAGTTCTCCAGGGCACCAGGTTGCAAAGCAGTTCATAAATGATAAAGTGCAGTGAGGATTGAGATTTACAGCCTGTTTTCAGAAGTCTGTGCTGGTATTTTGAAAAATGGAACAGTAGCAGCTAATAAATAAATGAACAAAACAAATTGCGGAAATGTAAGTCACCTACAAGGATCAACACCTGTCCTTGCCTCGATGAGTTATGAATGATTAAAGTGACTAACATCATTTTGGGTCTCACTTGTGCAATTCAGAAGAAATCATGAGGCTATAAAATGTAATACAGAATCAGAACCAAGGATAACATGAAATTACAGAGTCCGCATATCTATAAAGATGAGTGATTAAACATTTCGGAATATGTTAGGGTGGGAATTGCATTATAAATGAGCATTAGTTTAATTAAATTGTTATGGAAAATTTGGAAACCAGCTACTTTTACTTCTGCTTTACCTTTAATCATTGTCAAAGACTTGGGGCTGAATGTGAATCTGGATCATAGTTTACCTGTTGATTTAATGAAGCACAGCAACAATTTCTGGGTTTCATTTATTGCTATACATCATTCCTTTCTTCTGTAAGTGTCTTGGAATAAGAACAAATTGACCTGCTGCCTTTGGCAATTTATTGGCGAGAGAGCTGAGAAAGGACGTTTAGCTCATTCCCTCGCAGAAATTTATGGTAAACGTTTTTCTCCCAGAGTAAGATTCCTGCTTGACCTTATGTTACTGTTGGAACCTCAGCTCAGCTTCATAGTTTGGGATTTGTTATTATGCACTTGAACTGCAGGTATGTCTGTTGCCAAGAGGGAGATTATAGTCAAATCCCAACATCATGGGAGGTGGCAAAGAATGAGGAGATGCAAGGAGTTAAGATCAGCATTGCAGCATTTCATAGCAGGCCAGAGTATTTCAGACGTGATTTGCTTTGAAATTGATCTTCCACTATTTTGTCTGGTTTTTCAGGAGCCACGTACTCCCTTAAATGTCAGATCAAGTGCAGCTCTCCCATCTGCAATTAATATTGACGACTATTTTGACTAGTTTACATTGCACTCAGAATCAGGATCATTTTATTTTGACCAGGAATAGCAATAACTCCAATAATGAATATTCCTGGGAGAGCCCCAGACTTATACTGTATAACTCCTTAAAATGATATGAAACCAATTTCTTGTCCATCGCCAGGTACATTCTCATTCGCCTCCAGGTTTTACTTACCTTAAGGCTGGCTGCAATCTTTCGCGTTACTTTTCCTGGAATTTTGGAATCCTGGCCTAGAAACTCAGTTTAGATATAATGACATGTAACAGTAACATGAGGTTAAGCACTAAACACCATCCATGCCATGCAGAATGCAAAGTGCCTAATGCAACTGGAACATATGGTTGTCTGAGAGATGTACCTGAAACAGGCCAAGATGAGGCCACCCTCAGGGTGGAGGAGCAACAGCTTATATTTTGTCTGGGTACCCACCAACCTAAGGGCATGAATATTGATTTCTCCTTCTGGTGAATAAATTCTCCCCTCCCCCATTCCCCACTCTGAACTTTCAAGTCTTCCCACCTGCACATTACTTCCCCCAGATCCTCTCCTTCTTCCCTTTTTCCTATTGTCCACTCTCTTCTCCCACCAGATTCTTCATTCTCCAGCCCTTGACCTCTCCCACCCACCTGGCTTCACCTATCACCCTCCAGCTAGCCTCTTTCCTCTCCCCCTCCCCACCTCTTTTATTCCGACATCTTCCCCCTTCCTTCTCAGTCTTGAAGAGGAGTCTTGGCCTCAAACATTAACTGTTTCCTCTTTTCCATAGATGCTGATTTCCTCTGGCGCTTTGTGCATGTTGCTTTGAGCACATGTTTGACAGTGCTGCTGCCACCTTACAACAAAGAGACAGTGGGGCAATGCACAGAATATCAGATCCTAACAGAAGGAAACATCTCCCTTAATCCATTAAAAGCTCTTTCCCCCATTTGCTGGGAAGTCCATTAGAGCAGACACTGATGTGGTCTGCTAAACTGCAAGGATAAATCCATCTCTTGTTGGGAAATGACCTCGGTGAATTCCACCCTATCTCAGGATCTCTACCTCAGCTAAGATGATTCCTGGAGAAATGAGGTGCCCTTTCTTATGTCTGTCTCACCAACCAGTTCATCTTAAGCTGTCCAAACCCCTACCACAGTCTCTGTAGTTCACCACCACACTTTTGACACAGTTATTATGTCAATGCTGCGTGTATGTTATATGCCCTACTGTGACCAATAATTGAGATTACCTGCAATTAATGTATACAGCTGTGAGAAAAGATAGCAAATCACACCATTTCTCTGCTCAAAACCACGACACTGTCTGCATGCAAACACCTTTCTGTAATGACAGTGGAATAAACAGGTGAAGTATTCCATGTATCATCTTCTTATATTTTCATGAATGTACGAATTTCTTCCCTATTAAATACAGCGCAGAGCTTTCTGGACTCCACTTAGGGTGCCACTCTTCAAAACATCAAAGATGTTGAGCTACAAACAAAAATTGCTGGAAATTATGAAGAGAGATTCTTTTTAGTTTGACAAGCTATTATCAGAACTGTCTCTTCTGAAATGAAATTTGTCTACACTGAGTTCGGGGAGGTAATGTTGAAATGAGTGTTTGGTGATTTATTTTGTTCTTTGGTTACTAATATAAAGTTAATAGGCCTGAGATTGCTGGAATTTGATTTATATCCTTTCTAGCAAAATTTAATATTGTAAAGCCTGGATTCCAATCTAAGGACACCTTCTGTTTGTGAATCCAGGGAATCTTCCCTCTGTCAAACCAGGGAGACCTCCCTTCTGTCATAACCGTCCAATGTTGGTGGGAACCATAATATGGATTTTAGTATGGATTTATGTATGCAAATAACCTTTGTAAGGTCTGAGCCTTGACCTGAAGATACCAGAACATAACAATCTGTTGATAGTAAAATGGTGACCAGTCAAGTACTAATCTGTAAATTCTGCCCAGTGAGTTTTACAATTGAGCCTAACTTGTAGGCTCAAAGTTCAAAGTAATCTTATTATCAAAGTACATAAATGCCACTGTATACTACCCTGAAATTTGCCTTCCTGTGGGTATTCACGGTAGAACAAAGAACTGCGAGGGAAGCAGTGAAAAACTAAACACAAAGACTGACAAACAACCATTGCCAAAAAAAAACAATAAATTAATTTTATTATCTACTTCATTTTAGAGTAACTCGCCCTTCCAATCCAACAAGTCCGTGCCACCCTATTACACCTCTGCAGCCAAGTAACCCACTAACCTGCAGATCTTTGGGATGTAGGGGGAAAACACTGGGAAAATGTATAAGCTCCTTACAGACAGGGGTAAGGTCGAAGCCCAGATAGCTGGAGCTCTGAAGCATTACACTGACCGCTATGCTACCACACCACCCCAAATAATAATAATAATAATAATAATAATACAAACTCATAAATGAAATCACACCTTACTGTAACTACAAGCCAGATCCAGTTTTAGAGTCAGAATACCACAAATTATATTATGACCAATCAGTTGTCACAGATAGGACAATTCATAATAACCGTCTGGATATAATAATACAGGACAAACAAGCAAGAACAACTTATTTAATAGATATAGCCATTCCAAACACACATAACATACAGAAATCAATGTAAAAACATCATAAATATGCTGAATTAAAAGAGGAAATTGAAAGACTGTGGAACATGAACAGGGTATTCATTGTCCCAATAGTAATATCTACAACTGGTATCATCCCAAAGGCACTACACAATAGCATTAAACAATTAGGGCTACAACGTAAACAACAGGAATTCTGCAGATGTTGGAAATTCAAGCAACACACATCAAAGTTGCTGGTGAACGCAGCAGGCCAGGCAGCATCTCTAGGAAGAGGTGCAGTCGATGTTTCAGGCTGAGACCCTTCGTCAGGACTAACTGAAGGGCTACAATGTAACATCTGTGTAAATCTTCAGAAAGCCACAATACTAAATACCACTAGAATAATCTGAAATTTCCTAGCAATTGGCAAATGAGTGAGCTTGGCTATGCCTGTACCTCTGGTTTTACCAGCTTGAGCTGAGAAAAAGTACCATTTTTGGTAGGATTTTTTATTCAAGAGTATTGGTGTTTCCGTACCAGGCTTTGATGCAGCCAGTTAATATATTCCACCTGCACATCTATAGAAGTTTGCCAGAGTTTTAGACTTCATGTAAACTCCTAAGGAAGTAGAGGCACTGCCGTGCTTCCTTCACAATTGCACTTGCGTGCTGAGTCCAGGACAGGTCCTCTGAAATAATAACACCAAGGAATTTAAAGTTGCTATCCCTCTCCACCTCTGATCCTCTGATGAGGACTGACTCATGTATCTCCCGTTTCCTTCTCCTGAAGTCTATAATCAGCTCTTTAGTCTTGCTGACATTGATGAGTAAGGGGTTGTTGTTATGACACCACTCAACTGGAGTTTCAATCTTCCCCCTATATGCTGATTTATCACCACCTTTGATCTGGTCTACAACAGTGGTGTCATCAGCAAACTTGAACATGGCGTTGGAGCTGTGCTTAGCCACGGAGTCAGAAGTGTAAAGCGAGTCGAGCAGGGGGCTAAGCACACAGCCTTGTGGAGCACCTGTGCTGATGGGAATTGTGGAGGAGATGTTGTTGTCAATCTGAACTGACTGGGGTCTGTCAATGAGGAAATACAGGATCCAATTGCACAAGGAGGTATTGAGGCCCAGGTGTCGGAGCTTATTGGTTAGTTTTGAGGGGATGATGGTACTGAATGCTGAGCTGCAGTCAATAAAGAGCATCCTGGTGTATGTATTTTTGCTGTCCCGATGTCCCAGGGTTGGGTGAAGAGTCAATGAGATGGCATCTGCTGTGGACCTGTAGGCAATTGGAGCAGATCCATGTCGCTTCTCAGGCAGGAGTTGATATATTTCATAACCAACCTCTCAAAACACTTACAATTATGGATGTAAGTGCTACTGGATGATAATCATTGAGGCAGGTCACCAGGCTGTTCTTGGGCACCGGTATAACTGAAGCCTGCTGAAGCAGATGGGTACCACACACTGCTAAGCAAGAAGTTAAAGTTGTTACGTAACCGGCAACAATGAATATCAATTGAGACAGGTTATATAAAAACAACCAAACATTTATTAAACACGAATAAACAATTAGGAAAAAAAAACAAACGAAAACTTTAACCGGAAGTTAACAGATATGCAGCCGTTCACCAACTCGCCACTCGGCTCTGGTTCTTAAAGCGTTAAATGTGAAAACAGTTCTTAAAGCGATAGTCAGATATAGTTCTTAAAGCGATAACTTCGAAATTCCAACAGATTTATACGTTCAATTGGGAGAGACTTCTCAGGAGAAGGATTTCTTCACAGACGCAACTTTCTTGCTGGTTCTGTCCACAGGATTCATGATGCCGAAAATAAACAGTTTAAATCAACTGACCTTAAATTCCTTTAGAGAGAGAGCACCTTTTGCATGAACTCCTTGCACTGTTTGGCAAGAGTTATCTTCGATGCAGGTAGCTACTCCTCCAACGAAGACTCAATAAGGTCGATCCTTTATTAAACAGCCAAACGATGCCAACTTCTCTCAATCCTTCGGTCCCGTACTTCAATAAATTCTTCACTCTCCCTTCCACTGTTGGAATTAGGTAAATCAACACATCTAGCAAAAATTTCTAGTCCAATAATATGGTATCTCGCAATAAAACGCACAACTGTTTTAAAAATGAAACTGCATCACAAAACCAAACACGCAACAGAACGGAAACACAGCACGTTGTACCTGGAAATCTACAAACTAAAAGAAAACCCCTGCGTCACCTGGGTCGACCCTTATATAGTCATGGGTCACGTCATCACATGACCTCAAATCAGCGGGAAAATCACATCAGGTGACCTCCAAAAGACCATTACATCATTCTCACAAAAAAAAACACATCTCCTTGAGCATGTACAAAGTTATCAGTGAACATACCAGCCTCAGTGATGGATGGGAAATAATAAAGTCATGGTGGAGTTAGTGGGTGGAAGTGTTGATCAGCCTTACTACTTGGGAAAGTAACTGTTTTGGAGTCTATTGGTCCTGGTGTCGATGCTACGTAGCCTCCTCCCTGATGGGAGTGGGACTGACAGTCCATGAGCAGGGTGTGTGTGATCTTTCATGATATTACTGGCCCTTTTCTGGCACCGTTCTGTATCTATGTCCTTGATGGAGGGTAGGCTGGTGCCAATGATGTGTTGGGCAGTTTTGACTACCGGTTGCAGAGCCTTCCTGTAGTGCAGTTTCCATATCATGCAGTGATGCAGCTTGTTAGGATCTCTCTACTGTGCATCTGTAGGATGACATGATTATGGATGTGTAAAGTCCAACTCTCTTTAGCATCCTCAGAAAGCAAAGGAATTGGTGAGCTTTCTTGACTGTGTAGGATGTGTACTGGGACCATGAGAGGTTGGGTGTGCTGTGCACTCCCAGAAGTTTGAATCTGCTCGCAGTTTCCACTGTTGTGCCGCCAACGTAAAGGGAGGGGAGGAGGGTATTGTGATTGGTGTGAGTTCTCCTGAAGTCGATAACCATCTCCTTTGTCTTGCTGATGTTAAGGAAGAGGTTATTTGCCTGGCACCAGGCCTCGAGCTCTTCCACCTCCTCTCTGTTGGCCATCTCATCATTGTTGGCGATGAGCCCCACCACTGTTGAACTTGACGATGTGTAGCTGTACAATCATGTGTCAAGCTCCTGTACCTCCTTTCCTACAGCATCAGCAAGAAGAGAGAACGGTCTGGTTGGTGGGGGATCCTTGATGATGGATGCTGCTTTCTTGTGGCAGCACTCCTTGTAGATGTTATCAACGGTGGGGAGGGGTTTTCCTGTGATGGACTGGGCTGTATCCACCACCTTTGGTAGGCTGGTACGCTATTAGTGTTTATTTGAGTGAAGGTCCTTTCAAAGTGAATGAGAGACAACCATTGAATGAAACATGAGCTACTTCTGTTTATCCTCGTGTTTTCAATCTGCTTTGTACTCTGTGTTGTGCGCTTATTTTGTTTATTGTGGTAGTTAGTCACGTGGGCGGGGTGTGGTAGAAGTGAAGAGTTTTAATTACATGTTAATGTTTCTTAGAGTAATTCTGGTTAGTTTAAAATGAGGAGGTAGGTCAGGCCATATGTTTTTGTTGACAATTGCTTAACCACTTGTGTTTAGCTTCATTTAACTCCACTTAATTCCACTTAAGTACATTTAATATTGCTAGCTTTAATTTCATTATCACTTCAAGATTGTTGGTTTTGCTAGTTTCTTAATAAAAGATCGAATGCATTTCTTCAACTTGACCATTATTATTATTGCATTGTATGGAAGATGTGTCAACTAGGGTTAACCCTTCACCCCCCCCCCCCCCGCCGTCTAATCTAATTAGTGTTGGCTGTTCACGTAACTTCTACACTCAGCTCTTGGACTGCATCTGTGCACGGATGGGGTTTCAATTCTCCCTTTATTCATATCCTCTTCCATAATCAGAATCAGAATTAGGTTATTATCACTGGCATATGTCATGAAATTTGTTAAGAAGGTTTTGCATTTAGCCTTTGTAACTATGCTTCCCTTTTGCCCTTCCGATTGCTATTTCACACCTTAGCAATGTCCTTCATTTTTCTTCCCCAAGACTTTGTCAACTTTATATTTCATTGATTTTTCTTTGCATTATCTTAATCCATTTAGGACCATGAAATCCTGCAATTACTACTCTACACTATTAATCTTACTGGTTCTGCAAGAAGGCCTTTAAAGGTCTCTGTCTAGAATATTATTGGGTCATGAAAGCCTGAGGGTGGTGTTTTTCTTTTTGTGGAAGGCACAGTCAGATTGGGGACAGGGTTGGCTGCTCAGTTGTTAATGGGGGGGGGAGACATTCGATCAGGTAATCAGTAAAGGGGGCTTAATTGAATGATTGATAGGCTGGGGTGATCAAGAGAGTTGGTGGATGGGAGGGTCCAGCTGAGGGTTGTGAGCTAAGTGCAGAGGTTAGTACCGTGAAAGTACAGGTATTGTGTACCTGTAGCAGAGTGAGGTAAAGAGCAGTAAATAATTTAAAGTGAACCTCTTGAATCAGGTCCCCTGTGCCAAGCAGGGACATTCTGGGGAAGGTCTCTTAACTGTGCAGTCATGGCACGTGGCACATACTGTATATAAGACAGGAGCAATCAACAAAAAGGCATTTTTGATTAACAAAATCTAATTTCTTCCTGCAACATTGCAGCAAGCATTCCACCAGGACAGGAGTGAAGTTATGCATGCTTGGCAAAGAAATGCCTTATCAGCACAAGCATGATTTGCAATGAGAATAACTCCATTGAATTTGCAAAATGGGATAATTAGGCTCAGGAAAACATATTCCATTCACATTCGGCTGAAATATTGAGATTTCCAAGCACGTAGCTATGAAAAAGATCTTGCTACATGACTGAATTTCTAAGCATTCATTTCTTTTTCAGCTGTTGTTTTGTCAGTTTTAGTAAAGCCCTCTGTTAATTTCATTCCCTGTCTTCTATTTAGGCTACTTAGGATCATCAGACTAAAATGCCGGTTATCTTTTGTAGCATTCCAAAGATCAGAAGGTGGATGTCAAATATATTCAGTATTTCTCTTCTTATAATAGTTCACTGAAAGTCCCTCACATGTCATCGTTGTGTTTCCACTAACATTCTTTGTAGAGTCACCCACTTTTCTGCTCACTTGGATTCAATGGTCAATATTACTCACTCCAAGACAGACCCTATCATTGAAAATCCAATTGGTGGTCATTTTTCACTTTCTGGTGTCTCTGACATGTACATCTCCTCCATTTCTTGTTCCATATGACCACATTTTTTCAGAACAAAAGAACTGTACTTTGAATCTTTGAAATCCATGCAAATACCTCAATTCTTTCTTTGTGTCCTCCAATGCCATACAGACTATCAATACAGTCTATGTTAGGAGATACCTACCTATTTGAACAACTTCCACTATATAGCATCTGATTTTCCGTTCTTTCAGAAATCTAAAACATCTCTCCCATAATTAACTCAAGAGACTCTGCAGGTGCTGAATATCCAGAGTAACATGCACAAAATGCTGGAGGAACTCAGCAGATCAGCACCTATGGAAATGAATAAGCAGTCGTCGTTTCGGGCTGAGACTCCTTATCCAGTCCTGATGAACAGTCTCGGCCCATCATTATGTGATTCCACCAGCCATGTCTTCATACATCTAATTTGATTCATCCTGACTGCATCAGTGTGAGCCATCCTGAAATTGTTGCTGACATAATTTTGATTTTCAGTCTTGAATCAAACTCTGTTTGCAGACACTTTGAACTACTCATTCTTTCATTATTGGATTAATTGAAAGAATCAACTTCTGCATTATTTTTAGGCTTTTATTTACTTCATTTCAACAAGTGCTTTCCATCACCCTGGCACCAGAGAGACATCGCTCCAAATCATGCAATCAGTCCCTGTTAATTATGGAATCCCACTCCGCTGGAGATCCTCCTCTTACAAGTAACATTGCTCTTGTTCTTGTTGGTAGTCACTCGCTCTGTGATAAATGCAGCAATTCAGTATTGACTTATGTTAATTGTTTCGGAATAAGGAAATGTGAGGCAAAGGAAGCCAGAAGTATAAAAGTTCTGATCAACTTGCAGATTTGCTTTGAAGGATTAGGAGGCTTAAAGCAGAGTGATGGTTTTCCACTAGTTTTGAAAAGTTTGGGTGGCCATGCATATTCATAAATAGTCATGGTGAATTCTGATTTAATCTTTCTATGCTAATTGTTCAGAAACAGTAAGCATTATTTGCAGATCTATCTCGCTCTATTCAAAGGTTGCCAAGGATCTGATGCTAGATCAATACTAGATTATCACAGAGTTGACCTACATTTCAACCATGAGTATTGGATGCAATAGTTTCCGCTCTTACAGTCATGCAACTGACTTATCTCTCCTGCAGGGTTCACCTCTACTGGTACCAAATGATTCTTTTTTTTTTATCTTACTCAACCATGTGTATCACAAGGATGTTTGGCTGGAGGGCACCACTTCTGAGTTTTTATCCATTCCGATATCAGTTTGAGCACAGAAGTTAATGGATCGATATCAGAAATTAAAACTAAATTTACCCCTTACTCCATAGAGGGTGGAGGAGCAGAGATATATTTCTACCAAAGGAGGTGTAAGGCTCTCCTCCCCTCCTGTAGCCTGCAGGTCCACCTTGGGCAAGGTGTAGCGCCTGCTTAGCCTCCTGATCAGGGTCACATGAAGTGATGGGAGCAGGTGGTGGATGGTCGTATGAGCAGCTGGTGCATATCACAAATCCTGGTTATGCGACCACTGACGCCAGGCAGACAATCTCTGCAGAGTGTTGATAATGGCTGGGGTCACCTGTTATTGTTAAGACACTGCCCAGAAGAAGGCAAAGGCAAACAACTTTTGTAGAAAAATTTGCCAAGAACAGTCATGGAAATGGAAAGACCATGATCACCTACATCATAACGGCACGGAACACAACGAGCAAAAGAACTACATGCATGCTCCAGTCAAATGTAGCACCTAATTTATTTTATTGTTGCTGCCTCTGTCAGTGCTTGTACATGGGATCTTCTTGATCAGTATAGCTCAGTGCCATCAATAATGTTCACCTACTGAGAGAGCCAAGCAATGCCGAATCTATAAACCTTCAGCATGATTAGCAATGTGATTACCAATGGCCAGAGTGAATTAACTACAGTGGCTTCTACAAATCTGCATGCACAGTAGCTCTATTGGAGATGCATGGATATTTACAACCAGAAGTAATCCACATGAACATTTTTAAATTCGTTAATGTTAGCTGCAATCTGGCAGCCCTGGACTTGGACTTTGGTTGTATATCGATTTTTAAATGGCAAACTTACCATTTAAAAGCATTGAAGTGTTTCCTATCATGGCAACATTTTTCTAAAAGGGTGTTGTTTTGCCATCTGTCCTTTTGCAGATATCATTCTACACCGATATATTGTGGCTGGCGTCATATGGCCCTACATGCTTTCCATTGCTCTAACGTATTTCATCACTCTCTGCCTCTTTCCTGGCCTGGAGTCTGAAATTCGGAACTGCACTCTAGGAGAATGGCTGCCAATTCTCATCATGGCCATCTTTAACCTCTCTGATTTTGTGGGAAAGGTAAGACCCTAACCCTAACCCTAAGCCTCACAGTAACTATTTGCTGTTAATATTAATCAGTTAACACCACTATTGGCTGGTATAATACATAATACATTAGAGATGACTGAGATGAAAACCTCCTGGATTTACAACATTGCATCAGTGACTGTATTTCGAATGTAAAGCATGTTTGCTCATCTCAAGGTTGTGAAATGTTCTAAGTGAAAGTTTTTTTGTTATTCTTTTTGAATGCCCTAAGAATGCAACCCCTTCACTGCAAATATTAACAGAGTAATGGCTCTAAATTTTCAGTCAATGTCATTTTAAAGACATCCATTAGCCACTGAAGCTTTGCATGCCCTCATTTGTGATTTCACCTCTTTGAAAATTACAGCTTATTATTCTTTATTGATCATAGGTAGTTCTGATAATCAATCTGCCGACTGTTTCCAAAGCAATGAAATCCTTAATGCCTAACAGTGCAATTCCCATTGATTACCTTGGAGTCCACGAACTTCTACTCAATTAGCATGCTGTAAATTTTTTACATGGTTGGAAATATGCGCAAAATTTTATGTGAACACAGATGTGAAGATTTCAGGATTTAAAGGCTATTGATAAGCCTCTGGAGATTTATTCTCAGTGCTTCCAATATATTTTAATTATTTATCTGTTTACTGTGCCTTCAGAGAACTAGTGATTGCATTTTGACAATGTCTTTCTGAGTGAAACTTGATATATTCTAAGAAGCCTGGAGAATGTGGAGATGGGGATAAAGTGTGTTTGACTACACGATACGCAATTAGCACTCAGTATCATCCGACTGGCTAACAAGGGGCACTTTCCTTTCCAGTTGTGTGCGAGGATCAATATCCTCGATTGAAAAGTGGGAACAGGGCAGTTGGGGGCAGGGGTACATTCAAGCAGAGTTGGCAGTGTTGGAATCCAAATAAAATGATTATGGGAACTCATTCCAGAATTGGATCTAACAGCTCTGTCCAAGTCAATAGGTAGCTTCCCCGTCAAGTCTGGAGACCAGAAGGGTGTCCCACTCTCCTCTGTCTTGTTTGTGTGTTGTGTAGAACCCTCTGCCAAAACCATCAGGAAGGGTGAGAGCATTAGAGGGGTGAAGCTGCTGGGCAGTGGAGAGACCCAAGCGAAACCCATGCCTCCCCATCCCACCCGTGCATTAACAATGCCACTATCTTCAGCTCAGTTTGCCACTATTGATCAGCACCTGCAACCAGCATAAGAGATCAGGGTTAACCGCACAAAGAATGAGGCCATACTCTTCAGCAACTGGCTTGGCCGATTCAGTGTCCTTATCAGAACTAAAGGTGCTGGGGATCTGGTTCGGAGGGGCCGAGGTGTACAAGAAGAATTGGCTGGAGCAGACTGGGAAGCTAAAACAGAAATTGGGACAGCAGGGAGGGCACTCCCTATCGATAATTGGGCAGAGCCTAGTCATCAGGTGTGAGGTGCCCTCAGGGCTGCCGCATGGCCCATTCCCACTCCTCTGGTTTGGGAATCAGCTGAGCTGTCTTCAGGTTCATCTGGAGATCCAGGATGGAGCGGGTCATATGAATCACAACGCACAAGTCCCTGGACAACGGGAGCAAAGTTGCCCCCACTCTGATGACCACCTTTGTGTATGGCTGCATCAGGCCGTGTGTGTGGAACCTAAATACATGGGCACCAAGTACCACCCTGTGCCAAGGTTCTATCTGTCCATGGTGTCGCAAAGGATGGGTCTGCCCTCCGTGCCAGCCAGCTGGACATTGTCGGACTACCTGTCCTCCGTTGAAAGGTTCTTCCAGACCAACACCTTTGACCGAGACCTTGCCTGGCAGACAGTGGAGAAGGGTCCTCCCAGTCATGTCCCTCCTGCATCACTCCCTCATCCCGCTGATCACGGGGTGACCATAGCAGCCAAGAGGCAGCAGCTCACCTCTTTGCGGGCTGTGGGTTTGCAAAGAGGGCCTGGAGAAAGATGCAACGAGGCCTGCGTCGCATTTCATCCTGAGCAGCTGTGTAACAGAGGACTCCCTGATCTGCGGGCTGGTCCCAGGGACACACGTGGAGACAGACATCGCGTGCTGCTGGCAGATCATCAGCTCGGTGAAAGCCGCTCTGTGGTCGGCCCGGGTCTTGTTCATCTACCAGCACGTCGAGATGTCCGTGGAAGAATGCTTTTGACTGGCACTTCCCGGGCTGCAGGAGTGCGTGCTGAGGGATGCGGTGAAGCTTGGTGTGCAGCTCAGAGCGGATGGACCATGGTGTAGGGTTCTTCCCCTACTGGAGAGAGGGGGATAGATGGAAGGAGGATTATTGTAATAGCTAGAATACCACACCAGAGAGTCACATGAGTGTTATTAATGTGTATAAATCAGTATGGAAAACATTGACCATGCGTGTAAAGAATGAAATGGCATTGAACTGTTTATTCCTGTAATTTCTTAAAATTATGAATAGTTTATTTTGTTCAATTAAAAAAAACTCAAACCCCTCTCCACCACTGCCGCCCTGCCCCATCTGTATGTATTCTATACACAGATGTGAATGAGATTGTAATTGAGGCCTGAATTAGTCAGTACTGATGTTGTGCCCTTTTACCATCTCTTGAGCATTGTGAAGTTTGGATGAAAGGAACCTTTCTTTGCATCAGAGGGTGAAATTACGTTCTAACCCTTTTTCATTAGCCCGTTGGTTTCTCTTACAGATCCTTGCAGCTTTACCATACGACTGGAAGGGACTTCACCTCCTGGCCTTTTCCTGCACCCGAGTTATATTCATCCCACTCTTCTTGCTGTGTGTGCTCCCAAGCGACCGGCCGGTTTTCAGCCACCCAGCCTGGCCGTGTGTCTTTTCTTTGCTAATGGGAATTTCGAATGGCTATTTTGGGAGTGTGCCCATGATCTTGGCAGCTGGCAAAGTCAGCCCGGAGCAGAGAGAGCTGGCAGGTAAGCAGCAGCTGCTTCACTTGCATCTGCTTTCTCAGAGTCACCGATAAAAGAAAATTGATTTTGCCATGGCAACCACCATGCCTGCTATTAGAAGCAGCCACTTCAATGTAGGAGAAAAACACTATTACAATTGGATCTCAAGTGGATTTGTGCTACTCTAAACTTGAAAGGTCATCAATTTATTGATTGTTGTTCCTGGCAGTCTTAAATGATTCACTCTGTTCTGCTTGGTCCAGAACCAGCCTGCTTATTTCCTCTGTTTCATATACAGGACCACCACTACAACGAGGCTCAACTGTAGAGTGAAATTAAAGTTGCAAAAACATCTTAGAACATTTCAAACAAGCATTGCTGTTATGGTATCATATTCAAAAATTTATTAGGACAGAAAACCAAAAGCCTGGTCAAAGAGGTGGTCTTATACGAGGAAAAGGATACTTCAGAGAGGGAGAGAAGTTTAGGAAAGTAATTCCAGGACTTAAGGGTATAGCAGCTACAAGCCCTGCAGTCCATAATGGAGCTGTTAAATCCAGGGATTAGCTGAAAACACAGATATAGAGGAGCATGGATTCTTGGAGGATCAATGGTATGGAGATTACAGAGGAAGAGAAGACCATGAAAGAATTTTATAAGAATGATAACAAATTAAAAATTGATGTACAGCTTGACTAGAAGCCAAAGTAGGTCCGTTTTAATAAGGGCGATAGATGAACAGAACAGTGTGAGCTAGGACATGCTGAACAATGATTTAGATGACCTCAAGTTTATCGAGGGAAGAACAAGAGTAAACAGTCAGCAGCTCACTTGAGGAGTCCAATCTATAGACAGCAAAACAGCCGCTGAATTTCAGATGAATTGTGGTAGTGGTAGAGTTGGGTTATGTTTCATGGGCTGCCATGCTCCTCATAGTGGAAGGAAGAGTTGAAGGAACATTTCCATTTCGCAGCAACATTAAACATCTACTTGAAGATTTTGTAGTTAGTTATGTGTTTATAAATTTTACCAAAATAAAAACCTTTCAGATCTGTTGGTTGACCAATTTGAGCAGTTGCAGTTCTCATCTCCAGTCAAGTTTATTGTCATATGTACAAGTAAATGTATGCACAGGACCAATAAAAATCTTATTCGTAACACAGCTTCACAAGCACATTGCATCATACAACCAGCATTCTCAAGAATACATAAATTAAACATAACCTGTACACATTTTTAAAAAAACACAATTAGAAAAAGAAAGTCAATTTTAGTGTAAAGTGATCATAGTGTTGCTAAACTACATTGATCAAGGTTTTGTCAGTTGGTTCAAGAACCAAATGAACGAAGGGAAGTGCAGTAGATGTTCTTGAACCTGATGTTGTTGAACCTCAGGCTCCTGTACCTCCTGACCAACAGTTGCTATAAAAAATAACATGGCCTGGATGGTAAGGATATTTGATGATGGATGTTGTCTTCTTGAAGCAGCATCTCCTATGGGTACTATCACAATAGACATCTTTTGGAGACGCTTTTGGTCAAATGGTCTGCTGGCCGAATGTGGGGCTTGATATTTTATGTGCTGAACATCAAAGGGCAACTCCATATTTACAAAGTGAGGACCACGCTTTCTTTGAAATTACACACAAACATCACATTTCCCGATTCGCACGTACACCACAGACATCCAAGAGAATTTTAATCAGCATTGTCTGGTCTGGGATTCACGGCTTTTTGGAACCCACTGTTCAGAGCTGCACTCCAAATTAAGTCCACAATACATATTCAGATGTGAAGAATAGTGGCCAAAGTCATTTGCTAAATGTAAACGTGCTAATCCCAAAAATCACTCCAAAAGAGTCCATAACTCTCTCGGCTGCTTACTTTGTTGTGTACTTGAGTTGTCATACCAGACCATTACACAACCAGAAGGGATATTTTTAACAGTACACAATTTGAAGGTTGTTGGAGTGTTCACAGACAAGCCAAACCTCCAGAGAGAGTGAAAACACTACCGTGCTTTTCCTTCTGATTGGATCGATGTGCTGGATCTAGAACAGGTCATCCAATATGATAAAGCCCAGGAATTTACATCAGCTGATTCTCTCCACTGCTGATCCCCCAGTGTTGTTCCATTGATAATAAAGAGGCACATGCAGTCTGGAATTTATTATTGAGATACTCGTATCTAAAGACTCAGAGACCGTTCAGTCCCAGATTAAGCACTCCCAATGCAAGGTCCTCCATCAGAATGTTGTTAATGAGGAAATGATTTGCTATGGCTAAAGAATTGCAGGTAATGTATCTACACCAAACTAGAAACTCATTGGCAGTGTGCAACATTCTTTGCACTTTTAAAGAAATATTTTTTTGGATGGAATAGGGTATACAAAAGGTAACAGACCCAGCCCCATCAATTAACACAGATTGGCTGGCCATCTATTGCAATACTGGTTTGGGGAGTTTGCTGTGTTCAATCAATTGTTGCGTTTCCAGCATTACAATAATGTCTGCACTGTAAAATATGATTTGGGACATATACAGAGCTCATAAAAGAGGCCAAAGGAGTTCAAGTCTTCCCTTCAATTTCCTTGGTTTGTAAGTTTACAAAGTCTGTTCAGTGTGTTAATCCTAGTGGCCTGGATGTTGTGATCAGTATTGAGGAAATATTGCTTTCTACAAAGCTGCGGTGCAGCTGCAATGAATTGAATTTTCCCATCCCCTTGTCACTCACTTTTGCCCAATCTCTCACTTAGTGAAGCTGTGGCATCAGGCAGGGTTCTTCCTGATTTGTCCCACCCATTGACCCTTAGCTAAAAGCAAGCTTTTGTTGAGTGTGGGTGATTCGAAAGCATTTAGTCTGTGTTTTATGCTTCTAGGAGTCAAAGAAACCCTCACCATTCACTCTCAAGGTTTACAAAGAAAAAATATTTTCATTCAGTAGGCCATCTATTTTGATAGCTCTCAAGTTCCATTTAAATCTGGGCCCACAGTTCTTACAGGGTCACAATTCTGTGCTTGGGCAATGACAACTGCAGGTGAACAATGCTCAACACCACTCAATGCAGTGGAAGCCCTTGGTCAGAAACCCAACTTTCCTTCAGCTGCATTAATGTTCTTTGAAGATTCGGCATGACATCTAAAACCTTGACGAACATCTATAGGTGTGTGGTGGAGAGTGTATTGACAGGCTGCATCACAGCCTCATATGGAAACACCAATGTCTTTGACTGGAAAATCCTACAAAAGAATAGTGGATTTGTTCCAGTACATCATGAGTAAAGCCCTCCCATCCACTGAACACATCTACATGAAACACTGTCATTGGAAAGCAGCATTCATCATCAGAGATCCCTGCTCAGAGGTTCATGCTCTCTTCGCACTGCTGCCATCAGGTAGAAGGTACAAGAGCCTCAAAGCTCATGCCACCAGATTCAAGAATGGTTACTACCCCTCAGCCATCAGGCTCTTGAATACAAGGGGATAACTGCACTCAACTTCACTTGCTCCATCATTGAAATGTTCCCGCAACAAATGATCTCACGTTCAAGGACTTTATCTCATTATCTCATGTTCTCATTATTTATTGCAAATTATTTATATTGACATTTGCTCAGTTTGTTGTCTTCTGCACTCTGGCTGATCTTTCACTGGTCCTTTATGGCTACTTTCCTACAGATTGGCTGAGTATGCCTACAAGAAAATGAATCTCAGGGTTGTACATGGTGACATAGTTGTACTTTGATAATAAAATTTACCTTGAATTTTTCATCTGAGAAATGGCAATAGAAGCATTGACAGGTGCAGCAGAATATCTGTTTCCAAGACAAAGAATAAACAAATATAAGAGGCAGTTAAAGGTTAAGTTACCTCTGTGTAAAAAAAACTAAGGAGTTGAAATTAGATTAATAAGCCCAATGGTCTCTTTCTGTGGTATAATGTTCTGTGATTCTCTTCTGTCCCTTAGACTTGTGGCTGTAGCAATAGCTCCAGAGTGTCCAGTGCAGAGTAAACCTAAGGCCTGCCTCCAAGTGGATCAGATGCCTGCAGAAGATTTGTGTTCCAAATTCCAGTGATGCAAAGATTGGCATGTTGTCAGAATTGTCATTTATGTTCAGCTGGCGTGAAGCAGATTGCAAAGCTGTACATAAATATTCAGACCAAGTTTATTCTGAGAATGATTTCCATGAAATAATTACATCAGCATGAGTGATGGTTGAGTGACACTCTCCAGGTGGGATTGATAAGGGGAGTGAAAAACTGACTTTAGCTGAAGTTTAACTGATAGCTGTTCTCTTTTCTGGAAGCTTAGACGAGACCGGTTTGATGGATTTCATCCAAAAAGAATCCAAAACAGACATTCTTAAGTTTGCAGTTTCATTTATTTTCTTGGCCATTCTACCATTTTATTGTGAATGCAAGAAAGCAGTGTTTCAAACACTTATACTGTGATTTCTTGAAGCCCAGAGACCCAGGCACTTCAGTTTAAACTATTCTACAGTTGATAAATATTTTAAATGGGCTACAACAAACCAGTATGGGGTGACTGACTCCATAGTGTGAAATATCTTGAATATTTCCAGAGGTGTCTCCCAACCCACACTGGCGTCCAATACAAAGTTAATGCTACTTCAGGACTAATGAGCTCCAACTCATTTTGGCCATTCAGGTTCCATCCCAGAATCTTTTGTCATAATCATCTAAAATACCAAACATTTTAAATTCTGGGCACATTCATCTAATGGGGTTGGCAATTGTGTGCTTGAGTGCAGCTTCAGAATTACAAGCACCCAGAGATCTCTGTTAGCTGTAGGGAAGGCAATGCCAGAAATTGACCAGAAACCAAGAATGAATTCCTCCCCCCATCTTTCCTCTCTTCCCACTCTGACCTTTTGCCTCTTCTCAACTGCCTATTACTTACCCCTGGGTCCCTTCCTCCTTTCCTTTCTCCAATGGTCCACTCTCCTTTCCTATCAGATCCCTTCTTCTCCAGCCTTTCACCTTTCCCACCCACCTGGCCTTCAACTATCACCTTCCACCTAGCTTCCTTCCTCTCCCCCCCCACCTTTTTATTCTGGTGTCTTCCCCTTCCTTCTCAGTCCTGAAGAAATGACTCAGTCCAGAACACCGACTATCTATTCATTTTCATGCATGCTGCCTGGCCTGCTGCGTTCCTCCAGCATTTCGTCTGTGTTGCTATGAATTTTAAAAAGTCAATGCAATGTTGAACCAGAGGTGTGGTAGGTCAACCAAACAGTGTGTTCTGAGCTGGACGAGACTCGTGAAGGATATTGAATGAGATCAGGTTTGTGTGCTGTAGTGACCAGCTGGAAGACATTCATTGTCTCTTCCATTTTTTACAGGTAACACCATGACTGTGTCCTACATGTCTGGACTAACTCTAGGATCGGCAGTGGCCTACGTCACGTTCAGCTTGACCAGTATGTCTCACACTTCATGTATTCACACTGAAACAATCAACAGTTCTTTCACCACAAGACTCTAAACAAAGGCTCTCTTCACAATCTGACTAGGGGTGAGCAAATGTATAGAATTTCAGTTCCATTGACTCTGTGGCTTGGATAAAGACCATAAGACCATAAGGTATAGGAACAGAATTTGGCCATTTGACCCATCGAGTCTGCTCCGCCATTTCATCATGGCTGATCCATTTTCCCTCTCAGCCCCGCCTCCTGCCTTCTCCCAGTATCACTTCATGCCCTTCAAGAATCTATCAACCTCTGCATTAAATATACCCCATGACTTGGCCTCCACAGCTACCAGTGGCAACCAATTCCACAGATTCACCACCCTCTGGCTAAAGAAATTTCTCCTTACCTCCATTCTGAAAGGACGCCCCTCCATTCTGAGGCTGTGTCCTCTGGTCTTAGACTCACCCACCATGGGAAACATCCTCTCCACATCCACTCTATTGAGTCCTTTCAACATTCGATAGATTTCAATGAGGTTACCCATCATTCTTCTGAATTCCAGTGAGTAGAGGCCCAGAGCCATCAAACGCTTCTCATATGATAAGCCTTTCAATCCCAGAAACCTCCTTTAAACCCTCTCCAATATCAGCACATCTTTTCTTAGATAAGGGGCCCAGAACTGCTCACAATACTCCAAGTGAGGCCTCACCAGTGCTTTATAAAGCGTAAACATTACATCCTTGTTTTTACATTCTAGTCTTCTCCAAGTGAACGCTAACATTGCAATTGCCTTCCTCACTACCAACTCAAACTGGAATTTAACATTTAGGGAACCCTGTGCGAGGATTTTCAAGTCCCTTTGCACCTCAGACTTTTGAATTTTCTCTCCATTTAGAAAATAGTCTACTCTTTCATTTCTTCTGCCAAAGTGCATGACCCAACACTTCCCAACACTATATTCCATTTGCCACTTCTTTTCTCAATCTCCTAATCTATCTAAGTCCTTTTGTAGCCTCTCTACTTCCTTAAAACTACCTGCCCTTCCACCTACCTTTGTATTGTCAGCAAACTTGGCCACAAAACCATCAATTCTGTCGTCCAAGTAACTGTCCGCTTAAAAGAAGCAGTGCCAACATAATCCCCTGTAGAACACACTGGTTACTGGCAGCCAACCAGAAAATTCTCCCATTATTCCCACTCCTTGCCTCCTGCCAATCAACAATGTGCTATCCATGCTAATATCTCTCCAGTAATACCATGGGCTATCAACTTGTTAAGCAGCCTCATGTGTGGCACCTTCTTAAAGTCTTCTGAAAATCTATGTACATAACATCCACAGTTTCTCCTTTGTCCGTCCTGCTTGTTATTTCTTCAAAGAATTTCAACATTTTTATCAGGCAAGATTTTCCCTTAAGGAAACCATGCTGACTATGGCCTATTTTATTATGTGCTCCTAAGTATCCTGGTGAAGAGTGGAGTGACAATTGTGATTTTTCATTCCTCTGGAACCATGTCAGAATCAACTATTTCTTGAAAGATCATTACTAATGCCTCCACAGTCTCTTCAGCCACCTCTTTCATAACCCTTGATGTATACTCTCTGGTCCAGGTGGCTTATCTACCTTCAGACCTTTCAGTTTCCCAAGAAACTTCTCCCTAGTTATGGCAACTTCACCCACTTCTGTCCCCTGACACTCTCAAACTTCCGGCATATTGCTAGTGTCCTCCACAGTGAAGACTGATGCAAAATACCTATTAATTTTGTCCACCATGTCCTCATCCCCCCAATACTACCTCTCCAGCAACATTTTCCAGCCATATGATATCTACACTCACCTCTCTTTTACACTTTATGTATCAGAGGAAACTTTTATTATCTTCTTTAATATTATTGGCTATAAAGCTTTGAAGTCCCTACCCAACCCAAACCAAGCTGATCCCCTCCACCATGGAGAGGCTTTTGCAATGTCACTTCCTGTGCAACATGAGCTTTGACAGCCAAGTTCACCTTGGTGTCTGACGTTGTGCTTTATTCCTCAGTTATTTCTTGGGTTTCACTAATCAGCTCGACACTTCATCTTCTGACCACTGGTTCAGGCATTTCCAGTTGAGCCACGAGACTGAATGTAAAAAACCCTCCAGTTCACTGTTTCCACAAGGTTTATGTTAATGCTAATTATATTAATTTGTTCCTACATAACATTTAAGGCATAGTAAGGAATAGCAGTGTTTGCTGCCAACAAGGGGAGCACATGGGCTCCTTGCAGGCAATGGTGGAAATCGAATCCCGATCGGTAATGGCTAGCGCTATCAAGCAATCTCTGTTGAACAGAGATGAGGAGGGATTTCTTTAGCTAGGGTTGGTAAATCTGTGGGATTCACTGCCACAGATGGTTGTGGAAGCCAAGTCATATTGAAAACAGAGGTTGACGGGTTTCAGATTAGTAAGAGCGTCAAAGGTTGTGGGGAGAAGGTAGGAGAATGGAGTTGATTGGGAAAATAAATCAGCCATGATCAAATGGCAGAGCAGACTTGATGGGCGAATGGCCTAATTCTTCTCCTATGTCCTAAGGTCTTATGGTCTTCATTTCACTCAGGCCAGTTTCAGTCCTAATCTGACATTCAGCATTGACCACAATAAATGTAGCTATCTAGGTTCAAAACTATGAAAGACTTTGGAAAAGTAAATTAGCAGAAACTACTTCCCACGGCATTAGGATAGTTGTCCAATGAAGCAGAGATGGCATGAGGAAAAATAGTTACACAGTGAGGTGTTACAGTCTGGTGTTCACTGCCTGTTACGGGGCAGAAGCAAATTAACTCATAACATTCAAAGGGGAATTGGAGGACTTCATGAAAGATAAGATTTATAGCGCTATTGGAAAAAGGGAAGGAGAGTCAGATGCGTTGGATTGTTCTTATAAAGAGCTGACACAAGCGCAATGGGTACAGTGCCTCTCTGCCTCCTGTTCCATTTCATTTTGTGCTTTTATGTCTTTAGATTTCAGAGATTAGTGCAAAACCATCCTAAAATATTCATGATTTAGAACTTTACTAACTTAAAATTATCTGTTTATGTCACTTCAACAAACAATGTACTTTTATCAATTATTCAGTGTGTCTTCCCATAATCCATCCAGATATGCAAAATCATATTCTCTTAAGAGAAATGTCTCTGAAATCCATTCTCTCTCTCCGAATTGTTCTCCCCTGAAGGTGCTGACATGCTGGTGAGCAGCTCCATTCTCCTGAGAGCTGTCAATGTTTTCTGAATGCCTTCCGGGAGGTTTTATCACAAGACCTCCTGTTTAAAATCATCTCTGCCCACCCACACTCTCTATATTGGATATCTGAATGCCCCTCATCAAATAGGTTCATGTCAGCCAGATGTAAGATGCTCGACTCTTTTCCTGATGTTATGATTCTTGATTATCAAAATCATCATGTATTTACTCAGGGGTCTTTGATGAATCTTTTGTGCTACCGGTTAAACACAATACCAAAAGACATATGCTATTTAAATAACAAGCTAATAAGTTGAACACAAGATAGAGCAAGACAGACACCAAATTGTTTTACAGCTAAATTTAAATAGTGTCTCTACAAACAACAGGTACAGAATTCTTCCTAAATCAGGGTGTGTGTTGGAAAGTTCCACGTGTACTGTCCCAGCTACTAGATGTGTGTTTGTTCATCTGATATTTAGGTGCAGATTCAACGCTTACTTTCAAAAGGTAATTTGATCAATAATTGAAGAAAAATACAAGGCTTTGAGAGAGGATAAGGGATACTATTAAGTGGTTGGCACGATAACACAGAGATTGTGGGCAGAAGGGCCTGTTCCAGGGCTGAACTCTTCCAGATTCTATTAGATAGCTTTAGGAAGATCCAGGACTGGCACGATATGCTAAATGGCCACTTTCTATATTGTATTTCTGACTGGGCATAACCTAAAAAGATAAATGACCATCCCTTCATCTATTAAAACTATGCCATGATATCTTACTGTGTATTCAGTAAATGATGGAATCATCCATCATGAAAGTGATGTGTAGATTCAACCGGAAAGAAATTATAATAAATTATGTGCAAGGATTCTCCTGTGATTGGTGTGCATTAAGGTGTGGTTATTTTCCCTTGCAGGGTAAATGAAGAAATACTAAGGGATATTTAATTCGTCCTACAGAAACATTGCTTGTTGCGTGCCATCTCAGGCTCATAGACTGCTTTCCCCAATCTGTCTGGAGCTTCCTTTAGGCTGTGCTTGTCCTCTAGGATTAGATGGGATCTTCAGCGAGGACAAGAAGTGTTTGAAGATGCCTCAGGAAGAAAGGTCACTCATTGAAATCACGGATAGTCTTTTCAGCATCCTAAAACTTTATCTTAGAGTGCCTGATCATTACCATTTTACCATTTTTTTGTCGACTATTTTACAGTTTGTATGTCCACCTACAGAAGAACTCCTTTCTTCTTGGTAACTGAATCTAGCCTGGAAGAAGTGAGGGAGAAAGTTGTAATTTTGCGATATAATATTTGGTGGTATTTTCCACAGGAGGTTAATTGGCTTAAACAGCAAGTCTTTTGATCCATTGTGATTTCTTGATGACTGTGTTAGTATACCTGCACAGTATTTCTAAAAAAAAAATCACCAGAATTAGGCTCCGTATATTCATCAGATGCATTTACATATGGTTTTATTTTGTTCTATAATATTTGAGTGGAGACTGTCAATCATGATTATGGACATAGTGAGACTCCCATTGTTCATTTACATTTACAGTGTAGCTAAACTCTTACCTGGTAACAGTAAGTATACAAGTTTTAATGCTTCATTATTCAATGAATGATGGGGTGTACCCCCATATCAAACAGGAGGAATACCTGTCATTCTTTCTCAGCCCATTAAATATACTTATGTAAAGAATTTTTCTGCAATTCATCCTCAAGGAGTTCTTTCCCACGTTAGTAAGTTTTGAGGACCACAACATCACATTAAAGTCCTATCTTCTTTCATTGAAGCTAAATGCATGCATGAAAGATAACCTAGGTTATGCTGTGAGAAAGATGAACTAAGACCACACCAGTTAGTGATGCTGCCTTACAGCTCCGGAACCAGTAAGCCGGGATCAGTCCTGACCTCAGACGTTGTCTGTATGCAACTTGCTCATTCACCCTGTGACCAGATGAGTGGCCCTTGGGTGTTTTGGTTTTCTCTCGCATCCCAAACACATGTTGGTAGACTCACCTCTGTAAGTTCCCTCTTCATGCAGGAAAGTGACAAAAATAATCCAAGCATAGTTGGTGGGCATGTGAATGGAAGCAAGTTGCAAGAATCCTGGGAAATAAGGAGGGACTTGGATGGGAATGATGGGATTGCTCTACTAAGAGCCTATTATGGTCCTGATGGACGAAATGGCCTCTTTCTGTGTCATAATGAGTAAGAACAAGAGTGGGAGGAGCTTAAATATATTAAAAAAACGCAGGTGTAAGAAATCTAATGAAAGGTAGAAAACACTCAGCAGGTCAGGCAGCATCTAGGGAAAGGGAAACGCAATTAGTGCTTCAGGCCTGAGACCATCCAGCGGAACTCAGTGAGAAAGGGCATATCTGGAGCATTAGCATCAACAGGGTTTGATTGGCCTAAAGGTCTCTTTCTGTGGTGCACATTCAATGGCTGAAAAATTGTCTATAGGTATTACTTCATCCTTGAAGTCTATGACCTGACAAGGTTAAAATTTGACACTGGATTAAACATTTTATGAAATATACAACTGAGATCTTTTAAGGAGCCGGCTAAAATCCTGTTATTACAGTATAATCATTCCGTTCAAATATAAACACTAACAGCTTACCTGTAATACTTTTTAGAGGTAATAAACTGTAAATGTCTCCCCGTCTCTGATGCTTTGAAAATAGAACTAAGCCTGAAGTAGCAATTCTTATATACCCTTTGCTCATGACTCTCAAACAAAGCTCAAAACCCTGAGTCAAGCTAGAAGCTGAAGTTTCTGACAGTTCGGTCTAATGGTCACCCCCTTCCTGGAATACTCAAAGAAACAGAAATGGGCCTTTCAACCCCACAAGCCTGATCTTCATTTACTTCTTAAACCTCAAAGTTGGAAGACAACTAAAGTCCATGCAAAGTTGAACATGATAGTCTAAGCTAATACTGCTGTTAGATCCCAAACAGTTCTATTTATTTATTTATTGGGATAAAGGTGGAATAGGCCCTCCCGGCCCGTCAAGCCACACCATCCAGCAACACTGATTTAACCCTAGCCTAACCACAGGACAATTAACCTACTAACTGGCATGCCTTTGGACTATGGGAGGAACTGGAACGCCTGGAGAAAGCCCATGTATTCCACGAGGAGGAGGACGCACAAACTTCTTACAACTTACGCTGACAATGAACTCCGAACTCTGATGCCCAAACCTTCAGTTGTCTAGCGCTAACTGCTACGCTATGGGGGTCTATGGAACCCCTTGAAGACTCATGTTATTATCCGATTTAATTGAGTATCTCTTAGATAGCTCCTGTGGTTGTACTTAATAATTTTTTTCAAAATTGTAACGAGTTGGGAATCATTGTAGGCAGAATAACACCTCTGAAAACAAGTGTTGCAAATTGGCTGAGATAAAGCCGGGAGACAGATTTTTGTCCCTAAGATTGTGCTGCATTGTCTGAGAGGGGCTCCTCACATCTACAATTGCCTTGTGTAAGGAGACCACTGGAGGGGCCTTGGTGAAACCTTTGGTTGCACTTTCAAATGGGTGCAGAAGTACCAGCAGCCCACTGTCCTCCCTCACTTGTGTTTAACTCCATTAACTTTAATAGTGCCAATGACCAAGATAAATTTGTACCCCCTTTAAATTGTAAGTACATGGGTTACACTACTATTCTGTGCCAAATCTTGTTGTGTGTCATCTTGCCTTGTGCCTTGAGGTAAAAGACATAATATATAGTGCCAAAATTGGAGTGACATTTAACATACTAGTGTTGACATGGGTTTCAGATTTTATGTATGGTTAATGTTCCCATGCGGTCTCGTGGAGGAAAATGGCATTGGGACATTTAAGAATGCAAACACGAGGAAATCTGCAGATGCTGGAAATAAAGCAACACACACAAAAACTGGCTGGAAGTAAGTCCTGACGAAGGGTCTTGGCCCGAAATGTCGACTGTACCTCTTCCTATAGAGGCTGCCTGGCCTGCTGCGTTCACCAGCATTTTTTGCATGTGTTGGGGCACTTAAGGGTTAGTTGGATATGTTATATGAGGGAAACGTGAATGCAGTACTATACATAGGGTGAAGTGAAGCAAGATCTTGCAGAGCGTAAACACCAGCATAGACCTCTTGTGCCAAATGGCCTTTTTCTGTGCTGCAAACTAATAGTATTTGTGCTTACAGTGAATATAGAAATACTGTGTTATTGATCTTAGTTTCAGCTAAGTATTAGCCAATTCTGATTATACAGTTCCACTGTGAGCCAAAGAGCCCATCTACTTGTGACTGGACCATGAAATATAAGTGCTTGCCCTTGACTAAGCATGCAGTGATCACCACAGCAAAGACACTGTAAGACCAGAAGACATAGGGACAGAATTAGGCCATTTGGCCCATCATTCCGTCATGGCTGATTTATTATCCCTCTCAACCCCATTCTCCTGCCTTTGCTCCGTAACTTTGAAATGTTGAAGGGGATAGGGAATCCATGTATTGGCTGGGCCTGGAAATCTCCAGTTTTACTGGAGATGAAGCCAAAATGACTTTTTCTTCTCTCTTTTAAATGATTTGTGATACACTTAAAACTAACACAGGCAGAAAACATTAGATTAATCTCCTTTGATACCAGCTTCAATATTTATTTGACATTTGAAAAATTTAAGAGTGGTATTCTAGCTGATTCTACTACTGAGTTAATTCCAGTTACGTTTTATTAGTTAGTAGTAGTGAGTGATTGTTGCTGTCTTTAGAAGTAGAGTGTGCCTTGTACTTTATTATGAAGTATTAACAAAAGGGGAGTTTATAGGAGATGGTTGTTGATGATTGTGCTGCTTTGATACTGAGTAGATACTAGGTTGCACAGAACACCCAGTTATATACCCCAGTCAATAAAATGCAATAAATTGCTCCTGTTATGCCTCTGGCAGGTCTCAGATGCCCATGTCCCTTGTACCCTTCCTGGTGAGACTTCTCAAGTTTCCAATCCTTTGTCTTTCACACTTGGTCTCCACACCAGTACTAACAAAATGTCCAGTTCATGAGAGCTGAGCATCAGAGCTCTATATTGCTATTGTCACCACCCCTGAGTGTATTGGTATCATTGACTTTGCCCTGCCATTTAAAATTAAGTGCAATGCAAAGCTGGCATTGAAGTCTTTCCAATGGTTAACATCCAAATTGCACTTGCAAAGATTGGTGACCCTTCGGATTAATGGCAAACCACTTTGACTAAAGGCCTCTGAAAGATAACACTTACATATTCAATAGTTCAATAGTTCCATTTAATATCAGAGAATATGTACAATATACAACCTGAATTTTTTATTCTTCGCAGACATCCACAAAAACTGAAGAATGCCCCAAAGAAGGAGTGACAGTAAAAATGTTACAGCCCCAAAGCCTCCCTACTCCCTCCCCACAGACAAGCAGCAGCAAAGCAACAACCCTCCCCCACCCTCATTTACTTCAGCAAAAAGCATCAGCCTCCACCCACCAAACAAACGCCCTCCAAGAAAGACCATGATCTGCAGTACCACAATAGCTAATTGTTCACCTGATAATTCAATATAGCACAGTCTCTCTCTCTCTCTCCTCTCCACCCCCCCCCAATAATGCTGATTTACGGTGTTAAGCTCTGTTGTGTTGCTTTATTCTGAGTTCTCTGACTTGAGAATTGACAACAAACTCTTCCCAACCAACAAAAGAAAGAGAGAGAGTGCATGATTCACCGATTACAGAGCCCTCCAACAGCTGATACGCAGTTCCTGATGTTCCATTTTCTCCTGCCACACTGGCAGCACCAGCATTGAATCGGCTCGTCCACAGAGCGCAAAGCCTCGGAATCCCAAAGGCATGCTCGTGTGCTAGACCATGTCCTTGGGATATTGAAAAACAGCTGGTCAGTGAGCCCCAGAAGCAGGTCCCATCGCTGTCTGAGTGTAGCTCTAAGTCAGGGTCTTCGATAGAACCCCATCCACCTTGAAAAGGGAGACGATAAAGGTAGAAATTAAGCTGTTTCTGCAGACAAACTCGAAGAAGTCATTGTCGAGCACTATTGTAGCTCCGCCCACATGATGATCCTTGTGCTAGCTCCTAGTAGACTTCCCCAAAGCTCCTCGATAAAGTTCAGTTCAATTTGACCACTCATAATCAATATTTCCACATATATTTTCCCAGCAGTCAGTTTATGCATTGGTTCTGCATTCTTCAGGTTAATTGTGAAGCCAGTGTTGTGAATCCAAATTTCACCAGCTGATTTTAATTTTAGTTTTATGCAACAATAAGACGAGGTTTAAGAGAGGTTTGGATAAATACATGGATGGGAGGGGTATGGGGGCTACGGTCCAGGTGTGGGTTGATGGTGCTAGGCAGAATATCAGTTTGGCTTGTTCTGTGCTGTAATGCTCTACGACTGATGAAATACGCCAGTTATACCTTAACATTTGTAGAGATGACCAAAGCTTGTAACCAAAATAGGTTACAGTTCACCCTTGTTTGAATTCACTTTATAGTCGACAGGGTATACATTACAACATCAAGTAGAACAGAATCTATTACATATCCTTATTCCCAGATGTTCAAAATTGTTTGTACATCATGTTGTAAATACACCCTCTGCCAGCTGCCTACACCTCCCAATTTCTGGCCTCTTGAATTGTGTCAGAATGAGCAAGAACTTCTCTGGATGACTGTAATTGGTTTCCAAACTGCTTGAATGCATCATCCAAAAATGTAAATGTAGACTAATTATCTTCAACCCTATAGAACTTCTGTACAAATCTAACAATCGTTTAGCTTTGTTTTCATGTTTTCAGAGATTCTTTTGTAGTTTTACTTCAGATTTGAATAATTAAGGAAGTGGGAATTTGAACAAAATATTACTCACTATTTTTATAAGGAGTATTAAAATCCACAGAAGTTCTGAGGCGACCTTTATTCTGATTAATGTCCAACTTTTCTTGACAACCTTGTTAAGAAATTGTCACAATCCGTTTGTTTTTCTTTTGGGCACCTCCTCCTTGCTGTGAGAGACAGTGCTAACAGGACAAAAGACAAATAAAATGTTCCTATTGAGAAGCATCTGTAATATGCAGATAGCTTGTGTTTGGAAAAGAATGTGTGTGCCTGGAACTTGTTGGGATTCTGGGCTTCAAGTCTATATCTGTTGTGGAGAAAATGATTGAGATCAGTCAGCCATGACGCTATCAGTGTATTATGTGACCATTAAAAAGTGTCTTGGTGTTTTCTCTCCCTAATGGTCCCTACCTATCTGACAGGATCTCCTGGCCTTGCAATCAAATCCATAGTTTCTATGCAAATAGAAGAATTGTATCAGTAATTCTTTTAGCCTCTATACCAACAGGCACCTTCATGGTGCTATATTCTTACTGAGTGAAACGTGTTGGAGAATTTTTCATGTTTGAATTAATTTTCTTAATGTTATATACTTTTGTTAATGTATGATGGAATGGAAAAGTGGGACCAATGGAGGTTTATGTGAAGATGGAGGCAGGTTTTTGTAGAGAAACATTGTCCTTTTGTTAATGGGATGAAAAGTTTGAGCCTGTTCATTCTGTTCAAAATGGCAACATAATATTTTCTTAGTGAGCAGAAAGTAAACTGGTGGAAGAACTCAACACTTTAAGCCAGTGGTCCTCAACCACCGGGCCGCGAGGAAGCGATGTGATTTGGTGAGTCAGCTGCACCTTTCCTCATTCCCTGTCACGCACTGTTGAACTTGAACACCCCCCCGACCCCCATCGGCAGGTCTGCAAGAATATTGTCAATATTAAACCGGTCCACGGTGCAAAAAGGTTGGGGACCCCTGCTTTAAGCAACATCTGTAAAGGCAAAGGGATGTTTCGGGTCAAGACCTTGCATCAGTACTGATAAAAGATTCTGATCCAAATTGTCAATCATCCCTTTGCTTTCACAGACGCTGTGTGGCCTGCTATTTCTCCCTCTGGTTTATCTTTTTTCTCCAGACTCCAGCATCTGCAGTCTTCTGTGACTCCAGTATTTTTCAATGCTTTTTCCTGGTTTCACTGACACACTGAGAAAGAACGCCAGCGACATCTGGTGGCTCCAATAAAAACACCAACAACAAACATATTATGTATTCCAAGGCCAATTGTATTTCAAGGAAGTACATAATAGTTGTTTTGCTAAAGCCTGGTGAGTGAAATTTCTTCAGGTTGAAATTTATTTAGTTTAGGATATTAAAAGAAACTATTCAAACCTACAGTGCTAAAGGGGTTAATAGGAACCCAACAGTACTGTTGAATTTGTAAGATTTGTTTTTGTATTTCTGTGCACTCTTTTGCTGATAATAAACACAGAGCAATGTTGGAAAAACTAGATTTACTGGCAGCTTAATTGTCATATTACAATCACAATTTTGGTTCTTCATAAAATGATCTCATCACTGTACTGGCCTACAATTCAAAGTCTGTTAATTGATGAAGATTGATTGAAAGTAATTGTCTTAATGACTGTTGCAATCCTTTGACGTTTTGTGGCTTTTCTGTCTATTGTCATAGCAACCAGTGCATGTGCATTACTAAGCCACAAGAGTAATTCAATTGCTTGCCATCTAAGAAATAAAAAGCCCATGTACTGTTCTCATTTGAACTTTAGTTTACTTGCAAAGTTTTATACAAGACAATCACCCAGCACCAAATGAAAACAGAGTAACACACACAAAATGTTGGAGGAACTCAGCATGTCATGCAGCATCCAGTGAAAAGACTAAACAGCAGTCGTTTCGGGCCAAGCTCCTTCATCAGGACTGATTGAAACAGATTTGTTACTGCAGTAACCAAGTTACTTGCCCATGGCGACATCTTTAGATCCCACTAAATATTGTCTTCCTGTTACGCTGTTGGTGTTTAGGGCAGTGATGAAGGTCCTTCATCTCTGGAGGAGTTCAGGGCTTCCTTCATTGTGTCTGTAGCTTCCTCGATTTTCACTACTGTCAGTCGTCTAAGTCCTGGCTGGGCACCCAGATGTAGAAGGATTCTTCATTGCTGTTTCCATAACAATTTTGTTTTACCAGTGAGGGTTGTTAGCCCTGAGCTGAACCCCCAAACCTGGAGGACCGGTGGACCACTCTTAGTCTGGCCTCTATCCTTTGACCTGTTTGGCATGGGAGACCAAAGCATAAAGCCCTGACTCCAGCCAACATAGCTCTCTGGATCATTGAGGCACACAAGCCTCCAAGCTACAAGGTTGTGGTCCTCTTGGAGAACTAAATATTGACGAGTATTAAATGTCAGATGTTCCAAAATACAAGCATGCTAAAGCCTTTCTTAAATAATGTTAAAACCCAAACACTGAGCATCTGAGCCTCTCATAAAGGGGGAAGAAAGTCCAGGCCATTTGGTCTCTCCATTGCGAACACAGAAGCTGTTTAGAGATGAAGTCAAGGGAAGTAAGAGCATAGACAAGATAATGAAATGAGAAGGAAGCTTGCTGGAACATTATGAAGTGTATGAGAACCAATTAGAAGTGACAAATGGACGAGATAATACAATTTCATTTCATCAAATTAAATGTCACTCCTACCTCATTGCTGTCAATTTGCAGGCTGGAGCATTCACATGACAGCTCCATTTCATGTCTGAAGGATGACGTCACCTAATACAACGTAAAGTTGATTCTATTATCTTGCAAAAGCAAGCTGAAAAATAAAGGGATTGACTAGAACTGGCTTCCTATCATATGATATTGGAAACTACAAATTAGATTGCTTTTTTAAGGGGGTTTCACAATAAACAGCTGTGAATACAGCATTTTTAAATTCAGGGTACACATTCTCAATCAGTCTGTTGATTTTTACCTCCCTCTTTTCAGGTGGGGGAAGAAAGAATTTACCTTCTGCTTTCACAGTGATGGTCTGCTGACCCTGTCAGAATATACAGGCTGTCACATCGAAGTATTTCAAAGTTCAATGTTCAATGTGAAGTTCAAAGTAAATCTAGTATCAAAGTATGTATATGCTACCATATACTACCCGGAAATTTGTTTTCTTTCAAACATTTACAGGAAAAACGAAATACAATAGAATTTTATGTAAAACCATACATACGCAAAGACTGACAAACACCAATGTGCAAAAGAAGACAAACTGTGCAATTAAAAATAATATGGAGAACGAGTTTTAAAGAGTTCTTGAGAAGTATTGAACTTCATTACAGCTGTACCGCTAGTTAATGGTTGTGTGTGTGGTGACTGATTACCCAGTCAACCAATTGAGATGCTTGGCACGCCAGATTCAAGATTCAGGTCCATTTATTATCAAAGAATGTGTAAGTTATACAACCTTGAGAGTTGCTTGCTCACAGGTAGCCACAAAGCAAGAAACCTGAAAGAACCTAATTAAATAGAAGAGTAAAAATAGAAGACCAACACTCGATGCACAAGAGAAAGATAAAAAAATGAAAATCATGCAAACAATTGAAGCGAACAACAGCATTCCGAACCAAAATTGATTTCTCAGATCTAATTCCCGGAGCAGCCCAGAATAGGTTCAAAGCCTCGCTGATCAGTTCATCTTATTAGTGGGCACGGAGCACAGCAGCCGGGGCCAGTCCTCATAGTCTCAGCGCTATGGAGGAGGATGAGCGAAATCAGCTCCCAGGGCTATCCAACCTTGCAGTTGGGCCACTTGTATGGGCACTGAACATCCTCACCCCGGGCCCTGACTTCTCCTCTTGGTGCCCAGAGCAATCCAACCTCACTCCAGGGCCAGATGTACGGGCATTGGAACTCCATCTGCAACTTACCATCTTGGCTCATGCCCCAAACTTGGCTCACCATCACTCGCCCCTTCACTGTTTGCAGAGATAATTTAACACAATTTACCTCAGAAAAGGTATTTTTAGTGATGTTTTTAATCATATTTCTTAGCTTTTTGATCACCAGAAACCTGACACTCGTGTTCGGTAGCGCCATCTTAACTGGAAGATGTGCTCTTTTTGACACAAAAAGTACGATGCTGGGATGATGAACCCCAACAGCAATCAGTTTTGTACAGAATACATTCCTTCTATATCTCTTCTATTTATGCTGGCTGCTTACTGCAGCTGCCTGTAATGCTCCTCCTACAGTCTAGTCACCCTTAATAATGTGTAGGGACTGATATTTAAATCATGAGAGATCTCCCACAGATTAGTCAAGAAAGTTCCTGACATAGTCATTCTCGTAGAATCCAAGTTGGCAAGTAACGTACCAGACTTACCAATCATAACTCCCAGGCATGTCCTATCTTATTACCATGACAGGTCAACCAGAGGCCATGCCAGACTGAGGCACGGGCCGAAGGAAATTAAATCCATTAAATTCAAGCCAAAAGACCATAAGACCATGAGACACATAGTGATTCTTGAAAGATCACTACTAATGCCTGCACAATTTCTTCAGCTAGCTCCTTCAGAACACTGGGGTGTAGTCCATCTGGTCCAGGTGACTGATCTACCTTCAGATGTTGCAGTTTCCCAAAAACTTTCTCCTTAGTAATAGCAACTACATTCACATCTGCCACCTGACACTCTTGAATTTTTGGCATACTGCTGGTGACTTCCACAATGAAGCAAATCATCCCTCTTAGTGTACTCTTCCAATCAGCTTCGGCCAACTCCTCTCTCATGCCTCTATGCCTTTACTGTACTGTAATACTGATATATCTGATTTTTGTTTCTCCTTCTCTTCTGATCCTATGTCTTTTCTTTCTAATGATTTGATTTCATTTTTTACTAAGAGAGCCACCCCACTTCCTCTGCCTACCTGCCTATCCTTTCAATGCAATGTGTATCCCTGAATTTTAAGCTCCCAACTATGGTATTCTTTCAGCCATGACTCAATGATGCCCACAACGTCATACCTGCCAATCTCTAACTGCACTAAAAGATCATCTATCTTATTTCGTATACTATGCACATTCAAATATAACATCTTCAGTATTGTATTAATCAACTTTTTAATTTCAAATTCTTACCCCTTTCTAAACTACACTTTGCATCTACTTGTATACCAGCTGCACCATGCTCTGCCCTATTACTCTGGTTCACATGCCCCTGCCAAATCACCCCCCCAACAACTCTAGCAAACCTGTCCACATGGAAATTGTTTCCCCTCGAGTTCCGATGTTATCTGTCCTTTTCTTCCCCAGAAGAGATCCCAATAATCCAGAAATCTGAAACCCTCGCCCCTGCACCAGTTCCTCAAACCCTTTGAAGTCTTGTCACATCAGGGCATACATGGACAATAAAACTTTCTCCTGATTAACCTTTCCCTCAATCCTTCATATTGAGTGAGAATTGGAAGAAAGACCGAATGTAGCAAAAGAACAGGATATATTCTGGGTTAGAACATAGAATGATACAGCACATTAATGGGCTCTTCGACCCATGATGTTGTGCCGATCTATACGAACCTAGTCCATGCTCAGTCTGGATCTTCCCTGCCTCGTAACCCATAACCCTCCATTTGTATTTCATCCATGTGCCTATCTAAGAGTCTTTTAAATGTCCTTGGATGTTAAGCTCCCAACTATGATCTTCTTTCATAGGTCGAATCTTAAAATTGGAGCCCAGCATCTTCTGTAGAAGGGCCGGCTGGTGGCGTAGTGGCATCAGCGCCGGACTTTGGAGCAAAGACTCCCGAGTTCGAATCCAGCCAGCTCCCTTGCACGCTTTCCATCCATGCTGGGTTGAGCGTCGAACTAGCAACTCGGCCTCGTAAAAATAAGAAAGCTTGCTAAAAAAATGCTGTCATGACGGTGTCCCGATAACTCCACTTGGAGTTAAGGGCTTTCTTCTTCCTTCTTCTATCTTCTGTAGAAGGGGCAGTGAGAGGTTAGACCTGCCTGCATCAAAAGGCAGTGGATGCTGAGTCAAATAGAATTTTCAAGATTAACATTTGCGTTGGGAAATGACATTGACAGGCGTGGTACTAAGGTAGATACATTAAGTTAAAGTTTAGAAATGAGTAATGATCCAATAATACAGAAAGAATGTCACAACATGGCAATCTGTGGCTTTCTGGCCAGTTACTGAATGAGCCCGGGCGGAGAGCCAGCATTGCATCAGATTCGGTTTTCTTTGGCTAATGACCTGGAGCTAGATCACAGGATGTTTACTCTCTTTAGAGTGCTTTTCTTTTTTTACCTTTTAATCATTGCTGTCTTCTTTGAATGAAGCTGTGAATTTCAGAAGTATTGATAATTTAAAAGACTTGTTATAAATGAATAAATCCCACAGATTGATCACTCATAAAGAACATGGTCTCTCTTCAATACATTCCACTGTGGTTAAAGATTATTTGCCTTTATCAGATTCATTCCATGTATAGACTCTTTCCATTCAAATCCAACATTTTAACAAAGGCCAGTCTCAGTGCCTCTTGACAGGATATAAAACTCTGAAGGCAAGTGCAGCACCTCAAATTTACACAACACCTTTAACACAGTAAAATATTATAGTTTTTAATAACAGGGGTGGCACAATAGCATAGCAGTTAGCACAATGCTTAACAGTACAGGTGATCCAGGTTCAATTCCCACCACTGCCTGTAAGGAGTTTGTACCTTCTCCCTGTGACTACGCGGGTTTCTTCGGAGTGCTCCAGTTTCCTCCCACAGTCCAAAGATGTACTGGTTAGTAGGTTAATTGATCATTATAAATTGTCCCGCGATTAGGCTAGGATTAACCTATGGGGTTGCTGGGCGGCACGGCTTGAAGGCACAGGCTGCATCTCAATTGAAATAAAATAATTCATTTCACGGGAGTCGCATAAAGAGATATTAACTTGCCAAAACTTGGTCAAGGAGATGGAACAGAAATACTGGAGATACTCCGCAGGTGGGTTGGTCTCTCTCTCTCTCTCTCTCTCTCTCACACACACACACACTCTCCCTCTCCCTCCCCTTCCCTCATCCCCTTCCCCCTCGGCCTCACCTCCCCCTCTCCCTCTCTTTTATATCATACATGCACATGCCTAGATACGCCCTTGTCTCCCACACACGCACAGTGTTACACACATGCTTTTACTTGCTCCATCCCCATCCCACCTCATCCACCAAACTTAATCAGCTCGTTCCTGTGGTCTAGAAGTACCATAGTGAAAGAGAGATTACAGAGTGAAGGAGCGATCTGGTCATGCAAGGGTTCTTCTTTTTCTTATGTGGATCTTCCAAGGTTGCGAATCCTCCTATTGGCAAGCACGATGCAATTGGTTTACGCGGTGAAATGTGGCATTCAAATCATCGAACAAAAAGACTCTTGGAATTACATATGAGCAGAATTTCAACTCCAGTCATTCGAAATAAATGTGCAATTTTATGACCATGCAGAATTCTACTCCACTTCTGAGATCTGGTTTAACGAAAGTCCATAATAATAATCACAATCATACTCGAAAAATGAATTAATAAGTTTTACTCCCAATAATACAATCTGTTCTTTTTTTCTACTGCCAACTTCAAATACCTTAGCAAAAAAAAAGGCTGATTCCTTTACTAAATCTTTGATAGATCTTCAAACTGATTTAAGCCATGTCATCTTAAAATAAAAGTGTGTTTGTGCCTTTAGGAGAGCAGTCATTCACAGGCGTGTGAAGCAGCTGCAACAGTAGAGATGAAAGGAAAAACACGGACTGTGTTTGCAAAGTTCTAATAAGCAAGTAATGCTTTCAGCTTTTTCTTGCAGCTCCTGCATAATTCATTTGAAACCAAATTGAGAAACGAACAATCTACCAATAATACACAAATTTATCTGGCATTGTCTGTGCACTGTTCTTCTTATTGAACAGGGTGAGGATATTAGTAATATAGAATGGACTGTTTCTCCAGCCAAAGTTCAATGTTTAACACAGTTTAGTTTGGTACTGGACAAGAGGGTCATAAAAAGAATTCCCCTTTGTTCTGATGTCCGAAAATGTATCCAAACTCCAAGTTCAGAAGAACAAATTTATTTCACCAGCACCATGGTTCAGCTTACTCTATTCTCGAGGTATGTCTTCTTCAATTTCTGTTTAACAATTAAAATTGGAATGTAATTTTGTAATGCCAATTTACAATGTATGTAAGGCAGCTCCTCAATGTTCCCGGATGATCTTATTGTTGCAGTTCTTTCTCGAGTTTTGCCAGGACTCTCTGCTGATGCCACACACTGATTAACAGAATCTATTACAAAGACTGAAATACTGTGAGAATTATAATTTATAATTATAATTTTTTGTTGAAAAAGGACAGTTTCCCAGCGGAGCTCGTTCTACTATATCTCCAGGAGAAACGGGGTTGCCCAAAGTTGCTTTCCATTTTAATCAAGATACCTTTTGGACAAAGTATTTTCTAGATTTCTTTCAAGTGTCTTATGGTTGCAAGCTGATAAATCCAGAAGTGTCTGTTTAAAGCGTTTTTGTATTCATCCACTCTTTTCGTTGGAAAATATATTGGCCCATTAAAGCCACACAAGCTTTCAGAAAACTACCAAGTTGTTTTAACTGGATGTCATGAATTGACACCATCCTACCAACTGTATCCCCACTGACGTGATTTGATGCTGCTGGGCTCTGTTAGTAAAGATCCTCAAAATTCTGTTCCATGGTACATAATTTTCTGTGTCCCCTGCTAGAATCTGAGCAAAACCTCACCGCCAGATACACACATATGGACCACCAGGCATATAAATTAATGTCAAACACTGAGTAAAGTGTTTTGAAACTGCTGAGGCACATAAACAACCAAGGTTTTCACTGTGAAGGAGGACAAACTGTGAGGCTGAGAGCTGCACTGGCAATGATTAAAGGGATGCACACCTCTCTGACCTGCTATCATATGGTCCCAAATATTCATTTCCTTCTAAATAGCTTCTGCTTTGAATATTTTTACTGATGTTCACTCCTACAAACCTTTCTCTCAAAGTCAATGTCCTCTACTTCCTTGATTGTGAACCTGAATTATCTTGATATTTTCACCATAGACCTTACCTTAGCCCCCTCAATCCTCTCCCCAAATGAATCCCCACCATCCACTCTATTCCTCTCCTGGCTTATACCAGAACAGAATTGTTATCTAGCAGCACTACATTGCAATATATAATAATAAAATCTGTAAATTACAGTAAAGAGTGTGTGTATATATATATATTTATATAGGCATCCATTAGTCTCATGAGACCATGGATTTGCGCTTTGGAATGTTTCCAGGGCGCAGGCCTGGGCAAGGTTGTATGGAAGACCGGCAGTTGCCCATGCTGCAAGTCTCCCCTCTCCATGCCACCAATGTTGTCCAAGGGAAGGGCATTAGGACCCATACAGCTTGGCACCAGTATCATCACAGAGCAATGTGTGGTTAAGTGCCTTGCTCAAGGACACACATGCCGCCTCAGCCAAGGCTCGAACTAGCGACCTTCAAATCACTAGACGGATGCCTTAACCACTTGGACACGCGCCTATATATATATGGTTAAATTAAATAAGTAGTGCAAAATGAGGAAAAAGTAATGAGGTAATGTTCATGGGTTCAATGTCCATTCAGAAATCTGAAGGCGGAGGAGAATCTATTCCTGAATCATTGAGTGTGCATTTTCAGGCTCCTGTACCTCCTCCCTGATGGTAGCAATGTGAAGAGGGCATGCTCTGGGTGATGGGGGTCCGTAATGATGGATGCTGCCTTTCTGAGCTTTCGCTCCTTGAATATGCCCTGGCTGTTGAGGAGGCTGATGCCTATGATGGAGCCGACTGAGTTTACAACTTTCTGCAGCTTATTTTGATCCCATGCAGTGCCCCCCCAGACCCCCCCCATACCAGATGGTGATGCAACCAGTTAAAATATTTTCATCTGTAGAAATGTGCAAGTGTCTTTGGTGACGTGTTGACTCTCCTCAAACTCCTGACAAAATACCAACCATACCAACAGCTCCAATCCTCTCCCCACTCCTCCACTCTTCTAACACAGTTAATCTCCATTAACATCACCCATTTTGTGATCTTCTCTAATAACACTGTGCCATTATCTCTTCCTCCCACCCTTTCCTGTCCCACCAAACTTATTCCGCCTGTCAGCTCTGCAAAGGAGAGAGATTGCAGACAAAGTGACAAGTGTGTGAGTAGTACAGCTCAGAAACCCAACTAGTCCCTGCTGGCCATGATGCCTATCGATGTTAATGCCATTTGCCCTCATTAGGTCCTTATTCCTTCAGTAATCTCCTAATCAAATACCTGTCCAAAGGAAACATCCTGATATATCTTCTGCAGTCTGTCTAATGCTACCGCATCTTCCTGTAATGCAGCAACTAGAAGAGTACACACTACCCCAGTTGCACCCTGACTAATGTTTTGTACAGGTGCGACATTGACATCCCAAATCTTATGTTTAATGCCTTGGTTTGTAAAGGCAGGCATGCCAAATTCTTATGTATATCAGGCCTGTTCAATTGCTGTAATAAGCACAATGTGCTGGAGGAACTCAGCAGGTCAGGTAGCACCTATGGATGGGAATGAACAGTCAACGTTTCAGGCCAAGACCTTTCATCAGGACGGTGGATGAAGGGTCTCGGCCCCAAACGTTGACTGTTTATTCCCATCCATAGGTTCAGCCTGACCTGCTAAGCTCCTCCAGCACAGTGTGTGTTTTGCTTTCGATTTCCAGCATCTGCAGCATCTCTTGTATCTGTGTTCAACTGGTGCGATGCTTTGGGCTTTATTAACTCTCAGTGCCAGAATCCATGAGGTTGGTGTCAGAAGTTCACCTGGGAAGCTGATGCTGCGTTTGCAGATGATATTGCTGAGACCCAAGGAGTAGAGGAGATATGGAGGAGGTAGGTGATGGTGGTGGGGTATGAAGGGGTTGGGGAAATGCTGGAGGGGAGACGAGGGGAAAGCACCAGTACCATGCAGACATGGGGAGAGAAGCCATTAGCGGGGACGCCCAGGCTGTGGGAAGAATAGAAACGCATGAGTGTGCTCACATCAAAAAGAGAATAATGTAGTTGGCCAGCAGCCGGTCTTGACGTGCACAACTACTGCTCACCACTGGAGAGCAAAATTAATTTCATCCCTTTATATTTCTCATTTGAGCCATTCCTGGACATAATTTGTTCCAGCTCTCCTCCTTCAGCTGCCTTCACTCAACATTGGAAAAATTTCTGATCATAAATATACTGTCCTCAGGGTACAACCCCTCACCATATCTCCAGGTGGTAGTGCCTAGTTCTTTGTAGCATGGTGAAGGCTGAAGAATGCCAGGTATTGTCTTGTAATGTGCTGAAGTAATCCTTATTCATGCATGAACCTGCAAGGCAGGATATTCAGTTATGGAACTTCACAGTTACCTGGAGATATTCCTAGACAGCAGCCAGGTTGGGGAACCCAGACAGCTCCTTTTCCCAATACAGATATTTGATCATATAATCCAGATGACTCATCAGTGTCGACCTGCTACACAGTATAGATGTTAATGTCAGATATTGTCGCTGCAAAGAGTAGTGGATATGGCCTAATCCATCACAGCTAGAACCCTCCCCACCACTGACCACACCTACATGGAACGTTGATGCAAGAAGGCAGGGTCCTACATCAAGGACCCCCACCACCCAGGTCATGCTCTCTTCTCACTGCTGCCATCAAGGAGAAGGTACGAGAGCCTCAGGACTCATGCTGAGAGGCTCAGGAATGGATATTACCCCTCAAACATCAGGCTCTTGAACCAGAGGGGATAACTTCACTCAACTGAACTTCAGTCCCTTCACTGAACTGTTCCCTTAGCCTATGGACTCACTTGATCTCATGATCTTAATCTTTATTGCTTATTAATTATTATGACAGTTTATTGTTGTTTGCACACTAGCTGCCCACCCTGTTGGTGCAGTCTTTCATTGATTCTATTATGGTTATTGGATTTATTCGGAATGCCTGCAAGAAAATTAATCTCAGCGTTGTATATGGTGACATGTATGTACATTGATAATAAATTTATTTTGAACATTGAACTTTGTACCTTGATCATTAAATCTTCGTTCTTTCAGTCTAATAAGTTTAATGTAAAATAGCCCGCCTCACTATCAGAGAAATGCAGAAGAATTTTAATGCTCTGATCAAAACATATCTCTCAACCAATATGACTAATAAGAAAGATCATCTTGCTATTTGTGGGAGCTTGCTGTGCCTGATGGGTTGGCAGAGAGTTGATAGTTTTAAATTGATCTGTAACAGGCAGGAAAGAAAATCATTCATTTTATCCTTTCTTTTTCTAAAGATTGATTACTTATAGAACGTCAACCAAAAATTCCCCCTCTCAGTTACTGAATCTGGAAGCCAACTTGATTTCATCATGTCTAATATGGAGCTACGTTTTCTGCATGGGGTGCATGGAAAGGGGGTCAGGCAGTGGCATGGGTTCACCTGTAATTTGGTGAGCTTATGCATAGGTGCACAACATCAAGGAAACAAAAACATGCCACTCCAAAGACAGGCTCTTTTGAAATCTTACGCATGTGCCTGCATGTACAGAAAGAACATCAGCCCTTTCCCTTTTGCAGCTTAGGGCTGTTCTTGTGAAACATGTTTGTAAAATGACTCAGTATGCCAGTCGGGTTGGCAGAGAGCCAAGATTCGATGAAAGGCTGTTCCAGCATCAAGTTCTGATCATTCTCAGGACAAAAAGTTGGCAGCTCCATTCGACATTGATGGAGGAATGAAAGTGACACAGAACATACCATTGATTGGGATCATTGTGTCATTGAGGAGTTTAAATACATTAAGTAATGTTTTTGCAGTTTCCTTGCAAACACCATAACTAAAATTTCTTTGAATAAGTAACAAGCAGGACAGACAAAGGAGAATCAGTTGATGTTGTATACTTGGATTTTCAGAAGGCCTTTGAAAAGGTGCCATACACAAGACTATTTAACAAGCTGTGAGCCCATGGTATTACAGGAAAGATTCTAGCATGGATAAAACAGTGGCTGATTAGCAGGAGACAAAGAGTGGGAATAAATGGAGCCTTTTCTGGCTGGCTGCCGGTGACCATCGGTGTTCCACAGAGGTCTGCGTTGGGACTGATTCATTTTACATTATATGTCAATGATTTGGATGATGGAATTGATGGCTTTGTTGCAAAGTTTGCATAAGATAGGTGGAGTGGCTGGTAGTTTTGAGGAAGTAGAGAGGCTACAGAAGGACTTATACAAATTAGGAGAATGGTCAAGGAAATGGCGGATGGAATACAGTGTTGGGAAGTGTATGATCATGCACTTTAGTAGAAGAAATGAAAGAGTTGATTATTTTCTAAATGGAGTGAAAATACAAAATGTTGAGGCATGAAGGGACTTGGGAGTCCTTGTGCAGGATTTCCTAAAGGTTAATTTGTAGGTTGAATCTGTGGTGGGGAAGGCAAATGCGATGTTGGCATACATTTCAAGAGGACTAGAATGTAAAAACAAGGATGTAATGTTGAAACCTAATAAAGCACTGGTGAGACCTCACTTGGAGTATTGTGTGCAGTTTTGGCCCCTTAATCATAGAAGGGATGTGCTGAAACTGGAGAGGTTTCAAAGAAGGTTCACGAAAATGATTCCAGGATTGAATGGCTTGTCACATGAAGAACATTTGATGGTTCTGGACCTGTATTCACTAGAATTCAGAAGAATCAGGGGTGACCTCATTGAAACCTATTGAATGGTGAAAGGCCTCAATGGAGTGGATGTGAAGAGGATGTTTCTTATGGTGGGAGAGTTTAAGACCAGAGGTCACAGCCTCAGCATAGAGGGGTAGCCTTTTAGAATGGAGATGAGGAGGAATTTCTTTAACCTGATAGTGGTGAATCAGTGGGATTTGTTGCCACAGGCAGCTGTGGAGTCCAAGTCTTTATGGATATTCAAGGCAGAGGTTGATAGATTCTTGATTGGTCAGGGCATGAAGGGATACAGGGGGAAGGTAGGAGACTGGGGCTGAGAGGAAATCAGCCATGATGAAATGGCAGAAAAGACTCGACGGGCCAAATGGCCTAATTCTGCTCGTGGTCTTATGGTCTGAAATAGAGACTGCTGATATATGGTATTTTCAACACATTTATGATAAGTTGCATTTTATACACATCCCAAGATGTATTGTACAACACTGATACCAAGAAGCTCTGATCAAGGGCATGCAGCAAGAACATTAAATAAAAAAGTTACAAAACTGGAGTTTAGGGAAGATTTTCCAGGATTCTGTCCCAGATGGCAGGAGGTACAATCATTAATGGTGGAATGGAGGAAGGGGGTGTTTACATAAGGATTGAAGTCATGCATATTTCTCAAAGAATTGCATGGCTGGAGGAGGTTTCAGAAAAAAGAAAGAATTTGCTGGGAACTTAGTGTGAGGAGGAGAATGTTTTAATAAAGTTGATAGGCAGAGAGCCAAAGTAGGAGAGGGAACCCGGTCATCGTGTAAGTCATGACAGGGGCCTTCTGGCTGGATGGCAGAACTTTGTACAATGAAGAGTCGGCAAGTGACAAATAAAGGACTGGAAGGAAAGTGACAATCAGGAGCCAGCCCTGCATTGATTATTACTTAAATAAATGATTTACCACCTTAAATGCTGCTGCAGTGTGCTGTTGCTGCCAGTGCAGCTCTCCATTCCAAATCTGCAGCCTTGGCTTGTCACCCACAATATTAGTGGTTTTAGTGGGCTGGTCAGCAACTGAAAATAAGCCTTAGACCAGCAAACCTTTTTGTTTAACAATTATTTTCTGTGCTTATAGATTTCAATAAATATTATAATAGTTGTCCAGTATGTAATAAGCACAAGGGATTTTGCAGATCCTGAAATCCAGAGTAACATACTCAAAGTGCTGGAGGAACTCGGCAGGTCAGGCAGCATCTGTACAAAGGAATGGAGTCAACATTTCAGACCACGACCCTTTATCAGGACCGGCCGTTGTTACTCGGCCCTTGTCCATTCCTAAGGAAGGGTCTCGGCCCAAAATGTTGACTCTTTATTCATTTCCATTGATGCTGCCTGACCTGTTGAGGTCTTGCAGCATTTTGTGTGTGCAGTATGTACGAATTTCAATATATGCCTTTAATAACTGTGCGTATTGTGATACAGCTTTTGATATACTGTTGTAGCAGACAATGCTGTTGATGGCATTCAATAAAGGATATTTTGTTAATAGATTTATCTTTGTTACTTGCCTTAGTGGACAGCAGTACCAAAGAGCCAATGGACTGAAAATTGTATCCTTGAAATCCTGGGTAAAGTGCTCAGTAAATGATAGCCACATCTCTGATCACCATTTGAGACATGTACAAAACAGTTGGTTGAGAGTTTTCACTTAATATATGACACAACTTTAAAGACACTACTTGAAACTGAGAATGAGTTATTAGCATCGTACTCAGATGTGGTATAACTCACACCATTGCCTTTGCATCAATTCTTAGATAATAATGTAAATAAGCTTATTATTTCCAAAGTGCATTTTGAGGAAAAAACATTGGGTCTCATTGTAGATTTTCCACAAAAACGGTATTTTACTCATATTTGCTCCACTAAACCGATGCTTACAACAGATGATGGACATCCAAAAAATACAAAAATTAAGAAATCTACCTTTAAATAAAAATCAGTGGCTGATGTATTAAATTATGACTCTCACAGATGCCTGTAGAGATTGTAGCTGCTACTTGGATTCATGGAGCACAGGTTACAGACTACGTGAACTCGACCCATGGTTTTTAGAGCACAGTGGCGTAAAAAGATGTCAAGGTTACAAGGGAAAATGCAGTCTTGTGGACTCAGTAGGTGTAGGGTAACCCCACCCCAAACTCTGTTATGATCATCTTTATAGAGTCCTGTGTCGTATGTGCCTCGCCATTTAGCCAGAAATCACAACATAGATAGCGCTAGACAGTGACTTCTTCAAGCTCATCTGCAGAAACAGTTTATTTCTCCCTTTAATGTCTCTCTTTTCCCTTTTCGAGGTGGATGGGGTTCTGTCGAAGATCCTGACCTAGGTCTGCATTCAAACTTTTGTTCTTTGTGACAATGGTTCCCAATCCTGGGGGCTCACCGACCGGCCATTTTGTTTTTATATGCTAAGGACACAGCCTGGAGTGTGCCTTTGGGGTTCTAAGGCTTCATGGCCCTGGGGACAAGTCAGTTCTATGCTGGTGCTGCTGAATGAAGCATTTTAGAAGAAAACAGAATACCAGGAACAGCAGATCAGCTGTCAGGGCTCTGTACTCGGATTGCCCCTCTCTTCTTCTCTCATTGGTGGGGTGTTCATTGCTGATTCTCGTGTCAGAGAACAGAAAAAGTGATACGGCAGATCTAACACTGTCAATCTGCGAGTTGGTTTGTCTATGTCTCCCCTCTCGTAGAGTGACACCTCCCTCGCCCTTTATGAGGGATAGAGAGAGCCAGTGGTATATCGAATTGTTGGGTGAAGGATTAGTTAGGTTTTGTTGTTCTGCAGATCATGGTCCTTCTTGGGGGCTTTGATATTGCTTGCTTAATGGGTGGAGTACGCTGATGCTTTTTGTTGAAGTAACTGGGGGAGGGGGAAGGTCAGTGGTCTGCTGCTGCTTGTGTGTGGGAGGTGGAAGTGGGGGGGGCCTTTGGGGTTCTAATGTTTATACTGTCACTCATTCTTTGGGCACTCTTCTGTTTCTGTGGATGTCTGTGAAGAACAAGAATTCCAGTTTATATGTAGTATACATTCTCTGATATTAAATGTAAGTATTGAACTATATCCGTTACATGCATGACTTCAAGTTTGAAATAAGCACCACGACATACATTTTACAAAAATTGAATCCTTTAACAGAAACATGCGGACAGCAACTCATTGGTGTCCCAGTCAAGATCCTTTCATTCATATTGTTCAGTTCACTTTCTCCATGACTTGCTCTGATGTACTAGGAATTAAGATCACATTGTTGCTCCAATTTCTGTGGCAAGACAGAAGTAAGAGTTGGGCGCATGTGCATAAATGATGCTGGAAGAAAAGTCAACTTCACTGGAGTGAGCATTGAACAAAGCTCTCAATGGGCAGTACTTCCAATGGAAATTGTTGCTATCATATTGCAACGTGTGCAAAAAAACTTTTTGTGTGTGATTAATACATTAAGTACAGGTGGTATCCGCTCCAAGCTGTCTAGCTGCTGTTCATCAACTCTGCACTGTGTGGTAGCCTGAGCTTCTTTCTCCTCTAATGTACATGTTCACTTATGATATTTCTTGATTAACATTTTGCTGATAAGAAGAATAGTGTCAGTCGCAGTCATTCAAATTCAATCTGGGGTTTTCCAATTTCATTTCAATGTGTTGGGTAACTTTTTCATATTTGTTTCCCAATTCTCTGTGTGCATATTTTGCCTTTGTTGTTTTCATCCTTTGCCTGAAGTCTGCTAAAACATAAATACCTTCATTCTCATTGCACCTTCCGGTCCTTTTAAAAAGTTCTCTTTCCCATGTGGGAAGGAGTAATCAATATCTAGACGGGCAATTCCTCATGCTCGGATTTTCTTTGTTGATGTCGGTTTTGTACATTATTCAAATCCTTGAATGCAGGTTTACTTGCACTCTCCACTCCACTTGAAGAGATTGATTAAGGTCCTGTGTATGGGGGTGGGGAGTGGAGAGGAAAGATATGTGAATGCTAGGTTACTGTCAGAGGTGCTTGCCAAATTCCAGGCTTCACTTGCCTGAATCTATAGTAAAGAGTGTAGAACAAGGGGATGCTTCCTCAAAATTAACTCTAATCCAGTCAAGAGTAATATGGAACATTCCTTACAGAGCTTCAATCAACACTCCTGAAATAAAATTACATAATTGGGGTTCTTGAGTTTTTTTTAAATCATAGGAATATAGGAGCAAGAGAGGGCTAATTGAACCTTCAACCCTACATCACTATTCAGTATGATTATCCAGATTTGATACTCTGTTCCAGATTTCTCCCCATATCCCTTGATCACACTTGTCCTAACTAAAATGTCCCAACTCCCTCTTGAGTATATTTAACAATTTGGCTTCAATCATTTTCTGCAGCAGAGAATTCCATAGGTTCACCCCTCTATGGAAGAAGAAGTTTCTCCCCATTCCAGTGTTAAATGGCTTACCTCCTATCCTTGGATTGTGATTGCTAGGAAAGCTTATTAATAAGAACAGACTCCTTGAGGGTAGATAGGTTAACAAGAATGGTAATAGTACAAGCCCCTCACTGATGATTAAGCTCCTATTTTTCTGTACAAAAAGGGTGCTGCTGTTATAGCAAATTATTCTGTCATTCTTTCTTCCTTAAACTTTTTCAAGGATCAATTACTTTTATGTACATAAGTTAACCCTAACCCAGTGTAGTAGTGGCAGATCCACTATGGCATTGATTACGCTGTGCTTTAAGTGATGATGATGAAGGGAATGCTTATCAGGGAAAGTGAAGAGGTGATAGACAGGAGCTACAGGGAGGTAGTCATCCCTATGCTACAGGAGTCAGAAAACTGGGTCACTGTCAAGAGAGGGAAAGGAAATGCCCGGATAGTGGAGAGCACACCTGTGGCTGTCCCCCTCAGCAACAAATATCTTGTTCTGGATGCTGTTGAGCGGGATGACCTGACAGGGGACGCCCATGGTGACCGGGTCTCTGGCACTGAGCCTGGCGCTGTTGTGCAGGAGAGAAGGAGGGAGAAGAGGAATGCGGTAGTCGTAGGGGATTCCATAGTCAGGGGAACAGACAGGAGATTCTGTGAGCCTGACAGAGATACCCGCATGGTGTGTTGCCTCCCAGGTGCCAGGGTACGGGATGTCTCGGATCGGGTCCTGAATATTCTAAAGGAGGAGGGTGAGCAGCCAGTTGTCTTGGTACATGTTGGTACCAATGACATAGATAGGACAAAGGAGGAGGTCCTGAAGACAGATTTCCAGGAGTTAGGAAGGAAGCTGAGAAGCAGGACCTTCAGGGTAGTAATCTTGGGATTGCTACCTGTGCCACGTGCTAGTGAGGGCAAGAATAGTCGGATCAGGCAGATGAATGCGTGGCTGAGAGACTAGTGTAGGGGGCAGGGCTTCAGATTCTTGGATAATTGGGATCTCTTCTGGGGGGAAGTATGACCTGTTCAAAAAGGACAGGTTACACCTGAACCCGAAGGGGACCAATAACTTGGCGGGAAAGTTTAATAGAGCTGTTAGGGAGGGTTTAAACTAATTTGGCAGGGGGATGGGAACCGGAATGATAGAGCGGAGGAAGGGGAAAACAGAAATAAATCTAAGATAGTGAGCAGTAAAGATGTCAGGAAAGACAGGCAGGTGATGGGGCAAATTTGTAGCCATTGGGATGAGTTGCAGTGCAATAAAGTTGCAGTGAAATCAAAGCAAAAAGTATCAAATACTGGTCTTAAGGTGTTGTACTTAAATGCACGCAGCATAAGGAATAAGGTGGATGATCTTGTTGTACAGCTACAGATTGGCAGGTATGATATTGTGGCCATCACTGAGACCTGGCTAAAGGATGCATGTCTCTGGGAGCTGAACGTCCAAGGATACATGGTGTATCGGAAGGATAGGAAGGTAGGCAGAGGGGGAGGTGTGGCTTTATTGGTAAGAAATGATATTAAATCATTAGAAAGGGGTGATATAGGATCGGAAGGTGCAGAATCTTTATGGATTGAGCTAAGAAATAGCAGGGGTAAAAGGACCCTGATGGCAGTTATTTATAGGCCTCCAAACAGCTGCAGGGATGTGAACTACAAATTACAACAGGAAATAGAAAAGGTTTGTCAGAAGGGCAGTGTTATGATAATTGTGGGGGATTTTAACATGAGAGTAGATTGGGAAAATCAGGTCAGCACTGGATCTCAAGAGAGAGAATTTGTAGAATGTCTGCGAGATGGCTTTTTCGAACAGCTTGTTGTTGAGCCCACTAGGAGATCGGCTGTACTGGATCGGGTATTGTGTAATGAACTGGAGGTGATTAGAGAGATTGAGGTGAAGGAACACTTAGGAGGCAGTGATCATAACATGATTGAGTTCACTGTGAAATTAGAAAAAGAGAAGCCGAAACCTGATGTGTCGGTATTTCAGTGGAGTAAGGGAAATTACAGTGGCATGAGAGAGGAACTGGCCAAAGTTGACTGGAAAGGGACACTGGCGGGAAAGACAGCAGAGCAGCAGTGACTGGAGTTTATGCGAGAAATGAGGAATGTGCAAGACAGGTATATTCCAAAAAAGAAGAAATTTTCGAGTGGAAAAAGGATGCACCCATGGTTGACAAGAGAAGTCAAAGCCAAAGTTAAAGCAAAGGAGAGGGCATACAAGGAAGCAAAAATTAGTGGGAAGACAGAGGATTGGGAAGTTTTTAAAACCTTACAAAATGAAACCAAGAAGGTCATTAAGAGAGAAAAGATTAACTATGAAAGGAAGCTAGCAAATAATATCAAAGAGGATACTAAAAGCTTTTTCAAGTATATGAAGAGTAAAAGACAGGTGAGAGTAGATATAGGACCGATAGAAAATGATGCTGGAGAAATTGTAATGGGAGATAAGGAGATGGCAGAGGAACTGAACGAGTATTTTGCATCAGTCTTCACTGAGGAAGACATCAGCAGTATACCGGACACTCAAGGGTGGCAGGGAAGAGAAGTGTGCGCAGTCACAATTACGACAGAGAAAGTACTTAGGAAGCTGAATAGGCTAAAGATAGATAAATCTCCTGGACCAGATGGAATGCACCCTCGTGTTCTGAAGGAAGTAGCTGTGGAGATTGCGGAGGCATTAGCGATGATCTTTCAAAAGTCGATAGATTCTGGCATGGTTCTGCAAGACTGGAAGATTGCAAATGTCACTCCGCTATTTAAGAAGGGGGCAAGAAAGCCAAAAGGAAATTATAGACCTGTTAGCTTGACATCGGTGGTTGGGAAGTTGTTGGAGTCGATTGTCAAGGATGAGGTTACAGAGTACCTGGAGGCTGACAAGGTAGGCAGAACTCAGCATGGATTCCTTAAAGGAAAATCCTGCCTGACAAACCTATTACAATTTTTTGAGGAAATTACCAGTAGGCTAGACAAGGGAGATGCAGTGGATGTTCTATATGTGGATTTTCAGGGGGCCTTTGACAAGGTGCCACACATGAGGCTACTTAACAAGATAAGAGCCTGTGGAATTAAGGGAAAGTTACATACGTGGATAGAGCGTTGGCTGATTGGCAGGAAACAGAGAGTGGGAATAAAGGGATCCTATTCTGGTTGGCTGCCGGTTACCAGTGGTGTTCCACAGGGATCAGTGTTGGGGCCGCTTCTTTTTACATTGTACACCAACGATTTGGATTATGGAATAGATGGCTTTGTGGCTAAGTTTGCTGACGCTACGAAGATAGGTGGAGGGGCCGGTAGTGCTGAGGAAACGGAGAGTCTGCAGAGAGACTTGGATAGAATGGAAGAATGGGCAGAGAAGTGGCAAATGAAGTACAATGTTGGAAAGTGTATGGTTATGCACTTTGGCAGAAAAAATAAACGGGCAGACTATTATTTAAATGGGGAAAGAATTCAAAGTTTGGAGTTGCAACGGGACTTGGGAGTCCTCGTACAGGATACCCTTAAGGTTAACCTCCAGGTTGAGTCAATAGTGAAGAAGGCGAATGCAATGTTGGCATTCATTTCTAGAGGAATAGAGTATAGGAGCAGGGATGTGATGTTGAGGCTCTATAAGGCGCTGCTGAGACCTCACTTGGAGTACTGTGGGCAGTTTTGGTCTCCTTATTTAAGAAAGGATGTGCTGATGTTGGAGAGGGTACAGAGAAGATTCACTAGAATGATTCCAGAAATGAGAGGGTTAACATATGAGGAACATTTGTCCGCTCTTGGACTGTATTCCTTGGAGTTTAGAAGAATGAGGGGTGACCTCATAGAAACATTTCGAATGTTAAAAGGCATGGACAGAGTGGATGTGGCAAAGTTGTTTCCCATGATGGGGGAGTCTAGTACGAGAGGGCATGACTTAAGGATTGAAGGGCGCCCATTCAGAACAGAAATGCGAAGAAATTTTTTTAGTCAGAGGGTGGTGAATCTATGGAATTTGTTTCCATGGGCAGCAGTGGAGACCAAGTCACTGGGTGTATTTAAGGCAGAGATTGATAGGTATCTGAGTAGCCAGGGCATCAAAGGTTATGGTGAGAAGGCGGGGGAGTGGAACCAAATGGGAGAATGGATCAGCTCATGATAAAATGGCGGAGCAGACTCTATGGGCCGAATGGCCGACTTCTGCTCCTTTGTCTTATGGTCTATATGTATAATAATGATTGATTAAAGGGCACTTGGTGACTAAGGAGCTGTCCATGAGTTACGGCATTTAGCACAAAAGATTCCTGAAAATATGGAGTAAGAAAATCTCCAGAAGCAAGTGTTTTGAGAAATGGTTCATTATTGTTGTTTTCAGGCTGGCAGAACCCATATTGGCACATTGATTTGGCACATTAGAGGAATAATGGTAGGTGCTTCATCCAAAAGGTATGAGGCATGGGATCCATGGAAACTTGGCTGCATTGATTTAGAATTAGCTTGTCCACAGAAGGCAGGTGCGCTAGCAGATGGAACGTATGCTCCCTGAAAGTCAGTGACTAGACGTGGTCCACAGGGATCTGTACTGGGACCCTATCATCCCTATCCATGTCATCTATGGATTTTTTATAAATAACATGGATAAGAAAGTAGACGAGTGGGTTAGTAAGTTTGCAGATAGCAGGAAGGTTAGAGTGTTGTGGATAGTGTAGAAGGTCAATTACAATGGTCCTGCTGGAGGGTCTCTGAACGTCGTCTGTACTCTTTTCCATGGTTGCAGCCTGGCCTGCTGAGTTCCTCCAGCACTTCGTCTGTGTTACAATGTGATATAGGCAGGATGCAGAGCAGGGCAGAGAAATGACAGATGGAGTTCAACCCAGAAAAATGTGAAGCGATACAAACTTTGGAAGGTTGAATCTGAACGCCGAATACAAGGTTAACGGCAGGATTCTAAGCTGTGTGGAGAAACAGAGGGATCTTGGGGTTCAAGTCCATAAATACCTCAAAGTTTCTACTCAAGTTGATTGGGTAGTCAGAAGGAGTATCAAAGCTCACAGTGGATTTATTATCAAAGTACATATATGTTACATATACTACATTGAGATTCATTTTCTTGCAGGAATTTACAGGAAAAAGAAATACAATAGAATTCTATGAAAATATATAAACTGACAAAAAGACAAACTGTGCAAATAGAAATGAGAATGAGAATATGAATTGTTAGGAGTCCTATTGCCTAAATGAGGACGACCTCATGGATCTCCAGCTTCTTCCTTGAGTAGTCGATAATCAACTCTTTGGTTTTGCTGATGTTGTGTGAGAGGTTGTAATGTGGGATGTTGTTGTGGCATCACACGTCTGGATTTTCAGTCTCCCTCCTATATGACAATTCATCACCATTTTTGATAAGTGTGATGTGCTGGCCTTCATCAGTTAGATAATTGATTTCAATAGCCTCAAGGTAATGCTGCAGCTCTGTAAAACTGATTAGACCACTCTTAGGATGGTCTAATCACTGTGTTTAGTTCTTGTCACTTAATTTTAAGAAGGATGTGGAAGTTTTAGAGAGTGTGCAGAGGTGGATGATGCCTGGATTAGAGAAGGTCATGAGGATGGGTAGAGTGAGCTGGGGCTTCCCTCTTTGGTGTGATGGAGGACGAGAGGAGACTCGATTGAGATGTATAAAATTATGTAAGACATAGAGTGGACAGCCAGCACCTTTTTTCTCAGGGCAGCAAGGGCCAATACAAGAAGACATCTATTTAACGTGAATGGAAGAAAGTTTAGGGGAGATGTCAGAGGTAGCTTTTCTACACAGAGAGTGGTGGGTGCCTGGAATTCATTGCCAGGGATGATGGTAGAGGCTGATACAAAAGATATATATATTTAAAACTCTCTTAGATAGGCACATGGATGTAAGAAAAATGGACGGCTATGGGCTTTATGGGAGGGAAAGGTTAAATTGGTCAGCACAACACTGTGGGCCTATTGGCCTGTACTATGCTCTACTGTTCTTTGTTCAAAGTTCTGTGTTTGATCCCGTCTCCACATGTTTAGAGTTACAGAACCAGTCTGGCCATTTGATTGGACGTTTTAGCACATTTACATAATTAAGGAAATGCAGCAAACTGGATAAGGAAGACAATTTTCCATTATGCACCTAACCCATGGAAGTTAGACAATGAATTCGATTATCTTTGAGAAGCCATAAGACCATAAAGAATAGAAGAAGAACTTGGCCATTTTGCCCGAGTCTGTTCTGTCATTTGCTTACGGCTGATTTATCTTCTCTCTCAACCCCATTCTCCTGCCTTCCCCCCCATAACTTTTGAAGCCCTTTTAAATCAAGAACCTATAAACCTTTGCTTCACAGTAAACATACACATTGACTTGGCCTCCACAGTTACCTGTGCCAATTAATTCCACAAATTCACCATCCTCATCTCTGTTCTAAAGGGACGTCCTTCTATTTTGAGTCTGGGCTCTCTAGTTCTAGAGTCTTCTGCTGTTGGAAACATCCCCTCCATGTCCACTCTATCCAGGCCTTTCAATATTTGGTAGGTTCAATGAGATCCCCCCCTCATTCTTCTAAACTGCAGTGAGTACAGGCCCAGAGCCATCAAACTCATGTGTTACCCTTTTATTCTCAGGATCATTCTCGTAAACCTCTTCTCGATCCATTCCAGTGTCAGCCCATCCTTTCTTAGGTCTAGGGCCCAAAACTGCTCACAATATGCCAACCCTCTGGATATAGGATTCTGGTGAGGCTGAAAGGAGGATGAGGACAGACAGATGTTGACCAAGTGATGCTATTTTGGCTTTTAGAAAGGATTGAAAAATACTTTGGGAATCAAGTGCAACACACACAAAATGCTGAGGAGCTCAGCAAATCAGGCAGAATCTATGGAGATGAAGATAGGAAGCAGGTGATGGGTTATACTGTGCAGGTTTGAAGAACATTGTCAAGCAATTCTGACTGAACACCAGTTTGTTATTGTGCAGTGCAAACTTTATGGTTCAGTTGCAACTATGGTCTGACCAGTCCATGGAGCAGGTGGCAAACTTTACTTTCCTTAACACTTGATAACTGGTGTATTCAAACAAACATCTGCCATCCATTTAGACTGAAATCCACACTTGCACTTTGGCCCCATTTCATTTCATCTAAATTGCTCAAGCAAGTTATAGCTCTGTAACATAATCTCATCCATTTGACACTGTTTATGTACCATAGTTAATTCAGAACTTTAACACCTGGAGAATATATCTTGACGAGAATATGAACACTAGTGCACTGATGTCTGACGTACAGCATTACAGCTTTGGTAAGAATCCTCCTGAATCTCTGCTCTAATGGCAAACACCTGAGTTCAGGAGCAGCTCAGTCTTCAGAATATACATCACTTACCTGGCTGAGAAATTCAACCCCAGTTTTCAGACCATGGTTGAATGTCCCAGCTGGAAACATTAAATGGTCATTTGGAAAATGGATTAAAAAGAGAATAGTACTCGTTGTTTTCAAATAAAAATGGGAATGCTTTGGTGAATGGAACATAGGACAGGAACTGAACATTCCAAACTTCTATGTGGTCCAACAGTCAAACCCCTGTACACATCTGAACTCCATAACCACTTCAAAGATCTACTCAATGAAGCTCTATTAATCTTTACCATGGAAATTCTTATATTACAATTGAAATATATTATGAAACATATGCACTTTAATGTTATTTTACAAACTAATACCTGATCCAATAATCTGTAGCACTGAGCACTCCAACAATAAATAATAATTTTTGTCTTTGGCAGATGGAATCTAGGGATAAACAAGCTGGGACCATTCTCTATAGAAGTCCTCATTATGTCATCAAGTTCATCAATAATTAGATAACTGCTCTAAGACAGTAAGGTTGGGAGGTCATAATATAAGTAATGTTAAGGCATTGTTGGCAACAGGAGTTTGGAGAACTAATTGTCCATGAGGTTCAGTGCATTCAGGAAAAATAGTTTGTCCTCTTTCTCTCCAGATCTGTTTCCTTTTCCATTATTTATCTCTTTGGCCATTCCTATTCTGAGCAGTGGGCATAGACCCACTGGAGCAGTTAAGCGTGAATTGGAACTAATCTTCGTGGACTCTATCCTCATTGTCTATTCACTGAGCACCTTGACTCTTCAAACTGGAGGGTGTGTGATGACTTGGGAAGGAGCTGATCTTGTGTATGGTTATAAAATCCTATGATTATAATGGGGAACCACAACCCAGAGGCCATGAGCCCAACTATGGCTGGTTGCAAATGAAATTTTGCTATTGGTCATCAGCAGTGGAAAATTACAATGAAAGTTGTAGAACTTAAACATTAGTTCAGTCACTATGAAGTCTGGCTGAGATATAAATGCAATTTGAAGCCGTGTGATTGGATATAAATGTCAGTAGAGCACACATGGGTGCACAATAAATTCAGCATCATACAATGTGCTGGAAGAACTTAGCAGGTTTCGACTCAAAACGCTGACAACTTCTTTCATCCAACAGATGCTGCATGACAAGTTGAGTTCCTCTAGTACATTGCTTGTTGCTCCAGACTCGAGCATCTGCAATTTCTTGTGTCTCCGATAAATACGGCTTTGCCAGTAATGCCAGAAGATCATTTTAAGTATTCTCTTTCAACAGATGCCGTCTGAACTGTTGAGTATTTCCAACATTTTCTGTTTTTATTTCATATTTCCGGCATCTGCAACTTCTAAAATTTTCTTTTAAATGGCCCTGTAATTTGAGTCAGGCAGCAGTTTAGATTACTGTTCATTGGCGGGCAGTATATAGTGACAGGGCTTCAAAAGTCACAACTTCCCAACATCTGGAGTTTTTCATTTAAACTTACGTTTACTAATTGATTTTACAGAAACACCTCCAAATGGAACCACCACGAAAAACTGAACAGTTATCTTACCTTCAGTCATGTTTGTTAGTTTTATACCGCTTGTTCCTTCAGCCACAATGGATTTACGAACTGGTTGCAGGGACAATTCAGATGTGGTAAAATCAGACATACTGGATGTACGGATGAACAGGAACATGATTCCCACTCCCAAAATTATCTGTAAGACCAGGTTATAATTAAGGCACTTCCAATCACATTGATATCTGTTCAAGTACTTCAAACTGAACATTGATTTCTGATTTCCATGACTTTTTTTTTTCAAAACTATGCACCGCACTGAGCTTGAGGATATTGTTTTGGAGTACAGTCCGTAAATATTGAAGCATTGAACAGATCATGCCATTACTGAGGCAAGTTAAAACATTTCTACTCTGGATATTAGGATATTAAGTGAGATGCATTTTCTTATCAAGTGAAACTTCCAGCCCATCAATCACCCCTGAGTATTCTGCTGATGTCTTCCTGTCCAGTAGAGGATTTGGAAATGTGACACAGAAGCACTATATTACATGCACACACCACAGATTCCACCCTTGCAGCCTATCAGGTCTACACCATTGGCAATGCCCTGCAAAGTCTCCAATCAATATATAGTATCAATGCTGGAAGTAATCTAGGATTATTCAAAGTCTAATATTGCATACAATTTACTATTTGGAGAGATTGCATGAAGGAATCATTATGCTGGAACATCAGGGTATGTTCTTTGAGTTTGGGGTTAACTATCTACCCCATACTTTTTGCATGCAATATCTGAGCTGGAAGAATGCTGGTGCAATCATGAGGGCCTTTCCCCAGTGTGAACTTTCTTTTCCAATGAACATAAACCTTACACCAAATACCAAATGCATTAACATTTACTGCATTTGTCATTATTCAATTTCCATGAACGTAAATGAAGGAAAAATCTCTCTTCATTCCATTTACAAACAATTGGTAAAGAATCTCACTCTCTTTGATATACTGTATCCACAATTTTCACCTTGAAAGCCACATTGTTCTCTTCCAAAGGTACTCTTCCATTGTCCAAGCAGTAGATTGCCCTCAGGAACTTCCACTTTTATGTCCATTTAGTGTCAGACATCTCCATTGCAGTCTTCTTTTGCTACCTTCATATTATAACTTAGGGAATGCTGAAAGATGGTATATTTGCTGTGTTCACCTTCACTCTCAGGTCAGCTCTTGGAAACATGAACATAGTGCACAATTTCACCTTGCCTCTTTGCTTGCCTTCTCGGACTCTCCACTATCTTTGTTCTATCAAAATGCCTTTGTAATCTCTAGCCTTAAAATAGTAATGAGTCTGGAATTCATTAAGTTCAACTTCATTATCCAACCTGGCCGAGTGAGACTGCTTACAACTTCACTTATCATAGAGTTATAGAGTTAGAGAATTAGATAGCATGGGATCTTGTACCAACATTGGCCAGTGGAGACCCTTTCAACTCCAAGCCCCTCTACGCTTAAGCGATTCAAGTACTTACCTAGACACTTGTCAAACAGTGCCAGTGACCCGATTTAACCACTTACCCAGACAGTGCATTCCAAAACTTTTCCACTCTCTTGGTGCTTTTATATCTCATCTCAATCTCTGCCCCTTTATCCAAATGCACAACCCCTGGTTTTATCTTCTGATATGGGGAAGTTTTCTACACACTACCCATAATTTTACATATGTTACAGGCACTTGCGTAACGGAATTTCACCCTTACATAATTCACACAGGGCGCGTGGCAGCATGGCGGTTAGCGTGATGGTATTACAGCTTGCGTAATCGGAGATTGGAGTTCAATTCTGGAAGAAGTTTGTATGATCTTCCCGTTGATTTCCCCTGGGTTCTCCGGTTTCCTCACACATTCAAAAGACGTAACGGTTAGCAGATTAATTGATCATTGTAAATTATCCTGTGATGAGCCTAGCGTTAAATAAGCGGGTGGCTGGATGGGGCTGTTCATAGGGCTGGAAGGCCCGTTCCACTCTGTATCTCTAAATAAACCACAAATCATTCCCAAAATATTTAGGATAGAGAATAAAAGACACCATCACAGAAATTTTGAGAAAAAATAGTAAATAAATGCAACAAAATTAATTATTACTCAACAAAATACAAGAGCTTCTGCAGGTGTTGGAGATCTTGAGTAACATACTCGAATTGCTGGAGGAACTTCAATAAATCATGCAGCATCTATGGAAGGGAATAAACAGCTGACATTGGGAATCAAATTAAAGAGGCTAGGCATGAGGAGGTTAGTTCACAACAGGGGGATGGGAACCAGTGCAGAGAGACAGAGGGGTGTAAAGTGAGGGTAGAAGCAAAAAGTAGTAAGGAGAAAAGTAAAAGTGGCAGGCCGACAAATCCAGGGCAAGCATTAAAAAGGGCCACTTTTCAACATGATTGTATAAGGGCTAAGAGAGTTGTAAAAGAGCACCTGAAGGCTTTGTGTGTCAATGCAAGGAGCATTCGTAATAAGGTGGATGAATTGAAAGTGCAGATTGTTATTAATGATTATGATATAGTTGGGATCACAGAGACATGGCTCCAGGGTGACCAAGGATGGGAGCTCAACGTTCAGGGATATTCAATATTCGGGAGGGATAGACATGAAGGAAGGGGAGGTGGGGTGGCGTTGCTGGTTAAAGAAGAGATTAACGCAATAGAAAGGAAGGACATAAGCCGGGAAGATGTGGAATCGATATGGGTAGAGCTGCGTAACACTAAGGGGCAGAAGACGCTGGTGGGAGTTGTGTACAGGCCACCTAACTGTAGTAGTGAGGTCGGAGATGGCATTAAACAGGAAATTAGAAATGTGTGCAATAAAGGAACAGCAGTTATAATGGATGACTTCAATCTACATGTAGATTGGGTGAACCAAATTGGTAAAGGTGCTGAGGAAGAGGATTTCTTGGAATGTATGAGGGGTGTTTTTTTGAACCAACATGTCGAGGAACCAACTAGAGAGCAGGCTATTCTGGACTGGGTTTTGAGCAATGAGGAAGGGTTAATTAGCAATCTTGTCGTGAGAGGCCCCTTGGGTAAGAGTGACCATAATATGGTGGAATTCTTCATTAAGATGGAGAGTGACATAGTTAATTCAGAAACAAAGGTTCTGAACTTAAAGAGGGGTAACTTTGAAGGTATGAGACATGAATTAGCTAAGATAGACTGGCAAATGACACTTAAAGGATTGATGGTGGATATGCAATGGCAAGCATTTAAAGGTTGCATGGATGAACTACAACAATTGTTCATTCCAGTTTGGCAAAAGAATAAATCAAGGAAGGTAGTGCACCCGTGGCTGACAAGGGAAACTAGGGATAGTATCAATTCCAAAGAAGAAGCATACAAATTAGCCAGAGAAAGTAGCTCACCTGAGGACTGGGAGAAATTCAGAGTTCAGCAGAGGAGGACAAAGGGCTTAATTAGGAAGGGGAAAAAAGATTATGAGAGAAAACTGGCAGGGAACATAAAAACTGACTGTAAAAGCTTTTATAGATATGTAAAAAGGAAAAGACTGGTAAAGACAAATTTAGGTCCCCTACAGACAGAAACAGGTGAATTAATTATGGGGAGCAAGGACATGGCAGACCAATTGAATAATTACTTTGGTTCTGTCTTCACTAAGAAGGACATAAATAATCTTCCAGAAATAGTAGGGGACAGAGGGTCCAGTGAGATGGAGGAACTGAGCGAAATACATGTTAGTAGGGAAGTGGTGTTAGGTAAATTGAAGGGATTGAAGGCAGATAAATCCCCAGAGCCAGATGGTCTGCATCCTAGAGTGCTTAAGGAAGTAGCCCAAGAAATAGTGGATGCATTAGTGATAATTTTTCAAAACTCGTTAGATTCTGGACTAGTTCCTGAGGATTGGAGGGTGGCTAATGTAACCCCACTTTTTAAAAAAGGAGGGAGAGAGAAACCAGGGAATTATAGACCGGTTAGCCTAATGTCGGTGGTGGGGAAACTGCTGGAGTCAGTTATCAAAGATGTGATAACAGCACATTTGGAAAGCGGTGAAATCATCAGACAAAGTCAGCATGGATTTGTGAAAGGAAAATCATGCCTGACGAATCTCATAGAATTTTTTGAGGATGTAACTAGTAGAGTGGATAGGGGAGAACCAGTGGATGTTGTATATTTGGATTTTCAAAATGCTTTTGACAAGGTCTCACACAGGAGATTAGTGTGCAAACTTAAAGCACACGGTATTGAGGGTAAGGTATTGATGTGGATGAAGAATTGGTTAGCAGACAGGAGGCAAAGAGTGGGAATAAACGGGACCTTTTCAGAATGGCAGGCGGTGACTAGTGGGGTACCGCAAGGCTCAGTGCTGGGACCCCAGTTGTTTACAATATATATTAATGACTTGGATGAGGGAATTAAATGCAGCATCTCCAAGTTTGCGGATGACATGAAGCTGGGTGGCAGTGTTAGCTGTGAGGAGGATGCTAAGGGGATGCAGAGTGACTTGGATAGGTTGGGTGAGTGGGCAAATTCATGGCAGATGCAATTTAATGTGGATAAATGTGAAGTTATCCACCTTGGTGGCAAAAATAGGAAAACAGATTATTATCTGAATGGTGGCCGATTAGGAAAAGGGGAGGTGCAACGAGACCTGGGTGTCATTATACACCAGTCATTGAAAGTGGGCATGCAGGTACAGCAGACGGTGAAAAAGGCGAATGGTATGCTGGCATTTATAGCGAGAGGATTCGAGTACAGGAGCAGGGAGGTACTACTGCAGTTGTACAAGGCCTTGGTGAGACCACACCTGGAGTATTGTGTGCAGTTTTGGTCCCCTAATCTGAGGAAAGACATCCTTGCCATAGAGGGAGTACAAAGAAGGTTCACCAGATTGATTCCTGGGATGGCAGGACTTTCATATGAAGAAAGACTGGATGAACTGGGCTTGTACTCGTTGGAATTTAGAAGATTGAGGGGGGATCTGATTGAAACGTATAAAATCCTAAAGGGATTGGACAGGCTAGATGCAGGAAGATTGTTTCCGATGTTGGGGAAGTCCAGAACAAGGGGTCACAGTTTGAGGATAAAGGGGAAGCCTTTTAGGACCGAGATTAGGAAAAACTTCTTCACACAGAGAGTGGCGAATCTGTGGAATTCTCTGCCACAGGAAACAGTTGAGGCCAGTTCATTGGCTATATTTAAGAGGGAGTTAGATATGGCCCTTGTGGCTACGGGGATCAGGGGGTATGGAGGGAAGGCTGGGGCAGGGTTCTGAGTTGGATGATCAGTCATGATCATAATAAATGGCGGTGCAGGCTCGAAGGGCCGAATGACCTACTCCTGCACCTATTTTCTATGTTTCTATGTTTCTATTTTGGGCCGAGACCCTTCATCAGGAGTGGAACTGAAGGGGGCAGAAGCTAAATTAAGAGGGTGGGGAGGGGGAGAGGAATCCAAGCTGGCAGACCAGGTGAGGGGGAAGGTGGTTGGGTAGGGGAGGGTGGGATGTATTAAGAAGCAGGGTGGTGATATGTAGAAGAGGCAAAGAGCTAAAGGAGAAGGAGTCTAAAAGAAAGGACAGCTCACCATGGAAGAAAGGGAAGGCGGAAGGGAGGTGATGGGCAGATGAGGAGAAGAGAAGGGGACAAGAGGGAAGTCAGAATGGAGAATAGGAAAAGAGAGAAGGAATGAAGGGGGAGAAATTGCTGGCAGTTGCAGAAATTGATGTTCATGCCATCAGGTTGGAGGCTACCCAGTCGAAATATGAGGCATTGCTTCTCCAGCCTGAACTTAGCCTCATCATGGCAGTAGAGGAGGCCATGGACTGGTATGTCGGAATGGGAATGGGAAGTTGAATTTAAATGAGTAGCCTCCAAAGGTGTTTTTTCAACTCGTATTTCTTGACGCATGTGCAAATGATGTCACTTCACGTTATGGAAAATCATGATATTGACCGTTTTTGACAAACACAATACCCCTTGTAACACAAGGATCAGCTTCTCCTTGTTCATGTCCTCCCCTAACTTTTTGACATTCCAGCAAGAACAGATCTAGAGACTCCATTCTCTCCTCAGAACTAAATTACACCATCCATGTAAAGTCCTGGAGAATCTCCTCTCAACCCTTTCCAATGTTACAATGTCATAGTGACTCGAACTGCAATGCACTTAGTTCTCTTGGAGGCTTGACCAAGGTTTTATAAATTTGGAACATAGCCTCCCTGTTTCTGTATCTTCTGTGCCTTTCCAACTGGATTATTTACTTATGTTGCCATCTTCTAGAATCTATGCACTTCTACTACAAGGTCCGTCTGTTCCTCAATATTCCCAAGGACTCTGCCATACATTATTCCCAGCCTCATTATTATTCCCAAAATACATCAGATTTGTCTGGATTAAATTTCATCATTACATTTATCTTTTTTCAGCCCATTTTACCAACATCTTGATAAATCTCTGCAGCCTAAGACTACTTTCTGTATGATCAACAACTTGGCTAATCTTCATGTCCATCCACAAACTTACTGATCTTGCCTTGCAATTCCAAGACCAGGACATTCACATTCATTACAAACAGCAGAGGTCCCAGCAACAATGCTTGCAGGACATTTGTCTGGCCATAAGCTGTACTTTTGAGTCCATATCCTTTCTGCTCTAATAGATATATGACTTTCTATTCCAAGCTTTCTCATCTAGATTACCATCTTGCATCATTCACAAACTTCAGCTCATCTGAAAGTTTCTTTCTTATATCTATTCTGCAATCTCCCATTCACCCATCATTCTAGTCTTTACTGATCTACAGAGGCTCCTAATGATGGTGCTGAATTAAAGCTTATTTCCTTGACCTTAGGATTACTCATGACTTCAGCCAAGATCTGTTTCTCTTCTTACCTCCTGTAACCTCCGTTTGGTTTCCCTCCTCTTTCCCTTACTTCTATGGCCCATTGTTCTTTCCTATTAGATTCCTTCTTCTTCAGCCTCTTCCACGTATCCTCTTCCAGCTTCTTACTTCAACCCACCTCTCCCTTCACCTGGTCTCACCCATCACCTGCCAGCTTGTTCTTCTCCCTCTCCCTCAACCTTCCTTCCAATCTCTCATCCTCTAACCCTAATCTTTAATGGAAATTCCCTTCCCTTTATCCTTTCTCTCCCTCCCTTCCTCCCTCCTTCCTTCGATCTTACTCTCTTTATCTCTGCTCACTAGATTCCATTCTCAATCCTTGCAACTTTCTTACTACTAATTGGAAATTCTTAAATGTCTTAAATGGTTTTCTTGGAAAATAGCTGTAATTTCTTTTTTACTGTACAGTTGCTGAAAGTCTGAAGGCCAACCCCTAGAACTCTAGAGGTAATCTGAGTTTTCAAGCAGAGCCTCTGAGACATGAGGTGCCAGACACTTCAATATAGAGAAACTTGGAGAATGCTGAGCTGTTGGAGATGTTGTGCTCTGCATGAGATGTGAAATGAAGTGTCGATCTGCTCGCTTAGTTGAATATAAAAGATTCCAGGCCACTATTATGCAGAGAAACTGTAGAGTTTTGGTTAAAACATGAAAAAGCATATGTTTTGGTCAACTTTCAACATTCCTACTTTGGAACCTCAATAAGTGATGTGAAATGTACTAAGAGGTGGGCCAAAAATCTAGCCAAAAGCTGATTAATGTTCATTAACTCCCTCCACTTTCCCAAGAGTTCTGGAAGAAGTAAGGCTTCCTTGATCTGCCTTCCATCTTCTGTCAGTATGCCCCAGTCACAAAGAACTGTTGCATAGTTGTGCTTAAAGATAAGGAAAAGCAAGAACTCACCTTTATGATATATAAAGATATGTTTAAATATCATTCACATCCTTATATGGAAGTCTTATTTTTATGCCACTGAAGATGTATTGGGTGAATTATTGGAGGGCATAATCTGCATGTCCCCTCTTCATTTCCCTTTTTAGGCAGAACTTGCCTCTTTGACTAACTGTGGACCTCCAACAGAAGCTCTGCTAAAGTAAATATGAACTATTACTGACGGAAAAAAGACCATACTTACTCTTCCTTTGAAGGTGTCTTTATGTAGTTTTGCATAAATCACAGATGGACAAATAAAACATATGATATTCCCCATGGTGGTTCCCATTACTGCCAGCACAGTCTGCACTGAAACACCGAACAGAAACCGCAATCAGGGGAATGAACAGAAATCTATCAGTAGCCAAAAGGCTGGAGATTACTCTCATTCCTAACCTTTCTGCTGCCTGTGATATAATTTCAAGCTTTGTTGGCACAAGCTTCACAAGGACGGAAAAGGAAGGGCCGTTATCACAGAATTCAACAGAATTAGAAGACAGGGAAGGATAACAAACAGTCCACTGTGCCAATGCCAGCTGGATGAAATAACAGCCCAGTTCGTCCCACAGCTCTTCTCTTTTATCATAAATATATTATTTAATTATCCACTTCACTTTTTAAAGTTATTATTCGCTTCCTGTGTTTTCTCAGTCAATGCATTTCTGACCATGGCAAGTAACTTGATGAAAAAAACAAATGTATTTCATCCCCATACCCCCCCCCCTTTGTCATATTTCTCTTGCATTGACAACTTCCACCATGAGGCCTTGAACAACAAATTATTATTGTACATATGCACTGCCAATTGGCGTGCAGCCTAAGGGACAGACATAAATCCTTGCCATTTCAAGGTTCTAGACTTGGCACAAGTTAAGTCATGATCGCCACGACTTTCAAAAGTGACACAACGCATACCAGCGGCTCATGAGGTAGATCATTCGCCAAAGAACACAGTAAAGCAATAACAATGAAATGTGCAACTCACACAAAATGCTGGAGGAACTCAGCAGGCCACGCAGCATTGGTGGAAAAGAGTATAGCCAGTGTTTCGGGCCGAGACCCTTCATCGTGAAGTTCCTCCAGCATTTTGTGTGCATTGCTTGCATTTCCAGCATCTGCAGACTTTCTCTTGTTTTACGATGAAACATGAAGCATTTTCACCTTATTTTGCAAAGCCACCACAGCCTCTTTTATTTATCCTCTGCCACACTTGACTGGGACCAGTGCTTATGACAAAATGTATATATGAGATTTATCAGGGGATCTGCAGCTCCTAATAATCCAGCTGCAGTAAAATTCAGCCTCTACAACCAATTACCACATTCAATCACTCTGATGTTGTGAGGGAATGTCATACCCTCAGAGCCCTTTCAGTTGAGACATTGAACCAAGAATCTCTCTGATCTATCAGAAACATCCTAAAGATCCCTTAGAAGAAATGCATAGGAATTATCCCCAGTCTCCCTGCCTATAGCTATGTCCCTCAATGAACATTACTGGAAACAGATTGTCTGGTAACTGCCTTTTTTTGTTTTGTTCACCCTCCACACTCTAGTCTGATATTTATTCCAATAGAGCTGGCTCTGCCTTTAAATCTGACCTTACAACCCCCTAACCCCTCCAGTATTTCAATATTCCTGAGAGAAGAAATCACAAAAATAATGTAGAAAGGAATGGCATTGGCAAAGCTTTTTATGGTACCCCATAGCCCCAGTTCTCTTGCATGCAGTCACTGGTGTAATAAAGGAAATGTAACAGTCAACGTACATACAGCAAGTATTGCAAACGTCAATTTAATGGTACCATAACAAGGTCATTTGTTTGTGTGGTATTGACTGAGTAATAAATATTGATCTGAACTCCAGCGATAAGCCTCTACTCTTCTTCAAAATAATTTCATGTGATCTTCATCTACATTTACCTAAAGTGCTAAAGTGACTCTATTTAATACCATATCCAAAAGACAGCATGCCCAACAGCACTGCATCCTCCTGGAGCACCAGCTTATAACCCTGTGTGAAAATCTCTGAAGTGAGTTTTGAACTAAACACCTATTAATTCAGGAGGTAAGCATATCACCATGTGAACCATAGCTAACGCCAAGAAGCAAAGATGTACAAGAACAGAGAGATTGCCTTAAAGAGGAAAAAAAATACATAAAACATGCTTGTACTAATGGCTTTAGTTTTCATAGTACTGCAATACATACCATTTGGCACCAGGACACCCATTATCATTGTGCAGTAAATAATCAGCACAGTAATAATGACATGTCGATGAAAGGTCATTTCACCACTCACTGAGAATATGCCATCCTCCTCCTGTAAAATATGTAAAGATATCATTAATAATTACCTCTGCTAACAAAAATATTTGGCAAAATTTCTAACACATTCAGAAGCTGAATGAAGCACGACACACGTAGTATAATATCTAGGACATGTGTTCGTCATAGGAGTCTGTTCACAACCCAATCCTCGTAGAGGGATTAGAATCGGAGAGAGTGAGCAATTTCAAATTGCTGGGTGTCAATACAGTATCTCTGAGAACCTAAACTGACTGAAAGATATTGGGAGGGAATGTCGACTCAGACCTTGAGAACTGTGTCGGGCATTTTCATGCCTTACAAGGCGCAGATTGGAAGTCTGTGTGGCGTGCCACTCCTCGCACAGACTAGAGCAATGTGTGATTATGTGTCTTACTCAAGGACACAAACACGCTGCCACAGCTGAGGCTCGAACTAGCGACTTTGAGATCACTAGAGGAACGCCTTAACCTCTTGGCCACATGCCCACAGAACATATTGATGCAGCAATAAAGAAGGCAAGACAGTGGTTATATTCCATTATGAGTTTTTGGAGGTTTAGTTTGTCACCTAAAACACTTGAAAACTTCTACAGATGTACTGTGGAAAGTAATTCTAACATATCATACCGTATGATATGGGAGGGGGGCTACTGCACAGGACTGAAGCAAGTTGCGGAAAGTTGTTAGATCAGTCAGCTCCATCATGGGTACTAGCCACCACAGTATCCAAGGCATCTTCAAGGAGCAGTACCTCAGGAAGGCAGCGTCCATCGTAAGGAACCCCCACCACCCAGGACATGCCCTTTTCTCATTGTTACTGTCAAGAAGGAGGTACAGAAACCTGAAGACACACACTCAATGAGTCATCTTCCCCTTTGCCATCCGATTTCTGAATGGACATTGAAACCATGAACACTACCTCACTGTTTTCTTTAAATTTATTTCTGGTTTCGCGCTACTTATTTTAACTTAACTATTTAATAAGCATACATATACTCACTGTAATTCCATTTTAGAACATAGGAAATAGGAGCAGGAGTAGGCCATCTGGCCAGTCAAGCCTGCTTCGCCATTCAATAAGATCATGGCTGATCTGACCATGGACTAATCTTCAGCTATTTGCCTTTTCCCCATAACTCTTAATTTGACTACTATGCAAAAATCTATCCAAACTTGTCTTAATTATACTTACCCAGTTAGCTTTCACTGCTTCATTGGGCAGAGAATTCCACAGATTCACAACACTTTGGGAAAAACAGTTCCTCCTCATCTCCAGAATCTTGAGGCTATGTTCCCTAGTTCTAGTCTCACCTACCAGTGGAAATGACTTTGCTGTCTCTATCTTATCTATCCCTTTCATAATTGTATATGTTTTGATAAGATCTTCTCTCATTCTTCTGAATTCCAGCGAGTACAGTCCCAGACAATTCAATTTCATCTCATAGTCTAACCCCCTCATCTCTGGAATCAACCTGGTGAACCTCACCTGCACCGCCTCCAAAGCCTGTATATCCTTCTTCAAGTAAGAAGACCAGAACTGCAGGCATTACTCCAGGTGCGGCCTCGCTTTACCATTCAAATAATAATCTGATCTTCCATATTTCCTTCCAAAGTGGATGACCATGCATTCACCAACATTGTACTCCATCTGCCAGACCCTTGCCCACTCACTTAACCTATCTATATCTCTCTGCAGACTCTCCGTATCCTCTGTGCAATTTGCTTTTCAACTCAATTTACTATCAGCAGCAAAGTAAGATACACTACATTCTATCCCCTCGTCCAGATCGTTAATGTATATCGTGAACAGTTGAGGGCGCAGCCCCGACCCCTGCGGTACACCACTCACTACTGATTGCACAACCAGGGAAACATCCATGTATCCCACCTCTCTGCTTTCTATTGGTTAACCAATCCTCTGCCCATGCTAATACATCACCCCCAACTCTAAACATCCTTATCTTATGGATGTCTTTTATGTAGCACCTTCGTGAACGTCTTCCGGAAATCCAAGTAAATAACATCCATCTGTTCCCCTCTATCCACTGCACTCATTATATCCTCAAAGAAGTAAATAAATTTCATAACATATACTGGTGATATTAAGCCTGATTCTGATTCTTATGTGAGAGAGAATGTGTCTGAATAACATCAACTTTTTGTGGATTGGTAATGCATCACCCAATGTGTTACAATCTAGTAATTTTTGGTTTATTTTGGTTTCTTTTATAACTAAAAATGGCTACTTTCTCCCAAATTACAATACATAAATTAGATTGTAGATGAACGCAAAAGATTCTGCAGATACTGAAAGCAGACATGTCAGAGTGGGGATGCGAAGTTGAATTGAAATGGTAGCCACAAGGAGATACGCAAACACGAGGAAATCTGCAGATGCTGGAAATTCAAGCCACACACATCAAAGTTGCTGGTGAACGCAGCAGGCCAGGCAGCATCTCTAGGAAGAGGTACAGTCGATGTTTCGGGCCAAGATCCTTCGTCTGGACAAACTGAAAGAAGAGTTAGTAAGAGATTTGAAAGTGGGAGGGGGAAAGGAAGATCCAAAATTTTAGGAGAAGACAGGAGGGGAAGGGATGGAGCCAAGAGCTGGACAGTTGATTGGCAAAAGAGATATGGGAGGATCATGGGACAGGAGGCCTAGGGAGAAAGAAAAGAGGGAGGGGCGAAACCCCAGAGGATGGGGAAGAGGTATAGTGAGGGGGACAGAGGGTGAAAAAGGAGAGAGAGAAAAAGAATGTGTGTATATAAATAAATAACAGATGGGGTACTAGGGGGAGATGGGGCATTAGCGGAAGTTTGAGATCCTGCCGTTTGTGGCAGACAGAGCAAAAGGTGCTCAACAAAGCAGTCCCCCAATCTGTGTTGGGTCTCCTCTACTGCCAGTATAAGGCTGAACTCAGGTTGGAGGAGAAACACCTCATATTCTGTCTGTGTGACCTCCAACCTGAAGGCTTTAATATCAATTTCTCTAATGTTTGGTGATTTCTTCTCTTCCCCCTTTGCTCTTTTTCCATTCTCCATTCTGGTTACATCTCACTCTTTCTCTTCTCCTCCCTTCCCTCTGGTTCCTCTCCACTTTCCTTTTCTTCTGTGGTCCGTTGTTCTCTCCTATTAGGTTCCTTCATCTTCAGCCATTTATCTCTTTCATTTAGCTTTGATTTCATCTGCCCTCCCCTTTTCATCTGAAACCACAGATCACCTGCCAATTTGTACTCTTTCCCTCTCCCCACCTTATTATGGCGTCTGCCCCTTCCTTTCCACTCCTTGATGGGTCTAGGCACAAAACACCAGTTGTTTTTTCTCCTTCGTAGATGCTTTCTGATCACCTGATTTCTTCAAGCATTTTGTTTAGATTGCAACTAGATTGCATAGATTTTCCAATGTGTGTCTTCATTCTTGAATATGCAACATTAAATATTTCACTTTTGAGTTCCAGTATGTACGCCTTTAAAAATTGTGGCTGACATTCTCATTTACTTTGCCATCTTCACTACTTCCATGACATTGTTTTCTGTAAACTTGGAAAATTTTATCTCTCTAATAAGACTTACCCTGTAGTGACATAATACAGGCTATGAGAAACTAATCAATGGAATGTAACAATGTGGTTTAGTTTCTTGGTAAACTCTTTAGTCTAAAACATCCTCACTATTTCAGGGTTCTTCAAACCTGATCTTCTATTTAATAAGTCCTGAAACAGCCCCAACACAAATTCCACGTTTCTGCTTGATCATGGTTGGTTTCCTTGAAGTCTAAAAAAACACGGATCTAATTCTTGAGCATATTAATCAACAAAGCATCAACTGCCCCTAAATGCCTGGGGCTGCCAAATAGCCTCAAATAACTGACAAATTTCAGGACTGCCATGTGAACTTATGCAGTTCATTGAAGGAACACAAACTTTCATAAGTTCTCTGGTGCCTATCATAGGAAATGTGACTTCTGAACCTGCAGTAGATTACATTAGGTGCAGATACAAATAATCACATTTATTTTACTGGAAGGAACACAGGAGTTTAGCGATTTCTAGATAAGTTAAATAATTTTGAATTCTTTACTTATGATGAAATTCAATAAAAAATAAATTACAAATATATATATCTTTTAATATCTTTTACCCTCTTTAATCATCTGTAAAAGAAATGAAATGTTTTAAAGAAGTTGTGTTTTGTGTCTACAGATAAGGCTTTGGTTTCTGTCAAGGTCTTTTTTCAGCAGTTCTGCATGGGGAACATGTCCTGGCCCATCACATAATGCAATTTATACCTAGAAGGATAGGTTAATGGTTTCTACAAGACAGGTTTTCCATTGAGGTAAGCGTGGACCTAACAAGTAGGCAGTTGATGAAAGCAAGACCCTCACTACAGCCTGGAGATTCTCAACTATCAGTTCAGGCAACCACAACTTTGGTTGAGCTCAGTGAGGAAGTTCATCATTATTTTATATTCAATTTTATTTTTTAAAATATATATTTATGTGAATTGTTTTTAATCTACACAGAATTAATGTCATTTTCTTTTCTTTTTAGTGTGTAGCCTGGCAGTTGAAATGATTTCTAATGCAATCTCTATCCATATCCATGCTGACATGTCAAGGAGAGTTAATTAGTGGGAATGTTTGCTTGCCTTCATTTTTGTACAAGATTACTGAAGGTCTATTTCCACTTATACTGATACACTAGAGCACCTTCTTGAAGCAATCCTCCTTTGGTTTGTGAGAACTTTCAGCTTAAGTGCGTTTGAGTGTAGGGTATCAGAGCCCAGTGGCAAACAAACAAACAAACACACACACACACACACACACACACACACACCCCTGTCAGGAGCAGAAATAATTGCTCTATGCTTCATATTTCTTCCAGACACAGAAGCATGTTGTGCTATTTCCATCTGGAAGTCAGTCAGTCCTGAATAAGGCAGGTCCCATCAGTCCGGTCAAACTCCACATTTACAAAATATTTTTACAAATTAAGCTATTTGGCTAATTTCAGTGAAAGCACTGGCTTGGTTTTCCAGCTGCAGGATAGCATCAATTAAGTCAAAGTTATAGTTTATTCAAAAAGTGTCTGATTCGATTGCCTTTTTGTTATTTGTGACTATTGTAATGATGTTTTGGTTTGTGATGGCAAGTCTGAATAAGGTTAGAATGGTTGTGCATTTAATATTTCAGTGATATTTGAGTAATGTTGTAAATATATTGTTGGACGAAGCATTCTTGTTTAAACGTTTATTATGAGTTGCATGTAAAGGTACATAAATGGCGTATGTTATCACGTCACCATGTATTATATATGCACGGACATCACTTAAAGTAAAAACGAAGTTAGCCTCACATTCTCAGCTTCATGTTTCCTTTCAATTATTTTTTATGAGTAACAGTGGTGATGAGAAAGTTTTAAATATACCAGAGAAGACTCCCTACCTATTGAAGCACAGTGAGATGTTAGAGTTTTTAAAAAAGCACAGCAAGACATTCAAGCTAAAAAAAAAAAGCAGCACAGCATGTGTTTCTTCGGAAGGAGGAGTGAGGTACAGCCAATTTTTTTTAAGGCAGAAAACAGAAGAATTCAAAGATTCATAAACAGTGAGCATTGGGTGATAATAATCACTTTTTTAAAAGAGCAGGAAAGGCTGGCTACATTGGAAAGATTGATGTGTTTGATTACACAACAGATAACTGAATATTGTATATGGAACTGTTTGAGAAGTGCTTTAAAGAAAATGGAACAACCAATGAGAAACAAATACCAATTTTTCTGGTTGTATTAGATTTAAAGGCATTCAGTTTGCTCAGAGGTTTGACTGTTCCAAGAAAACCAGCTGAAATTAAGTAATGCAAGAACATTTAGAACAGAGTTCTGCTGAAAGGTTTCGGGCTGAAACGTCGTCTGTACATTTTTCCATAGATGCTGCCTGGTCTGCTGAGTTTCTCCAGCATCTTGTGTGTGTTGCTCAGATTTCTAACATCTGCAGATTTTCTCTTGTTTGTGATTTAGAACTGAAACCATATTTTACTGCAGAACACCTTAGATTTCAAAAACAGAATCAAAAGGATAGCGGGGGCCAATTTCGGCTTATGTGGCTGAGCTGAAGAAGTTAGTTCAAAAAGGGGCTTAATGATGCACTGAGAGATTGTTTAGTTTGTGAAATCATACAAGAAAGCATTCAAAAATGGCTCCTAAATGACGCACAACTTACATTTAAAAGAGCAGTTAAAATAGCTGTATCAGTGGAGACAGCAGGCAGAGACACAATTGAGTTGCAGCCAGGAATGAAAGTGAATGCAAACAAAATTGCAATGTCTGGGTAACCTTAAGATTTACAATATGAAAATTAACAATAGATAAGCAATATGGCTTACACCAGAAGTGAACAGTAAATTAATTAAAATGGAATTTCTACACTGGCTCAGCTGTTTCTGTCATTCCACAAAATGAGTTTGAGTGGCACTTCAAAGATACTACACTGAAGCTTGTAGATATCTAACTAAGAACTTATATTGGAGAAAAGATAACTCCTGTGGGAATGACAAGCCACAATGGGGTTGTATGTGGTGAAAACAGAAGGGCCATGAGTGGATGAGACAACTACAAATTGATTTGAAATCCATCCACAAAATACATGCACATCCCCTGCAATTGAGTAAACTGAAAGCTAATTAAGGTACTGGATGATGCCACAGCTCTCTCCATGCTGTACACCATGAACCATTCCCCAACAGAGAGCAAGCAGCTGATGGTGCAAGCCCCCTGTGCCTCAAGTTGGAAAGCATATTGGACCACGGAAGGACCATGCTTCTCAGAGGTAGCATGAAAGTGATGAAAGCAGTGGTCTGGCTACAACAGTTTTTGTAGGCAAAATACCTGAGAAAGCTTCTGATATGTTAACCAGGCAACTTGCAAAATGTAGCTTGGTTTTAAGCTGGGAGAGAGTTCAAGGAGCTTCAGGTAAATTGCAAGTATTTGGCTTTTTAAAGTATAAAGAACCAGAATCTACTCTGCGTGCATTAAAGTTATTGCATGAACATCAAGTGGGGGCCAAAAAGCTACTTGTAAAAGTAGACGCAAAGACCAAAGCTGAGTTGGATGGATAAAAGGCCAAAAAGAAAGGAGTCAATTGAAAATGCAGAATTTGTCAGATAATGTTATGGATGAGGAAACCAAGAGGAGAGATCAGATCATAAAGGGAGGAATAGAACACAAGAACATAAGATTACTGCATGCAGCTCTGGTCTCCTTACTTGAGGAAGGATATACTGGCTTTGGAGGCGGTGAAGAGGAGGTTCACCAAGTTGATTCCAGAGATGAGGGGGTTAGACTATGAGGAGAGATTGAGTCACCTGTGACTGTATTTGCTGGAAGTCAGAAGGGTGAGAGGAGATCCTTATAGAAACATATAAAATTATGAAAGAGGTAGATAAGATAGAGGCAGGAAAGTCGTTTCCACTGGTAGGTGAGACTAGAACTAGGGGACATAGCCTCAAGATTTGTGGGAGTAGATTTAGGACAGAGATTAGGAGGAACTGCTTTTCCCAAAGAGTGGTGAATTTGTGGAATTCTCTGCCCAATGAAGCAGTGGAAGCTACTTCAGTAAATATATTTAAGAAAAGGTTGGATAAATTTTTCCATAATAGGGGAATTAAGGGTTATGGGGAAAAGGCAGGTAGGTGGAGATGAGTCCATGACCAGATCGGCCATGATCTTATTGGATGGCGTAGCAGGCTCAACAGGCCAGATGGCCGACTCCTGCTCCTGTTTCTTATCTTCTTATGGTTTACTGTGTATATCGCTGAGCTGTATTCTGTACTGAGTTGGAGTTTATAACTAAGCAGGGAGGCGAGTTGTGTATTTAGTATTTCAGTAATACTTGAGAAATGTTGTGTACATATTATTTGTATAAGCATTCTTGTTCATTTAAATAATTCATTATGTATAAATACGTAAATTGCATACATCATAACGCTACCATGTGATACGTGTGCATCTCGCTTAAAGTAAACCCAAAGTTAGACCCACGTTCCCAGACTCTCATGACTTCCTTTGAATTAGTTTTATGTTTTGAAGTTACAAAATATAACAACATGGTCCTGGCTTCTTTCTCTCTCATTACCACTCTTTTCTTCTATTGAGTATGTGTATCCTGATCTTGAGAAGGTGCATTTAGTTCACTGGAATATTCTCTGATTAATCTTTCTATTGCTCCCTTTATGATCTGATCTCTGCTCTTGGTTTCCTCATCCACAACATCATCTGACAAATCCCCCGTTTTCATATCTCCATTGACTCCTTTCTTTTTGGTCTTTGAACTCAAACGCCTTGCTGCGCTTCAGCAGGTTGGTAACCGTCTTGGGTTCATTTTAAATATCGCATCCTCATCACCAATATTATGTTTTGTAACTTCAAAATGTTAAACTAATTCAAAGGAAGACACAGGACTCCGGGAGTATGGGTCTAACTTCAGATTTACTTCAAGCGAGGTGCACACATCACAATGTGATGATGTATGCAGTTCACAACTTTATACATATAACCCATGATAAATTATTTCAATGAACAAGAATGCTGAATCAAACAACATATGGTTAATACAAGGTTAATCAAACGTTACTGAAATATTAAATACACAACAGAAGTGAGAAACAAGGATCAAAGTAGATCCACAGAGAAAAGCCAAGAAAAGGAGAAGAGAGATGTCTAACACTGTCAGAACCACTTCCTGCAGTCTTAGAGTCAACTCCTACAACCACCACGGAAGAGGACCCAGAACCTGAGATTGTTTTCCCAACCACAAGTATCACCAGCCAAGCAGAGTGACCTCGCTTGTCAGGAGAGACGGTATCCTACTAGAGTAAGAAATTCTCTAGAGTGATTAAATCTTTATGCCTGAATGTGACTATTTATAATTTACTATGCTATGATTGTCTTTCTAGTAGTTGCATTATATAGTACAATATATCAGTTGAGATGCATTCTATATTGAGCTGGTGTTTATAACTAAGCAGGGAAGAGTGTTGTGTATTTCATATTTCAGCAATATTAGAGTAATATTATAAATATATTGTTTAAGCATTCTTGTTCATTTAACTAATTCATTACAGATTATATGTAAAAGTACGTAAACGGCAAACGTCATCACACCACCACATCATATACATGCGTGAGACTTGCTGAAAGTAAAAACTAAGTTAGACTTACAGTCCAGGCTCCTTTATTTTCCTTCAATTAACTTTTATGCTTTGAAGTTACAAAACATAAAAATGGTGATAATTTCTTTCAGTGCATTGGAACTGAAAATCAGTGAGATGTAAGAAAAGCTAATGAGCTAGATTGCGTTGGTGTTTGGATTCATCAGCCAACTCTAGTACATTCCAGATACATTTTATATCTAATTCTTCAGCTTGCATCCACCATAACTGGTGTGTCTAGCACAGTCCCATTTAACTGCATAACAGTGGTGACCTTTGTTAAAAAGGCAACTGAAAGAAAGCATTTTAAATACTTGATTTTCATAAATATTAATATACTAATTACTTACCTGAAGTTAATTGTGTTTTACATAAATTTATTAAATTATTTTATTTTTCCATCAATGGGCTGGTGGCCTCTCATGGTCCAATTCCCTCTTTAGAACAGTCTGTGTACCACAGACTCAAGGTTTTTGGGAGATACGTGGCTGTAAATGGTTAGGGGAATTGGAATGGGGTAATACATAGGACAGGGAGGTCTTGTCTAATAGCTTTATATTGAGTACTATGTTCTGGCGGTGTGGTTTTTGCTACTTTGGAACTGAGAGAAAATACTTTGGGCATCTTATGAGCATTATAGCACCTTACACTATACTGCTGATATTGCTCCTCAGTACCTCCATTGATTTAGAATCAATATCTTCCGTCAGAGATAGGTCTGGGTAGCATGGTATAAAAGCCAGTGATGCAGGCTTGATCCTGAACTCAGATGCTGTCTGTGCAGAGTGTGCAGACATTCTTCCCGTGACCATATAATTTTTCCTTTGGATATTCTAGTTTCCTTCCACAACCTGAAAACATGTAGATTGGCGCATTAGCTGACCAATGTAAGTTGCCTCTAATGAATTGGTGAGTGGTAGAATCTAGGGCAGGGGTGGCCAACCTATTACATTCCATGCGTCAACTTTTTCACTCACGAGTTCTGATGTGCCGTACAACTCTTGTACCCCTGCAATTCTTGTAAAAATATGTTAATATAGAACTCGTGCGTGAAAAAGTCACATCTGATCTGGTGCATGAAAAAATTGACGCATGGAATATAAAAGATTGGCCACCCCTGATCTAGGGTGTAATCTAGGGTGTAGTCTAGTGGAATGTAGGAATACAGTGTAAGCATGGACTTGGTGAGCTGAAGGGCCTGTTTCTGTACTGTATCACTCTATGACTCTACTCCAAGCTAAGGCAGTTTTCCCAAAATGAAATGAGAGTTTAAAATTATGCATACTATCATTAGCATAAGCCTGAATATAAAATCTCCCATTAATCAGTGCAATCAAGCAGTGCAATCTAATGTTGAATGTAATCAATTTGTGGTTGGAACTGTTCCAGTTTGCTCTCAAGGTGCTTGGGTAGGAATGTGTGAATAAATTGCACTTCAGGGCGATGGTGACTGGCACTTTACCCCTTTGTTTGAATCAGTCTGCAGTAACAGGATAGACAAATAGGTTCAACTAGCTCCTGCCCTTTATTACAGAAGGTTAGGTGATTAATGCTAGATTCTTGAGATCAAAATTGTCTTATGCCCAACATTCCTTACATCTAATTTATCCCCTTCATTAGAATAAAGGGCTCTGTAAGATCACCCCTCACTCTTCTCCTGAGTTTTAAGCTATTGATCTTTTTCATTCTTCCATTTGAATAAAACACTGACCTTCTCTTCGAAAAGGAGCGTGTTTATGGCTTGACAACACGGTAAAATGACCAGTGGGAAGCTCGATGTGAGGGACATCAAAAAAATGGCACGTATACCATCTGTCACAAGACTTGGAGACAGAGCAGCAAGGATGTTTCCTGGTACAGATTCAGCATAGGACAGATAGCCACTTAATCCAACCTGAAATTTTTAAAAATAGGGAATAATATGAAGAACGAGTCTCAGTTTGTCTTAAGGTTTAGCTCAAATGCTTTTTATAGTGAACAATGAGAATAAATGAAACAAAGCTTCATACTATAATCAAAGTTTATTAAGTTTTAAATTATTTTTACAACTTTATTGATTTTGTTGCTTTTTAACATTTAAAATTTCATTCAGCACACCTTTCGAATCTTTGATCTCTGCTGGACAAATGAACGATTATGACAACATTCTTGCAGGCAGGTTTACTAGAGCTGTTGGGAGTGGTTTAAACTAATATGGCAGGGGGATGGGAAGATGAGCCAGCAGGTTGACAAGCAGATGATAGATGTAAGATGAATGTAAGAAAGGACAAGCCAATGATTGGGTACAAATGCAGACAGAACAAAGAGTTAAATTGCACCACAGAAGCAAAATTCAAAAAGGCAAAGAACGCAGGAAAAAAGGTGCTGTATTTAAATGTGCCTAGCATTCGGAATAAGGTGGACAAACTTGTGGCGCAATTGAAGATTGGTCGGTATGACGTTGCGGGCATCGCTGAGTTGCGGCTGAGAGAAAGCTTTAGTTTGGAGCTTAACATCAAAGGATATACTTTGTATCGAGGCAAGAAGACATAGGCAGTGGTGTGGCTCTGTTGGTAAGAGATGGAGTTACATCTGTAGAAAGAGGAGACATAGGGTCAGAGAATGTTGAATCTTTGTGGGTGGAGTTAAGAAATTGCAAGAGTAAAAAAAACATTATGGGAATCATATATAAACCTCTAAATAGTAGCCAAGATGTGGAGTTAAGATTGCAAAGGGAGCTGGAAGAGGCATCTAATAAGGGTAATGACACAGTTGTAATAGGGGACTTCTATATGCAAGGGGATTGGAAAAATTAGGTTGGTGTTGGATCGCAAGAGAGGAAATTTGTTGAATGCCTATGAGGTGGCTTTTTAGAGCAGCTTGTGCCTGAGCCTACTCGGGGAAGGGCCACCTTAGATTGGGTGTTGTGCAATAACCCAGATCTTATTATGGAGCTTAACGTAAAGGAACCCTTAGGAGGCAGTGATCATAATATGACTGAAATCATACCGCAGTTTGAGAGGAAGAAGCAAAACTCACATGTATCAGTATTGTAATGGAATAAAGGGAATTACAGAGGCATGAGAGAGGAGCTTGCCCAGGTGGATTAGAAGAGGACACTGGTGGGGATGACAGCAGAGCAGAGATGGCTGACGTTTCTGGGAATAGTTCACAAGGCACAGGATAGATATGTCCCACTGAGGAAAAAGTTCTCAGATGGCAGGGATAGTCAACCATGGCTGACAAGGAAAGTTAAGGACTGCATAAAAGCCAAGGAAAGGGCATATAAGGCAGCAAAAGTGAGTGGGAAGTTGGATGATTGAGAAGCTTTTAAAATCCAACAAAAGGCAACTAAAAAAACTATAAGAAGGGGAAAGATGAAATATGAGGGCAGACTAGCCAATAATATAAAGCAGGATACCAAAAGTTTTTTCGGTTATATAAAGAGTGAAAGGGAGGTGAGAGTTGACATCAGACCGTTGGAAAATGATGCTGGTGATGTAGTAATGGGGGACAAAGAAATGGCAGATGAACTTAATAGGTAATTTGCATCTGTCTTCATTGTGGAAGACACTAGCAGTGTTCCAGAGGTCTGTGAATGTCAGGGAGTAGGAATGAGTGCCATTGCTATTACAAAGGAAAAGGTGCTAGGCAAACTCAAAGAGCTTAAGGTGGAAAAGTCACCTGGACCAGATGGACCACATCCCAGAGTCCTGAGAGAGGTTGCTGAAGGGGTAACGGATGCATTGGTCATGATCTTTCAAAAATCGTTTTGATTCGGGCATGGTTCTGGAGGACTGGAAGATTGCAAATGTCAGCCCACTCTTTAAGAAGGGTGGAAGGCGAAAGAAAGGAAATTATAGGCCTGTTAGCCTAACCTCAGTGGTTGGGAAGGTGTTGGAGTCTATTAGGATGAGGTTTTGAAGTACTTGGAGACGAATGATAAAGTAAGTCAAAATCAGCATGGATTCTCCGAAGGGAAATCTTGCCTGACAGATCTGTTAGAGTTCTTTGAGGAAGTAACAAGCAGGGTGGACAAAGGAGAGGCAATAGATGTCATTTACTTGAACTTTCAGAAGGCGTTTGATAAGGTGCCACACATGAGGCTGCTTAACATGATAAAATCTTATGGTGTTACAGGAAAGATACTGGCATGGATAGACAAATGGCTGACAGGCAGGAGGCTGCAAGTGGGAATAAAAGGAGCCTTTCCAGTTTGGCTGCCAATGACTAGGGGTGTTACTCAGGGGTCAATATTGGGACTGCTACTTTTCACATTGTTTGTCAATGATTGAGATAATGGAATTAATGGCTGTGTGGCAAAGTTTGTTGATGATACGAAGATAGGTGGACAGGTAGGTAGTGCTGAGGAAGCAATGTAATTGCAGCAGGACTTAGACAGATTGGAAGAATGGGCAAAAAAAGTGGCAGATGGAATACAGTGTTAGGAAGAGTATGATAGTGCATTTTGGTAAAAGGAACAATAGTGCAGACTATTATCTAAGTGGGTAGAAAGTTCAAACATCAAAGGTGCAGAGGTACTTAGGACTCCTTGTGCAAGACTCCCAGAAGATTAATTCACAGGTTGAGTCTGTGGTAAAGAAGGCAAATGCAATGTTGGCATTCATTTCAAGGGAAATAGAATATAAAAGGAAGAAAATAATGCTGCACCTTTATAAAACTAGACAGGCCACATTTGGAGTGTTGTCAATAGTTTTGGGCCCCATATCTCAGAAAGGATGTGTTGTCATTAGAGAGAATCCAGAGGTGGTTCATGAGGATGATTCTGGGAATGAAGGGGTTAACATATGAGGAGCATTTGGCAGCTTTGGGCCTGTACTCACTGGAATTTAGAAGAATGCTGGGGTATCTCACTGAAACCTACTGAATGCTGAAAGGACTGGATAGGGTGGATGCGGAGAGGATGTTTCCTATGGCGGGGCTATCCAGAACTAGAGGGCAGAGCCTCAAATTTGAAGGGTGACCCTTTGGAACAGAGGTAAGAAGGATTTTCTTTAGCCAGAGAGTAGTGAATCTGTGAAATGCTCTGCCACAGACTGCAGTGGAGACCAAGTCTGTGCAAATATCTAAGGTGGAAGTTGATAGTTTCCTGATCAGGGCATCAAAGGATATGGCGTGAAGGCAGGTGTATGGGGTTGAGTGGGATCCGGGATCAGCCATGGTAGAATGGCAGAGCGGTCTGGATGGGCTGAATGGACTAATTCTGCTCCTATGTCTTATGGGAAGAAATGCAGCAGTTCTAGTTCCCATATAATTCTGGTTTGGATATATTGCCTTCCTTGTTAATGGCTGAGGTGATTTGTCTTCAGTCTCCTCTATTAGTTAAAGTGCAAGCGATTTATGATAAGCTTACTTCACCTTTTTCTAAATTTAGGACAGCTTTCTAGCAGCATTTCAAATGGTATTAAATAGACAGAGGGTGACTGACTTTGGGCAAAAGCGTAAAGCAGCTGCTAACCCCCCAGTTTTACAGTACTCTCCAATCACACCTATAGAAGCAAGGTTTGGGAAAGATTTTCTTAACATTGCTTTTGTAAGAGGATTACTCCTTTTACACAATCACCCAAAGTCATAATAGCTCTGTTAGTTGTTGTAAACTGTGTCTTAGTTAGTGGGTTGCAGTCCCAGGTTACAGGTCCAATTCAAAAAAAATGTTAATATTCCATTATTGAGGGAGTGCTACCTTGTTTTAGGTTCTGCTTTTCAGACAAAATGCTAAATAGTGCTTTGCCTGGTAAGATGGGAGCAACTAATCTGCACCATTTCCTCAGAGAAAGGGATGAAAGTTACCTCCACAGCCCCTGGCTGATATTAATCATGATCCAGCAAGAGGAAATAAAAACTCCCCCTGAATGTGAGGTCAGGTTGTGACCCCACCTTTTGTTTTTGTGTTCATTTGGAGCAACCAAAGGTTGTGAAGGACATCCTATAAAACAATCTTTTATATCCTTTATGGTCAGAAATGCGTTATCTTACCTCGTGAATTTGTCTTTCATTAGGATGAAACTTCTGTTCTTTTATTCCATGTTTTCACAATTCAGGTACAGAGATAGATCCTGTCCCAATTCTGGCACAAAGCAGAGAGTGCTCTGACAGGAAGAAATCCTGGAGAGCTTCCCTCCAGTTCGGGTCGGGGATATTCTCTGAACCGATACTGCACGAGTGCAGTACCAAAGGCGAATTGAAGTTATTGTGCAACTGCAGCATACTTACCATTATATAGAAAATGACAACAGTGATGCTTGCTTGCTTGTATGCTGCATTCACCTCATCCACTGTCTGCCCGTGGAAGTTGAAGTATGTCGTAAGCACAAGTCTTGATGCGAAATTTTAAAGAGTGAAATGATACAAACAATACTTAGACTTGATGGTCGTTTACTGCTTCTCACTCATCAGATATTACCAATGTGTCTAATTCCCCCCAATCAGCTAGATAATAAGCTGTCCAACCTTACATCAATTTACTGATTTTGGTGGAATTGATTAAGTGCCTTCTCCTTTTGAGCCGCATTGTTGCTGCGAAATGGTGTCACTGCACCCGGCAACCATGAAGGAACAAATGTAACACCCTTTGTGCTGCGCCACCTGATCTCGAATAGTATGTCCGCTACACTTTACTTAGTCCTGTACATTACCATCACCAGGCATGACCATTTCCACACAAGATTCAACCACCTTCCTCTGATACTCAATTTCATTAACAGGGGAGTCCAGAATTCAACTGGACAGCCCCATAGATACTGTCAGAGGCTGCATAGTAGAGTACCAAACAGGCTGCTTGGACTATACTTCTGAGCAGTAGGACCCCATAGCACGAACTCGACCCCCTTCATGACTTTCATTAAAATGAACACATTCAAGCATGCACTGGAAATTCTATACATTGCAATATTATCACACATATTCAACACTACTTTTGGACTTAATCTTATTTTAATGGCCAAACGTAGCAAAACGGATGTACCATTTCTCCGTATCACTTACGGGTGACTGCAGAACGAGGTGGCGAGTATCGGCAGGCAAGTAGGAATTCCAGACCAGTGCCACAAGTGGACCTTCTCCAGTATCAATCCACCAGAGAGCCCTGAAATTATGCAGTTTACCACCAGCTGGAGACAAAGGAAACTACTGAGACAATTTGACATTTCAAATGTACGACCTAAATCAGAGAATGAACTGTTTTTATTTCAGATTTTTGAACATCTTCTATCAGAGAATGACAAGAACAGTACAACAATCATGACTTTAGCATCTAACTGTTGTGGTGATTTCCATTAGGAGGCATCAAGTCTTCATTTAAGAACCATGTCATATGAATGTATGAATTAGGAGCTGTAGGGGGCATTCAGCCCATGAGTTCCTTCCATCATCTAATAAGATCATGGCTGATCTGAACAACACCCCCCACCTCACCTCCAACCTTCATATAAACAGCCCCAATCATGAACACTATCTAGTGCTTGTAAATGAATGGAAAGGAAGAGAATGTAGAGAATGTAAAGGAAGCTTAACCCAAAAGCAGAGCAGCAGAGATGATTTACGCTGCATAATAAATTTAATAATGGACTGCAAAATAATAAGCCATGAGGGGCTACAAGCCAGAGAGAACAGATGCTCAGCACAATAGTAACAGGTTAACTGAAGGCTAGGAGCAACTCGTTGAGTATGGCAGGTTTGATGAGTGAATAAGGACTGTTGACAAGACCTGGGGTTAAATAGGCTGCAGGTGACGAGTTAGAAACAAATGGCTGGTGACTTCTATTAGCTGGGTGGAGACGGAAGGACGCAGGCATGAGCAGGATGAATACTATCTCTCAGTTGCTCTGAGAAATAGTTCTGGCTAGGAGAGTAATAATAAATGAAAAATAAATGCAAAACCATATCCGCCTTATTACAGACAATCTGCCATGTTGCTCTGAGTGGACATTGAATTTTATTAAATTTGATTGGTCTGAACTGCACCACAGAACTTTTTATGGTTATTGGTTATTAACATTCATGATGTCTAAACAAATTGAAAAAATCTAATCTCTTTAAATTCAGAAACTAATTACTTTTTTGGTGATTTGAAACCATGATCATCTTCAAAATAGTATTCATTATTGGCTGATCAAGATAACACGTGATTTATTTTATATTAATGACACTACCTTTAAGAGAAGGTTGACAGATTTAATTTCATCCTCAGCTTGTTTTCCTTTGTCTTTGCCTTGTTAGCTTCAGTTAAGGTAAAATTCAATGGCCTAGAAATTCAATTGTACATGAAAACTCACACTAACAAGGCATTGTAGAGAGGACCTGTGCTGTTTGTCCCAGTGCAGATAGCACAGATGTAGAAGGACATAAAAAGAGTAAGTTCAACAAGTAATAAGGGAAGTGGTTATTGTAGAAAAGGATGTTTCAGTTATACAGAGCATTGGTGAGACAACGCCCAGACTATACAGTATAAACAATGTACCAGAATATAAAAGCAAGGTTGTAATGTTGAGGCTGTTGAAGCCTCACTTGACGCATTGTGAGCAGTTTTGGGCCCCTTATCTTAGAAAGGATGTGTTGAAACTGGAGAAAGTTCAAAGGAGGCTCACGAAAATGATTCTAGGATTGAACAACTTGTCATATGAACAGTGTTTGATGGCTCTGAGCCTGTATTCACTAAAAGTCAGAGAATGAAGGGTGACCTCGTTGAAATCTATCAAATGGTGAAAGGCCTTGATAGAGTGCATGTGGAGAGGATGTTTCCTATGGTGGGAGAGTCCAGGGCCAGAGGACACAGCCTCAGAATAGAGGGGCATCCTTTTAGAATGAAGCTGAGGAGGAATTTCTTTAGCCAGAGAGTGGTGACTGTGTGAAATTCTTTGTCACAGGCAGCTGTGAAGGCTAAGTCTTCATGTGTATTTATGGCAGAGGTTGATAGATTCTTGATTAGTCAGGGCATGAAGGGGTACGGGGAGAAGGCAGGAGATTGGGGCTGAGAAGAAAATTGGATCAGCCATGATGAAATGGCAGGGCAGATGCGATGGGCCAAATGGCTTAATTCTGCTTCTATATCTTATGGTTTTATGGTATTTGTCCCTTTATTTTAAGAGGGTGAGTGGTTTTGTGAAGAAATACTGAATAGACTTAACTTGGATCTTCTGGAATTTAGAAGAACAAGAGACTTGTTTGAAGCAGTAGGACCCTGAGGAGTCCTATTGCGTAAATGTGGAGAGGAGGCTTCCTTGTGGGAGAATCTTGAACAAGAGGTTTCTGTATAGGAATCAGGTTCAACATATTTAAAACAGGAATGAGACCTTTCCTTTGTCTTGGAGAGATTAGAGTCTTTGGAAATCTCTTTCTCAAGGATGGTGGATGGCGTCTTTCAATGTTTTTTAGATAGATAATTGATAACAAAGGGAGTGAAGATTAATACAGGTAGGCAAAATCACAGCACTGGGGTCCCTGTAGGAGCAATCATGATCTTATTAAATTGAGAGACTGAGTGTCCTACTGCTACTCTTAATCGACAGGTTTAGAAGTTCATCTCAGGTAAGGATCTGTGCACTTTGGTGGCATGAATATCTGACAATTTTGCAGTAGCACACAGTAACCAAAAATAATCCTAAAGATTCTGCATCCTAAATTGCATAGGTAAACATCATGGCTGCCCTTTTAAAGGAGAAAATTACTACCATTTGTACCCACAGTTGAAAATCATTGTGCAGCTTGTGTTGAATGGAATGGGCATCCTGTTCCTCCAGTGCTGACCTTGAGATTCCAGTGAACAAGCCAGACACCAAGGCAAGATGTGATAACTGGTACTGCTGGAAACAGCCAGCAGACAGGCAGCAACAGTGGAAAATTCACCTGAAGTATGAACTGTTTCTCCCTCCACAGGTGTTGTCTACTCTGCCGAGTATTACATTTCTGTCCTTGCTTCAGGTTTCTGGCATCTCTAGAGTTTTGCTTCTGACCAGGAGAGAGTCTGGGCATTTAGAGAGCCCAGAAACCCCATCAGGGCAGAGGGTAGCCACATGAGGCAGTGGTCAGCTAAGTCAAACTGCACAGTGAGGCTCTAAAGATCTGACCCCATTGCCAGAGTAATGATTTTCAGGTAGGTTTCCTTAGAGTGTTCTCTGTCTCCATTTACAGCGAAGGAGGGCTTGCCCTCATCCTCCCTCCTCCTGCTCCTATTTGCGATCAAGTTCCAGTGGTACTAAACACATCCCCTTTGTTACAGACAAGTTTAGCAGCCAATGGTTCAACAGAGAAAAAAAAATGCCCCCTGATCAGTTCATCCCAGCTGATCTTACCAAGGTCCCATCCAATTACGTTCCCAGCAAACCTGCCCACAATGAAGTAACAAGCGTAGATCCCTTTACCAGTCTCTTTAGTCACTATAAACTTTCACATCATTGAAAGAATTGTATGAGTTCCACATCTTGGGAGATCCCCATCATCAGGGTCTACAGTATCTGACACAAGAGATTCTGCAGATCCTGGGAATCCAGAGTAAAGCACACAAAATGCTGGAGAACCTCAGCAGGTCAAGCAGCATCTATGGAGAGGGATAAATAGTCAACATTCCATGCTGCGGTCCTCCATTATACATACTGCCTGACCTGCTGGGTTCTCACAATGAGATTGCTATCAGGAAATCTCCACTGCACAAGTTCCCGTTTGTGCACACCTAACAAGCTTTTGCATAAAAAGTACTGCTGCCTGGGTACATAAAGCAAGGTGGATAGTTGGATAGTTTCCATGGCATCATACTCCAATGAGAGGACAAAAGGAACCTTGTATCCAATCACCACAATCATGCTCCAATACATTTCTTCTTTACAATGGGCAGTGATACACACAGAAGTTATCTACCCCTCATTCTGGATCAATAATTCTAGCATCCCAGAATAGCTCCCCTTCTGCTCACAATACTCACCACTATAGTTAAGAAAATGTAAAATATGATGGAGATCAGTGACTGCCAGGCTGAATTGAACACCTTTTTCTGTAGGCTCAGTGGGAGAACTGACACTGTGGTGATGGTGACTAGTATTAAAAAAAGCTGCCAAGGTGTAATCTGTCAGGAGAAAGCAGAGGAGATTGTGAAACAGTACAAGCAGAGGACCACAGAACACCACGTCCTTCACTCACGTTATCAGCAATCACGACCGAATTTTTTCTGTTTCACCTGTACCTCTATAGGTCCAAAACAACCTAATTTTGCTTCGCTTAATGCCAACTATTACCTTATGGATGCTGCATTAAGCAGAGATTCAATGTGCTCACACAAAGGGTTATAAAACCTATTATATTGAAGAAGATTCCAGTGATTCAAGAACAGCTTCTTCCCCTCTGCCATCTGATTCCTAAATGGATATTGAACCCATGAACAATACCTCACTTTTATTATTTCTGTTTGTGGACAGGAAAAAACTGAGTTAATATTATTACCACTGGACAAGCTTAAACCAAAACTGGTCAATTCCAAAATAAACTGAGAAAATGATTAGACTGAAGTTCTTGAATTTAACTTTGAGTCTAGAAGGTTGTCCTCCAAGAGGACTACAACCTTGTCATTGTACTTGGAGGCTTGCGTGCCTCAATGACCTGGAGAGCTATGCTGGCTTTATGTTCTTGGTAGGGCCACCCGTGCTAAACAAGTCAAAGGGTAGAGGCCAGACTGAGAGTGGTCCACCGGTCCTCTAGGTTCAGGGGTTCAGCTCAGGGTTAGCAACCAAGTTGTTCCAGAAACAGCAGTGAAGAATCCTTCTACATCTGAGTGTGATGGTATTCCTGGGACTCCACCCGAGATCTGTGTGACTGACAGAGGTGAAAACTGAGAGAAAGCTACTGATATGATGAACACCACCAGAGGTGGAGGATTTTCATTGCTGCCCTAATTAACAGAGGCAGAATGGGCTGTGAGTGAGTTAGAAGGCTGTAATGTGCCCAAATTTAAGTTGAGGTGCTATCCCTCAAGCTTACGTTGAGCTTGGTTGGAACCATGAGGAGGCCACAGACTGACTGGTCAGATTAGGAGTGGACAAAGAACGAAAGTGACAGGCAAACATAAACCGGGGTTGCCACTGCACACTGAACAAATGTGTTCTACAAAGTAGTCGCTGGGTTGCTCCACTTTAGAGGAGACCCTGTTGTGAGCACTCAAAGCAGTACACAAAATTGGAAGAAGTGCATGTAAATTACTGCTTCACTCAGAAGGTCTCCTGGTCCCCGGATGACGGTAGGGGCAAGGTAGAAGAGCAGGTGTTGCCATCACCTGCAGTTGCACAGCAAAGCAACATGAACTGAGGAGTGGTTGGTGGAGGTGTTTGAGAAGACTGGGGAAAAGTCCATTCAGAATGCTGAAAGGGTGGGAAGGAGGGGAGATGTGCCTCATGGTGGAATCTTGTTGCTAGTGGTTGAGATTGCAAAGCAAGATCCAAGTGAGGTTTGTGGGGTGGGGATCGCTAGGGTGTTCCACCCTTGTCTCTCTGAGTGGGAAATAAGATGAGATGCGGCCAAGGGCCCTGAACGTGGTGGTGGAGGGGAGACCGCTGTTAAGGCAAAATGAAGACCCCTCAGAAGCAGCTGTGCACAACTCATTGTGAGTGGATCTCAGTTGTCTAGAATGAGCCTTGGTTGTTACCTGTCTGGCAGCCAGATGACTGTTTGCATTTACCATCAATGACCCTGTGAATAACAGCCACTCGATAAGTTACCAGAACATCAACACATACCCAAGGACATATAGTGTGTTGAGACTGCAACTTATTTGAGGTGGAGTGGGGAAGAGACTACAGAGAAAGGAACAAGGAAAATAGAAAACAAATTCAAGCAATGGGTTTCCTTAAAAAATGTGTGGACTTACTGAGGATCCCGTCAACCTCAGGAAGAGGATGGCTACCAAATCTTCCAAGGAAGCAAAGACAGCGATGCAGGTCCCCAGCAATAAGCCGATCATACTGTAAGCAGAAAATCAGCAACCCACTATATTAAAGTGAACTGCAATACTGTATAATTATCTTTTAAATGTTTTACCTGTACCCGCCTCTGCCATTTCTTCTGGCAGTTCATTCCATATACCCACTAACCTCCAGTGAAAAAGTTAACCTTTTTAAATATTGTTTAAACCTATGCCCTCTGCTTTTTGATTCCTGAACGGGACCAGGTGGAGGGATGGACTGGGAGTAAGATTGTGTTTCTGCCATAGTGAAGCAGGTTTGGATGCTATGGCCCAGATCCCTGTTGTTCACAGTTCTGGTGGGACCCTGGGAGGACAGCTTGAGGAGGAGTTTCCAAATCCGCCCCCTCCCACATCCCCTCCATCACCTCAGCCCAGTCCTGAAGCTCCTGGATTGTCAGGAAACTTCCCCCTCAGATGAGGGGAGGGGGTTGCTGGACTCTCGGACTCTCTCTCAGCTTAGGGCAGGCGAGGTGGGGTGGGGGTACAGGATGAAGGCTGAAGCTTGGGGTCTAGTCATTCATCACCTCGGAATCAATCTGAGAGAGATAAGTATAAAGATTAGCTTTTATTTGTTCCACGTACATCGAAACATCAAAACATACAGTGAAATGCATAGTTTGCATCAACGACCAACACAGTCCGAGGATGTGCTGGGGGCAGCCCACAAGTGTCATCCTGCTTCTGGCGCCAATATACCATGACCACAACTCATGAATTCTAACCTGTACACCTTTGGAACGTGGGAGGAAACTGTAGCATCCAGAGGAAACCCACGCACTTACAAGGAGAATATACAAACTCGTTACAGACGGCTGCGGGATTTGAATCCTTATCGCTGGCACTGTTAAGTGTTATGCTACCCACTACACTACCGATCCAATGTCCTGAGTGGGAAAGGGGTTGCAGAGGGAGGTTGAGTTGGGGGCTGCAGGTTAACTTGGTGTCAGGCAATGCGAACCTGCTCCTTCGAGCCTCTTCTGTCCTGGGACCCTGTCTCATCTGAAGTCTCAGTGTCGCTGACTGTGACCACAGACAGAGGGACCAGCTTGTGGTTCACATCTTCCCCATCATTACTGGTGTAGCGGCAGGGCGGGAGCAGGCCCATCAGCCTGCTGACCTTGTTCTCCCCATCTGCTGATGAACCCTGCCCTTCTCACCACTCTCCCCACCACACATCCGTGACTCCTGTCCCAGCCCATGTACCCACTCTGAAATGACCCATGAGGGGTGAATGGGAACACATAATAGATGTTGGCTTTGCGGGATCCAAAGAGTGAAGAGATTAGGAGGAAGTTCTGAGTGAGACGAGGAATCCCGGCATCAGAGGCCTGTAGATGTGTAGAATTCCCCCTCAGAGGGAGAGATGCTGAAACCCAAGGCCAACTGAAGTAAGAGTCATACAGCATGGAAGGAGGCCCTTCAGTCCATCTAGTCCATGCTGACCATGATCTGCTCTAAGCTAATCCCGCTTGTCAACAGGGTTCCAAGGAGATCACCCCCTGTAATATTATTCATAGAGGGTACTATGAAAGTATAAGTTCTTTTTTTTATCTACTCCTCTTTGTTTACTCAAACACTTTGACAAGATTATTTTCCTTCCATTATGAGGTGGCATTGTAGCACAGCAGTTAGTGCAACACTCTACAGCAACGGCTATAAAATTGGAGTTTGATTTCCTCCACTGTCTGTAAGGTGTTTGTACATTCTCTCCATGACCGTGTGGGTTTCCTCCAGGTGCTCTGGTTTCCGCCCACATTCCAAATTAGGGTTAATGAGTTGTGCGCCTACTATGTTGGCCCTGGAAGCATGGCAACACTCGCGGGCTGCCCAGCACAATCCTCACTGATTAGATTTGACGCAAATGGCGCATTTCACTGTATGTTTCAATGTACAGCTGACAAATAAAGCTAATCCATAGAATCTTTAAATCACACTATTTCAGAGCAATTGAAGTGCTTCGATGTTTTTCACAAATAATTAGGAATGAAAATGTTTATAGTGCTAAAATACAACAGCAATTAGCTTTAATATAGCAAAAGTGTCCTGAAGTGCTTCAGAGTACGGCCAGAGAAAATAAAATGGCCAAGCAGGGGATAACAGAAATAAACAAAAAGTAGGGTTATGGTTAGGGTTAGGATGAGGATTACAGTGAAGGAGAGTCATTAATGAGAATAAAGGAGGTGGAGATTCAATGAAGTTTATTGGGAATGTTCAGATGTGTTGGGCTCTGTGGCTAACTGCATAGACATCAATGTTGGAACAAACAGAGGAGGATTTCACAATTGACTTCCTACATAATCACCCAATATTTCTGTGGATTTTGCTTCTATTAAGACCCAAGTTAGATAGACTACTGAAAAAGAAAATTCAAATATTTATGCTAAAAAGTATCTTGGATGAAATCAGTATTGATAGCTGACTTCTTAGTATAGGATGAAATTTAAAGACTGGTAGGAATGGTTAAAGATTTCCAAGTCAATGGGAAGGAGATCGATTTTCTCTTTATATGAAAGTGTAAAATGGGTAATAGCAAGTCAGCAGTCCAGTTTACAGCTCTCTTGGGTTTTATTTTTGTAGACTCCAAATACCTCTTAAACATGTTTTACGCTTTTGCACAAAATCAAATTCTAACCCCAGGGATATAGTCAAAATAATGAGATATCAACAGAGCACAGTTTCCAGTCTTATTTTTATGATAATGCAAAGCAGAAAACATCAGTGTAAAACAGAGGAAGGGAAAATGTAAACTAAACACTATAACTCTGTAACATCCTATGTTCTATATATTCTACACGCATTGCTCTGCTGTCCTTTTCCAAGAACTAGACTGAGGTCCTTTAACATCTGCTGGATGATGCTGAGGATGTTCTACGAGTCTGTGGTGGCCAGTGCGATCATGTTTGCTGTTGTGTGCTGGGGCAGCAGGCTGAGGGTAGCAGACACCAACAGAATCGACAAACTCATTTGTAAGGCCAGTGATGTTGTGGGGATGGAACTGGACTCTCTGAGGGTGGTGTCTGAAAAGAGGATGCTGTCCAAGTTGCATGCCATCTTGGACAATGTCTCCCATCCACTACATAATGTACTGGTTGGGCACAGGAGTACATTCAGCCAGAGACTCATTCCACCGAGATGCAACACAGAGCGTCATAGGAGGTCATTCTTGCCTGTGGCCATCAAACTTTACATCCTCCCTTGGAGGGTCAGACACCCTGAGCCAATAGGCTGCTCCTGGACTTATTTCCTGGCGTAATATACATATTACTATTTAACTATTTAAGGTTTTATTACTATTTAATTATTTATGGTCCAACTGTAACGAAAACCAATTTCCCCCGGGATCAATAAAGTATGACTATGACTATGACTATGACTATGATGACTATGTCTGATAAAAGTTCAGTCACCTTCCCCTTAAATGTGCAGGGAGACCAAAGTTGCAAACAACACTAGATATCACAAGAATCCCCACCCTCAGGGCAAGAAATCCACTAGAGCCAAATTTATTGAGGGTGCCTTACCTTATTTCCACTACTAATTTTCCTGCTGTTCCATACGAGGCTTGAGCTAAAATGGAAATTGTTAAGTTTGGTCAATGTTAATTGAAAATGCCCATCTGTGGCACATCTTTGGAAAAGGCGGAATGGAGGGTCTGAAAGAGAGAGAAAGTCCACCAGTTTTCTGGGTGGGTGCTGCTTTGTGAGCTAAGCAGGGAAATGGTTTAGTTAATGAGAACGTCTTGGGTGACTCAGGTATGGAGATGAAACAGACTCCAGATGCTGAAACCTGGAGCAGCAAACAAAATGCTGAAGAGACTCAGCAGGTCAGGTAGCTTCTGTGGACAGTCAATAATAAAGGTTCTTCACTTTTCTCCACAGATGCTGCATGGCCCAGTAGGTCCCTGCAGCATTTTGTTTTGTAACTAATGCTTGTTGAGTACATGCATTCACTGATATTGAAATACAGCAATATTTTTGCTCTCTTCTAGATCTTTCCATGGCTTTTGCTTTTTGGCTTTGACGTAAGTGGTTCTACAAAAGCTTGGATAGATTCCTTAAAGCAGAGGAGGAACAGAGCAGGAGCTGGCCGCAGGCCTGATCCGCATGGTAGTGACATCACAACTAACCTGTGACTAACTCCCTTGATAGTTATCCTAAGATCTTCGTGGCAAATTGATGGTGCCACTGTGGTAAACATCCATCCATTAACTTATTAAATGGTGTAATAGGAATAAGGAGCCAAGTGGCATGCTGTTTCTAGTTCTTTTGTTCGTCATCATTTACAGTGCCTCAGACTCTGCTTTCTAATTTTCGTTCCATTGAAGTTAATGGATCTGAATTTCAGACTGCACAGCTGCTACTGTGGAGAGATAATTAGTACAATCAACTCAGAATGTATTTCTATCTAACATCCTTAAATTCTTTTTATTATCAGACATTTGGCAATCTCAGAACTACAATTAAAAATTGATTCAGCAACAATTGACATTTTCCAGAGAGAGTTCTAATTGCCTACCATGCTCTTCATGTAGCAGTGTTCATAACTTCATTTCAGGAAGATTGCACTCTCATTTTCAGGTTATGGCCAAGAGACTGGACGTTATATCAGAAGGTGTACTGAACCAGAGATGGCCAACATATCTTTCACGTGTGAGCTCTTGCAACGTAAATCTAATTCAAAGCTGGTGGCACAAAGCAGGTGAAAGGCCATGGAACTTGGGGGGTGCCGGTGATTTATTGTGGAGGAAGGATGGGCCTTCAGTTGAGTGGGGAAGTCAACGTTCAAGACTCACATTGAAGAATTCAGTGGGGATGGAGTGAACGAAAGGAATGCGGATTCAGGATTAGGCCTGAGCATTGTCAGACGGTAACATGATGGTTGGGAACATGACTGAGCTGGGGTTTGATAGCAAGCATTCCTGAAGCATGTCCTCAGTGATTAGGACGGAGTTGGAACTAAAGGCTAAACGGAGACTTACCAGTTGGAAGACTCATTTTCCAAACTGATGGTCAAGGGCTTGGTCAGCTCTTAAGTAGCTGGGAAGCAGCCCTTAGCTGCCTCCTCTGATGAGCCAATGATGGATTGTGCCATGCCAGAACAAAGTAGTGCTTTCAGCAGGAACAATGCCGAAGATGGAGTTAATTTAGAATGGTTGGCTGCACACTTAAAATTCAAACCACAGCCCTGACATCCTTTAGCTATTTATCATAATCCTTGCTTGAGGTAACTTACATCCTGCATTTTTATACAGTGAGAACTCACCGAGACCAAAGTATGTTTTGCATTTAGCTGAAGTTGCCGCTTCAATCAGCATTACACTGGAGCTGTATGCCAGCCAGGAGCTGCTGATCAGCAGGAATGATCCCAGGACTACACCACACTAGAAACATAATAAACAAACATCAGCCTTCAATGTTAACTTTACAGCACTACTCTGTGGTGAAATAATTTTCGCTCTAGACTTTATAAAAAATCAAGACATCATTAAAAATTAGAGAATGGCTCATGTTTTTAAAACAGCTTTCTTGATCTTAGGTCATTCAGAAGAATTTTGTGGCCAGTGACAGATTTTTGAACATGAGGCCATTGCTTTATTGTAGGAACTGGGAGAAAGTCAATGTAAAATCCCACAAAGAGCAGAATGATAAATGACCACATAATTTATTTATCATGATATTGGTTGATATATTTTGTCCATGTTGTCAAAATCAACTATTTGTTCTTCTTTGAAATAATACATTGGAATCCACTCACTGAGAAAATAAAGACCTCAACTGGACACTTTGTGACACAAGTATACTCAGTGGTCACTTTATTAGGTACGCCTATACACCCACTCATTAGTGCAAGTAACTAATCAACCAATTATGTGCAGCAAATCAATGCATAAAAGCATGCAGTTGTGGTCAAGAGATTCAGTTGTTGGGCAAAACAAACATCAGGATGGGGAAGAAATGTGATTAAGTGACTTTGACTGTGAAATGGTTTTGGTGCCAGATGGGGTGGTTTGCGGATCTCGGAAACTGCTGCTCTCCTGGGATTTTCACACACAGCACTCTCTAGAGTCTGCAGAGAATGATGAGCAAAACAAAAATCATTCAGTGAGTGGCAGCTGTATAAATGCCCTGTTAATGAGAGAGATCAGAGGAGAATGGCCAGGTTGGTTCAAGCTGACGGGAAGGTGACAATAGCTCCATGTGTTACAACAGCGGTGTGCAAAAGACCATCTGAGTGCACAGCATGTTACACCTTGAAATGGATGGGCTACAGTAGCAGAAGACCATGAACATAAACTCAGTGGCCACTGTATTATGTACGTAATAACGTGGCCACTGCGTGTCTATCCCTGCACCTTGAGATCTCCATTAGTATTTCTTTTTCTCAGGCAGACTTGTTTTCAGTGTGTTACTTATTAAGAATGTGGAAACCACAGACTCTTCCACAGATGGACAAAGGCTCCCTGGCAGGGTGAATGATTATAGACAGTTGGAAAGGCAATGCAATCTTTTCGCTATTTAATCAGGGTACTGTGTGCTCCTAATGGATGAACTCCAGGTTCTCAGAAGTATCCCAACCAAGTTCTCCTTTTGCATTTTGGGTGGCTATCTTGGTGATTCATAAACAGTGCACTCCAGCCTAAAACTACACTTCCTTAGTCTCAAAGATACCACCAGTTTGTGTCATCTTCAAACTTACTAATCATCTCTCCTACATTCACATCCTAATTGTCAATGCATATAACCAACATTAAGGATGCCAGCACTGATCCCTAGTATTAAGGCTTCTAATAAAAGTAAACAACTGTCCCCCGCCGCCTCTTATTCCCAAGCCAAGCTCTCAAGTTGTTGTGGCTTTACTGACTGAGCCAACTCATTAGTAAGCAAGATATTGAAGCAATTTACCCAATAGTGAAACGCTTTCAGCAAAACCAGCCAAGCTAAATAGTTGACTCAATCATTTAAAAAATACAGCATAACAAAAGGAACTGGTAAGACCGGTCAAACTGGGTGTGCAGTGAACATCCCAGAATATCTTCACAAAATAAAAAAAAATATACTGGAAGATAACCTCACTTATACACAAGATTATCTCCGAAACAATAATCTAGAATGTTATAGGATCATATAAAAGGTTACAGAATAGAACGAGGGAATTTTACCCATAATTTCCATGTCAACTCTCTTGTGGTTTTTGTTTCCATTCTCCAACTCCTACATAAAGCCTTGCAAATTGTTCCTCATCACATAGTTAGTTTCCTCCACACATCCACAATGTAGCCTGCCTTCACCACATCAGCAGATGATGCATTCTACTTTCCAATCACACTATGTTAAAAAAAAAACTTTCCTTCGCGTTACTGTCCATTCTGTTCTGTCCTGACCTCTCAATGCTTTATATGCTTCCATCTGTCACCCTCAGCCTTCTCTCCTTGAAAGAAAATAGCTGAGCTTCTCCCATCTTATTCCCATAATTCCCATGTTTGCTGTTGTGTGCTGGGGCAGCAGGCTGAGGGTCGCAGACACCAACAGAATCAACAAACCCATTCGTAAGGCCAGTGATGTTGTGGGGATGGAACTGGACTCTCTCACGGTGGTGTCTGAAAAGCGGATGCTGTCCAAGTTGCATGCCATCTTGGACAATTTCTCCCATCCACTACGTAATGTACTGGGTGGGCACAGGAGTACATTCAGCCAGAGACTCATTACACCGAGATGCAGCACTGAGCATCATAGGAAGTCATTCCTGCCTGTGGCCATCAAACTTTACACCTCCTCCCTTGGAGGGTCAGACACCCTGAGCCAATAGGCTGGTCCTGGACTTATTTCCTGGCATAATTCACATATAACTATTTAACTATTTATGGTTTTATTACTATTTAATTATTTATGGTGCAACTGTAATGAAAACCAATTTCCCCCAGGATCAATAAAGTATGACTATGACTATGACTATGTCTATAATTGTAGTCTTACACCACAGGAACTATTTCATAAATCTCCTCTGGACTTTCCCCAGTATTTCTTTATCCATGTGATAAACAAGCAGACAGAATTAAACACTATTCGCCAGTCGGATCTGAAATTTTGTTTATTGAAAGTTCAGCTTGACTCCCTGATCTCATATTCTATGTCTCAGCTGATAATGCTCAGATATAGGATCATATTAATGCTATATATGGGATCATATTAATGAACTGTTGAGTTTTGAGTTATTTTTTGTTACATATTTGTAACAAAATATCAACAGCAATGAGGTGCATCACAAAGGAGGTGTTGAACTGTTTCTTTGAATAGACTGATCAAAAAGATTAAGGCACATGCGATCAGAGATTTGGTAGATCTGGCCACAGAGGAACACGGTGGAGAAGTATATTCTGATTTGATGTCTGTGGTCAGTAGTAAGCTGCTTAGTAAATATGCAGATGACACAAGCATTGGCATAGTAGTGAGAAAGGTTGTCAGATTACGTGCTCGGTTCCACTGTATTAGGTACCTGAGTGTGCTGTAGCTGATCTACTTCAAGGTTCAATGTGCTGTGCATTCAGAGACGCTCTTCTGCACACCACTGTTGTAACGTGAGGTTATTTCAGTCACTGTTGCCTTCCTGTCAGCTTGAATCAATTTGGCTATTCCCCTCTGACAAGGCATTTTCACCCCTAGCACTGCTGTTCATCGGACTTTTATTGGTTTTTCGCACTACTCCCTGTAAATTAGGGAATTGCAGTCAGAAATATCATGGACATATGACTTGATTTATTTTTGTTTTGTAGCCAGCAGTACATTGCAATACATAACAATAAAAAAGCTAAAAATTAAAATAAGAAATATGTATTTATATATGTATATATAAATTAAAATAGTGCAAATAGAGAGCAGAAACAAAACAAAAAGTGAGGTAGTGTACATGGGTTCATTGTCCGTTCAGAAATCTGATGGCAGAGGGGAGAAAGCTGTTTCTGAAATGTTGGGTGTGTATCTTCAGGCTCCTGTGCCTCCACCTTGAGGGGAGCAATGAGATGAGATCCTTAGTAATAGATGCCGCCATTTTGAGGCATAGTCTGTTCAAGATGTCTTCAGTGCTGGGGAGGCTAGTGCCCATGATGGAGCTGGTTGTGTTTGCCACTTCCTGCAAATTTTACTGATCCTGTTCAGTTATCCCTTCATACCAGACGGTGATGCAACCAGTTAGAATACCCACCACAATACATCCGTAAAAAATTCCAAGTGTGGTGACATACCAAGTCTCCTCAAACTCCTCATGAAATGAAGTTGCTTTTGTGCCTTCCTTGTAACTACATTAATACATTGGGCCCAGGAGAGATCTTCAGAGATGTTCACACCCAGGAATTTGAAACTGCTCATCCTTTCCACTGGTGATCCCTCATGATGTGGTGTGGCCTGGTGTGTGTTCCATTGGCCTCCCTTTCCAGAAGTCTACAATTAATTCCTGACATTGAGTACAAGGTTGTTGTTGCAAGTGGAGAGTAGAAGAAGAGTAGAGGGGATGAGAATTTTTTTTCCCAGAAAGGAGAAATTAATGTTCATGCCATCAGGTAGGAGGCATAAGTATCAACTTCTCCATCCAGTAAAAAAAATTTCTCCCCCTCCCCTCTTCTTTTATTCCCCACTCTATCCCCTTACCCTTTCTCACCTGCCTATCTACTCCCCCTGAGTCCCCTCCTCCTTCCCTTTCTCCTGTGGTCCACTCTCCTCTCCTATCAGAGTCCTTCCTCTCCAGCCCTTTACCTTTCCTAACCACCTGGTTTCACCTCTCACCTTCTAGCTATCCTCCTTCCTCTCCCTCCACCTTTTTATTCTGGCAACCTGCCCCTTTCTTTCGAGTCCTGAAGAAGAGTTCCGGCCCAAAACAGCAACTGTTTACTTGTTTCCATAGACACTGCTTGAGCTGCTGAGTTCCTCCACCTTTTTATGTGCGTTGTTTAAGAGCACTGATCCCTTAAATACAGTGCAATATGAGCCTGAATCCCAAAAGCAAACTGCAGCATGTGCTCTCTCCTCTCTGCCAACTTCCCTTGTGGATCTTTTCTGTGCACACCTCCTCTTCTGCTTCCTGTTTTGGCTTGCTGCTGTGACTTTCACTTCAGCATGGACATTGCATAACCAGCTTCTACCTTGTCTACAAGCATCTTACCCAGCAGATAGCATCAATGCTATGCCTGTGCTTACTTTCGTAACTGGCTGACGACTGAAGGTGTCCATGTAATGCTACACATTTCCTCTACGTAACTGAGTTTGATTAACTTCTTTTAAGAGTTTCACCAACTTAAGTGTCAGGTGACAAGGAGCACTCCTTTGGAGGGTGTACAGGCTTAAATTCACCTGTCATATTGGAACTGATGCCTTATCCTTGGGAGTTTATCAGCTCTAAAAACCTACGAACCAATTCTTCTGCTCTTAAGCTACAGAAGGTCATCAGAAACCGTGTCTTGGCGCACCTGTGGTTAAGTTATTTATTGAAGTTGTTTATCAATAAAAAGGCCAGACTTTAATTTGCTTGTTGCTTTTCCCTAGGTCAGAATGTTTTTGATCTGAAGTTTGCTCAGCAGCAGTGATCAGATCAATTTGACAAATGATCTGCATGACAGGAGCTCCAGAATAAGTTTGCTTCAGGTCTTCCAATAAATCTCATCGGTCTTATCCTTTTCCCACTAAGCTTGTGACCAGCGTCCTTTATGTACTGGCACTGGTGCATTCTGGTTCCTTTTTTGATTAGTCTATAGAGCTGAATATTGTTGATACTCATAAACTCACTGAGACAAGAATGATCAAGCTAACACAATCTTTATTAGTAACTGTCAGCCTTCAGCTCTTGTAACCATGTTACAAGAAATAACCGATTGATAGTCTCTGAGCATAGTCGCAACCTTTCAACCATAAGGTGACATTCTTCCAAGTGTTTAAAAGACATGCACCATATTCTGCATTAATCACACATCAAATGTCATCCAAATATTTTGTAAATATACTGCTGAACCTTAATGTGAATGTGAGCAACAGTCTCATCACCAATCTCATCAGAAGAGCACTTTGCACTATTTACTAAGGAATCAAACTAGACATGTATATTAAGAACTGAAACACATAGCAAGTCTATTAGCCCTAGAGGAGTGGCAAAGGTGCTTCAGTTTGATAACCTTTTAAAAATGTTGCTTGATGTATGGATTGTTCTCAGTTTGTATCCTGGTTCTAACTAAAATATGTGGTGCTCTCTGAACTTGTAGTTCAAGTTCAATTGTCATTCAACCATACATGAATACCCATGAATACACCTTCATGAAACAGCGTTACTCCAGGACCAAAGTGCAAAACACAGTACCAACAGTCATTCACAGCACAAGGCACATACAGCACATATAAGATAGAGTAAAACACAGTCACACACAATAAAATAAATCCCTGAGTCCTTGAATGTTGCAGCAGTCTGCAGTTGAACACAATAAATCTTGTAGTAAATATATATCTGATGGTCAAAGCTCATGATTAAATCAATACTCTTTTTAAACCTCTCACTACTATGGTCGAAAGTTCCCACCTGCTTCAAATGGGCAACAATTATACCAATGCCCAAGAAGCGTAGTGTGAGCTGACTTAACAACTATCACCCAGTAGCACTCGCATCTACAGTGATGAAGTGCTTTGAAAAGTTGGTCATGGCTAGAAAGAACTCCTGTCTCAGCAAGGACCTAGACCCACTGCAATTTGCCAATCACCACAGTAGGTCTATGGCAGATGCAACCTCAACGGCTCTTCACACAGCCTCAGATCACCTGGACAATATAAACACTCTGTCAGAATGCTGTTCGTTGATTATAGCTCAGTGTTTAACACCATCATTCCCACAGTCCTGATCAATAAGCTACAGAACCTAGGCCACTGTACCTCCTTGTGTAATTGGATCCTTGAATTCCTAACTAAAAGACCACAATTTGTGTGGATTGGTGATCACATCTCCTCCTCAATGACAATCAACAGTGATGTGCCTCAGGGGTGTGTGCTTAGCCCACTGCTCTACTCTCTCTATACCCATGACTGCGTGGCTAGGCACAGCTCAAATACCATCTATAAATTTGCTGATGATACAATCATTATTGGTGGAATCTCAGATGGAGATGAAAGTGTGTATAGGAGTGAGATATACCAGTGAGATAGATAGGAGTGAGATATTGCAGCAACAACCTCGCACTCAACGTCAGTAAGATGAATGAGCTGATTGTGGACTTCAGGAAAGGTAAGATGAAGGAACACAAACCAATCCTCACAGAGGGATCAGAAGGGGAAAGACTGAGCAGTTTCAAGTTCCTGGCTCTCAAGCTCTCTGAGGATCTAACCTGGTCCCAACATATCAATGCAGGTATAAAGAAGACAAGACAGCAGCTATATTTTATTAGGAGTTTGAAAAGATTTGGTCTGTCAACTAAAACACTGGTAAGCTTCTATAGATGTACCACAGAGAGCATTCTAAGAGGCTGCATCGCTGTCTGGGATGAGGGAGGGTGGTGTGGTTACTGCACAGGACTGAAAGAAGCAACAGAAAGTCGTAAAATTAGTCAACTCCATCTTGGGCACTAGCACTCGTAGTAACCAAGATGTTTTCAAGGAGTGGTGCCTCAGAAAGGTGACATCCGTTATTAAAGACCCCCATCACCCATGGCATGCTCTTTTCTCATTGTTACCATCAGGTAGGAGGTACAGAAGCCTGAAGGCACACACCCAGCAATTCAGGAACAGCTTCTTCCCCTCTGCCATCCGATTCCTAAATGGACATTGAATCCATGAACACTACCTCACTTTTTGGTTAACCTCTCTTTTTGCACTATTTTAATCTATTCAATAGAACAATATACATATATATATACTTACTATAATTTATTTATTCTTTCTATATTATCAAGTACTGCATTGAAATGCTGGTGCTGTTAACAAATTTCATGAGACATGCTGGTGATATTAAACCTGATTCTGATTCTGCTCATTCATTTGAAGTTAATGCATGTCATGGCAGTGATAGAAGGTTTCAGAAAATGCTGCCTGCGTCAAAATTGTAATACTGAATCTGCTCAGTGGTAGGAAACAGGGGGTGATTGAAGGTCCACTCTCCTACAGGAGGCCTGTGGCTAGTAGAGTGCCCCAGGAGACAGTGACGGGGCCTCTATTTTTCATTATTTATGTAAATGATGTGGATGTGAATGTACATGGTGCAATTAACAAGTTTGCTGATCGTACTAAATTAGGGGGTTTTGGTAAGAGTGAAGCAGTTACAAAGAACTGCAAACTCAGTTGGGGGGGGAATGGGCTGAGGAATGGTGCCGAATGGATTTCAGCTCAGCATGAGGCAATGCACTTTGGACATTCAAGAAAGGGTAAGGCCTATAGGTTGAATGGCAGGGCACTAACGAATGCTGTGGAACAGAGGAACGTGGGACTACAAGTGCATAGTTCATCGAAAATGGCTGCACAAGTAAGACAAGGTGGGGAAAGGAGGCGTTTAGCATGCTGGCCTTCATCAGGGCATCGAATTCAGGAGTAGGAATATTATGCTGCATTTATACAGGACATTTTAGTGACTTTGCACTTGGAGTAGCATGTAGAGTTTTGGTCACCAGGAAAGGCAGTGCCAAGCTCGAGAGGGTGGAGGAGAGCTTTTTGAGGACCTGAGTTAAAGGCAGAGGTTGGCAATGCTGGATCGTTATTCCCTGGAACACAGGAGAACGAGAGGTGACCTCACTGAAGTTTATAAAATCATGAGGGCATGGAGGAGGTCAGTGATCAGAGTCTTTCTGCATTACAGGGGAATCCAAAACTAGAAGGCACCGATTCAGGATTAGAGGGTAGATGTTTGAAAAAGAGCTGAGAGGTAACTTCTTCACACAGAGGGGAGTGAATATCTGAAATGGGCCACTTGAGGAAGTAATCGAGATGGATACATTTGCAGTATTCAAGAGGCATTTGTGTAGGTACATACATGGAGGGGTAGGGCTTGGAGGGTTGTGGACAGGGAAGGTGTTGTGGTTGGCGTAGACCTGTTGAGCCGATAGGCCTGTTCCTGCTCTAGATTACAATATTCCACCGGTATTTAGAAATAGAACACCAGAGCACAGTACAGGCCCTTCAGCCCCCAATGCTGTACTGAACTTATAAATTACTCTCAGATCAGTCTGACCCTTCCCTCCCACATAGCCCTCAATTTTGCTATCATCCATATGCCTATCTAAGAGGTTCTTAAATTTCCCTGATCTATCTGCCTCTACTGCTGCCCCGGCAGAGTATTCTGCATACACACCGCTCTCAGAGTGGACATAGAACATAGAAAATCTACGGCACATTACAGGCCCTTCAGCCCACAATGTTGTGAGTAAACCTTAACTCTGACATCCACCCTATACTTTCCTCCAATCACCTTAAAACTAAGCCGCCTCATGTTATTCATTTCCACTCTGGGAAAAAGTCTCTGGCTATCTACTCAACTTATCATCTAATACACCTCAATCAACTTGCATCTCATTTTCTTTCCCTCCAGAGGAAAAATACCCTAGCTCATTCAACCTACCCCCATTAAACATGTTCTGTAATCCAGGCAGCATCTTGGTAAATCACCTCTGCACCCCCTCTAAAGCTTCCTCATCCTTCCTTTAATGAGGTGACCAGAACCGAAAACAAATTCCAAGTGAAGCCCAGCCAGGGTTTTATAGAGCTGCAACACTACCTCGCAGCCCTTAAACTCATTCCCCCAATTAACTGAGGCCAACACATAACCCTATCAACTTGAGAGATTGATAAACATGCGCCCCAAGATACCTCTGTTCCTCCACGCTGCTAAGAATCCTATCATTAACCCTGCATTCTTCCTTCAAGTTCGACATTCCCAAAGTAAATAATTTCATTCTTTACTTGGTTGAACTCCATCTGCCACTCCTCAGCAATGTCCCATTGTAAACTGCGAAAGTCTTCAACACTATCTACAACTCCACCAACCCTCATGCCATCTGCAAACTTACTAACCCATACTTCCCCTTCCTCAACCACGTCATTTAGAAAAATCACAAAGAGCAGGGGTCCCAGGACAGATCCCTGTGGAACACCACTGGTCATTGGTCATTGACCTCCAGCCAGAATATGCTCCCTGTGCTACCACCCTCTGCCTCTATGGGCAAGCCAATGCTGTTTTCTTATAGCCAATTTTTTTTTTGGATCCCATGCCTCCCAACTTTCTGAATGATCCCACCCTGGGGAACCTTATCAAATGCCTTACTAAAATCCATATAGACCACATCCACTGCCCTATGTTCATCAAAGTGCTTTGTCACATCCTCAAAGAATTCAGTCAACCTCGTGAGGCATGACCCGCCTCTCACAGAGCCATGCTGATTATCCCTAATCAGACTGTGATTCTCCAAATGCTCATAAATCCTGTCTCTAAGGATCTTCTCCGATAACTTGCCCAACACTGAAGTATGACTCAATGGTCTATAATTCCCAGATTATCCCTACTCACTTTCGTAAACAAAGGAAGAATATTTGCCAACATCCAGTCATCAGTGGCCAGTGAGGATGCAAATACCATTGTCGAGGCACAGCATTTTCTTCCCTCACTTCCCAGTGTAACCTGGGGTATATCCCATCTGGCTCCAGGGATTTATCTCTCTCAATGTTTTTCAGAAGTTCCAGCATATTCTTTATCTTTATGTCAACATGTTCAAATACAGCCTGTTTTACACTGTCCTCACAACTGTCCAGGTCCCTCTCACTGGTGATTACTCATTAACGATGTCCCCTATCACCTCCAACTCCACGCACATGTTCCCTCTTTATCCCTGATCATTCTACCTTCACTCTAATCATCCTCCTGTTCTTGACATAGGTGTAGAAAATTTTGGGGTCTTCCTTAATCCTACTCCCCAAGGCCTTCTCATGTCTCTTTCTAGCTCTCACTAAGTCTGTTCTTCAGCTCCTTTCCAGCTATCTTGTAACTCTCTAGAGCCCTTTCTGATCTTTACATCCTAAACCTTAAGTAAGATACTTTCTTCCTCTTGACAAGCTGTTCCATATCTCTTGTCAACTCTGGTTCCTTCACCATACCATCCTTTTCCTGCCTCAATGGAACAAAACTACTCAGATCCCTGTGTAAGTGTCCCATTAACAACCTCCACATATCAGTTGTACATTTGTCTGAACACATCTGTTGACAATTTACACTCCTGCCTTAATGGCATCATAATTTGCCCTCCACTAATTAAATATGCAGCTAACCCTGCCTAAGGCTGTAGTAAAGGTAAGGAGTATGCGGTCACTGTCTCCAAATTGCTCAGAGATCCGTCTCCTGACCAGTTTCATTCCTGAATACCAGTTGAAGTATAGCCTCTTCTCTGTGTCAGAAACCTTTTCTGGACAGACCTGATAAATTCTGCCCTATCTAAACTTTTTGCAATAAGGAAGTGCCAAACAATATTAGGAAAGTTGAAGTCACCCATAACAACAACCCTGCTATTTTTGCACCTTTCCAAAATCTGCCTCCCAGTCTGTTCCTCAGTGTCTATAGAATACTCCCAATTGAATGCTTGCTCCTTTCCTCTTTCTGAGAAGACACTGACTCAGTAGACAATCTCTCTCCATGGCATCCTCCCTTTCTACACCAGTGATACTATCCCCGATTAGCAATGCCACACCCCATCTCTTTAACCTTGATTGCTGTTCCTTTTGAAGTATCTAAACTCCAGAACATCCAGCAACCACTCCTGCCCTTGTAAAATCTAGGACTCTATAATGGCCACAACTTCGCAGTTCCATATATTGACACAAGCTCTAAATTCATCACCTGAACATTAAAATACTCACACTGTAATCCATCTAACTGATTACAATTTTGCCCTATCAACTGTCTACTCTTGCCCACAAGGATATTGGTTCCCCTCAAGTTTAGGTATAACTTGTCCTTTGTGTACGGGTCATAACTTCCCCAGAAGATATGACTGCACAAAATGATCCCAGTGATCCACAAATCTGAAACCCTGTCCCCTGCACCAATTCCTCAGCCACACTTTCATGAGTCAAATCATCTTATTCTTGGCATGTGGCACAGGCTGCAATCCCAGAGATTACTACCCTTGAGGTCCTGCTTTTCAGCTTCATACCTATCTCCTTATATTCTCTCTTTAGGATCTCATCTCTTTTCCTACTTATGCCATTGTGACCAATATGAACAACGACTTCTGGCTGCTCACCCTCCCGCTTCAGAATGCTGTGACCCAATCTGAGACATCCCTGACCCTGACAGCTGGGAGGCAACATATCATCCAGTTGGCTCTTTCATATACACAAAATCTCTTGTCTGCTCCCCTAACCATTGAATCCCCTATCCCCACTGCACTCCCCTTCTCTCCTCTTCCTTTCTGAGCCAAAGCGTGTTAGACACCTGGCCAGTGGCTCTCCCCTGGTAGGTCATTCCAAATAATACAGTGATATACCTGTTATTGAGGGGAATGGCCATAGGAGTACTCTGCATGATTTGCTGATTCCCATTCCTTCCCCTGAGAGTCACCCAGCTACCTGCCTCCTGCAGTTTAGAGGTGACTACAACCCTATAGCTCTTATGTATCACTGTCTCAATCTCTCAAATGAGTTGGAGGTCATCCAGCTGTGGTTCCAATTCCCCAACATGATCTGTAACCTGCAGCTGGATGCACTTCACACAGACCTAGTTATCAAGGGGGCTGGAGGTTTCCCGGAACTCTCATATCTAAAATGGAGAACACACCACTGACCCCAGATCCATTCTCACTACTCTAGCGAGGCACAAATAGATGAAGGAAGAAATAAACCTACCAGAAACTTACCTTTGCCTCTTCTCTTGAGCCGAAGCCTCAATCTCTCCACTCTAAGAGTGACCCACTCACACAATGGTCATTCCCATAATGGTCAGAACACTTAAACCACTCTTCTTTTTATAGATCTTTTCAAAGTGCCTGATAAACTGTCTGCTAATTTAGTAATATACAGTAAGTTACTAAAGTTAGAAAAATTAAATAAAGTATTTGCTTATGGTCACTTCCTATATGATTAAATGAACTTTTGTTTTTCCTCTCAACATATATAATCTATTATTTAGAGTTCATGCAAGTCAGGATAACACCAGGAAGTTAACTGTACAATACATCACTCCAGAATGATGAAAGGAAGCCAATGTAAAAGACAGAACTTGAAGAGCTCTGTGAAAACCCGTGTGCAAGATTCAGAATACGAAGTTTTCCACAAACAATTATCATGCCCTCATGTAAATTTTCTCCTCTGCAAAGTAGGAAATAATGTAGACAAAACTGTTATTAAACAGGAAAGCCTGCAGTAAAGTAAATTAAAACTACAGCCAAAAACCAAAGAGGTATTGCCTCTAGCATGTCTTACTGGAGTTAATTGCATTGCCTCGGCTTGCTTGAGTCGAGGTTTAATCTGAATAGAAATGGAAATTACAGGAAACACCTGCTGGCCTGCTTCTATTTAATCAGAGTAGAATTTACCTGTTGATAGCAGAATGGAAGGGTCACTACAGAGACTCCAAGAATACTGTTCATAACCGTGATTGTTGAGCTTATCCCCTTCCAGTACATTGGCATGTGATCCTTTAAGCTGTGACAAGTTGAGAAGGAACTCAGCTGAAGACTTCTTCCACTGCTTAATGGAAGCTTAATGCTGTACTCTGACATTATTTAGTGCTGCTCGTATTTTAGCATCATTTCCTGCTTGCTTATATGTTTGTGTTGAACTCCTCCCCAAATGAATAACAATGGGTTTAGGTGGAAATGGTTAGTTGGGAATGAGGAATGACATTCAACTCTTGCTATTTCAGAATCTGTCCATACCTGATCGAATCCTGTTAGGCAACTCCAAACCTTTTGCCTCCTCTTTAAGAATGACATGACAATACTTTCGTAGGGTACGCTTACGACTTTAGGTCATCCCAAGGCATTTAACAGAGAATCGATTATTTCTGAGGGATGGTCAACTGCTGTAACATAGGAAATTGATGAGAAAGTGTCCCCTGCCCCATTTCCAAGGACTTGATAAACAATGTTCCAATCTATCAATCATAAAAAATAATACTACTTAAAGAAAAAAGATCTTTCCAACTGTGAAGGCCAGCTAGTCCCTCCTCAGAATGAGGTAGTGTCATCTTTACTCTTTAACCCTTTCCCCTTTTTAGTTACCATCTCTGTCCTCCCTCCTCTCTCATTTATCTGCTGGTAAGACTCCTCCCTTTAAACCACAAGCTGAGTTTATCCTTCTTCAGAGGCACGAGTTGAATATCATGGGTTGACACCCTCATCACAGTGCAACTGAAATGCTGCAGAGTCAGTAAGACAATGGGTGAGTCATTAAATCAGATGGAAGTAAAGAATAGCATTACTTTAATTATAAGCAGGGAGGTGCTGTCCAAGATGTATCATTTGTATAGTTCCAAGTTATCTATTCATTAGCTCAGTCACGTTGCCATAATTCAGATAAGAATCAATTTTTGTACATTGCAGCAGTACAAAAATGGCATTGCAGTCCTGTCTGATCTCTCACTATGCCCCTGGAATCACTGCAGATATGAGGACGGTCCTGTGCTGAGAGGTTAGATACACATTGTAACCAGTCCCACAGCTTTACGCAGCTATTTGAAAGGGTTTGCTGAGCTAAACAGAAGCAGCTTTTTCTTCTTTGAATTGACAAACATTAATGCTTTAATTTAAGTTTATATCAGATGAATGTGGTATATTAAAGTAATAATTTATATTGCTCAAGGTGGCGCTGTGTACAGCAGCCATGTTGTGAGCTCTGTTCCAACTTTACAGTGTACTGCTAATTTCTGCAATTTCCTTTGCTTTTGTTGTTCAAGAAACATGATAGTCACATCAGATATGATCGACTGGCTCTTCTGAACATCGGGAGGGTGGCATTTACCCATAATGTGTCGCCGTTTCTACACTGGGAACCCCCGCTTATGTGGCCCATTGGAGGCTCATTTATTACACCACCGCTACCTTGGAAGCAATGCCAGAGGCGAGGGAGAAGGGCTGGCGTCCTGGTGAGGTTGAGAAGGCGTGCCAATCGCTGCCGCTCTCTAACATACTCCTGGCTAACGTTCAGTCCCTGGATAACAAGCTGTGCAAACTGAGAGCGGGAAACAAAGAAATGTAATGTTTTGTGCTTCGTGGAGACCTGGCTGATGGAGGAAATACCGGATCATGCCATTGAGCCCTTCGGGTTCTCCCTGCTCCGGGCGGACAGGCGTAAAAGCCTCTCTGGGAAGAGTAAAAGAGGTGCAGTATGCTTCATGGTCAATAATGCTTGATGCAACCCCCAGAATGTGCATGTCCTCAAATCCTTTTGTTCCCTGAATCTAGAGTACCTTGTACCGCTGTGTAGACCTTTCTGGCTGCATAGGGAGTTCATGGTTGTTATTATCACAGCTGTGTACATTCTGCCACAGGCCGATACTGACCTGGCTCTAAAGGAATTGCACAAGACCATCAGCTCCCTGGGGCCTGCCGTTTGGAAAGTCGGATCACTCCTCCATCTTGCTTCTGCTGATGTACAGGCAGAAGCTGAAACAAGAGGTGGCCATAGTTAAAAACATCCACTGTTGGTCCAACCATTCAGTCTCCATGCTATAGGACTGATTTGTTGGCATCAACTGGAATGTCTTCCATGATGAGGATGTCTCTGCGTTCACTGTAAGGGGTCACGGGCTTCATTCGGAAGTACATCGAGAATGTTGTCCCCCAAAGATTGGTCAGGATCTATCCGAATCAGAAACCCTGGATCAACAGTTCCATGCGAGCAGCACTTATTGTCTGACACACAGCTTACATTGCCGGTAATCAGCAGGAGCTCAAGAAATGCAGCTACAATCTGCCCAAAGTCATCAAGGCAGCGAAACAACAATACAGAGACAAGGTCCAGACACAACTCTCCAGCAACAACACACGCAGCTTATGGCAAGGTCTGCACGCCATCACAGACTTCAAAGCTAAACTCAACGGTGCTGCCAACATTGCTGCCTCTCTCCCAAATGAGCTTAATTTTTTTAATGCTCGGTTTGATGTCGCTAACACTGAGCCGCCAAGGAGAGCCTCCAAGGCAACCTGCAACCTGGTCATCTCCGAGGCTGGAGTACACAGGTGTTTCCAACGGGTGGACAGTCGCAAGGCTGCGGGACCGGACAGCATCCCAGGGCGAGTACTCAGGATGTGCACGGCACAACTGGCAGATGTGTTTACAGACATTTTTAATCTCTCCCTTTCCCAGTGTAGAGTGCTCCTCTGCTTCAAAACATCCACCATTATCCCTGTACCTAAAAAGACCAAGGTAACATGTCCAATCGACTGGCGTCCTGTTGCACTCACATCAATAATAAGCAAATGCTTTGAGAGGCTGGTCAAGAACTACATCTGCAGCATGCTGCCACCCATACTGGACCGTCTACGCAACCGATCGACAGATGACGCGATAGCCACAGCTCTACATACTGTCCTTACAGATCTGGAGAAGAGGGACGCTTATGTGAGAATGCTGTTCTTGGACGACAGTTCAGAATTCAACATTATAGTTCCATCAGGCTTGACAAGAAGCTCAGAGACCTCGGCCTTCACCCTGCCCTATGTAGCTGGATCCTGGACTTCCTGTCAGGTGGTAAGAGTGGGCTCCCTCACCTCTGCCCCTCTGACCCTCAACACAGGTGCCCCTAAGGGCTGTGTACTAAGCCCCTTCCTTTACTCTCCATATACCCTTGACTGTGTCGCCACCCACAGCTCTAATTTGTTAATTAAATTTGCTGACAATGTTACATTGATTGGCCTTATCTCAAATGATAATGAGGCAGCCTACAGAGAAGTCATCACCCTGACACAGTGATGTCAAGAAAACAACCTCTCCCTCAATGTCACAAAAACAAAGGAGCTGGTTGTGGATTACAGGAGGAATGGAGACAGGCTCACCCCTATTGACATCAATGGATCTGGGGTTGAGAGGGTGAACAGCTTTAAGTTCCTCAGCATACACATCACTGAGGATCTCATGTGGTCTGTACATACTGGCTGTGTGGTGAAAAATTCACAACAGCACCTCTTTCACCTCAGATGGTTGAAGAAGTTTGGTATGGGTCCCTAAATCGTAAGAACTTTCTACAGGGGCACAGTTGAGAGTAACCTGACTGCCTGCATCACCACCTGGTATGGGAACTATACCTCCCTTAATCACAGGACTCTGCAGAGAGTGGTGCAGACAGCCCAGCGCATCTGTAGATGTGAACTTCCCACGATTCAGGACATTTATAAAGACAGGTGCATAAGAAAAGCGCAAGGGATCGTTGGGGACCCGAGTCACCCCAACCACAAGCTGTTCCAGCTGCTACCATCCGGGAAATGGTACCGCAGAATAAAAGCCAGGATCAACAGGCTCCGGGACAGCTTCTTCCACCAGGCCACCAGACTGAATAACTCATGCTGACACAACTGTATTTCTATGTTATATTGGTTGTCCTGTTGTGCATACTATTTATTACAGATTACTATAAATTGGACACTTAGAAGGAGACGTAACGTAAAGATCTTTACTCTTCATGTATGTGAAGGATGCAAGTAATAAAGTCAATTCAATTCAATTCAAATCCCTTTAAAATTATTCCTGTCTATTTAAACCATAAATTTTTGGAGCAACCAAGACAGACCAGATGGAAATGACTGCATCAAGCTGTCATAAAGCTATCAGGAGAGCTCGAGGTGGTGGAGCTGGGTCCAGGGATGTGGTCTCTTAGACCTAGCTGCCTTTTGAGGACTGCTCTGCTTCATGGGACCACAGTGGCATGAAGCTTTGAGGTCATTTGGAGCTGCAGAGCTGCAACACCAATGCTGCCATGGGAACAGCTTTCAAGGTGGGCAAATTTGAAGTATGGACTGGCTCAAGCACAATACAACGCAAAAGTCAGGCACATGTGAAAATACTCTTTAACGTGAAGATGCTCCCAAAAATAATTCTAAAAGAATTTTCTAAATATCAAAAAATTACTATAAAGAGCAGTAAACAGTAAAAAACTAAATCAAATTAATATTTGGAGTCACCACTGTCTGCATCAATTCTCTCAGCTACAATTCCATGCAGTTTTATAAGAAAATCAGCTGGTAGGTTGTTCCAAGCATCTTGGAGAACTTGCCAAGTTCCTCTCACTTGCTTCTGTCTCTCCAAGTAAGCCCAGACAACCTCGATGTTGAGATCAGGGCGCCGTACAGGCTATGCCATCTATTGCAGAACTGTTTGTTTTTATTTGCCCTGAAGATAGTTCTTCATGACCATGGCCGTGTGTCCTGCTGCAGAGTTAATAGTACGCCTCCCTGATGGTATCGCATGATGGATGAGAATCTGCTTGTACTTCTCACCATTGAGGACTTCATTCATCCTGATCAGATCACCAACTCCATTTGCAGAAATGCAACCTCAAACCTGCATAAAACCTCCGCTTTACTTCACAGTTGCTGCGGACACTCATCCACGTAGTACTCTCCAGCTCTTCTGCGGACAAACTGCTTCCTGTTAGAGCCAAAAAAATTCAACTTTGACTCGTCAGTCCAGAGCACTTGCTGCCTTGTTCGGCACACGGCCCTTGTGTTTTTATGCGTAGTTGAGTCTCCTGGCTTTGTTTCCTCTTTGGAGGAATGGATTTTTCACAGCAGCTCTTTCATGAAGACCACTTCTGACAAGAATTCTCTGGACTGCAGAGAGGTGTACTTGGGTTCCAGTGGTTTCTGTGAGTTCAGAGCTGATAGCAAAGCTGGGCTACTTTGGATTCTGTTCAACATATCTCTCATCTGCTGCACTCAGTTTCTATGGCCAACCATTGCGTTTCTGGTCCTCAGCCTTGCTGGTTTCTTTACGCTCCTTCAGAAGAGCTTGGACAGCACATCTTTAAACTCCTGTCTTCCACGTAGTTTCTTCTTGTGAGAGACCTTGCTGGTGCAGGATGACCACCTTGTGTCTTGTTGCTATGCTCACCCTTGCCATGGTGTAAGGATTGATGATTTAAAGGTTAAACTGTCAACATCTGCCACACCCTTGACTTTAGTTTGGTTGTCCTTCACCCAGTCTGATTCATTCTACACCCGTTTCCATTTCAGTTCATCACTTTAGTTCATTCAACTCATTATATCATTGATCACTAGCACCTGTTTATTTCCTTGTTTAATCGTGCACTGGGCTATGTATTGTATCTACAAAGTCATCACGTTTTTATTTGAAAAGTGGTCTATTACTTAAAGAAACACACATCAAAGTTGCTGGTGAACGCAGCAGGCCAGGCAGCATCTCTAGGAAGAGGTACAGTCGACGTTTCAGGCCGAGACCCTTCGTCAGGACTAACTGAAAGATGAGCTAGTAAGAGATTTGAAAGTGGGAGGTAGAGGGGGAGATCCAAAATGATAGGAGAAAACAGGACGGGGAGGGATGGAGCCAAGAGCTGGATTGGCAAAAGAGATATGAGAGGATCATGGGACAGGAGGCCTAGGGAGAAAAAAAAGGTGGGAGGAAGCCCAGAGGGTGGGCAAGGGGTGTAGTGAGGGGGACAGAGGGAGAAAAAGGAGAAAAAGAAAAAGAATGTGTGTATATAAATAAATAAATAACAGATGGGGTACGATGGGGAGGTGGGCCACTAGCGGAAGTTTGAGAAGTCAATGTTCATGCCATCAGGTTGGAGGCTACCCAGACGGAATATAAGGTGTTGTTCCTCCAACCTGGGTGTGGCTTCATCTTTACAGTAGAGGAGGCTGTGGATAGACATGTCAGAATGGAAATGGAACGTGGAATTAAAATGTGTGGCCACTGGGAGATCCTGCTTTCTCTGGCGGACAGAGCGTAGGTGTTCAGCGAAACGATCTCCCAGTCTGTGTTGGGTCTCGCCAATATATAGAAGGCCGCATCCGAAGCACTGGACGCAGTATATCACCCCAGCCGACTCACAGGTGAAGTGTCGCCTCACCTGGAAGGACTGTCTGTGTCATAAGGAGGTGGCTGGGAACAGACCCAACTGCAAGGCACAGATACTGAAGTACTAGGGACAGGACTAGGATACGGGGTGAGGGCTAGGACCTGGACACGAAAACCGGGAACCCGGAGCAGGACTGGACAAGAGAACTAGGAGCCCAGGCTTGGACTCCGAGCCAGAGACTGGACAAGGACCCAGTACCTGGGTCTTGCCTCTGGCTCGGACCCTAGAACTAGGTAAGGACGTGACTTGGCTGGCAGGCAGATGAGGCTGGAGACCAGAGACTTGAGGTGAGGCTGGAGACCAGAGAATTGAGGCGAGGCTGGAGGCCAGAGATTTGAGGCAAGGCTGGAGACCAGAGACTTGAGGCAAGGCTTGAGAATAAAGGCTTGAGACTAGAGGCTTGGGGCTTGAGGCTTGGGGCTTGGGGTCTTGAAGCTCCTGCTGGGCAGGGCACGGTACTCCACCCGACGGAGGCAAGGGACAGGAAGGGACAGAACCAACCGTAGGTAATGGTAAGACAGTCTGGCTTACCCAATGGAGGCAAGGGACAGGAAGGGACAGAACCAACTGCAGGGTAACGGCAAGAAGGCCTGGCTTACCCGGCGGAGGCAAGGGACAGGAAGGGACAGAACCAACCGCAGGGTAACGGCAAGACGGCCTGACTTATCCAGCGGAGGCAAGGGACAGGAAGGGAGCTAGGTACAGGGTGGCTCCAAGACAAGACTTCAGGCAAGACAAGGCGAGAGTTACCAGCAAGACAAGGCAAGGTTTCAGGCGAGGAAACAGAAGGCAGGGGAAGGAATACAAGGAGTAAGGACAAGAACTATCCAGCAGCCATGCCCTGGTCTCTGGAGGTATTTATGCAACCAGCCCCAACGAAAATCAGCTGCCTCAATTAGTGTTCAACAGGAACAGAAACAGGGTAGACAGGAAAACCTGGAGCAAGTGTCGATGGACCAGACCGTGAATTGGAATGCGGACTTCACGGACTGGACCATGACAGTCTGGGACCCTGAATGGTAGTGAGGGAGGAAGTGTAAGGGCATGTGTAGCACTTGTTCCGCTTACAAGGATAAGTGCCAGGAGGGAGATCAGTGGGGAGGGATGGGGAGACGAATGGACAAGGGAGTCGTGTAAGGACAGATCCCCGTGGAAAGCGGGGGGGGGTGGAGGGGAAGATGTGCTTAGTGGTGGGATCCCGTTGGAGGTGGCGGAAGTTACGGAGAATTATATGTTGGACCTGAAGGCTGGTGGGGCGGTAGGTGAGAACCAGGGGAACCCTATTCCTAGTGAGGTGGCGGGAGGATGGAGTGAGAGCAGATGTACGTGAAATGGGGGAGATGCGTTTAAGAGCAGAGTTGATAGTGGAGGAAGGGAAGCCCCTTTCTTTAAAAAAGGAAGACATCTCCCTTGTCGTGGAATGAAAAGCCTCATCCTGAGAGCAGATGCGGCGGAGACGGAGGAACTGCGAGAAGGGGATGGCATTTTTGCAAGAGACAGGGTGAGAAGAAAAATAGTCCAGATAGCTGTGAGAGTCAGTAGGCTTATAGTAGACATCAGTAGATAAGCTGTCTTCAGAGACAGAGATGCATGAAATGGGGGAGATGCGTTTGAGAGCAGAGTTGAAGGTGGAGGAAAGGAAGCCCCGTTCTTTAAAAAAGGAGGACATCTCCTTCATCCTACTTAAAGATGTTATTTTCTTTAATGAAATAAAAACATTTAATTTTTTGGAAAATGAATGCATGTCTACTTACACACTAATGCAGTAGACAAAAAAATGAACATCTAAAACAAACTTTATATAAAATGTAGGGTGTCTGAGACTTTTGCACAGTGCAGGCTGATTGCAGGAGGTTCTTGTTTGTAATTTGGTTGTTAAGCTTCCAACAGTGACTACTATTTACAACTTCGTCATTGGTTGGAAAGAAATATCCTGAAGTAATGACAGGAAATATTTCAGAATTGTGCCCAATAAATGTGAGTATCCCCCCCCCCCCCGTCAATTTAACATTTACAACTTTCATATGTTTCTGGATTGCAGACAATATTAGAAAACTTATTTTATTCATTACGATATTCTGTGCAATTTCTTTTAATCTCCCAATCCACAGGGCATTGTGAGCAATTTTAGTCAAATAACTACTCCTAATTTAAGATTAGTTGACTCAGTTAACTAGCAGCTAAATTTCAGAGTTTATAATTGTCTATTTTTCCAGCTATCCATTAGGATTGTCTGCTGAAGGCAAACTTTATCAGAGTCATTAGCCTTTTGTAGATGAAAGTACAGGCAATTAGAAATGCAGATGTGAAATTAGCTATAGGCTGGATAACAGGAGAAGGCCATGGTAATCCTTCACCTGTTTGTTCCTCCATTCTTACAAAGGAGTACTTAAGCATGTCCCAATGAATTCTTCTTCCACGAACATGTTGTAATAAGATAAGATATGTCTTTAGGACTTGTTGAAATCAAAATTAAATCCTAATAAGCAACCTAGCTTGATTCAGGGTAATGAAGTTATCTTAATCGATAATCATACCATGAGTAATTCTTTCTTGGTGTTGAACGTAAAGCATGTTAATGATAGATAAAGAAAACCAGTGGGAACATTCAAGTAGACCCAAACAATGAGTAGAAAGTGTAGCTACAAAAGTCAAGTAAAAAGGCAATATTATTAGCCCTCACAAATTGGAAAGCAACAACTAAAATCTTCCAGACTTCTGTTTTGTCCCCTGTGAGTTCAGAGGTAGAAGACTGAACAGAGCTTTGGGAAGCAGGTTACACACGGACAACAATCAACTGAACTGCACGATGTGTTTGGTATCTGAATACCACACAGCCCCACAACATGTAAGGTGCAGAGGAGCCACCTATTGAGAACTTCAGGGATAAAAGCAAACCTGATCTGCTGACCTACTGGGATCTTAGCAACGTCCATTTCCAGTCGCAGAAATAACACAATCCATTCTCGAGGTGCAGCATATTCAGTCATGGCCATGATTTCAAGTTCTTGGAAAAGAAACCAGAATGGAATAATCATTCAAAGAAAAGTATTTCACCAACAGTTAACAAGGCTGACTTCAATCAGTAGAAATGAATAATTAAATGTAAACAACACAGATTTTTAGAATGTAGAACATAGAATTGTACAGCACAGTACAGGCCCTTCGGCCCACAATGTTGCGCCGACCCTCAAACCCCGCCTCCCATATAACCCCCCACCTTAAATTCCTCCATATATCTGTCTAGTAGTCTCTTAAATTTCACCAGTGTATCTGCCTCCACCACTGACTCAGGCAGTGCATTCCACGCACCAACCACTCTCTGAGTATAAAACCTTCCTCTAATATCCTCCTTGAACTTCCCACCCCTTACCTTAAAGCCATGTCCTCTTGTACTGAGCAGTGGTGCCCTGGGGAAGAGGCGCTGGCTATCCACTCCATCCATTCCTCTTAATATCTTGTACACCTCTATCATGTCTCCTCTCATCCTCCTTCTCTCCAAAGAGTAAAGCCCTAGCTCCCTTAATCTCTGATCATAATGCATACTCTCTAAACCAGGCAGCATCCTGGTAAATCTCCTCTGTACATCCTTCCTATAGTGAGGCGGCCAGAACTGTACACAGTTCTACCTCGTATATAAATGGGAGATGACAGAATTATATGTAAAATTCAAAGCATTTTAAGAATCACAATCAAATGCCTGAAATATATTTTGAAGACTCTGAATCTAGCATCTCTGAAGGAGGTGCCACAGCACATGATTTTCACTTCAGTTTTTAACTTTACCTTCTAAGAATATCCTTCTGGTCTGCTCCTACCTCACACATGTGATAAGTATCAAGATATTGGGAGATGTGCTGTTGCATAACCTGAAGCACAAAACTATCACCTGACATTCCTGAGCAGTTTCTCAATTAGAACTGTGTCCAGTGTATTTAATTTTCTGTAAAGTGCTTCAAAGGTGTTTCACATCATAAAAGCTGCCATAAATGCATTTATTTTCAGTCAGAAGTTAAATGAGCATCAGTAGGGTACTCGCTTCCACAAACCACTCAAACAGTTCATTCTAATTCTGTCACAGAATGAAACTTTTTTTTTGCATTTATCAACTTTTGATCGTTCCGGTAGCCACCTTAATGATATTGCCACTGTTATTAAACTTGCTGGTGGAAGTTGTTGCTTCATCAAAGCCCTCCATGAATTTGAATGTCATGGCCCACTTTATGCTTAACTACCTCAGTTCTAGGAAGGTCAATTTCTCCAAATAACCAAACTCTTTCAAGAATGCTACCATTCTAATATATCCCCTTTTCATTCATCTCAATGGCCTTGACAACCAACTGAAGTGTGGCATCTAGAATTAGCCACATAACTGGAATCATTTAATTGAATTGACTTTATTACTTACATCCTTCATATACATGAGGAGTAAAAGTCTTTACGTTACATCTCCATCTAAATATGCAATGTGCAATTATAGTAATTTATAATAAATATTATGTACAACAGTACATTCAATATAACACAGAAATACAATTGTATCAGCATGAATTAATCAGTCTGATGGCCTGGTGGAAGAAGCTGTCCCAGAGCCTGTTGGCCCTGGCTTTCATGCTGTGGTACCATTTCCCAGATGGTAGCAGCTGGAACAGTTTGTGGTTGGGGTGACTTGGGTCTCCAATGATCCTTCAGGCCCTTTTTACACATCTGTCTTTGTAAACGTCCTGAATAGCGGGAAGTTCACATTTACTGATGTGCTGGGCAGTCCGCACCACTCTCTGCAGATTCCTGAGATTGAGGGAAGTACAGTTCCCATAGCCAGTCAGTCCCAGCCAGTCAGGATGCTCTCAATCACACCCCTACAGAAAGTTCTTAGTATTTGGGGGGCCTTGCAAATTTCTTCAACTGTTTGAGGTGACAGAGTCATGGGTGCTTTCAGAAAGATTTGTATCTTCAGATATACGGAATGATTTTTTTTTTAGCCAAGGAGACACTTTAAATGCAAATTCCCAGTAATTCAAGAAACATGCCAGTCAAATGCATATAAAAATCCCCCAGAAGCAGCAAATACGTCATTTATTGCAGAAATGCATGTGCACTCTCAGGCCATTCAGCCCAATCATTCTATGCTTATATTTACGTTCCATTCAGGCCTCCTTCCTGACAATGACCAATGCTATATAGTTCAAAGTAAATGTTATTATCAAAGTACATGTATGTTACCATTTACAACCCTGAGATTCATTTTCTTGTGGGCATATTCAATAAATCTATAGAATAATAACCAAAACAGAATCAATGAAAGGCCGCCCAAGTAGGTCGTTCAACCAGAGTGAAGAAGAGAACAAACTGTGCAAATACAAAAAGAAAAAATACTAATAATAAATAAATAAGCAATAAATATTGAGAACATGAGATGAAGATTCTTTGAAAGTGAGTCCACTGGTCGTGGGAACATTTCAATGATGGGGCTGGTGAAGTTGAGTGAAGTTAGCCCCTTTGGTTTAAGAGCCTGATGGTTGGGGTGTAGTAACTGTACCTGAATCTGGTGGTGTGAGTCCTGAGGATCTTCTTCCTGATGGCAGCAGCGAGAAGAGGGCATGTTCTGGGTGGTAGACGCTGCTTTCCTGCGACAGCATTTCAAGTAGATGTGGTCAATGGTGGGAAGGCTTTACCCGTGAGGGCTGTATCCACTACTTTTGTGGGATTTTCCATTCAAGACCACTGATGTTTCCATATCAGGATGTAATGCAGTCAGTCAATATAATCTCCACCACACATCTACAGAAGTTTGTCAAAGTGTTAGGTGTCATGCCGAATCTTTGCAAACTTCTAAGGAAGTAGAGGTGCTGCTGTGCTTACTTCATAACTTGCACTTACATGCTGGGTGCCGGACAGACCCTCTGAAATAATAACATCTAGGAATTTAAAGTTGTTGACCCCCTTCACCGCTGATCCTCCAATGAGGACTGGCTCATGGACCTCTGGTTTCTTTTTCTTGAAGTCTATAACCTGCTCCTTGGTCTTGCTGGCATTGAGTAGTACATTGCTCACTCAGCCAGGTTTCAATCTTCCCCTATATGTTGATTCATCACCACCTTTGATTAGGCCTGCAACATCGGTGTCATCAGCAAGCTTGCATGTGGCATTGGAACTGTGTTTAGCCTCAGAGTCATAAGTGTGAAGCGAGTAGAGCAGGGGCTAAGCACACAGCCTTGTGGTACACGTGTGATGATGGAGATCATGGAGGAGATGTTGTTGCTAGTCCAAACTGACTGGGAGGAAAACCAGGATTCAATTGCACAAGGAGGTATTGTAGCCAAGATCTTGGAGCTTATTGATTAGTCTTGAGGGGATCATGGCATTGAATGCTCAGCTGTAGTCGACAAAGAGCGTCCTGATGCATGCATCTTTGTTGCCCAGATGCTCCAGCGTTGAGTGAATGGCTAATGAGATGACATCTGCTGTAGACCTGTTGCTCCAGTTGGCAATTGGAGCCGATCTAAGTCACTTCTCAGGCAGGAGCTGATATGTTTCGTCACCAACCTCTCAAAACACGTGATCATCGTGAACGTAAATGCTACTGGGCAATAGTCACTGAGGCAGGTTACCATGCTCTTCCTGAGTACCGATATAATTGAAGCGGTTGGGTTTCACACATTGCCAGAGTGAGAGATTAAAGATCTCAGTGAACACTCCAGCCACTGATGTTGATTGAGGACTAAACATTGGCTGAAAGTAGGTAATGGCCCCTGCTGTTCATTAAAAGGATGCAATGAACTCACCTACATCCATCAATGAGTCTGCTTAAGATTTCAGTTGAATGAACTTTTAACTTCCAGTAATTTCTACTCCCTCTCCCTTCTCATTTTTTTTTCATTTCCCGTTCTGGTTCCCCTCTCAGTCTTTCTCTTCTCCTCACCTGAGCATCACCTCCCTCTGGTGCCTCTCCTCCTTCCCTTCCTTCCGTGGTCCACTGTCCTCTCCTATCAGATTCTTCCTTCTTCAGCCTTTCACCTCTTCCAGCTATCACTTTCCTGCTTCTTACTTCATACACTCTCCCCCACCCACACCAAGCTGGTTTCACCTATCACCTACCAGCTTGTACTTCCCTTCCCACCGCCCAACACACACATTTTCTTGTTCTGGATTCTTCCCCCTTCTCTTCCAGTCATAATGAAGGATCCCGGCCTGAAATACTAACTGTTTATTCCCTACCAGAAATTCTCCCTGAGTTACTGAATTCCTCCAGCAACTTGTGTGTGTTACTTAAGCATAACTTGCTTGGTTTTTCCCTATAAAGCCAAGGCTCCTGTGAGTCATACTGCAGACTCTTGAATTCATCCAGACATCTCCAAAGATCAATTTTTGTCCATTTTATATGCTGTTACCATTTATGTCATTTTGCCTTTCTTTCTTCAAGGTGCCCCAATGCATTGCTAAATATTTTGGAGGTCCTCCTGGGGTTATGAATGCCAAACTTACGTGTAGCTGATGTGAAGGTCTGTTTGGAAGATCAGTGGGATGGGCTTGCCTGACATTGTGAGGTGCAGGTGCCTTTCGCTATCTGGGAACTGGGCTCATGGCTGAATTTCTGATTTGCAAGATGTCAGGGTTAACACTCACAGGGACAGAACCCAGCCACGGCCTGGGGAGGACCGATTGTTGGTTTTAGTGATGTCAGCAGCTGCACGAGTCCACAGGCAATGATTTCATCCAGCATGCATGCGCTAGGAAAGACTTTCTAACTTTATTTGGGTATCGTTTTTGCTTTATTTGGGTATCTGCTTTGCTTGTCTTGAGAATCCCTGCAAGTTATTTCTTGCTGCTTCCTGAGGGAGTGACTGGCCTGAGAAATCTTTATCAATAGACATTCCTCTTTTTCATGTGCAGCAGACAGATGGAGTTACAATCAGCACCACTGTATGTGACATTATTTACATCCATAATCTTGTAAGTGCAAGTTCAGTTCGGATTCCTAATTCAAATCTCTGGTGTGGGGCCTGAGAGTGCACCCTTGCAATTTAGTGAAGTTCCAATACCGAACAGGTAAGCATCTGTGGGAAACTTTCCTGTAAGCTTGTGAAGTCTACTTCTCATTGCTGAAGCTCAAACATTTTCACCCTTCCCTTCAGTGGAATATTCGGTGAATTTATGATGAACAGCTTTGATAGAATTTCGATTGGGTTGTTTGAATAAGCACCTCTGGGAAACGGGACTTCTCAGTGCATCTCACTGCATCTCAGTGTGGTATGGCAATTGTCCCGTATCGGACCACAAAGCACTCCAGTGTGTGGTGAAAACTGCCCAGTGGATTATCAGCACCCAGTTGCCCACCATTGAGAACATCTACCATAAACGCTGCCTGGGCAGGGCGAAAAGCATTATCAGGATGCATCTCACTACTCTCCTCCCGTCCGGTAGGCGCTACAGGAGCCTCCGCTCCTGCCCGAGCAGGCACAGTAAGAGCTTCTTCCCTGAGGCTGTGACACTGCTGAACCTCTCATCACAGCACGAAGCAGTATTGCATCTGAATTGTACTGTCTCAGCACTTCTGCATTTGTGTGCTGTAGCACTTTTTTTATTCGCAGTTATTTTGTAAATAACACTATTCTTGGCATTTCTGGTCAGATGCTAAATGCATTTCATTGGCTTTGTATCTGTACTCGACACAATGACAATAAAGTTGAATCTAATCTAATCTAATCTAATCAATAGACACCAAGGCATTCCTGGGAGGAAGATGCAGAGGAATATTTTACCCGCATTTTCAACTAGCAAAATTACATCCAAATGATTAACATGCTTTTTGTGTGTGGTCAATGTTATGGAGGCATTGGTCTGCTACAGAAAAAGAATCTAAGGTATGTGACATGCTTGTGATATCAAATGTTTACTTTAAATGAAGTCCACGTGTTGCGAATGCTTGTTAGTTTACAGACAGGAAATATTTAAGCCTACTGTAACCAAGAAATGGAAAAGGCTCTGCAGGGACGGACGTGAGTGTTTTAAAGTCCTCGAGACAGAGACTTGCAGTTGATTGCTTGTGCTAAATGGAAGATCCGAGTTGTATTGCACTTCCAAAATTCAAACTTCAGAAGCTGACTGCAGTGAGCAGGTTCTACAAGGTTGCACACTGATTATAAGCAAGCAAAACTGAATTTCTGTCCCATAGATTATCACAGCGTGAAGTGATATCATTCAGTCTATGGTGCTACTGCCTCTTTGAAAACTAAAACTAATTAGTCCACACCACTGCTTTAACATTGTGGTCCTGTGTACATTACCTTCTCAAGTGTCATAGTTTATGGAATATATGGGGGAATCAATTTTATCACTTAGTGAAACATTATATTTCTGACTGTTATAATGTGCTATGTAAACAACTTTACAATTTGGAATTTGAATTACTCAAATTCGTGAAATTGATGTTCATGCCACCATTATGGAGGAACAACACCATATATTCCATCTGAATAGCCTCCAACCTGATAGTATGAACACCAATTTCTTGAACTTCCAGTAATTACTTCCCCCTCTATTCCCCCTCTCTCTTTTTCCATTCCCCGTTCTGGCTACCCTCTCACCCCTTCTCTTTACCTGTGCATCACCTCCCTCTGGTTCCCCTTTCCTTCCCTTTCTTCTACGGTCCATTGTCCCCTCCTGTTAGGTTTTTTTCCTTCTTCAGCTCTTTGACTCTTCCACCTATTCACTCCTGGCTTCTTAATTCATCCTCCCTCCCCACCACCAACCCCCCATACCCACCTTCCCATTCATCTGGTCTCTCCTATCACCTGCCAGTTTATACTCTTTCCCCTCCCTCCACCTTCTTATTCTGACATCTGCCCCCTTCCTCTACAGTCCTGATGAGGGGTTTCAGTCTGAAACGTCAGCTATTTTTTCCTCTCCATGGGTGCTGCCTGACTTGCTGAGTTAATCTAACATTTATGAGTGTGTTGCTCAAGATTTCCAGCACCTGCAGTATCCTGCTGATTGTCTTAAATCAGTGCCCTACAATTACACATTCTCCTACTTGTGGAAACAATTTCAGATCTTTTGTTAAAACCCTTCCCAACATCAGACCCTTCTTTTAAGTCACCAATAAACAAAATCAGCTTCTCCAACACGTCCTAAGAAGACTGAAGTTCTTCGACCCTGATGATGAAGCAGTAAACTCCCTCTGCAATTTCTCCAATCCTTTCTAAACTATTAAGCACAAAATTGGACACAACACTGCAGCTGGGGCCCAAACACTCTTTCATAATTACTTCATAAAACACCAGTGTTTTACTTGCCCATTATTTGTTCATCTGCTGCCCTCTTTATTGGAATCCACCTGCTAGATTCAGAGTTTAGGTTTCAAAACGATATTGCATGCAGACATTAACAGCATTTATTTTTTTTAAACCATATTCATTGTACGGATTATCCCTGAGTAATAAATGGCTTCCTTTTTTACCAATATCCATTTGTCAATTTTTTTGTCCAAAATTCAGAAAATACACACATCACTCAATAAAGACAATTCTTCCATAGCACTAAAATGAATGGGATCAAAGGTGCATAAGACTGACAAGAAAGACCATTTAATAACAGCAGGGAGAGAGATGAAACTAGTTCTACCATTTATAGGAATGAATGTTTGTAAATACTGTATGTATGGCTTTTGAATTTACTAATGTTATGGAAGCTTGTTCATACATACGTAGGGATGTCCGCAAGTCAGGAATTCTTAATCCCAGGGCGGTATGAAGTATAATATTCTAAGCAGCTTCTCAGAGTTGTTATTATCTAAATTATGAACCCAGTTGGAAGGACTATTGGAACCTAGGTAACTGTAGCTTACAGTGGCATGCAAAAGTTTGGGCACCCCTGGTCAAAAGTTCTGGTACTATGAATAGTTAAGTGAGTAGAAGATGAACTGATCACCAAAAGTCATAAAGTTAAAGATTCAAAAAACTTTATTGTCATTCTAACCGTACATCAGCTCTGCAGGGCAGAATGAGACAGCGTTTCCCAGGAGCAGTGCAATCATAACATAACAATCGCAACAATAAATAGTAAAACACAACAGGCACATGTCAGTTAAAATCAAGTTATAAGTGTCCAGTGCAAGTTAAAAGTGTCCAAAGCAGAGTCAGGAAGAGCAGCTATTTAGCAGTCTGACTGCCTGTGGGAGGAAGCTGTTTAGTAGCCTTGTGGTTTTAGCTTCGATGCTCCTGTAACGTTTGCCTGATGACAGAAAAACAAACAGTTCATGGAGAGGGTGTGAGGGGTCTTTAATGATGTACTGTGTCTTCTGGAGGCATCGAGTCTGAAAGAGGTCTTGGACAGAAGGTAGGGAGACCCCAATAACCTTCTCTGCTCCCCTAACCACCCTCTGCAAGTCTTTTTTGTCGACAGCACTGCAGCTGGAGTACCAGGTTGTGATGCAAAAGGTCAGTACACTCTCAACCATGCCTCTGTAGAATGTAGTTAAGATGTTAGTGGGGAGTGGTACTTGTTTAAGCTTCCTCAGAAAGCGCAATCTCTGCTGGGCCCGTTTCACAAAGATGAAACATTCTTTTCAACATTTTAAGCAAGATTAGTACATTATTTTTGTTTTGTAGAATTTTAGAGTGAGAAAAAGGAAAGGAGCACCATGCAAAAGTTTGGGCACCCCAAGAGATTTGAGCTCTCAGATAACTTTTACCAAGGTCTCAGACCTTAATTAGCTTGTTAGGGCTATGGCTTGTTCACAATCATCGTTAGAAAAGGCCAGGTGATGCAAATTTCAAAGCTTTATAAATACCTGACTCCTCAAACCTTGTCCTAACAGTCAGCAGCCACGGGCTCCTTAAGCAGCTGCCTAGCACTCTGAAAATTAAAATAAATGATGCCCACAAAGCAGGAGAAGGCTATAAGAAGATAGCAAAGCGTTTTCAGGTAGCTGTTTCCTCAGTTCATAATGTAATTAAGAAATGGCAGTTAACAGGAACGGTGGAGGTCAAGTTGAGGTCTGGAAGAGCAAGAAAAGTTTCTGAGAGAACTGCTCATAGAATTGCAAGAAAGGCAAATCAAAACCCCCATTTGACTGCAAAAGACCTTCAGGAAGATTTAGCAGACTCTGGAGTGGTGGTGCACTGTTCTACTGTGCAGCAACACCTGCACAAATATGACCTTCATGGAAGAGTCATCAGAAGAAAACCTTTCCTGTGTCCTCACCACAAAATTCAACATCAGAAGTTTGCAAAGGAACATCTAAACAAACCTGATGCAGTTTGGAAACAAGTCCTGTGGACTGATGAAGTTAGAATAGAACTTTTTGGCCGCAATGAGCAAAGGTACATTTGGAGAAAAAAGGGTGCAGAATTTCATGAAAAGAACACCTCTCCAACAGTTAAGCACAGGGGTGGATCGATCATGCTTTGGGCTTGTGTTGCAGTCAGTGGAACGGGGAACATCTCACTGGTAGAGGGAAGAATGAATTCAATTAAATACCAGCAAGTTCTGGAAGCAAACATCACACCATCTGTAAAAAAGCTGAAGAAGAAAAGAGGATGGCTTCTACAACAGGATAATGATCCTAAACACACCTGAAAATCCACAATGGACTACCTCAAGTGGCACAAGCTGAAGGTTTTGCCGTGGCCCTCACAGTCCCCTGACCTAAACATCATCGAAAATCTGTGGATAGACCTCAAAAGAGCAGTGTGTGCAAGACGGCCCAAGAATCTCACAGAACTAGAAGTCTTTTGCAAGGAAGAATGGGTGAAAATCCCCCAATCAAGAATTGAAAGACTCTTAGCTGGCTACTGAAAGCATTTACAAGCTGTGATACTTGCCAAAGGGGGTGTTACTAAGTACTGACCATGCAGGGTACCCAAACCTTTGCTTCGGGCCCTTTTCCTTTTTTGTTATTTTGAAACTGTAAAAGATGGAAATAAAAAAGTAATCTTGCTTAAAGTATTAAAGAAATGTGTCATCTTTTAACTTTATGCCTTTTGGAAATCAGGTCATCTTTTACTCACTTAGCTATTCACAGTAACAGAAATTTTGACCGGGGTGCCCAAACTTTTGCATACCACTGTATACGGTCTCCTCCAGTCTTCTGTGTTTTGCTTCTTGTTGCTTTTTTCCGGGGTGGGGGGAGGGTGCGATATTAGTTTTTGTGAGAGGGACGAGTTAGGGTTTGGGGTCTGATGTTCTTGTTGGTGCTTTGCTGTGTGGGCGATCTGTTAGTTTTTTTGTGTGCAAGGGAGGAGTTTGGGGGTTTGATGTTATTGTTGCTGTTTTTTGTGTGGGAGAGGCTTGGGAGAGTTAGGGATTTGACGTTCTAGCTGCTATTTTCCAGGTGGGAGATCTGTTACTTTTTTATGCGAGGGAGGAGGTAGCGAGTGTTGTTTCTTCTTCTTTTTCGTGGGGGTTGGTTGATGTCTTTTCTTTCAATGACTTCCATGCTTCTTCTGTATTTCTTGGCTATCTGGTCAAGATGAATCTCAGAGTTGTATTGTGTGTATATAATTTGACAATAAAGTGAACCTTTGAACCTTTTTGAACCATTGAAGGCACAGCCATTAGTAATGGAGACAATGCTCAAGAAGTTTGCACTGGAGAAACACGAAGATCTCCAAAGTTCAAAGTTCAAAGTAAACTTATTATCAAAGTGCACATATGTCATTTTCTTGCAGGCATTCACAGTAAATACAAAAACATAATAGAATCAGTGGAAGATGGGAAACAATCAAAGTGCAGAAGACAACAAACTGCAAATATAAAAAGAAAAGTAAGAGTAATAATAATAATAGTAAAGAAATAAGGAGGCAAGCAATAAATATCGAGAACATGAGATGAACGGCCCTTGAAAGTGAGTCCAGAGGTTGTGTGAACAGTTCAGTAATGGGGGAGTGAATTTGAGTGAAGTTATTCCCTTTGGCTCAAGAGTCAGGTGGTTGAGCGTTAACAACTGTTCCTCATCATGGTGGTGTGGATGCTGAGGGTCCTGTACCTCTTCTCGAAGGCAGCAGCAGCAAGAAGGGAGCATGGTCTGGGTGGTGGGGGTCCTTGATGATGGATGCTGCTTTTCTGTAACAGCGCTGCTTGTAGATGTGCTCGATGATGGGGTAGGCTTTCTGTAGGCTATTCTGTTCAAGGGCATTGGTGTTTCCATGCCAGGCCTTGAAGCAACCAGGCAATGTACTCTCCACTAGAAAACCTATAGAAGTTTGTCAAAGTTTTAGGTGACATGCCATATCTTCGCAAACTTTTAAAAAAGTAGAGGAACCGTGTGCTTTCTTTAAAATGGCACTTCCGTGCTAGACCGAGGACAGGTTCTCTGAAATGACAACCCAAGGAATTTAAAATTGCTGACACTGTCCACCTGTGATCTCCCAATGAGAACTAGCTCATGGAATTCCAGTTTCCTCCTCCTGAAGTCTATAATCAGCTCATTGATCTTGCTGACATTGAGTGAGTGTTTGTTGTTGTGGCTCCACTCAGTCAGATATTTAATCTCTGTTCTGTGTAATGAAAGGTCATGTATGGTGGGGCTGAGACAGGGCAAGGCTATAGATGGATCTGAAAAAAAAAACGATTTGAATTTTACCACTGAGGAATTGCCAAATTAGGAAGCAATCTGAGTTCATTTTATTTATTTATTCACAGATGCAGGCATCACTGAATGGGTCAGCAATTATTGACCCCCTTTCAAATGGAGTGCCTTACTGAGGTAGTTAAGACTCAATGGTTTTGCTTTAGAATTGTGTTACTGTAACATTTCCTTCATTGAAGAACTTCAGTAAAACAGATTTTTTTAATAATTCCATTGGCCATGATTAATGATGATCAACTTTTTAAGTTACAGATTCATTTAATAACTCAAATTTAATAATTCAGACCTAAATTTCAAAGCTGCCATAGAAAGATTTCCCTTCATTAATATTCCAGGCTTTTAGACTCAAAGCCACAAATTTCAATATTATACTGCTAGCCACCACAGTGCACATATCCTTTGCTCTTACAGAATTCTGTGCCTCTGTGTGTGTGTGTGTGTGTGTGTGTGTGTGTGTGTGTGTGTGTGTGTGTGTGTGTGTGTGTTTGTGTGTGTGTGCACACACAGCTTCTGATTACTTTTGAGGCTACGGTAAACTCTCTGTACCTAATCAGAAGTTGAGTGCTAAGCCATGAATGACTGAAGCTTGCCTTAAACTCCGCAACTTCAAGACAAAATGGGCCAACTTGTCCATATGTCAACGCACCCCTCCCCAACAAAGGAAGCTCACCTCAGCAACCTGGAAGATGGGAAACACTTCCCATATCTAAGAATCCACCCCTCAACAAAGGACATTAATGATAAAGTTCACCACTGCCTTCAATGTGGCAGCAGACTCATTGGTCAATTTAATAAAAGGACCCCAGACTTGGTACAAACCTTATGACGTAATGTGTGATTCCTGCCACCTTGTATTCTTCTGAGTTCTGGCCATACTACAGCAGGTATCTTAAAACACTGGAAAAATAGCACTAAAATTTCCTCTTCAAATCCTCAAAATGCATTGGAAAGACTGTGAACCATTGTTAATGTACACGCAAACACTCTCAGGCTAGAGTTGTGGCTATAGTGACAGTAGCTATGTAGTGCAAGTCATAGAAATGATATGTAATGATATGTCCTGCACTATATAACCAACTCCTAAGACTCCTGATGTCCTTTTGGAGTATGTTGGGAGGGTGACCAGCAAAGCAAAGTAGAAAAGTCCACTCTATATTGGTGGTCATGTCAGGCTAACTACCTGAGGACTTTGATACTTCAGACCACAACATTTCAGGAGTTTGACAGTGAGCTGTGCTGATAAAATTCATATCTCAGGATAATAATTGAGGACCTCGGGTTTCCAGGGAATAGAAAAATGGTCAAGCATCTAGTCTTGGTCGGTATCCAGAGATCCCGGCCAGCAAGCATGGGTTTTACTGGGAGGAGGGAAAGGAGGAAGAAAGAGTGATGGCTGCCCCGTTCTGATAGCCAGTTGAAACTCTCCATCTATAATGAGTGAGAACATGCTTCGTTCGAAGATGTCTGGTGTTTATTAGCCATATCACAGTGTGATTGCCTCAGTGAAACATTTAGAGCAGGGTGAGGGATGGAATTAAAATTAGAGAAAATATAAAATTAGGCAAATTGATTCCATGTACAACGTAAAGTGAGTTGGTTCTATTTACAGTATTAGCTTTTTCATCAAATCCCATGGTAATGTATGAAAGTTAATGGCCCTGCAACCAGGGACTTGCTTACCTTGATAGAACAGTCCCAGGAGGATATTTATCACCACAGACTCTTAATCCATTAGGAACAGTCAGAGCACAAGGAATTGACAAGCTTGGTAATGAATGAGGCTCCTGCTTTAAAGTTACTCTCCAGAGACCTGTCCCAGTGCAGCCCAATTCCATTCATCTGAAAGTAATGCAGGTAATGGACTGGAGCCTTTTTGTATCTCTGTAGTAGGGAAACCTAGCTGGATGGGATTTTCTTTTAATTTTTGGAGCTACTGTTGCAGAGTTCACACAATAAATTTATCTCCTACTTCACACAGTAAATTATCCCTTAATATTGACTCCATGAAAACCCCACTTTAGAGCAGCTTATTGGGATGCCAAGAGGGTAAACCAATTATGGCACTGGTGGTTTTATGCTTTCTTATGCAAATGATCTTCAGAAAAGTTAACGTACAGGAAGAAGGACTTGCTATTGTACAAACATTATCTCATCTCCAACTGTACAATAATGTATTTCTAGAACTCAGCAACTGCCCCATACATAAACAAAGACAGCCACAGCTTGTTTTCCCAAACTGCAGTACAATGAATGACCTCCAAATTTGTTTTGCTGGGAACGTTTGAGGAATGGCAGCCAGGACATGGGCAGGACTCGCTAACCTTTTCAAAATAGTGGCATAGGATTTTCCAAATGCTCCTGAACAGGCAGGACCTCTTCTTGTATTTAAAGGACAAATTTGCCAATACAGCACTCAGTTACTGTTGCAGCTAAGTGTTAGCCTGACTGATGTGCACAGCATGTGTGGTTAGTGTTTGAATTTATGCAAAAATGAGTTGGCAGAACTGACCTTCCATGAAATCGGTCTGTCTAATTCTGAAGTGGAGTTTAAACCCAGGACAGAGGTAAATTTAACCAACAGAATCAGGTTTAATATCCCCAGCATATGTTGTAAGATTTGTTGTCTTTGTGGCAGCAGTACAATGCAATGCATAATAATAGAGGAAAAAATGTGAATATATATGTGTGTATATATATATATATAAATAGTTAAATTAACTAAGTAGTGCAAAAATAAAAATAAAAAAGTGGTGAGGTAATATTCATGGGTACACTACCCATGATCAAGCCAGCTAATGCTATGACGGGCCCTTGCAGCTGTTGGGCACATCAGAAAAAGCAGGTGATCCAGAAGTTAGGTTCATTTTGGTCCATGGTTTTCTGTTTTTATTTGCTTATGCCTAGGAGCCTTGCATGTTTACATAGATAGATGTAAATGTGTATGCAAATGCTTATGTGCAAATCCAGGTGTGTGTGTGTGTGTGTGTGTGTGCAAGAAAAAGAAAGAAAGATTTGTACTTTTATAACTCCTTCCCCACTCAAAAGAAGTCTTAGCTCCACAGAGAATGAAATGCTTTTAAAGTATAGTGACTGAGGCAATGCAGAAATTGAAGCAGTAAAGTTAAGCAAAGCTAGCCCTATAATCAAGTTTTGATAACTATACAAGTCTCTGTGCCTATCTATGGGCAAGACCTTCTGTATGTAATCAATTGTGTGTGTGTGTGTCTGTGTGCACGCGTGTGTGTGCTTTTGTGTGTGTGTATGTGTGTGTGTGTGTGTGTGTCTGTGTGTGTGTGTGCGTGTGTGTGTGTGTGTGTGTGTGTGTGTGTGTTGGCTTTGGACGTGTGAGTGCATCCCTTCAAAAATGCTCATGTGCATGACTGAGCGATCTGTCAGACAATTAGAGGAGGAAGAGTTTAGCTCAGCTCTAAGGGTTTTTACGTCAGTTCACATTACCAACAGAACAGAGAAATGACCATTATACATGAAATCCAGAACGACTGAATCTGCAAAGCATGAGTGGATTTGACCTTTTGATGCGTTGCCATGTTCTCACACTCCTCAACACTGTGAATACAAGACCCTGGGTAAATATTTAAGGGAAAGAATTTGTTTTGACTCGTTTGGATAGGATGCTTCAAAAGGCCAGTAGCTGGGAACCATATAGTGTATTCTCAGTGTACATAGAACCAGTCCTGTACTGAAATTTATCACCGTGGAGCAGGAAAGCAAGACTGAGGGTGTGTTTTTATGCAATCTCTAGATGTTCTGCTTCTAATTTTGTTAATGACAAACACAAAATCAAAGATTATTTCTTCAAGGTTACTCCTCTCAGATTTTGGTGAACCTTCTCCAGAAATGTATGTGTGAACATACATAGGAGATGTATACATACAGAGATGTATGTATGGACATATATAGGAACCTACTTAAAGTAGAAGGCATTCAGCCCTGCCTGCCTATATCACCATTCAACATAATGACACAGCTTTACACTCATGACTGCTTTAGTAGGTACAGAATATTTTGTACAGAAACGGGATACACCTAATAAAGTGGCCACAGAATGTATGCTCACGGCCCATTCACTTGAAGGTTTGATGTATTGTGTGTTCAGAGATGCTCTTCTGCACACCACTTTGTAAAGCATGGTTGTTTGAGATACCGTCACCTTCCCGTCAGCTTAAACCAGTCTGTCCATTCTCTTCTGACCTCTCTCATCCACAAGGTGTTTTCATCCACATAACTACCATTTCAGAACAGAGATGAGGAGGAGTATCTTTATCCAGAGAGTGATAAATCTGTGGAATTCATTGCCACAGGCAGCTGTGGAGGCCGGCCAAGTCTTTATGTATATTTAAGGAGAGGATAATGAATTCTTGATTTGTCAGGGCATGAAGGGATACAGGACAAGGCAGGAGATTGGAGATGAGAGGAAAAGTGGATCAGCCATAAGGAAATGGCGGAGCAGACTTGATGGTCCAATTGTCCTTATGGTCTTAAGGTAAACGGCTCAATCTAGACAGACAAATCAGGAAAATGTTGAGAGAGGTCGGCAGTATGAGTGCTGCAGTGTTCTGGGTGAAGTCTGCCTACCCATTGAAATGGATGTAAATGCTCCTGTGGCACTATGCATGGAGGAACAACACTGGCTTAAAACAAATGTCTCATTACAGCCTGCTGTGTTTAAACTGGCTCTTTTATATGCTAATATTACAACAGTGCCTGCATTTCATACGAACTTCATTGGTTTAAGGGAAAAAAAACTTTCATACGTCCTGAGATTCTGCGCACTCTATAAAAAGAAGCCTTTACTTCCTTAAACTTCACATGTTCACACTTTCCAGGAGCAGCTAGATTGTATCCAATACGAACAAACACGATTTGACTGACAATTAAATGAAATCCAGATGATAGAAATCTGAAATAAATCTAGAAAATGCTAGAAATGCTTTAGTGGAGAGGGAAGCAGAATTAACGTTTCAGGTTCAGGGCCCTACAGTAGAATCTTGTTTGAATGTTTTGTTAGCCGTGGGCATTGTGGCTAATTGTAATAGACAAAGCAGATCCATCAACTCAGTCTTTCAGAGATCTTATGACCTCTACACTTTCTGAATAAGCCCAAACTCGAAGTAGTTTCTGCTATATAATTAAAACCCTTTCTGAGAACAACAGAATTCCCCATCTTTCCAGTCACATTATAGTCAATGTACCAGCAAGGCCACCTCCCAAAAAATTGTTCAAGAAAGCTCCATCCCAACAAAATTGGATGGAGAGAAAGGAGGTGAGTGAATGTTGGTAATCTTTAATAAGTTACTCAACCTGGGGATTTAGTAAATGTCTCAGTGAGGAAGATTTTCAGGGAACATTGCACCATATAGCCAGCAGAAGAATGTAAACTTCATTGTGAAGACCTACAATCAAGATAATCTCTGATGACCCACTCTGGACCAAGGTTGATTGGTTGTTCATCGTATCTGTCGGTGAGAGTTAAACCTGTATGGGAGACTTGTTAAAGTGGAAAATGCAAAGCCCTCCGGCACATCTCCTCTCTCATCCTCAGCAGTCAAAATCAGAATCAAAATCAGGTTTACTATCCCCAGCATGTGTCATGAAATTTGTTAACTTAGCAGCAGCAGTTCAATGGAATATATAATATAGAAGAGAAAAAAAATAAATAAAATAAAAATAATAATAATAAATAAGTAAATCAATTACAGTATATGTATATTGAATAGATTAAAAAATGTGCAAAAAACAGAAATACTGTATATTAAAAAAGTGAGGTAGTGTCCAAGGGTTCAATGTCCGTTTAGGAATCGGATAACAGAGGGGAAGAAGCTGTTACTATATCACTCAGTGTGTGCCTTCAGGCTTCTGTATCTCCTACCTGATAGTAACAGTGAGAAAAGGTCATGCCCTGGGTGCTGAAGGTCCTTAATAATGGACGCTGCCTTTCTGAGACACCGCTCCCTGAAGATATCCTGGGTACTTTGTAGGCTAGTACCCAAGATGGAGCTGACTAGATTTACAATCCTCTGCAGCTTCTTTGGTCCTGTGTAGTATCACTGCCCCCCCCCCCCCACCATACCAGACAGTGATGCAGCCTGTCAGAATGCTCTCCATGGTACACTGTAGAAGATTTTGAGTGCATTTGTTGGCATGCCAAATCTCTTCAAACTCCTAATGAAGTATAGCTGCTGTCTTGCCTTCTTTATAACTACATCAATATGTTGGGACCAGGTTAGATCCTCAGAGATCTTGACACCCAGGAACTTGAAACTGCTCACTCTCTTCACTTCTGATCCCTCTATCAGGATTGGTATGTGTTCCTTCGTCTTACTCTTCCTGAAGTCCACAATCAGCTCTTTCACCTTACTGAAATTGAGTGCCAGGTTGTTGCTGTGGCACCACTCCACTAGTTGGTGTATCTCACTCCTGTACACCCTCTTGTCGCCACCTGAGATTCCACCAACAATGGTTGTATCGTCAGCAAATTTATAGATGGTATTTGAGCTACACCTAGCCACATAGTCATGTGTGTGTAGAGAGTAGAACAGTGGGCTAAGCACACACCCCTGAGGTGCACCAGTGTTGATTGTCAGCGAGGAGGATATGTTATCACCAATTCGCACAGACAGTGATCTTCTGATTAGGAAGTTGAGGATCCAATTGCAGAGGGAGGTACAGAGGCCCAGGTTCTGCAATTTCTCAATCAGGATTGTGGGAACGATGGTATTAAATGCTGAGCTATAGTCGATGAACAGCATCCTGACATAGGTGTTTGTGTTGCCCAGGTGGTCTAAAGCTGTGTGGAGAGCCAGTGAGATTGCGTCTGCCGTTGACCTATTGTGGCGATAGGCAAATTGTAATGGGTCCAGGTCCTTACCTAGGCAGGAGTTCAGTCTAGTCATGACCAATCTCTCAAAGCATTTCATCACTGTAGATGTGAGTGCTACCGGGCCATAGTCATTAGAGCAGCTCACATTAATCTTCTTTGGCACTGGTATAATTGTTGGCTTTTTGAAGCAAGTGGGAACTTCCACCTGTAGCAGTGAGAGGTTGAAACTGTCCTTGAATACTCCCGCTAGCTGGTTGGCACAGGTTTTCAGTGCCTTACCAGGTACTCCATCAGGACCTTCCACCTTGCGAGAGTTCACTCTCTTTAAAGACAGTCTAACATCGACCTTTGAGACAGAGATCACAGGGTGGGAATCTTCACAGCTGTAGCTGTGTTCTCCCTTTCAAAGCATGCATGAAAGGCATTGAGTTCATCTGGTAGTGAAGTATCACTGCCATTCATGTTATTGGGTTTCGCTTTGTAGGAAGTAATGCCTTCGTAGGAAGAAAGTCCACTTCCAGTGGTACAAATAGTCATCACAGCAGAAGTCCTTACTCTCAGTAGATGATCATAACTTCTTCTGTACCTTGTCATGCCTTCGCTATCCGTGAAGCATTGCAGAATGGCCTTCCTGTGTCATGGTCCAGATCGGGGTCCCTTTAAATTTACTTTGTTTATGTTATGATCTGGACCGTTGACTCCCTGTTTCCCTTTGGTTCCCTGTTTTCCCATGTCCCTCGGCTTTGGTGATTGGAGGCAATTTACTCTCGACTGAAGCAGTAGTTTATAGTCTCCGTTTTTCAGCCGTTCGGCGCAGGAGCGTTTGCAAAGTCACCAAGGTACGGTGTGCCAACGGCATCTGGCCGGAGCAAGCCTAGTCCCCGCCCGAAGCGAGTGCCGGTAATTCGCCTTTCCTCACCGAAGCAACCCTGTCAAGTTACCTCGCCAAAGCGAGCCTGCAAAGTTTCCTTACCAAGGTGGGTCCATCGGGTAACCCACCGGAGGGAATCAAGAACCGCTGTCTACTGTTCCCGGGCCGAGTCGAGAGCTCGCCACTACCCGGAGGCTCCAAGTCAAGTCCTGGCTCCGGGGGCATTCAAGTACCAATTCAAGTCCTGGTCCTGGCGGCATCCAAGTTCCAAGTCAAGTCCTGGCCCTGGCAGTCTGTGATTCCTGTCCTACCCCACCTGTCTGCATCCCTTCTCTGCCCCTCTCGCTTCTAGCCCTCATCTGCAGCCCTCGGCTGCATTTCGGTCTAGTTCTATCGCCGGAGCTAGATAGGTACTGTCTGGTGTTCTTTCGTGTTGGTCTTGTCTTGTCCTCGCCTCCATGGGGTAAGTCAGGTCGTCTTGCCGTTGCCCCGTGGGGGGTCATGAGTCCCGGCCCTATGTCCTGTACCCAAGGAGGAGTCCCGGCTCGCTGTTCTGTGTGTGAGTCCCGGCCCTATGTCCTGTACCCAAGGAGGGGTCCTGATTCTGTGTTCTGTGTATGTGTGCATGGTTCCATGTTCCTGCTCTCCCGAGACCGCGGCTCTGTTTTTCCAAGTTCCTCCTCTCCCTAGCCCATGTCATGTCCACACCTGGTTCTGGGGTCCGAGCCCGAGGCAAGACACAGGTACTGGGTCCTTGCCCAGTCCCTGGCTCGGAGTCCATACCGTAGCCTCTCCATGTCGCCTCTAGTTCTGGGATCCAATTCCGAGTCCTAGCCCAGACCCTTGCCCCAGCCTAGTCGTAGTCCTGAGTCCTTGTCCAGTTCGCTATTCCTGCTTCTGCTTGGTCTCCTGGTATCAAACAATAAACTCAATTTAATTAACCTCACAAGATGTGTCTTGCATTTGGGTCCACCCTTGCTCCCAATGCCCCCCCCCCCATTGCAACATCCTGGCTGTTGGGTCTTGCTGTTGGTTATATTCATCCTGTCTGCTGGAGTTGACTTCACATACTAGGACAGGTATGTCCCTATGTCACCAAAATATGATGTCTACCAACTACCTTTACATGTAGTTGTGGTGGGTTGGCAAGTTTGCAGACGACACAAAGGTTGGTGGTGTTGTAGATAGTGTAGAGGATTGTCAAAGATTGCAGAGAGACATTAGGATGCAGGAGTGGGCTGAGAAGTGGCAGATGGAGTTCAACCCAGAGAAGTGTGAGGTGGTACACTCTGGAAGGACAAACTCCAAGGCAGAGTACAAAGTAAATGGCAGGATACTTGGTAGTGTGGATGAGCAGAGGGATCTCGGGGTGCATGTCCACAGACCCCTGAAAGTTGCCTCACAGGTGGATAGGGTAGTTAAGAAAGCTTATGGGATGTTAGCTTTCATAAGTCAAGGGATAGAGTTTAAGAGTCGCGATGTAATGATACAGCTCTATAAAATTCTGGTTAGGCCACACTTGGAGTACTGTGTCCAGTTCTGGTCACCTCACTATAGGAAGGATGTGGAAGCATTGGAAAAGGTACAGAGGAGATTTACCAGGATGCTGCCTGGTTTAGAGAGTATGCATTATGATCAGAGATTAGGGGAGCTAGGGCTTTACTCTTTGGAGAGAAGGAGAATGAGAGGAGACATGATAGAGGTGTACAAGATAATAAGAGGAATAGATAGAGTGGATAGCCAGCGCCTCTTCCCCAGGGCACCACTGCTCAATACAAGAGGACATGGCTTTAAGGTAAGGGGTGGGAAGTTCAAGGGGAATATTAGAGGAAGGTTTTTTACTCAGAGAGCGGTTGGTGCGTAGAATGCACTGTCTGAGTCAGTGGTGGAGGCAGATACACTAGTGAAGTTTAAGAGACCACTAGACAGGTATATGGAGGAATTTAAGGTGGGGGCTTATATGGGAGGCAGGGTTTGTGGGTCGGCACAACATTGTGGGCCGAAGAGCCTGTAATGTGCTGTACTATTCTATGTTCTATGTTTTTGCCCACCTGTTAAAGCAGTGTTTGGGAATATGGCCACTGTCGCAGGTCTTGGAGTCGCTGGTGCTAGCTGAGTGTCTGGTGGGGACCAAATGTGTGTGAACAGCCCCAGAACAGAAACAACAAGCCCCTAAACTGGAGGTGCTACCCCTCACTGGACACTCTATAAACCCCTAATGAATATTGCTGCAAATTTTTCAACATAGAGTCTGCCAAGCAAGTGAATGAACAACGAATATGTTGTAATTTCGCCAGCAGAAGCCCAATGTCTGAACTAGCTAGTGTCATTGGAAATTCCCTATACTTGCCAAGCACAGCAGATCTTTATAAATAAACAATGTCCTGACAACTTACTGAGTTATAAATTGGAAGCAGGTGACCCACTCACTCAATGAGGCCTTGGATGTAGCTATTGGCTTCTTGCACCCTAGGAAAGTTTGATTCAAGGTCAGGTGATGAAGGTAAATTAAAACAAAGTACTTTAAAAGCAAGATCAGTATTTGTCTAGGGATTACAGCAGGTAGATGGGGATGAACTGCCAAAGATTATAAATTATGAAGTTATTATAAATTATGATGAATATTGAAGAGAGTGGAATCAGAGCTGCCTCTGAATCAGTGAGAGAAGCTTGAGGTAATGACAGCCTCAGCTACTTCAAAAGTGAACATTAGGCAAGGCAGCAAAATCTTTACAAGTTTCTAACTGGAGTTTCAGGATTAAGTAAGAACTGTGAACCCTAAATTACTTTTGGTAGAAAATGAGCCTGCTGGGTCTTTATGATTAGCAAGGGAAAGGATACCAAAATGCAGGGTGTACAGGGAATATCCTCACCAGCTTAAATGATGCTTCATTCACTAGTCATAAATTATTGTGTTTCTTGTAATATTTCATTGAAATTCTATCAACTCCTCTTCCTGTTATTCTCACATTTCAATGAGAGACTGCTTGGTAACTATGGTATGTCACCGTTTTATGGAAATCCAAGTAGAACCAGTCTGGTTTCAATGTAGTTCCATGCAAGGCTGAAGTGTCTGGAGTGTTAGACACCACCTGATGAGTGACTGTCAAAATAGCTGTTAGATCTCACAACAGCTGTCCCTGTTTCTGGCTATCCAATGCAAGAAGAAAACTTTAACCATATAAAAATGCATGTATACCATTCCTCTGAAAGTTACCCTAGGCTATTGTTTATTTAGCCAGCAGTTCCCTGCCTACCTGTAACTCAAGAAAGGATAAAAAAAGATTTTCTATTTGTGGGCAAAATGAAAATAAGGGTCATAACAATGAAATACAACTAGAACATTGGAAATACTCAGCAGGTCTTGCAGCATCCGTGGAGAAGGAAACCGAGTTAACACAGGAGGGTAGTAATCTCTCAACCGAACTCTCAAAAGTAGCAACAAACGAGGCAAGTACAGAAGAATATAAAGTGGGGCAGAGAAGAAAGAAAGAAATATCTGCAGAAATGTGCAATGGAGTAGTGATTTAATAAAGGAAATTGTAGACTGCAGAATAGAATGGTTATGGGATAAGAAAAATAAAAGTGGTAATAGTGGAGGTTCGTCCAATAACAGCACAGCCATTATTAATAATTATTTCCAAAAAAGCATCAGAGGATAGGAACTGAAATTGTTGAATTCATTCGCGAGTCCAGAAGTAAGTAGGTGTCCAATCAAAAAGTTAAGTATTCTTCAACTTACCTGTGAACAGAATCCAATATAACAGTGCAAGGACAAGGAGTCGGTCCATTTCCCTGTACTTGCTCAAAATAGCAGCAGGCCAGAAGTTCAGGGTTATGTTTTCTGAACTGAACAGAAATAGTGTGAGAAGTGGTCATTCAGTCGGCATTTAGTCTCTGCAGTGTAGATGAGACGCATTTGGAAGACTGAATACAATCTACTAACGTGAAAGAAGTGCAGGTTTCTTTCTGCTTCTTGTGAAAGGGAGTAAGTGAAGGTAGGTAACGTTTCTCCTGTGCGGGAAGGGGTACAATTGTGCTGGAAGAAGAGGAGGGAGTGTTGAAGCGATTGAATACTGCATCTACTTGCCAGGGGGCGAATAGCCCCTGTGGAAATCTGAAAGGAGGGTGAGGGAAAGGTATGATGGTGGTAGCACTTCGTTGATGCTGGCTGAGTGTAAGTCATTCCAGGAAGGTAAAGGTGCTGCTCACACTGTCCTGTCCTCATAAAAGACAGAAGTTTGGGTGATGCTGACAATGAGGTTATTGGGGCTGGGAAACAGAGATTATTTACAATGAAGCAAAGTGTCAGAAGTATTGAAAGACAACAGTAAAGTCTAGGTAAGGAGAGAGAAGGGTTGAAATACGATGACATCAGTTATTTTGGTTAAATTGGAAGAGGGCAGACATCCTTGAAGATCTTGGAACAAGATCTAAGCAAATTTTGTGATTAATGGGTGACCATGGAAGTAAAATCTCCAAAGGAGACAATATCAGTTAAGGTGTAGAAAATGATATTTGATGTAAAGTTAAAGAATTATCACCTGAAGGGATAGTGAGGGAGGTACTCAGAGAAGCAGGCATCCAACCTGTTTATAACTACAATGCTGGAGATGCTGGAAATCCTGAGCAATGCACACAAAAATGCTGGAGGAACTCAGCAAGTCGGGCAGCATCTACGGAGAGGAATAAGCGGTCAACATTTTGGGTTGAGACTCTTCATCGGAACTGGAAAGGGAAGGGGGAAAAGCCAGAATAAGAAGGTGGAGGGGGGAGGAGAAGGAGTCCGAGGCTGGCAGATGATAAGTGAAACTGGGTGAGGGGGTATAAAATAAGAAGCTGGGAGGTGACAGGTGGAAGAAATAAAGGGCTGAAGAGGAAGGAATCTGACAGAGGAGGACAGTGAACTATGGAAGAAAAGGAAAGGAGGAAAGACAGCAGAGAGAGGTAAAGTGCAGGTGAAGGAAAGAAAAAGGGAAAGGGAGCCAGAGCAAGGAATGGAAAAAGAGAGGAGAGGGAAGGGCAGAGGAAGTCAGTTTGCCAATTGTGAAACTTGGTCAGCAGGTTTAATGCTAATGTTGGAATTTTATATTTAAGACTAGACTGTCGCATGTTCAGTAGAATAAATTAGAATGCAAACGTGTATGCAAAAGTCCTCTTTACCTTGATAACCTCGGACTTTAGATACAACACTGAGTCATGTCGTCTGCTGAAATTCCCTGATGACTCTGCAATAGTTTTGTATATAAAGGGAGGGCGGGAGGATGTATACAGGGCCCTGGTGGAGGACTTTGTCAAATGGTGCAAGCTGAACCATCTGCAGCTCAGCATCAGTAAGACAAAGGAGATAGTGATGGACTTCAGGAAGACTAAGCTTGTACTGCTCTCTGTTACTATTGATGGTGAGGACATAGATGTGGTGAGGACTTACAAGTACCTGGGGGTGCACCTGGATGACAGACTTGAGGGGAGCACCAACATAAAGGCTGAGTACAAGAAGGGCCAGAGTTGCCTCTACTTCCTGAGGAGACTGAGGTCCTTTGGAGTATGCAGGCCTCTTATTTACATGTTCTACCAGCCTGTTGTCACCAGTACAATCTTCATGCAGTGATGTGCTGGGGCAATGGCATCAACACGAGTGATGCCAACAGGCTCAATAAACTGGTTAGAAAGGCTGGCTCTGTTATAGTCAAACTGGACACACTCGCGGCTGTGGTAGAACAAAGGGCCCTCTGGAAAATCCTGGCAATTCTAGACAATGTTTCTCACTCTCTGCATGCCACCGTGGCTGAACAGAGGAGCACTTTTAGTAATAGACTAAGACAACTGTGCTGCTCCAAAGAGCGCTATATGAGGTCATTCTTACCCTCGGTCATTAGGCTCTATACAGAGTCAACCTATAGCTGGGGAAGTGATGACCCCTTCCCGTTAGACTGTTTGAAGTAACTTATTTTTAATTCTTTCTTACTTCTCTTCTAATATGTGTATATCTGGGTACCTGTAATGCTACTGTGACGCTGTAATTTCTTTTAGGATCAATAAGATATCTAACTATCTATCTATCTATCTAAATCTATAATGACTAAAATCATGCCAGCAGTACCTCAAGAAGAAACTCAGAGAGGTATAATTCCGGTGATGGGTCAGGGTGCAATGAAATTTCTGGTCTTCTCCCTGAATTGTAGATCTTAGTTCCAAACCTCTAAAGTTCTAGTTCCACAGAGCTACCATAAATAAATCCACTAGGGGAATTGGGAGAAACCTCTTTCCCCCTGAGCCTGGTTAGATTGTGAAGCTCACTCTGACTAGGTGAAGTGGAAGTAAATAGCATGGATGGTTTTAAAGGAAAGCGAGGGAGATACATGAGGGAGAGAAGATAGGGATATTATGGATGAGAGTGAAAAAGGTTGGGAGGAAGCTTTCGTGGTGCTTCAGCATAGAGTAGCTAAGTCAAATGTCTGTACTGTAAATACTATGACATTCTATATAAAATAATAGCCTGGAGGGAGCAAGAACACATGTGTTTACCAATCCATAAGTCTAATCCACAGTTCATCCAAACAATACTCCTACCATGCTCACTGAAGAATGGTGGCACAGTATCGTCGGGGTTAGTACAACGATTTACAGCGTCAGTACTTACTTACTGCCCATTATGCTGCCGGCATTTGGGGTAGCAATGAAGGTCCTCAATCTCTCTGTCCTTGGCCATCCTCTCTATTGTGCCCCAGGTGTGGTTCAGGGTCCTCATTTCTGCCTCTGCGCTATGGAGCCAAGTTGTCTTTGGTCTCCCGCGTTTCCTCCACCCTTACGGAATCTGCCTTGTTGATGGGGTTGGCCTCTCTCCTCATCATGTGCCCAATCCATCTCCAACTTTTCCTCATGATGACTATGGCCATGTCCTCTGGACGACTCTGCCAGCAACACAGGTTCAGTTCCTGCTGGTGCCTGGATGGAATTTACATTTGAGGGTCAGCACAACATTGTGGGCCGAAGGGCCTGTACCATGCTGTGCTATTCTATGTTCTATATGTCCTGCCTACGACCATGAGGGCTTCCTCCTGGTGCTCAGGTTTCCTCGCACCTTCCAAAGGTGAACAGGTTAGTAGGTTAATTGTGACATAAGCATAACTGGGCTGTGTGGGCTCGTTCGGCTGGAAGAGCCTGAGTCTGTTCTGTATCTCTTATTAAAAAATAAATAAAAGATCTCAAGAAACACACACAAAATGCCGGTGGAACGCAGCAGGTCAGGCAGCATCTATAGGAAGAGGTACAGTCGACATTTCGGGCCAAGACCCTTCGTCAGGACTAACTGAAAGAAGAGATAGTAAGAGATTTGATAGTGACAGGGGGAAGGGGAGATCTGAAACGATAGGAGAAGACAGGAGGGGGAGGGATGAAGCTAAGAGCTGGAAAGTTGATTGGCAAAAGGGATACAAGGCTGGAGAAGGGAGAGGATCATGGGATGGGAGGCCTAGGGAGAAAGAAAGGGGGAGGGGAACCCAGAGGAAGATGGAGAACAGGCAAGGAGTTACAGTGAGAGGGACAGAGGGAGAAAAGAGAGAGAGAGAGAAAGAAAGGGAAAAAATAAATAATAATAAATAAGGGATGGAGTAAGAAGGGGAGGAGGGGCACTAACGGAAGTTAGAGAAGTCAATGTTATGCCATCAGGTTGGAGGCTACCCAGGTGTTATAAGGTGTTACAAGGTGTTGTTCCTCCAACCTGAGTGTGGCTTCATCTTGATATTAGAGGAGATATCAAGAACAGTATTAGTTGACTTAATGCATCCTTTCCGAATAAATGCTGTTCAAAATATTTTCCTTGTACACAGATTGTAGGAATGCTCACTGGCGCCTTAAACATGGTCTTCTTCAGCAGTTATGTATTTGTGAGGGTATCCCTAACCCTGGTTCAAGGTGTGATAAGCAATGCCGGAGGTCTCAGGATTCATTGAGACCTCCCCAGGTATGGAGCAGACATTGTCGTTTCGGGTCAAGTGCCTGGGTGATTTATTTTTAGCATGATCCATCTTCAGAGATTTGATTTTTTTCCCTCCTTCTCTTTCCCCCCATTCTGCCGTTGAAGTTTCTCATTTTTTCCTCAGGAGTCAAATATTCTTTTTTTTTGTAGTTTCCTGCTTGCGAAGTCATCTACAGAAAAGATCAATTTGAATTTTCAATGACAGAGGTGCTAAAGAATTTCATTCATCATTTTGTGGGAAGTTGCAATGATTTTGGGCAGACTGTGGGTAAAGAAGAGACCTATTTACAGGAACATTAAGTAAATACTTGGACCAGTGGAAGACACGGGAGTATGAATGACAGTGGATAGAGTGGATAACCCAATAGGACTAAAGACCTCCTTCCATGATAGTAGTCATAGTCATACTTTATTGATCTCGGGGGAAATTGGTTTTCGTTACAGTTGCTCCATAAATAATAAATAGTACTAAAACCATAAATAGTTAAATAGTAATATGTAAATTATGCAGGAGATAAGTCCAGGACCAGCCTATTGACTCAGGGTGTCTGACCCTCCAAGGGAGGAGTTGTAAAGTTTGATGGCCACAGGCAGGAATGACTTCCTATGATGCTCTGTGTTGCATCTCGGTGGAATGAGTCTCTGGCTGAATGTACTCCTGTGCCCAACCAGTACGTTATGTAGTGGATGGGAAACATTGACCAAGATGGCATGCAACTTAGACAGCATCCTCTTTTCAGACACCACCGTCAGAGAGTCCAGTTCCATCCCCACAACATCACTGGCCTTACGAATGAGTTTGTTGATTCTGTTGGTGTCTGCTACCCTCAGCCTGCTGCCCCAGCACACAACAGCAAACATGATAGCACTGGCCACCACAGACTCGTAGAACATCCACAGCATCGTCCGGCAGTTGTTAAAGGACCTCAGTCTCCTCAGGAAATAGAGACAGCTCCGACCCTTCTTGTAGACAGCCTCAGTATTCTTTGACCAGTCCAGTTTATTGTCAATTCATATCCCCAGGTATTTGTAATCTTCCACCATGTCCACACTGACCCCCTGGATGGAAACAGGGGTCACCGGTACCTTAGCTCTCCTCAGGTCTACCACCAGCTCCTTAGTCTTTTTGTTGGCATGTCCATTTCTGTGAATCGATACTTTGGCCCTGATATGCTTCAGTTGTCCTGTCATTATTTTGGAGGGAGATCAGCAAAGTTTCTGGATAAAGAGTGAAGAGTTGCTTGCTTTGTTCTGTGTTATTCTGCTAAGCCTTGTGGGCATGCTTTGTTGGCGTTGGAATGTGTGGTGACATTGGCAGGCTGCCTCCAGCACACCCTTAGGTTATTTGGTTAGTTTTAATACAAACGGCACATTTCACTGCATGTTTCAATGTACACACAATATATACATTTGAATCTTTAGTGAGCATTTCTAGCAGCTGCCATCACTTCCCCACAACTCCTGTGGTTCCTGCCAAAGAGATAGCCAGAATCCTGACTGAGATCTGTAAGGTGCTGACAGTCAGCGTCTCCAAGTTTGGCAAACCTCTTAAATCTTTCCTAATAAAAGCTTACATTTTGCTTTGCACCTTGAATGTGGTTAGAACGGCACTGAGCTTCACAGGGGTGTAATCAGACAAAGTAACGAATGACTGGTCAGTCAGAGAACAAGGCATTGGTGCAGCAAGCTTAGTCAGAGGGGTAACATCTTAGAGGAGTGTTAAGAAAAGAAATTCTTGCTGTAATTTGAGCTTTTCATTTCCCAAGTATAAAGAGAAACAATTATAGCTAGTGAAATACTACTGAAATGCAATATTGGAGCAGAACAGGGGATGGAAAGGTTATGAGAAGAAATTTCTGACGTTGGGGCATAGACAGTTGAAGAGGAGGTGAAGGGATTCAGTGTGAGGACAAGGCCTGTACTCATGAGGCCCATCACAGAAATTAAAATGACTGACCAATTATTCAGCTACACCCCATCTGCAAAACAAAACTTACTGAGTGATTCTGTAACTTGATGACAGTACTCATTTAAACAGAAAGATCTGATACCACAGACAGAGTATGTAAAAAAAAAACAATCCAGCTGCAGTGGCTGAACTTAATGACTGCCACTGGTAGCAGTTGTCAAAACTACTGACTGCAATAGCTTCAGCTTTATAGCTTTCTCATACACTTAAAGCTCAACTTGCAGAAGCCCCTTTTTCTTTTTACAGACACACACTATTCAAATCCTGAAACAAAAGCTGCTGTGTTAAACAAAATGAGAACAGAGAATCTGGTTCCGCGATCAGATTATTGAGATCCAGTACAAGTATGATATCCTCAAAGTCGCGTTTGTACGTAAGCTTAGACACATATACCAACCTTTAATTTTGAAACGCTGGATTTTCCAGCACCTGCAGACTTGGCATATAGCAACCTGTTTTCTAAATGTACTTGTGAGCTCCCAAGACCAGATTTTAATGGCCACTTTGCATTTTTTCCTATGCTCAATAGAGCCAGGATACAAGGGTTAGGGGTGGGGGTCGAGTGGGAGGATAAAATAGGGTTTGCCTCAAGAAGTGATATTACCTTTACACCCATTGTCAGGTTAACACTTCATTCTAGGTAGCCTGTTGAAAATCTTTGCCATCTGCTGGCAAATGCCTCATAAGTATACAGCAGTCAAGATCTTTTAGGACCTCATGGGATTTTCAACCCACATCTGTGCATGCAAAAACAAGTGCCAAGATCCCCAGAGGAAGTCAGTCCTTAAAAGAGCTCAAATTGGAATAATTTTTTAGTTCTTATTTGGGAGTGCTCCTTCGGAATGGTCCCTTTGCTCTCCTCTTTCCTAGGCATTTGCCCCATGCTTTTGTTAACCCCCTGGCCTCCTGTGTCTCCCTCTACCAACCCCTTCCTTTACTTCCTCCCCCACCAACCCCCACAGGTCTTATAACTGATAGGACAGTGCAGTTTGTCCTCATCATAGCATTTTCTAGTCAAGAAATCCATTCCCACCCACCAACTCAGTAATGCTCACTGGAGGCACATCTTTGCAAGAGGAATGAGCTGTTTAAGTGGCTTGGGACTTTCTCCAGAAAGCCCCAAGGTCCAAGGTGACCTTTTCTCTCAATCCTACCATACCCGTACACTAGAGTATCTCCAGCTCTTAAATTGGCTGAGACCAGAAGCTTTTAAGTAAAATGCCAAGCTCCAACTTCGAGAGACTCCTCTTTCTGAGGTCAGGAAGGTAGACTTACAGTGTTGGTGGCAGTGAGAAATAACAAGACATGGGTGACGTCTGATGGTAAAACTTTACCACCTTGATCCCTAAGTTAGAGTGACTTAGCAATTGCCTTTGGCTCCCAGTCTTCACATCTGAACATGGATTGTGGATGTAATTTGGAGTGCAGCTCTGATGAATGGGTTCCTAAAAGCAGTGAATCCCTGACCAGACAACGCTGATTAAAATTCATTTGGATGTCTGTGGTGTGGATGTGAATCAGGAGGTGTGAAAGTTGTATGTAGTTTCAAAGAAAGCATTGTCCACACATTGTAAATATGGAGTTGTCCTTTGATGTTTGGCACATAAAATATCGAGCCCCACTTTGGGTCAGCAGACCTTTCAACCGAAAGCATCTCCGTGTGATGCCTATTGCACCTTGATTTATTGAATAAAGAAGCTACTTTATATCTACCAGTAATTTTCTCCAGTGACTTCACTCATGAAACAACACCCTGCAACACAATCTGCTTTCCTTACCGCAAAATGGTCTACAAAAACGTGTAACATTTCCTGGTACTCTCTTAAGCGGACAGGGATAACTTATTCCAGTGTGTCATACAAACAGTTTGTTTTCAATTGCCTCAAAGGAAGTCGACAAATAAGGTGCAATTCATATACAGATTGAAGGAGTTCAGACTCTTCCTGTCAAGAGCCACATCAATTGGATGTTGGGATTGTTAAATCCAATCTTCATTCCTATTTAAAGTCCTAGCTTTGCGTCATCTATCCTCATTATTTATGGTCCATAAGACCATAAGAAATAGGAGCAGAATTAGTCCATTCAGCCCATCAAGTCTGTTCCACCATTCCATCATATATGATCCCGGACCCCTCTCAACCCCTTACACCTGCAGAACACACCTTACACCCTTAAAGCAGGGTATACACATATTCAGTTTAGTACCCATGCACATTATTTTTCAATAGGGTCTTCAGAACTTATTTTAAAATCCTATCAGAATACATAAAACCTGACTTAATTCTTTAATCTCAAAATGTGGTCAGGCAGTACCTGTGGAGGTAGTTAATATCTCATATTGGCTATATTTTAAGCTGAAGCCATGTTTGGCATGCCTGAATGTTTTCTATTTGTTATCTGTCGTTAATGTTCCAACAGACTAGTGTTTGAGTTGATGTGGAACTAATTTCAGAATATTGAGATTGGTTATGTGAGCTCAGTGCAGACTGAACAGCTGTTCCAAGGAGACTTGGAATTTGCCTGGAGTTGCCGGAAGCTTAAGAATGGAAAATGAGAAAGGATGAAGTGTTCATATTCAACTCCTCATGCCAACCCAATATAGCAGGGTGAGCATGCCCAACGTCACTGCACTCTGGGCTCTGTTTGGCTGGATTCACTGAGAGTACAGATGTCATAAATCACGGACACTTTATTTTTACAGCCAGTCACATAATAATCACAAATAAACCATAGTGGTTTGCTGGTTCCTGGCAAATATGCATGAAGGAATCAAAGTTAGAACCTTGTTACTAAAATTTAGGACGCAAACAAAAATGTTCAGATTTAATTGCCAGCCTTCAGGATGTGGTCAGACAAAGTTTGTGGAGGGAGTCACTTCTTTCTTGATGAGCCTTTCATGCTGAAGCCCTGTTGGAAATTTTTTTGTTGTTGTTCAGAATGTAAAAGAACTGTCACTTCTCCAAAGAAAAATTATCAAATCCTGCCAGCACTTTAGGAGCCTCATCTTTCTTTCCTCAGTTAATAGGGTTTCTGAGAAATAGCAATATTTGTTAATATTATACAAAATCAAAAGTTGATCCACTTAAGTGAAGAATGCAAGGAAATGAATTTTTGTTGGACTGGCAGATGAACACCAGCTTTCTCTCAATTTGGCCTCCACTCCTGGCTGTGCTACTGCCTCTAACCAGCAGATGGTGCACTAAGTCTGTCTGTCCCCACCTCACGTATACAATAGGAAATACAATGAGGAAACTGGTATTTATGCTCTTAAAACCCACAGCAAGCTGCTAGATATCTGCTGAGCCAAAGTTCTACATATGCTGGGGATGTGAAAGTAAAGCACAGAATAGCATGTCAAGCAGTGTCTAAAAAGAGGTTTCACATTTTAGTCCATTCCTAAGATATTAAGTCTGGTTGCTGCCTGGACTTCTGGGTATTCCCAAAATTTTTTGCTTCTGTTCCAGTCATATGCTATTGGCCCCAATGGCATGGACTAACTGATTTATCTCATATGCATATGCAACACAAACTAGTTTAAAATATTTATTCCCCTTGGTCCATCATTCAACTCCCCTCTTCTTTGCCCTTAAGGATTATTTTAGTCACACTTAAGGATGGGCCTTGAGGCATCCATAACACAAGAAATCATAGATTTGTATATGGGTCTGTTTGAGGCATTATTCAGCCTCAAACTGACCCTGTGTTCAAGAGGAAATCTCCTCCTCAATGGTCCCATGATGGGATTCTGGCCAGTTATGATTTCCTCCCTTTAGAATATGATCTTGCAAATTCCCCAATGCAACATCAACTAAAATGAAAATCCAGTGAAGAAATTTCACTTATAAAACCTTTCCCATCTCAGGGTGTTCAAACCGGTTAAGCAGTTCTTTTTCAGTCATTGCTGTAATGCAAGAACAATGGCTGTCAATTTGCTCCATGGCAAGTTTTCACATTCAGAACTATCAGATTATCTGTTTTAGTGATAGTACTTAAGGGATAAATATTCGCTAGAATAATGTGAAGAACTATTTTTCTTCAAATAGTTCAGTGGGATTTCTTTTCCACCAAAGAGTAAGTGGACTTCAGTTTATCATCTCCTTAACCGACAGCACCAAACAGAGCAGGACTCCCAAGCACACGGGAGAACGAGCCTTGATAGTGCGTCCTGGTCTGGAGTGGGAACTGAACCTTCTCACCTGGACAGGAGAGCACTGCCCTTTGAGTCATTGTTGTCCTCACTAAGTAGATCTCACGTCTTCTCTGTGACCACTATTTCAGTGTATTTAAATCTCACTGTAGAGCGAACAAATGTCCACTGATGGCTATCCAAGCTTGCCATTCAAACCATCGACCTACTGTATATCTGTCCACTGCTAGTGTCCCTTTAGGTATCCTGTGTATTCTAAGACATTCCTTGTAAGAAGAATGGGCGCTTGGTAGTTAGGGCAGATTCAATGGGCAAAAGGGATTTTATCCACGTTGAATGATTCTGTGACACTATACAAATTTATATCAGAATTCCCCATGGATCATTTCACTAGATAGGAATCAGCCTTCATGGCTTCCTCTTCCCATCTGTAATACAATGGCTATATTCCCTTGGAAACAGCTACAGTAAGCAGCCGTGCCAGGGACTTGGACATCTCCGGCAGGTGTCTGGAAGTTGGCCTTGCTTCGTTTTATTTATGGAACACTATTTAAGCAGTGTAAAATAAGGGTAAATGTGGTTTTAATTAATGTAATCATTATTCCTGTATTCCTGTACATGTCAAATGGTTTGGCCTGTAGACTGAAGTGCCTTGTGGTGTTGGCTTTATGAGAGTTCTGTTCAGAGACCCCAGGGAGCAATTCAGGGGCAGAGAACAATGCCTGATGTCTCTACAGCATAGTTTTTCATTCGCCCCCCCCCCCCCGCCCCCAGAAATAACATGTAAATAGTTCCTTTGATATTGAGTCATTAAAGAACATTAAAGCACCTCCTGGTGTCTGCTTGGTCACATCCTCAAAGCTTCCTCTTCCCATCTGTAACACAATGACTATATTCCCTTGGAAACAGCCACAGTACACGGTGTGGCAGAGATCTGGATATCTCCAGCGTGTGTCTGGAAGTTGGCCTTGCCTCTTTTTGCGATGCAGTCTAAAATCCTGCTGCTTGCCACCACACACAGTCTGACCATGAGGAAGGATGAACCAACCCTCAAGAGTAGTACAGTACATGTACTTTGATAATAAATCTATTTTGAACTTTGAACTGATAGCCATCTTTCTTCTTCTCAATTTCTATGGTTGCAATTTTATCCTATTTCCAACTCCTGATATTGGCCCATAAAATTTGCCAATCCGTTCAGATCCACACAGTTCTAATGAAGTATCTGCACTCAACTGTCACCAGCCTCTTGGCAGTTACTGACACACAGCCCGTTCATTTTATTGGCTTCGTCTGCATCAAGGACGCTGGCTGCCAGCCCCACTCTGACCTATTGAATAGTTTATCCAGACTGACACTCCCATTGGTTGCAAATGCTGGCTTTCGGCTCAAGGTTTTGACCAAAGCCACATTTTCCCTTTCGGGCGTAAATGAAGGATCTAGTACCACAAGCTGAAGATTGATCGCAGAGACATTACTCTGGTGTGCTGGTCAACATTTATCCCACATGTGGTAGTTTATCAAAGGCTCTTTGTTATGTTGTGTGGCTCAGCACCATTCTTTTTATCTGCTCAAAGCTTCTTGGAAGTATATTTAAATAGGATTTACCACTAATATAGAGTTGGACGTCATTTAATAACAAAGTGGGTGGTGTACATAAGACTCAGCAACATTTTGTATGTTTTCGCCAAGTTTGAAGCATTCTGCAAATTCAAAATCCACTCATCAAACAACCTCTGCTGAGCCCTTTGAGCACTTCTGCAAGAACATGATGCACTGATTATTTTATTCAACAGTACAGAAGTTTCTTGTTTGTTGAGATTACTCATTCAAGGCTGCAAGAACTCAGGAGTTAGCAAACACCCCATCCCTCCAGCAACAGCTAAAGAAAGGATCAGAAGAAGCCAGCGCCACATTGGCCTTGTAGTTGGAGAAACCTACTTGGCTCAAGGGTTGTAGGACGTTCTCCACTCCCTTCGTCCAAATAATGACACTTGGTGGAAGAGCAGGCAACAGAGGCTCTTCGGTTGACCCTGTAATATGAAGTCATACGGCCCTTGAGGCAAAGGGCACTTTCTGTGTAACTGGGGCTTTGTATGGAAAGTGGCTGATAAATACACAGTGTTCCTTCTGTGTTGCTGCATCATCCCAACATAGTCAGGACCATATTATAAGGATGGCTAAAAGTTAGTGCCTCTTGTGTGATCAAAAGTAAGTGTGACCTTTTAGAATACCAAGACAGTCTTGTTTCTCTGGTATTCAGTTGCCACATATCTCTGCTTCTGATTAGAGAGTGGCTGTAATAGTCATGTACCCCATGGATACCGGTTGATGGCTCATTGCAAAGGTCAAGCTCAAGTGTCAATATTCCTACCTCAACATGTGAGTGTCAGTGATTGCATGACCACACCAGTAACAGTGCCCCAAGGTATCTAGTGCTAAGAAAACCTCCCCGTTTATGCAGGGAGATGGATTCTGAAGTAAGCAGTGTAGCAACAAGGAGAACTATTGTCCAGGAACAGGAACATAAATAAGTTACTTCTTTCTGGGCCCACACCTTCCCTTTTGATTAACAAAGACCAAAAATGTAAAGATTACCTCATCAACCTGTGTGAACTGGTTGAGCAACATCAAGGTCATGACAACCATTATGTTCACGTGGCATTCTTTCTATCGCTGTAGGGGAGGGAGCAGACAACTTCTGGAGCCTCTTTGGGTAGCACTCAAATTCACTAGAATCAGGAGAGGTATCTCGTGCCTCTTGTTGGCAAAAGTGGAAACACGTCCTGATCAACTAGCCCCATCCGGTACTTTGATATTTAGTCTCCACTGCTAAACGCCACCCTAATTCAACCCTGGGTCGGCTTGTACAGAGAGCTGTGTACACCTCTACTAAACAAAGAGGCAGATTACTTCAAATATTTACCACAGATAAAGCGTCTGTGTTGTGGTCCTGGTGTCAGGGAGGTTGCAAGAGCCTGACGTCATTCTGCTGATCACTGACTACAGAGTGTTCGTGCGGTGAACACTGGCCTACAGCAAGATTGCATTTGACCTTGTTAGCCGAGAAGAGGGGGAGCAAAGCAGTCCAGCGTAATCAAAAAATATGTAGAAAAATTATAAACCTTTGTCAAGTCTCTCCTTGAATTCATCTGCTATCACTGGCCCCTGTAGAATTCAGTCCAGAGCAGCTGCTCCCCAGACAGCAATTTTCAACAGGAGTGGGACCAGTGTGCTTCAATGAGTTCTTAACAGTGGTTTTTTTGTCCTCGCCTATAGTCTATTACAATTCCAGCATGCAGTCCTCTTCTAGTTTATTTGTTTGACATGTTATAAAATGCATTTTATCATTATCTTAGTGAGCACAATTCTACAGCAATCACCTGACTTCTCAAAGCCTTTCCAACATGAGGAGGGATCTCATCAAAACTTACTGAATATTGAGGGGCCTAGATAGGGTGGGCGTGGAGAGGATATTTCCAATAGTGGGGTAGTCTAAGACCAGAGGGCATAGCCTCAGAATAGAGATGAGCAGGAATTTCTTTAGCCAGTGGGTGGTGAATTTTGTGGAATTCATTGCCACAGACAGCTGTGGAGGCCAGGTCATTGGGTACATTTAAACAGAGGTTCTTGATTAGGAATGTCATCAAAGGTTTCAGGGAGAAAGCTGGAAAATGACATTGAGAGAGAGAAAAAAAATCAGCCACAGTGGAGCAGACTTGATGGGCCATCTGGCCCCCTTCAGCTTCTATGCCTTATCGTCTTACCAGAAGAGTGATGGAATACTCTCTGCTTGCCTGAATGAACGTAATTCCAATACTCAAGATGCTTGACAGCAACCAGTATAAAGTAGCCAGGCTGCCTGGCATTCAATTAACATCATAAACATTCCATCTTCCTGTCACTGGCAGAACACACTGGCAATTTGTACCATCTACAAAAATCACTGAAGCAACTGGAGTATCTTTGCTTGCATGTTGTAAGCCTGCAACCCTTCCAAGCAGAGGGATAAAGACAACTGGTACATAGCAATACCAACACATTTATGCTCTCCTTGAAGTTTCAGGCCCAGCTCTTATGTCGTCATTGAGATTAAATCCTAGAACACTACTTAACTGTGTTGTAGGAGTACATCCAGCAAATGAACAAGAATAGCAGGTGAAAGAGGAGATTGAAGACCATTCAAGGGCAGTTAAGAGATAGACAACAATGCTGAACTGGTTACACTGCTGACATCCTATGAATGGACAGAAGGTTTAAACAATGACCAGGACATTGAGAGAAGGTCTGCTGAGATCTACGGTCAGGTTTATGCCTCAGCCAAAAAAGGCCACCTCACTTGACAGGACAGGTTGGGATTTCATGCTTGTTCATTTGCCTCAGAAACCGGAGTACTACAACTGAATTCCAGTTTGCAGGAATACTTGAGTATGGGTATTGTACAATACTGCCAGATATTTATTCTTTTTGCATTACTTCATCTCCTTGTTAGATAGTTTATAGGCGCGTGTGAAGTATGAGAGTTAAGATTTTCTTATGGAGCAATTAAAACCCGTGGCAAAGACTTGACATTTCTTACACTAAGTTCTCATTTCCCTTTCCAGAAAACATTCAATGGATATTCCCTGCTCAATGCCAAAAATTTCCATTATGCACAACACACAATTACCAACTTTATGCATCATATCTCTATAGATTTCGGTATATGGCATCTGATCTCCAAATGCCCCAATCCATCATGTCCCATCTTCCAACAGCCAATGAGAATGTCAATAGGCTCATCGTTACCTGAAATGTTTTTTCAAAAATGCTTTTCGCTGCCACTTCAATTTCATCCTGAATTTACTGAATGAGTTTTCTGGAAATCCAGCGTGATCTTGGACTCAGCAACTCTCCTGTATTACAGCGGCATTGATACCCGTTGGGTTTGACATAATGAGGAATATTTGGTTCCCACCTTTTGCAGTATCCTCATGACTGAAGTAGAAATATCACAATACCAGCCCACAAGTTGCCAATTTCAAACATGAATTATTGTCAGTAACTAGCATGATTTTTATTAACTGAATTAAATTCGACTGGGCGTCAGTGAAAGTCATAGCGCAAGCAAGCACACAGCATGCAAGAGAATTCCTAGCAGCATGGCTTTCCGCTGTCAATTCTGCAAACAGATATGTAGGCCTCGATCCCATTCATGAGCCAATGCGGGCAAAATTGCAGACTAAAATGCAGTGTTCACCCAATCAGTGACGAGATTTCCTCCTTACAGCACAAATGAGTTTCTATAATGATGACCAATTAGCTGATTGATTAGTACATAGAGGCCAAGCATTCAGAAGGCACACCACAATTAACAGCGCACTGATGATGTCTCCTCATATGGTGACGGCACGTTTGCAACTAAATTGCCAAGATCGGATAGCAACACAACCCAGCCACTAACTGAATTATGTCAGCAAGCAGAGAAGGTGGAGCATGGGGAAGGCAGAGAAGTTAGAAATGAGTAAATAAATAAACTAAGGAAAAGATACAGAATGATCTCAGTTCTGGGGAATAATTCACCACATGAGTTTTGTTCAGTCATATTGTAATGTTCTGTGACAGAAATTCCTGAAGGGTTGAACTGTTGAACTTTGCATCAGATGATGAATCTGTTCCTGAAGTGAATCATTTTGACATCAGGGTTTAATAGGGTTGTTGAACACAATCTGTGATATGTTGTCCCCTCACAGTTCTTTTTTCAAATGTAGTGAACTTTTATGCAAGCAGTTTTATGGGAGGACAATGAACTTTCAACCCAAAAGAGCATTTGTTACATTATATTATGGCCTGGGACTTCAGATCTCATTATTCATTTCCAATTTCTCCCCTTAACCTCTTGCTCTCAAAGAGGCTGTCTTCTTTTGCCAAGATACGTGAACTAAAAATACATTCATGGTGGAAAATTGCCTTAGAATAGGAAGTAGACTAGTTCTGAAGCTATTCATGAAGTTTGAACATGCACTTCATTGTTAAGAAGCAATTGATTGGTTTTCTCATAATGTATTATAAGGGGTTAATTTCAGGCCTTCTGATCACCAGCTCAGAGTATACTCGGTCATCTTCAACATCTCTGTGGAACAATCCAATGTCCCTACAGGCTTCAAGGCACTATCATCCCAGTGCCCAAGAGGGCGACAGTAGCTTTCCTTAATGACTACCATCCAGTGGCACAGATCTCAACAATCATGAGGTGCCTTGAGTAGCTGGTTATGGATCACATTAAATCTCATCTTGCTGCTACATTGGACCATTTCCAGTTCAATAATTGCTCAAATCGGACCACTGACTATGCCATATCCTCTGTCCTCCATCCTGTCCCATCTGGAAAGTGGTGCCTCCTCCACCAGAATGCTGTTTATTGCCTTTATCTTGGCACTTAATGCGATCATCCCTCAGAACCTGGATGTCGGATTCTTGACAGAAACATTGACGTTGGCAGCAGCACCTCTAGCTCCGTCACACTGAGCACTGGCGCCCCCACAGGGCTGCGTGCTCAGGCGGCTGCTGTACCGCTAGATCCAGCTCAAGCCACATCAAGTCTGCTGATGGCACAGCAGTGGTCGGCCTCATCCACGACTGTGACGAGAGGAGATAGGGCAGTGTGTAGGGTGGCGCGAGCTCAACTTGAGTCTCAAGGAGATGATTGCAGACCTTAAGAAGGTGCAAGCCGACCATTCCTCGGTGCACAGCAGTGTCCCCATTTCCCACCACCGCCCTCACAACCAATTTTACAGGAGCACCACCAAGTGTCCCGGCCAGCTGCATCATCATCTGGTATGGGATTTGATAGACATCTGACCGCAAGGTCCTACAAAGTGGACTGCTGAGAGGGTCATCGTCCATCCATCCGATATGTTTTATCTGGAGTGCTGCGTACACAGGGCATTTGGCATTCTCCCCCCCGCCCCCATCCGTCTGTGACACAATCTGTGACCCCCTACCATCAGGCACGAGGTGCCGTAGCTTTAGAATAAGGGCTGCTAGGATGAAAAGCAGCTTCTTCCCACAGGCCATGAGACTACTGAACTCCCTGCCACCACCCTGGTCCCATCACGTTCAGAATGAAGTGCCAGTAGTGTTACATCGTTTACCTTCTAACTTGTGTCAATTTCTGGAATATTTTTCACTATTTGTTGATTTACTTGTGGTAATATTACTTCATGTGCCATTCATGGGCTACATGTACTCTATTGTGCTCCTTGGTGCGGTGGAATGTTGTTTTGTTTGGCTGTGTATTTGTATGTGGTTGACTGACAATAAACTTGAACTTGTATATATTGATTGAGCACTAATTAAAGCCAAGCTTTCACTTCTTCGAGGTAGGAATGTCACTGGCACAGCTTGGGGGAGCAGAGCGCAAACGTGGCGATGCAGGCACACAAGTGCATATTTTGCAGACACTCCCCTTGAAATCACCGTGAAGAAGGCTGGCACAGGAACACAGGTCCTCTGTGCTCTGTGACACCAGATGACATCCTGGAGAACGATCAGCAGGAAAGAGAGGAGTTTGTGGTGGTGGTTTTAAAAGGGACAATGCCTCAGGGACCCAGTTCCAGTACTACAGTATTACAGTATACTTAATGGCCTCATGTGAGGTCATAGTCAGTGAACTTATCAACTAATTCAACAGCTAAACCACACACATACTCCTCCATGTATCACACTCCAAAACTCAGCTCACACAGATAAATACACACACTCACTCTTTCACACACATGCACTCTCTCTCTCACACACACACACTCCTTCTCTGTCTCTGCGTCTGTCACTCACTCTCTCACTCTCTCTCACACACACACAGTCACACCCTCTGTCTCTCTCTCACAGTCACTCACTCATTCTCTCTCTCACACACACACACACTGTCACACTCTCTCACACACACGGTCACTCACTCATTCTCTCTCTCTCTCACACACACACACACACACACACAGTTACACTCTCACTCTCTCTCACACACATGCTATGACTCTCACTCTCTCTCTCAGTCACACACACACTCTCACTTTCTCTCTCTCTCTCACACACACTCACTGTCTCTCACTCACGCTCTGTCTTTCTCTCAATTACTCTCTTTCTCTCTCACTCTCTGTGTATCTCTGACAGGCCTTTTGAGAATAAAGATGATTTGCTCCCAGTCCAGTTTGTGGTGTTTGTGAAGGTTGAAGCCAGCATGGAAACTGCAGACTTATCCACTGATAGGCGGGGGGGCGGGGCGGGGGGGTGCCTGATAGTGAGGGCTGCTGGGTAATTTATGAGGTGATGTGCTGCTTCTACCACTTAAGGGCTTCTGAGTGTTTCTGAGGTATGAGCTCAGGTTTCTTAATGCCATCCTAAGTGTTCCTTCTCCATTTGGTCTTGGGCCAAAAGTTCTCAGGTGTCGGTGGAGATGTTACATTATTCATTGGGGTTTGAGTCTTTTCCTGAGTTCACTTGGTAACCACTTCCCATGACAAAGCTTGGAATCGAGCAAATGCTTCAGGAGTCTGGTGTCAGGCAAGTGATGTGGTCTGCCCAGTGGAGCTGACCGTGTGCAAGAAGGGCCTCGATACTGGCACGTCATCTGGAAGAGCACACTGCTGTTGATTCTCTTATCCTTCCAGTGAATTTGGAGGTTTTGCAGATGCAGTTTTTTAGTCTTAGTTTTCCCCAGTGCCCTAAGGTGCTTGCTGTTGGTAATCCAAGGCCCTAAAGTTTTAGACCCTAAAGCTTAGGATCGAGGGATTGTACAAGCTAATATCAAGAACAGTGTACAACCTGTAATCCTTACTCTTTGTAAACATCCACAAAACAGAGAAAGAAGACACCCAAAGAATGAATGAGAGAGAAATGTTAGATCCCCAAACCCACCACCCATACAAGCAGCAGCAAGATTTAACCCTTCCCACCACTTGCTCCAGCAAAGGCAACTTCCCCGCCCCCACCACCACCCACCAAACAAGCAGTAGCAAGCCCCCCCAAAGAGACCATGATCGAGAGTCCATCAAAACCACTGTCCATCCCAACTGTTTGACCACTAAGACAGGCTCTCTCCCTCACTAATGAGAGAGAGAGAGATCACTCCTGCCACAGAGAGGAGACCAACAGCTCGCCGTTTCGGTGTTACACACTCTGCAGTGTCGCTTATTTCGAGTTCCCCCATCTCGAGAACCAGCAGACTCTCTCTCTCACCATCGAAAGAGAGAGGTCGCTCAAGTGATACAAAGATAGGTGGAGGGATAGGTAGTGCTGGGGAAACAATGTAGCAGAACTTGGACAAATTGGAAGAATGGGCAAAAAAGTGGCAGATGGAACAGTGTTGGAAAATGTATGATAATGCATTTTGGTAAAAGGAACAATAGTGTGGTTTATTATCTAAATGGGGAGAAGGTTCAAACTTCAGAGATGCATAGGGATTTAGGAGTCCTCGTGTAAGACTCCCAGGAGGTTCATTTACAGGTTGAGTCTGTGGTAAAGAAGGCAGATGCAATGTTAGCATTTATTTCAAGGGGAGTAGATCAAGGAGATAATGCTGAGCCTTTATAAGACACTAGTCAGGCTGCACTTGGGGTATTGTCAATAGTTTTGGGCCCCATATCTCATAAAGGATGTGTTGTCATTGGAGAGAGTCCAGAGGAGGTTCACAAGGATGATCTGGCAATGAAGGGGTTAACATATGAGGAGCATTTGCAGCTTTGGGCCTGCACTCACTGGAATTTAGAAGAATGCATGGGAATCTCATTGAAACCTACCATATGTTGAAAGGACTAGATAGGGTGGATGTGGAGAGGATGTTTCCTATGGTGGGGGTATCCAGAACTGGAGGGCACAGCCTCAGAATTGAGGGATGACCTTTTAGAACAAAAGTAAAGATGAATTATTTTTTGCCAGAGAGTAGTAAATCTGTGGAATGCTCTGGCACAGACTGCAGTGGAGGCCAAGCCCATGGGTATGTTTAAGGCAGAAGTTGATTATCTCCTGATCGATCAGGGCATCTAAGGATATGCCAAGAAGGAAAGTATATGGGGTTGAGTGGGATCCGTCCGGGATCAGCCATGATGGAATGGCGGAGCAGACTCGATGGGCTGAATGGCCTAATTCTCCGCCTATGCCTTATGGTCTTATAAGTGCAGAGGTCTCCAACAGTTGCGCCCGCGGTCTCGATGTCTGGATCTCCCACGATGCTGCAGTCTGCGACATCGGCGAGGAACTGGATCATCCACAGTACCACACCGGAAGACGCACGTCTTCCAAGCCACTCCTGGAGATACCGAAATGCCAAACTGCTCGGCAAATTCCAAGAGTGAAAACCCACCACCCGTAAAGAATGTAGTTTGAGTGCAGCTGTAGATCACAGACTCTGACAGGACCCCAGCCATCAAAGGTAGAGTAGTGACTCTCAGGAAACCTAGAACATGCAGTAGTTTGCCCAGCTCCTCAAGAAACAGTAAGATTTTTCACCCTTATTCTTTCAGCTGAAGGGAAATATTTTCCCTTCACCAATTAAATGCTTGTAATGGTTTGGTCACAACACTCTTCCGCTTTTTACATGCAATGAGTCAGTATCTGCTTTAATACTGGTGGGTGCCATTTTGAAGTTCAGATCAAGTGGTCTTGCTTCATAAACTAAATATTTAACCCACAATGTGAACTTCAAGACCCACATACACAAAATTCTGGAGAAACTCAGCAGGTCAGGCAGTATCTATGGGAAGAATAAACAATCAATGTTTCAGGCCGAAACCCTTCATTAGGTGAAAAGAGGTATGTATGGTCAAGAGAGCTGCAAGAATCAACAGATATCGGTAGGCGGTCTCTCTCCAGAGACAGAGACTGAGAGATCGAGAAAGGGGAAGAGAAGTGTCAGAGATGGACCATGTAAATTTGAGAGCAGGGTGGAATTTGAAGGCAAAGTTGATGAAAATGGCGCTGGAAACAGCACCAATGCAATTGTCGATGTATCACGGAAAGAGTTGGGGAGTGTTACCAGTGTAGGCTTGGAACATGGACTGTTCCACACAGTCGACCGAAAGGCAGGCATAGCAGGGTTCATGCAGGTGCCCATGGCTAGACCTTGTGTGTGGAGAAGGTGGGAGGAGCCAAAAGAGAAATTGTCAGATGTTTGCTCATTTGTGCCCTGGAACATAATATCACTTTAAGTGTCAAAGGTGCGTTGATAGGATATTAGATGAGTTGGTTTTACACTTACTGTCATAGTCATAGTCATAGTCATACTTTATTGATCCCAGGGGGAAATTGGTTTTTGTTACAGTTGCACCATAAATAATAAGTAGTAATAGAACCATAAATAGTTAAATAGTAATATGTGAATTATGCCAGTAAATTATGAAATAAGTCCAGGATCAGCCTATCGGCACAGGGTGTCTGACCCTCCAGGGGAGGAGTTGTAAAGTTTGATGGCCACAGGCAGGAATGACTTCCTATGACGCTCCGTGCTGCATCTTGGAGGAATGAATCTCTGGCTGAATGTACTCCCGTGCCCACCCAGTACATTATGTAGTGGATGGGAGACATTGACCAAGATGGCATGCAACTTAGACAGCATCCTCTTTTCAGACACCACCGTGAGAGAGTCCAGTTCCATCCCCACAACATCACTGGCCTGTATGTCAGTACTTGCAATAAAAGACCTAGGAGATAATTGTGTTATGTTAATCTTTAATTCCCTTCACTGGGCTTTCTCAAACTGACCATTATTTCAGACTTCCTATAATCTGGGGTTCATTTAATGTACAATAACAACTCGGATATCTGATATAATTACAACACTATAAAATGGACACATGGTATCAATGTGTTCATACATATTCCACTAAATCCATACCACATCTTAACTTTCTCAATAGGAAATGGCCAAGCACGCTAAGATTCACCAGATCAATCATATTGTGGAGTTTTTGTAATTTTATTTGTTTCTTCTGTTCTCTGTTTTTCATTTCATCTGGTTGAAAATTCCTACAGTGAGGGCCATAAACCAGCAACTGCATACAAAATTCCAGAAAGGCAGGGAATGAAAGACAATGGCAAGAAACCTTGCATTGATCCTTGTCTGGAATACATGACGGAAGGTCTCAAGTTCCAAAGTAGGCCTCAGGCTTCACTTCCACAAAGCTGGTGCAGCTGCTGGGATATTCTCAAGCTAGTCTGAAGGAGAGAGCCGAGGTTCTGGAATGGAAGAAGTATGAGGGAGAGGATGGCGGACCATGTGTCACTCTGGAGTAGATAGGAGGTTTCCATTCTTCATTTCTTCTGCTCCTCCGGTCTCAATGAGGTATAGACAAAAGCTAGTGAACGTTACTTATTTACACCTATGATCTCAGGTCGAGATTTGGGTGCTTTATAAGGCTGCAGTTGCCCATATAAGGGCAGAGCAGGCATCTCAGAAAAGTAACCTTTCATTCTGCATCAGGAGGATAACGATCAATATTGTCAAATCGTTTGGAATGAGGGTAACCAGGCGCTGATTTGATGCCTGGTAATCCTCCACTGACGAGACAATGGTTTATGTATATCCTCCCCTTCCTGGAAGAGAGATCCCATGAGTGAACAAGTCCTTGAATGGCTGGTGGGGCCTTAATATGCAGTCTATTCAGGAGTATAGGGTTGGTAATTGTAAGTTTATTAAGCTGTCATTAAGTAAAAAGATTCTGTTCAATGCAGAACTTTAAAAATAAACTTGTTTCGTGTTTACCAAAAATGGAACGTTTGAGTGTATCCGTTTTCATTCCCGTGGTATTGGAGGGTCACATCTTTCCTGACCTCTCATCCACAGTGTGTTCTTGATACCGATGTCATATTACTAAATCATCCACAATGTCAACATGTTGGTAAAGCTGGAGCAGCAAAGCTCCCAAATCTGCCTGAACTTGACTATTCACTATAAGAACAGGACTCCATTCAGGCTCCCTCTATATTCGCTGGCAAAACTCTCTCTGGAGGGAGTCCAGTAGAGTTAGCAAATATTTGCTGGTGTTTATGGGAAACTGGCTTCCAGTAAGGCCAATCAGCCTAAAAAAGAAACATTTTAAAATGCCCTGAAGAAAATGAAAATGAATAGTCTTGAAAATGGTGAGTGTCTGAGCCAAGCTTTCTTTAAGTTTCTCAAGATTGTTTTGCAGTGTAGCTGTTGTTGTCGGGTAGGCAATGCTGATGACAATGCCAGCCACATGCACAGTTGGCCTCACCTGATGAGCACTGGAGGCTATGATGTGCCTCAAGGAGGCAGCCAGGCCGGGTGGCGGAAACCAAATAGAGGGGTGTAAGTTGTGTGGGGGGAGTGCTGAAAGAGTGAGGGGAGGCAGTTAGAGGAAATAGTGAGATCAAGGCTTGGAGGAAAGGCAGGAACGGACCAAAGTCGGGAGTCAGGAAGAGGGTCTGTGAGCGTGCGACCAGTGTAAATCTGTGGAAGAGTACCTGGTTTCCAATTGTCTTGGACGCCCTTTCAATTGGACCCAAATCCTTTCCCTGTCAGTATAGTCATTCCATGTTAAAAGAATTAATTTGCAGGCAGCTTATGTATACCAGCATCCATAAATAGCCTGAAGATAATGAACAGATATTTTGTTTTTTTTTACATTGGTTAAAGAATAAATATCAGCCGGGACACTAGGAGGTGGATTTATTTACTGATATACTTATCAGATTCTTTTCATTCAGATATTTAAGGAAGTCAAAAATAATTTGAATCAGGTTATTGATTTAGCAGAGACTCTGATATACTAATATAGTCATACACAAATAACCTCTGCGGGGACAAATGACCTAACACCTGGCTTACTAACCATGTTCATTTGGATTTGTGTGACCCTCACTGTTTAATATTAATCCAGATGTGAAGTGAAGTGCTCTGACAGGATTTAGCTGAGGCAGTTCAGAGATATTTCAACTATTAGCTATGTGTACTCCTGAAGGTATAGAGCATTGCAGTGGGTAAGTCACTGGATTAGCAAATAGAGTTCTGGACCATTGATCCAGAGATATGAGTTTGAATCCCACAATGCCATCTGGCGATCTTAAATTTGAGCAGTTAAATAAATCTGCATTTTTATTTTCTTTTAAGAGCTGTCTGGTTAACTGTCTGTGGAAAGCTGCCATCCTTAGCTGGTATAGTCCAAATGTGATTCCAGATTCATCACTTCTTATCTGCCCCCTCCGGTAACTAGTTAAGCTAAGTCCCTTTCAGCCCAGAGATCACATGGAATAATTTCTAAGAATAAGTGAGTGAAAAAAGATCTAGTGCTTTCCCAGCATATATGATAAATAAACTCTTCTCAGGCTTCCAGTCAGGTACAGGTATCAATTATAGCCGACATTTCGATGACAAACCCTGCCGTCTTCTTCAGGGCGTCATCCCTGAAAAACATGGCAGAGTTTGTCACTTCGGTTATAATCAATACCTGAAACCCGAGAAGAGCTTATTCGTCAAGAATAGGTGAGTTCACCCTGAACTCAACTAATTTATCGTTTCTACAGCACAGACTATCCGGCCACGATGATGTTTGGAGTTTATGAATCAGCTGTCACATTTGCTTCGTTACGATAGTGATTGCCATATTCAGAAGTTCTTTTGCTGGCTGTAAAGTACTTGTGAGGTCCTGAGAATAAGAATATTTTCTTCAGTTTTGGAAATCTGAAAGAAAAAAAAGCAGGCAATGCTAGAAAATCTATTCTTTTTACTTAAAGAACCAAAAGGTGTGTTTTAGTTTGGACAACCGTGCTTTGGCTAAAAGTTCCCATTTGGCTGGAAATGGGGAAAATAATTGGAAAGACCAATGCAATTTGCCTATAGCTTCGATAGATCTATGGCAGGTGCAATCTCATTGGTTCTTCATGTGGCCTAGACAATACAAATACTTCTGTCATGATTCTCTTTATTGACTAGAGCTCAGTGCTTAACACAATCACTCCTACAGTTCTGACTGAAGAGCTCCAGTACCTCCCTCTGCAACTGGATCCTTGACTTCCTTAACAAAAGACCACAATCTGTACAGATCGGACATAAGATCTCCACCTCGCTGATAATCGACACTGGCACACCTCAGGGATGTGTGCTTAGCCTACTGCCCCACTCTACCTACCTTCATGGCTAGGCACAGCTCAAATGCCATCTATAAATCTGCTATTGTTGTCAGCAGAGAGGAGCGAGATATATCAGCTAATTCAGCAACAACCTTGCACTGAACGTCAGTAAGACCAAATAACTGATTGGAGACTTCAGAAAAAGTAAGACGAGAGAACAGATACCAGTCCTCACACACGGATTAAAAGTGGAAAGAGGAAGCAATTTCAAGTTCCTGGATGTCAATACCTCTGAGGATCTATCCAAGAGCTAACATATCAGAGCAGCTACGAAGAAGGTATGACAGTGGCTATATTCCATTAGGAGCTTTAGGAGACTTGGAATGTCATCAAAGACACTCACAAATTTCTACAGATGTACGGTGGAAAGCGTTCTAATTGGCGTGTCACCATCTGGTATGGGGTTGCTGGTGGGCTACCACACAGGATCAAAATAAACTGCAGAGAGTTGTAAACTTAGTCAGTTCCATGATGGGCACCAGCCCCCGTGGTATCCAGGATATGTGCAAGGAACAATGCCTGAAAAGGACAGCATCCATCATTAAGGACCCACAGAAGCCTGAAGGCACAGACGCAACAATTCAGGAACAGCTTCTTCCCCTCTGCCATCCAATTTCTGAATGGACTTTGAACCCATGAACATTACCTCACTACTTTTTTATTTCTATTTGGACACTACTTATTTAATTTAACAATTACATATATAGATAGATAGATAGATAGATACACAGTATTATACTTCCTGTAATTCAAGCTTTTTCTATTATTACATATTGCATTGTACTGCTGCTGCAAAGACGACAATTTTCACAATGTATGCCAATGATTTAAACCTGATTCTGATTTTTAGGATTCAATAGCGCAACTTCAATCTTTAAGAAAAGGCAGAAATGTGAAAGGCAGAATTGACAATGGGCTGGAGAGTGAGCTCTATTATCAAAGAAACAATTCAGGTCCATCTGATTGTCAGAAGGTGATCATTAAGAACCCACTATGGCTTTATTGAATGAAGATCACAATCAAGCTCATTGCTGGCTTTTTTGGAATGAGGAGACTTTAGTAGATGAAGGTAAATGTGGGTCAATATTCTATATCGTGACTTTCTGAAGGCTGTTGACAAGATATTTCACAAAGGACTCTGAGCGAAAATGAAGGCTCAATGAAATCAATGGTGAAGTGACAAAGTGGATGGAAAATTAGTTCACAAGAGAAGACAAAGAATGGCTGTGAATGAGCTACAATAACTATTGGAGTCCCAACAGGATAGGTGCTTGGAATCCAGCTGTTCACAATATTTGCAGATGCCCTTGACAAGTCAAGTATTATGATGAACGAGCCCACCTTTGCTAAAAATATCAAATTAGTGTGAGTAAGTAGGACAGAGAGGGGAAGGAATGTCAGTTAAAGAACTGTATATATTGTTTATGTAAGGTCAGATCAGCGCTAAAATTATCTGTCTTTGTACAGAATCTCTCAACCAGGCCATGGAGTTACAATATTTAGAATCGAGTTGTGGCATGGACTCATGCAGGTACCAATTGAAGCACAAATGGGAAGGTCCTTTTATATACCTTCACGTACTTGATGGGACAGAGGACCCAGAAACAGCAGCAGGATTTCCTTGGATTACTTGCCTCTTTTTAGATTTGGTTTTGTCTCAGACACCCTGCAGGCTTGTTGGGCATTGGCTTGTAGGGACCTTGGATTGTATCATGCATGGGACAAATATCTTAACATATGCAAATTACAATTGCCAACAGTCATTGGCTTCATCACAGAGCTATCTCACAAAACCTTCTGTTTCCAACTCTTTACTCTCAACTTCATAAACTGTAAGAAGATGGTAGAGAACTTGCTTTATACTGATGTATTATTTTCTCTCCAGATATTTGTGTTTTTTTTCACAAATCTGCATTTGCCATAAAAGGAGGCCATTTATCTCATCAAGTCCATTCCCGACAAGTTTTCCCTGTGACCTACATATTCTCCCCCGATTCCCACCAATTTTACTCATTTATACACGAGGGATCATTCACAGCCATCAATCAACCTACTAAAAAGTACATCATTTGGAGGTGGGAGGAAACTGGCGCACACAGAGGAAGCCCCTTATATTAATCATGGGTATAACTCTAAACCGATGGCACTAAGGATCAGGAATGAGTCCAGGGTCACTGGGCTGAGAGGTCGCTGCCCTCAAGCTGCACCACTGTGATGCCCCCTTAGACATCAGGTTTTACTTCCTGATCTTTGCATCCTAAAGCCAAGCCCAACAACATTTAGCTCTGGACTTGCTAACATGCTGGGGGTGGCTTGCAACCAGCTCTTTTTTAGCAAACAATTCCCTCCCCACTACATTGTAGTTTTACAATATCCCTAAGATTTGAAAAGTACAGCTTCAAGTTTAGGCTTAGTATCGAGCAATATATTATTTGGTCTGCTTACCCATGATTGCAAAAACCTATTTCCATGTGAGTCTCCAAACCAAACTATTCATTTAGAGTGTGTGGTTTTCTGATATGCAGGGTGCACTTGACTATTAATAGATTTAAACAATCTTGAATGTAGGCAATAACACTACTTGGGTCTCATTATTCTGAACATTAGTGTTGACAGGAAACCTAAGAGATGACGCTGAGCCTCCGTGGTCTATCATGAAGGCATGTGGAAACTGCATAAGTGCAGTCGAAGTGATGCCAGTCCTGGTTCCACTGCACTTCCAAAGTTACACTGACTAGAAAGGTTTAAATAACCTGCTCTCCTTTCTGCTGGAGCTCTCATACAAGGCATGAAATGAAGAGATAAGATTATAAGATATAGGAGCAGAATTAGGCCATTTTGCCCATCAGGTCTGCCCTGCCTTTCGATCCGGGCTGATTTATTTTCCCTCTCAACCCCATTCTCCTGCCTTATTCCTGTAACCCTAGATGCCCTGATTAATCAAGAACCTATAAACCTCCACTGTAAACAACCCGTGGTTGTTTCATTGACTAATCATGAGCCTGAAGGAGTGGGACTCAGAGGGCAGTGTCAGTTTCACAGCTTATTAGCCCAGAGCTGGTTTAGTTAGAACCACACTGTTTGTTAGGACTTAATTTTACAAGTTTCTGCAGCTTACTGGGAAGAACTTCCCAGCTTTCGTTAATAAGCCAGCAACTTTAAGTGCTTCCACATCAGCTTCAGACGTCAGATTTCAGTGTCTGCTGCAAAACATTGACTTGTTTCTTTCCTGCAGTCCCAGCCATGTCATCCCAGAACCTCAGTTCCAAATAAATGCTGATGACAGAAGACCAGTCATCAGAAAGCAAGGCATCAGATACCGATGCAGAACAAACTTTACCAATATTTCATTAAAGAAAGGCATTTGGCTCATTTAGTGGGTCTATCGCATTCTCTGATAGACCCGGCAAAACATCCAAAACTATACGTTCATTATGAAGAAGGATAAGAGCTGCAGACACATGGGAACTCTGCCATCTGACCATTCCCCTTCCAGTCACACAAGATCCTGACAAGAAAATATATTAGCATTCCTTTATTTTTCTGGTTCTAAACCCTCGTGAGGACAATGTGGAGAGGAATTCACCAGGACTACAGTTGTTCAAGATAATGGTTCACTAACACCTTCTCAGGGGCTGTTGAATACTGGACATGTCAGCAACATCTAGATGCTGAAAAATGAGTAGGTCCTGTAAGGACCAGTTCAGCAGAACACAGAGCTTGGTTCTGGAGCACCCTGTCTACATTATAGACTAGTCCCATATACTTAGTTTTACCCAGGACTCTCAGCTTAATACACAGTGAATCAAACTGATTGGGCACTTCGGGCACTACCCACCCTACAAACTGCCTTTTCCAAAAGCTCCCTTCTGTAGGGTTACTAAAACAAAATCTTCACGACATCTTGGAAGTTTCTTCCCCAGCCAGTTAATCTGATCAGCCATTCTAGTTAGACTGCCCCCCACATCCCCATTGATCTATCAACCCCATCACTACACTGCACTGTAAAAACTTTAAACCACTTTTTATAATGCTGTTTACATATAAAATACATGCTGGTATTTATGCATTTAACACTCCATATTCTATTTAAATATATTTGTATAATTCCTTATTCTTCGGAATTGTTGAATGTTGTTGTTTTTTGTTTCATGCCGCACCCTGACCAACCAGGCACTTTGACTAATGATGGTCTCAAATGCTTCAGCCATGTCATTGTCACTCATATCCTGGTCTCCGTTGTCACTGAGATTAGGCATGTCCGAAGGAACTCCTCCTCTCATCAAATGTTTAACTCCACCACCTGTCATGACTAGATCCAGCAGAATTGCAGAGCTTTGCTCTATTCAATTTGGCATGGGATGTTGTTGTTATGTCTTCGTTCTATTGTTTGCATGATTTGTTTTTTTTTCCTTCTCTTTCTCTGTGGGTACAAGGGTTGGTCTTTTTTTAATTGGGTTCTTTCAGGTTCCTTCCTTTTTAAGCAAGCAAATCTCAAGGTTGTTTAAGTTATACATTTGTTAATAATAAATGCACATTGAATCTTTGAATCTATTCTGTTGATTGGGGGCTCACATAACTTTGTCAACTGCAAACTTTGTTGTTTAGCATGCATGTTCTAAGTTCTCACAGTTTGGTACCTCATTTTTAAATAAGCGTAATACTTTTGCTGGCATAGACTTTACAGCACCTAGTTAAACCCAAGATAGTCTTAAGTGGCTTGGTGTCATATCTTATTCTAGAGTAGTTTGATGCAGTCTACTACATAAAAAGTGCAGTATAATGAAAGTTTATTCTACAATTTTATGATGCACAAAAGTGCAATTATAATTTGAGTACACACAGTATGTTCCCTTAATTGTCAATATGTTGGCCATGAATTGCTGAATGATACGGATTAGGAAGGTCATTGAAACCTCACCATTCAGCCAGATTAGGCAACTGTGAGCTGCCACTCAGTCACCACCAGCAGAAGGGTCATTGAGCAGTGGAGCATAACCTTACTGCAGGACAGAAAGAGATGACAATTCAAAATGGTTTTGAAAGCTACTTTTGTGGACAGGAAAATTGCAAACTATCCCAAGAAATCCTGCTAAACTCACTCAAACTGTTTTCTGATGATGGATTGCTAACGGAGGGAAAAATTGAAGCATCATCTTGCTATAGTTTCAACAGTTTTGCAGTGTGAGTGCTGAATGTGCGCTAGGATAGCCTTGGACTCCGATTCAGCAGCTCCATTCATCTCAGCAGATAGTAATGAATCCTCAGAGAAACCAATGCTATGACATTAACCTCTCCAGTTCTGAGTTATCCACGACCTGCAAAGCTAATCTGCACAAACTTTTCGTCAAGGTGCAACTTGGTGCAACGAAAGCCAGCGGAATGACCTGGCCCATGCTTCACAGTATGAGTAGAATCCCAGCAGACAGCGCTACTGGGCTGAAGACATTGCACAGCTCGGGACATTTTACCACTCAGCTCATGATTCTGGAGCTGGGGAGTATCCTTTCAGCTTTGCCACATCATATTGCAGAGACCTCTGTAACAGCAAGACACCAGTACACTGGTATCCCGGAGGACACCAGGACTTCCAATAAGATGGCGGCGGAACTCAGTCAACCAAAGGTGTTATTAAAATGTATTTTATATTATCGCAAGACGCTACTGGACATTAACGTACTACAGGTCTACCCCATCAGCTCGTTGCTGGAGAAACTGAAGGAGCAGGACTTGGTGTGCATTAAGCCACTGCCTGCGTCAGGGAGGCATTGAGGAGTCAGTGAGTGAAGGAGGTCTGCAGTCCAACAGCAAGTGATTGCCTTAACTGCTTTTCTTGTGATCGCAAGATCCTGTTGGACATTGTTAATGTAGAGTGCTGCAAGGCCGGTTCACTGGTTTATTGGCGGATAGTGGGGGAGCTGCGTGGCATCAGTCGGAGTGAGGACTTGGCCTCAAGCCGCGGTGTTGCCTGTTTACAGCCGCGCAGGAGAGAGGCATTGGTGTCGGTGCTCTCCACCTGAGGCAGTGTGGTGTGACATCCCAGCTAAGGTCAGTCCTGCCCCCACCCTCCCCCAGTGTTCGATCCGCAGAAGACAAGCTGTATTGTGTTCAACTGCAGACTTCTGCAACATTCATGGACTCAGGGAATTGGAATATTTTCTGTGTGACTGTGGTTTACTGATACCTTATATGTGCTTGCTATCTTCTATGTGCCATATGCGCTTTGTGCTGAGCATGACTGTGGGTAATATGTTTTGCACCATGGCCCTAGAGGAACACTGTTTCATCTGGCTGTTTTCAGGTGTGGTTGAATGACAATTAAACTTGAACTTGAACTCTGTCAGCTGGTAGCAACCAAACTAGTCTTAGAGATAATGACCTCAGAACCAGAAGAAAGTCACTTGAAGTGGGAATGATTTTCTTTCTCCAGAGAGAAAGAGCAAAGGATGGAATGGGAGGATTTTTTCTTTATATGACACAATAATTAATATGGTATCTCAAGGTACTTCATAGGAGGTTATTAATAGAAAGTAATGTCAAAACATCTAAAATAGCATAAGGGCAGATGCCTGAGAACAAGCTCAAAGGATTAGATTTTTATGAAGCATCTTAAGTAATAAAATGGACATATTAATATAAATAAAATAAATGTGGAGATTTAGGAAGAGGATTTCAGAAGTTAAGATCACAGAAAAAAATAGAATCCAAGGGTGTCACATGCAACCTATTTAAAATTCAGTGATCAGAGTTAGAAACACTCAAGAGGGTTGTGGAGCTAGAAGGTTTATCAGGGATGGAGAGTTTTGAAATGGGTTGTAGGGGTGTTGAAATTAATGATGAAATTTTGAAAATATGCATATCATAATGAAACCCAGGACAAGTCAAGAGCAGAGCACTTAATAGGACTCTATCCAATCAGACCACTTGCAGCAGATTATTTGGATGACCTCAGATGTTTGAATGGTAGAACCAGAAGAGTTTTAGAATAATGAGGTCTAAAGATTACAAAACAACTATGAGAGTTTCAGCAGTAGATGGTGCTGATGCAGGACCGAGGGAGACTGAGGCTGCAGAAAGGAAAATAGTCCTAGTGTTAGCACGGATCTGAATTTCAAAGGTTAAACTAGGACAGAATATGATAAGAAGGTTAAAAGCGGTCCTGTTGAGCTTCAGAGTTCTTAGGCAGAACAGACTGGGGAACAGGTTTTGCAATGAGGACTGGAAAGAATGGCCATGGATGGAAAAGATGGCAATAGGTTCTGCAGTGGGCACAGGAATAACCAGTAGACCAGATATGAGAGGTACCTGCACTGAGGGTGAAGGCAAATGGTACATATGTGGACACATGTTGAAGAAAGGGTAGAATGCTTGGGTAAAAGATGCTATTGGGACTGCTGTTCACATGACATTTCTATGAGGATTGTAGGCTTATTGAAAGTGGTTAATTAGTGAACAATTCAAAAGCCTTGTATCATAGTGACATAGTGACATAGTTAATTCAGAAACAAAGGTTCTGAACTTAAAGAGGGGTAACTTTGAAGGTATGAGACGTGAATTAGCTAAGATAGACTGGCAAATGACACTTAAAGGATTGACGGTGGATATGCAATGGCAAGCATTTAAAGATTGCATGGATGAACTACAACAATTGTTCATCCCAGTTTGGCAAAAGAATAAATCAAGGAAGGTAGTGCACCCGTAGCTGACAAGAGAAATTAGGGATAGTATCAATTCCAAAGAAGAAGCGTACAAATTAGCCAGAAAAAGTAGCTCAGCTGAGGACTGGGAGAAATTCAGAGTTCAGCAGAGAAGGACAAAGGGCTTAATTAGGAAGGGGAAAAAAGATTATGAGAGAAAACTGGCAGGCAACATAAAAACGGACTGTAAAAGCTTTTATAGATATGTAAAAAGGAAAAGACTGGTAAAGACAAATGTGGCTCCCCTACAGACAGAAACAGGTGAATTGATTATGGGGAGCAAGGACATGGCAGACCAATTGAATAATTACTTTGGTTCTGTCTTCACTAAGGAGGACATAAATAATCTTCCAGAAATAGTAGGGGACAGAGGGTCCAGTGAGATGGAGGAACTGAGCGAAATACATGTTAGTAGGGAAGTGGTGTTAGGTAAATTGAAGGGATTAAAGGCAGATAAATCCTCAGGGCCAGATGGTCTGCATCCCAGAGTGCTTAAGGAAGTAGCCCAAGAAATAGTGGATGCATTAGTGATAATTTTTGAAAACTCGTTAGATTCTGGACTAGCTCATGAGGATTGGAGGGTGGCTAATGTAACCCCACTTTTTAAATTATAGACCGGTTAGCCTAACGTCGGTGGTGGGGAAACTGCTGGAGTCAGTTATCAAAGATGTGATAACAGCACATTTGGAAAGCGGTGAAATCATCGGACAAAGTCAGCATGGATTTGTGAAAGGAAAATCATGTCTGACGAATCTCATAGAATTTTTTGAGGATGTAACTAGTAGAGTGGATAGGGGAGAACCAGTGGATGTGGTATATTTGGATTTTCAAAAGGCTTTTGACAAGGTCCCACACAGGAGATTAGTGTGCAAACTTAAAGCACACGGTATTGGGGGTAAGGTATTGATGTGGATAGAGAATTGGTTAGCAGACAGAAAGCAAAGAGTGGGAATAAACGGGACCTTTTCAGAATGGCAGGCAATGACTAGTGGGGTACCGCAAGGCTCAGTGCTGGGACCCCAGTTGTTTACAATATATATTAATGACTTGGATGAGGGAATTAAATGCAGCATCTCCAAGTTTGCGGATGACGCGAAGCTGGGTGGCAGTGTTAGCGGTGAGGAGGATGCTAAGAGGATGCAGAGTGACTTGGATAGGTTGGGTGAGTGGGCAAATTCATGGCAGATGCAATTTAATGTGGATAAATGTGAAGTTATCCACTTTGGTGGCAAAAATAGGAAAACAGATTATTATCTGAGTGGTGGCCGATTAGGAAAAGGGGAGGTGCAACGAGACCTGGGTGTCATTATACACCAGTCATTGAAAGTGGGCATGCAGTTACAGCAGGCAGTGAAAAAGGCGAATGGTATGCTGGCATTTATAGCGAGAGGATTCGAGTACAGGAGCAGGGAGATACTACTGCAGTTGTACAAGGCCTTGGTGAGACCACACCTGGAGTATTGTGTGCAGTTTTGGTCCCCTAATCTGAGGAAAGACATCCTTGCCATAGAGGGAGTACAAAGATGGTTCACCAGATTGATTCCTGGGATGGCAGGACTTTCATATGAAGAAAGGCTGGATGAACTAGGCTTGTACTCATTGGAATTTAGAAGATTGAGGGGGGATCTGATTGAAACGTATAAAATCCTAAAGGGATTGGACAGGCTAGATGCAGGAAGATTGTTCCCGATGTTGGGGAAGTCCAGAACAAGGGGTCACAGTTTGAGGATAAGGGGGAAGCTTTTTAGGACCGAGATTAGGAAAGCTTCTTCACACAGAGAGTGGTGAATCTGTGAATTCTCTGCCACAGGAAACAGTTGAGGCCAGTTCATTGGCTATATTTAAGAGGGAGTTAGATATGGCCCTTGTGGCTACGGGGATCAGAGGGTATGGAGGAAAGGCTGGTGCAGGGTTCTGAGTTGGATGATCAGCCATGATCATAATAAATGGCGGTGCAGCCTCAAAGGGCCAAATGTCCTACTCCTGCACCTATTTTCTATGTTTCTATATGTTTCTATAACTACCAGCATAGCTGGAGCTAAATTTGATGGATTTTTTTTCTCTCAATGAGCAAGCTGGCGGCTGAGCCTTTAGAGAGTAATGACTGGGACATGAAAATCAGGGGAATGGAAAGTCCGTGAGGTGCCGTCAGCTTATGAAGCAGCCTTTCATTCAGAATCTCAATGAAAGCTTTCTGTAAATCCCCTCCATAGGACATTCCAAACTGTATGAGGACAAACTGAAAGTTTAAGCCGTACAGCCAAGAAATCTAATTTTTTTTTTTTTGTTAACTGAAAAGAAACAGCTGCAAAGAAATGCTGGGAAGGTTTGTGTCCGACTGACTCAGGGTGATCCAAAAACTTGGGAAGCAATTTAATAGGGTGGCTATTGGAAAGGTATTTCCAGTTGTGGAAGAGCCAGTACTGACGATCATAATAAATCCAATAAGGAATTCAGCAGAAGCGTCTTGCTTTGCGTGTGCAGTGAATATGAAAGTCACTGCTTTCAGAGAAAATGCCATTAGGTGCCCAAGGAGAAGACGGTTTATTTTAAGAGGCAATAAACAAAAGGATGTCTTGATAAGGAGAGAGGAAGTAAATACAGATCTGGCACCTCATGTCTAGTTTATTTCTGTGCTGTAACTTGTAGACTCATTGATTACTTCATCTGTTCGTTAATGCAAATATCTAATCATCCAATCATGTGGCAGCAACTCAATGTACAGAGGTATGCAAATATGGTTAAAAGGTTCAGTTGCTGCTCAGACCAAACATCAGAATGGGGAAGAAATGTGATCTAGGTGATTGGCTGAGGATTGATAGATAATGCCAGACGGGGTGGTTTCAGTATCTCAGAATCTGCTGACCTCCTGGGATTACAACGCACAACAGATTACAAAGAATGGTGAGGAAAAACAAAAAAAAATCATCCAGCGAGCAGCAAATATGCCATGGAAATGAGAAAGGTCAGAGGAGAATGACCAGACAGGTTCAAGGTGATAATAACTCAAGTAACCATGCGTTACAACAGTAGTGTGCAGTCGAGCATCTCTGAATGTACAACACGCTGAACCTTGAATTGAATGGGCTACAGCAGTAGGAGACCAAGAGCTCACACTTAGTGGCCGCTTTAATAGGTGCAGGACGTACCCAGTGAAGTAGCCACTGAGTGAGTAATGCGCAGCCCTCCGGTGAAAAATGATATTGTATCTGTTAAATAGGGGCCATGGACAATTCTGATTTGATGGAGAATGGACGTGAAAGCACAGAGGAACATCTGGAGAAATTTCTGAAACGCTCGTTCGCTGCTGTCATTACTGCGTGGTCGGGAATCTTTCGGAGGGTAGGCCTCAAAATCCCCGGCCTTGCCTACTTTTGGCGACCGAGAAAGAGGTCGAATCGTTCAGACAGAGATGGCGCTCAGTACTCAGTGTCGTAGAGATGATCAGAGCTCGAAGTTTTCGGATGACTCAGAGTCGGATTGTGGTCGGCATGGCAGGGAGAGTTTTTCTTCCTTCTCCCGTCTACGTGAGATGTGGGACATTTGAGAAACTTGGAACTTTACTGTGCTCATGGACTTCTTCATCAAGTTATGGTATTGTTGCACTGTTGTAACTATATGTTATAATTATGTGGTTTTGTCAGTTTTTTCAGTCTTGGTCTGTCCTGTGTTTTGTGATATCACACCGGAGGAAATAATGTATCATTCCTTAATGCATGCATTACTAAATGACAATAAAAGAGGACTATTTGTCTTCATAATCATACAAACACAGATCTTAGTTGAGCAGGGGAAAACAGAGTTTCCCCTGGTTCTATGTTTGATCTGATGTAATCTTGCCAAGGAAGTACAGGATAAGCAACGTCTGCCCTTTTACGTCTAGCTTTCCACTGCCCTTTCATAACACATTCCAGTTACAACCACAGAAGACACAACGACTACCTTTTTATCCCCTTTCCTCTGTCACAGCCTGTGGAACAATCCGTTCCAGTTCGTGCTTCTCATTATTATCCCATTAGACTGACTGCACAGCTGGTGTGGTGGATTTTGCATATGTTTTTTTGAAGCATTGCTGGCCAGTTACAGATAATTCTCTTGGCATTGTGCACGTGCAGCTATTGATGCTCCTGAATGTAAATATAGCAGATTCTTACAGCAACACGGGCTGAACCAGAATCTGGAACCAATTCAGTTTGAGGCGATTCCACCAACTAAAGAAGAGAAGCAGATGACTCAATTCCTGTGTGTTTCTGTTTGCTATCATCACAAATTCCGGGAATTTAACATAATTTACTGTTTCAATTCTCGTATTTAAGTCCTTCTCCATATGAAAGTGGAGATAGCATGAGGAAAAAGTCTGCAGTCCATATAACTCATACCCTCTGCAGTTCAACTCCAACTAATGTGATACACATCAGATGGGAATGTGGCCAAGAACCAGAGAGACTCCCAGGAGAGGAGCTTTCTGTTCCCAGTGTCTGATTGAGCAGGTGGTTGGTGGCCTGGGAGGAAAGCATGCAGCCTTTTGTCAGGCCTCGGCCCAGCCAATGACTTAACGTGGAACTTTAGCCTGCCAAATGGAAGAAAGTGACCTGGAGATCCTGGGTTTGTCAATAGCTTTTACACCTGTCATTTTGTTTCATTGAATTATTGCCCCTTGCTGGGGCAAGCCCTGGAATGGACATGTTCTGCTCCCTGGAGATCATTAGCATCAGACTGCCATAGATAAGGGCAGAAGACACAAGTGATCATTGCTCATGGGTAGGTACAACAGCATACTGGCTGTTTTGGGAAGTACTGAGAGCTTGGATCATTGATCCAAAGACATTGGCTCAAGTCCAACTGGCAACTGAGAAATTCAAATGGTGAAATAAATCTCATAAAATGGTACTCTTCGGAGGTAGTTCCTCAGAACTGAGACTGAGAATGATTAGTGGTACACACAAATTATTCTTGCAAACATTCATGTGACTCACTGATACATAGAAACATAGAAAACCTACAGCACGATACAGGCCCTTCAGCCCACAAAGCTGTGCCGAACATGTCCTTACCTTAGAACTACCTAGGCTTACCGATAGCCTTCTATTTTTCTAAGCTCCATGTATCCATCCAGGAGTCTCTTAAAAGACCCTATCGTTTCCACCTCCAGCCCATTCCACGCACTTACCACTCTCTGCATAAAAACTTACCCCTGACATCACCTCTGTACCTACTTCCAAGCACCTTAAAACTGTGTCCTCTCGTGCTAGCCACTTCAGCCCTGGGAAAAAGCTTCTGACTATCAACATGATCAGTGCCTCTCATTATCTCCATAACGTTCAAACAATTTTTATCTGTTTGTTTATTTATTGACACACAGTGCAGAATAGGCCCTTTGGGTCCTTCGAGCTGCACTGCCCAGCAGTCTCACGATTTAATCTCGACTAATCACGGGACAATTTACAATGACCAATTAACCTAATTAATTTAGGTTAATGACCAATTAACCTACCAACCAGTATACGGGAGGAAACCAGAGCACCTGGAGAAAACCTACACATTAACATTAACGTACAATCTCTTTACAGGCAGCAGTGGGAATTGAACCCTGTACTGTAAAGCGTTGTGCTAACTACTACACTACTGTGATACCCCAATTTTTACCCTGCCTTATTGCAAACTACAATGTGTTGACTCTAATTTCCTTCCAAGTAGAAGGCAATTAGAGAGGTTCAATAAAAACTGGCATTGCCATTGTGTTCTGTGAGCTGACAAATACAAAAAATATAACCTAGAAAAAGACAAAATTTTCACTAAGTTACTGATCTGATTTGAGCTGGGGAAGCAACTGAAGCCTGGAGGAGGCAAACGATAAAAGAACAGAGAATAAGGGAAGAACCTGGGAGGGAAAAAGAGGCCTATCTAATCTGTCACGTTGGGGAAGATGTGGACTTTCAAGATATTTGACACAGCACAAACATTTTCTCTTGTTTCTTTCAATCCACAAGTGTGGCATCTTTTACAAAGCAAAACCTCTGAGTAGTACAGATATTCGAGATTTGTCAAACTACAACATTGAAGTAAGCAGTGTCGTTGAAGTAAATCATAGCCTTGGGCATTTACTATTGCAAAGCTTTCCCCCATCTCTTCCTCTAACCACCACCCCCACCCTCCACAGGGAATAACCTAGCAGACAGGAGCCTACTGCTCGTGCAAGTAGCAGATACAGGAGTCCAACAGCTCAGTTGGAGAATCTCTTCTTTGCCTGTACAGACAGCTGTTCCCTGCTCCAAGCAGTGATGTGATTGGTGGCTGACATTGACTTTGGTTGCAAAATATCTTGACTGTTGTCAAGTGACTGGACATCTTTGCCCCCAAGTTGCACCGGAGAAGCAGATTGTCTATATTCCAAATGCATCCTGTAGTATTTATTGTATCTCTAGCATCGCTTCCCCTGGGCCACGAGCAGCAGTTGTAGAGATAAAGCACACTTTGTTGACATTTGAGTTTCAAATGTTTCTTTATTCCAAATGTACCTGCCTTCTGCCCAATTGCTCCCACAGCTCCTAAATCACTGTGCAGTGAAGATCTGCAGGAACAAGACCCCACTGTGATATTATGCAGATGTTGCTCTACAGCGCGCAGCACTAATTTTCATTCAGGTGCTGGGCAGGGCCCTTAGTCCCAGAAATCATGTCGTTGTCGAATCCACTGGGAGGGATATATTTAAAGGGAAACTAGTTAAGTATGTGAGGGAGGGAGGAAGAAATGAACATGTTGATGTATAGAGGTGGTCATGGACCACAAAAGTACCAGCAGAGTCCAGTGGGCTGAACAGCAGTCTCTGTACTATGAATTTTATGTAATTGATTTGATTTGCCTTTGGTGTTTTTTTTACCCGAAGGTCTATAGTTTGTTCCTGACTAAACTGCAGCATTTGGAGGAATAACCTTCTGCTCATGAGATTTCCATATTTGTATGGAGTGCTCTTATGCATTTTCTGTATTGCTCCACTTAAACATGTATTAATTGAAAGTCCTTAAATCTGACTTCTTCTTCTTTTCAAACGCAATGGCAGGTTTCACTAGTATTGCCATATTTATACTGAATTAGCATTGGTTCATTCAACCTTCAGAGGTCTTCAGACTCTGAATCAGGTTTATTATCACTAACATACGTTATGAAATTAGCCATTTTGCGGCAGCAGTACAATGCAATGCATAAAACTACTATACGCGCGGAAAAGAAATAGAACGAAACAAATAAATGGTGCAAACAGGGAGCAAGATAGTGAGCCACTGTTCATGGGTTCATGGTCTGATCAGAAATCTGGTGGCGGAAGGGAAGAAGTTATTCCTGAAACGTTGAGTGTGCAGCTTCAGGTTCCTGCTCCCTGATGGTAGTCATGAAACAAGGCCGTGTACTGGATAGTTAAGGTCTTTAATGATGGATGCCACCTTCTTGATGCACCATCATTTGAAGATGTCCTCAGTGATGGGGAACCCAATGGCCAAGATGGAACAGGCTGAATCTACAACCTTCTGCAGCCTCTTTTGGTCCTGTGCTTTGGTGCATTCATATAAATCAGTATCATCATTATTATTATTATCAGAAAAGGGTACCATAGGGAAAGACAGGGAGAGAGAAGGAGAAGCTATATTGCATTTATATAACATCTTTCATTACCACAGGATTTCTAAAAGTTCTTTTACAGCCAACAGACTTGATACTTAGCTGAAATGACACACTTAACTGTCCCAAAATTAAGGGAATGGAAAGGCTGACATATGAGAAGCGTTTGGCAGCTCTGGGTTTTGTACTCACTGGAGTTTCGAAGAATAAGGGTGGAGGATTTCACTGAAGCCTATCAAATATTGAAAGGCCTTTACAGAGTGGACAGGATGTTTCCGATACTGCGAGAGTCTAAACCAGGGACCATGGCCTCAGAATACAAGGACATCCTTGAGAAATGAGATGAGGAGAAATTTCTTTAGCCTGAGGCTGGTGAATCATTGCCATTGACGGCTGTGGAGGCCAAATCATTGGGTATATTTAGAATGGAGGTTGATTGGTTCTTGATTAGGAAAAGCATCAAAGGTTGTGGGAATTAGGCAGGAGAATGAGTTTCAGAGGGATAATAAATCAGCTATGATTGAACTGCGGAGCAGAGTCGATGGGCCAAATGGCCTAATTATGCTCCTATAGCTTACAGTTTTATGATCTTAAAAGAAAATCACACCCAGTGTACCACAGACCTCCATTCCTGGGCCTCTTTGAACCAATGTGAGATTTATCTGCATGAAAACAACAGGAATTCTGCAGATGCTGGAAATTCAAGCAACACACATCAAAGTTGCTGGTGAACGCAGCAGGCCAGGCAGCATCTGTAGGAAGAGGTGCAGTCGACGTTTCAGGCCAAGCATGAATATGTTTTTCAGATATGAATGAATAAAGTTTCTATTTTAGTAACCAAACAGTGATTTTATTTGACAGTGGAGTTATAATTTTCTTGTTCCATTTTGCATACTTGTTTGTGGATGTTTCAAAATGAACTGCCATGCAATATGTAAATCCGGTACTTTTAGATTAATTTATTTTCTGAGGGCAAACGTTCTCATAAACTCCTGGTATATGTATTGTTTTGTTATTATCGCAATGTCACTCAGTCCTATATTTTAATCTATATGAATTAGAGGTTAGGGATCTAGATGGTTTAGAGTTTGTAAAATGTATTCAGGAAAGATTTCTAAATCAGTATATAGAGGGATCAACTAGAGGGGATGCAATATTGGATCTCCTGTTAGGAAACGAATTAGGGCAAGTGACGGAAGTCTGTGTAGGGGAGCACTTTGGTTCCAGTGATCATAACGCCATTAGTTTCAATTTGATCATGGACAAGGATAGATCTGATCCTAGGGTTGAGGTTCTGAACTGGAAGAAGGCCAAATTTGAAGAAATGAGAAAGGATCTAAAAAGCGTGGATTGGGACAGGTTGTTCTCTGGCAAAGATGTGATTGGCAGGTGGGAAGCCTTCAAAGGGGAAATTTTGAGAGTGCAGAGTTTGTATGTTCCTGTCAGGATTAAAGGCAAATTGAATAGGAATAAGGAACCTTGGTTCTCAAGGGATATTGCAACTCTGATAAAGAAGAAGAGGGAGTTGTATGAAATGAATAGGAAACGGGTGTAAATCAGGTGCTTGAGGAGTATAAGAAGTGCAAGAAAATACTTAAGAAAGAAATCAGGAGGGCTAAAAGAAGACATGAGGTTGCCTTGGCAGTCAAAGTGAAGGATAATCCAGAGAGTTTTTACAAGTATATTAAGAGCAAAAGGATTGTAAGGGATAAAATTGGTCCTCTTGAAGATCAGAGTGGTCGGCTTTGTGCGGAACCAAAGGAAATGGGGGAGATCTTAAATAGGTTTTTTGCGTCTGTATTTACTAAGGAAGCTGGCATGAAATCTATGGAATTGAGGGAATCAAGTAGTGAGACCATGGAAACTGTACAGATTGAAAAGGAGGAGGTGCTTGCTGTCTTGAGGAAAATTAAAGTGGATAAATCCCCGGGACCTGACAGGGTGTTCCCTCGGACCTTGAAGGAGACTAGTGTTGAAATTGCGGGGGCCCTGGCAGAAATATTTTAAATGTCGCTGTCTACGGGTGAAGTGCCGGAGGATTGGAGAGTGGCTCATGTAGTTCCGTTGTTAAAAAAAGGGTCGAAAAGTAATCTGGGAAATTATAGGCTGGTGAGTTTAACGTCAGTAGTAGGTAAGTTATTGGAGGGAGTACTAAGAGACAGAATCTACAAGCATTTGGATAGACAGGGGCTTATTAGGGAGAGTCAACATGGCTTTGTGCGTGGTAGGTCATGTTTGACCAATCTGTTGGAGTTTTTCGAGGAGGTTACCAGGAAAGTGGATGAAGGGAAGGCAGTGGATATTGTCTACATGGACTTCAGTAAGGCCTTTGACAAGGTCCCGCATGGGAGGTTAGTTAGGAAAATTCAGTCACTCGGTATACATGGAGAGGTGGTAAATTGGATTGGACATTGGCTCGATGGAAGAAGCCAGAGAGTGGTGGTAGAAAATTGCTTCTCTGAGTGGAGGCCTGTGACTAGTGGTGTGCCACAGGGATCTGTGCTGGGTCCATTGTTATTTGTCATCTATATCAATGATCTGAATGATAATGTGGTAAATTGGATCAGCAAGTTTGCTGATGATACAAAGATTGGAGGTGTAGTAGACAGTGAAGAAGGTTTTCAGAGCCTGCAGAGGGACTTGGACCAGCTGGAAAAATGGGCTGAAAGATGGCAGGTGGAGTTTAATACTGACAAGTGTGAGGTATTGCACGTTGGAAGGACAAACCAACGTAGAACATACAGGGTTGATGGTAAGGCACTGAGGAGTGCAGTGGAACAGAGGGATCTGGGAATACAGATACAAAATTCCCTAAAAGTGTCGTCACAGGTAGATAGGGTCGTAAAGAGAGCTTTTGGTACATTGGCCTTTATTAATCGTAGTATTGAGTATAAGAGCTGAAATGTTATGATGAGGTTGTATAAGGCATTGGTGAGGCTGAATCTGGAGTATTGTGTTCAGTTTTGGTCACCAAATTGCAGGAAGGATATAAATAAGGTTGAAAGAGTGCAGAGAAGGTTTACAAGGATGTTGCCGGGACTTGAGAAACTCAGTTACAGAGAAAGGTTGAATAGGTTAGGACTTTATTTCCTGGAGCGTAGAAGAATGAGGGGAGATTTGATAGAGGTATATAAAATTATGATGGGTATAGATAGAGTGAATGCAAGCAGGCTTTTTCCACTGAGGCAAGGGGAGAAAAGAAACAGAGGACATGGGTTAAGGGTGAGGGGGAAAAAGTTTAAAGGGAACATTAGGGGGGGGCTTCTTCACACAGAGAGTGGTGGGAGTATGGAATGAGCTGCCAGACGAGATGGTAAATGTGGGTTCTTTTTTAACATTTAAGAATAAATTGGACGGATACATGGATGGGAGGTGTATGGAGGGATATGGTCCATGTGCAGGTCAGTGGGACTAGGCAGAAAATGGTTCGGCACAGCCAAGAAGGGCCAAAGGGCCTGTTTCTGTGCTGTAGTTTCTATGGTTCTATGGTTCTATGAATGGTATTTGCACATGATGATAATATGAGAGTTTGCGTTGTCCTCGGCTTTGGAAGGCAAGGAATCAATAAGGAGAGAACTTGAAGAGAAGCCTTAGAGGGAAGGTAAAGAGCAGACTGTGTAGGATAGTCACAGAGTAATGTTCCTGATAATTTTTCCTTGAATCTAATATTGTGGCAGATACCATAGAGGACGCACATTTGGTTTGTGTTAATTCCAGTATAACAGTGTCTTGACTATACCAAGACTTTTGGATGCTGAATAACGAAAAGCCAATAGATGTGCACAACTCTTACAGTAATTCATTCTCACGTGGAATTTCCCTCTACAGCCTCTCCTGTCAGTTTGCTAAAAGAGTTCCCGGGAAATTGGAGCTTAGAAGATCTTCAGAGGACAGTTGTTCTCTATTAACAGCTTTGCATGGGAGTCTGGTGAAAATTTAGTTCCACTCGTACTTTGTGATTATTAGAACAGTAGCCAACATTTCCAGTACTTGTTCCTCTTTGGAGGTCACTGACACCTTCTTCAAAGAAGGTCTCGGCTGTGGTGGTTATACAGATGCCATATTTGGTCCAAGCATGGAAAAGGGACACTTGAGCTGAGGTTCTTGTTCTTGCTGCTGGCTGTGACTCTCAGTTTTTTTAAGTCTGGATGTTAGCTGCTCTCTTACTTCAAATTTCAAGAAAGTTTAGGTTTGAGACCTACCACAAATTTGAGTGATTGGGTTGGGCTGGCAGTGCCACTGCATTGTCAGGCATATTGTCTTCCAGATGACACCTCAGACTGAGATGGCTGTAAAGATTCCTATGGCACAATTTCAAACAACAGTGGCGATCTCTCTACTCATCCGGTCAATATCAACCCCTGAAATAAATGGATTATCATACTGCTGTAATTGCATTTTGCTGAACACCATTGACTCCTGATTTTCCATATTACAACAGTGGCAAGTATCAGGAGTACTTCATTGCTTATGACATGTTTGGAGATGTGGCGTTTTATATCCCTACAGACAAGCTGTAGAGATGCTAGTCTTTCCTTCTCTGTTCACATTACACAGCATCTGTCTTTGGCAAGTGCCTCCCCATTGTGGTTCATTAAACCTCCAAAGACTCATTCCTCAATAATTGGCATCTTGACAAGATGTTAAGTGCCCACTACCTGCTGTGGACCATAATTCCTCTTAGGGTTGGAGAGAATCAAGCCAGCTAGGGTAGCAAATGGTTTGAAACTGACTGAAGTCTCTCAAAATTTCTTTATTTTTCACCTAACGCTCCAGTGAAGTTTCCAATTGGGTCGGACAATTCGATTGCTGTGTGATTAAGAAAAATGTCGCCCGCCATGAAGTGCTAAGGTTGAGCCATAATCTATATTATCAATATCTCTGTAAACAATGATCAACCTGTGTGAATCTTGTCCTTTCATCAATCATGCGTGAACAGTATAATTGCACAAAATATGCAATGTTGACCATGACAGAAGCATTCCAGCGAAGAAATACAAATCATTGAGGAGGATTTCAGGCTTTGGTCAGGATTACATGCCCCTAGATCTAAAGATTCTGTAACCGGATGTGAGATCCTGCATTGGAATATATTGCTCAGATCAGCAACACAAGGCTGAAGATTTAAATAAAGAAATTACCTGCTTGGTATTGAAACCTTCTGTCACTGCCTTAATGCCTTGTTGATACCAGATTGTTAGACACTATCAAAATTGGGTGTATTGGAAAGTAAAGGAAGAATTACATTTCTATCATCTCTTTTGTGGCCTCAGGTGGCCCAAAGTGCTTTACAATCTGTGCAATGGTCTTTGAAATTCACCAGTAATTGGCCATTTCTTTCAGATAGGTAGTTCTGTTTCCTGGCACTTCAACCCTTGTTGCATGTTATTAAAACTTCTGCACTTCCAGGTTTTCTGCACTGCTGAGATTCAAAGTTCAAAGTACATTTATTAAAGTATGTATACATTATACAACTTTGAAATTTGTCTCCTCACGGGCAGCCACAAAGCAAAGGAACCCAAAAGACCGCCAATCACCCAATGTGCAGAGACAGGAAAAACACTAATTGTGCAAGCAATAAAAGTAAGTAAGTAGCATTCAGAAGGAAAGTGGGTCCATAGACACGAAGCCTGAAGCCTGAAGCAATCAGAGCAGGCCACAGACTCAGTTCAGCGCAGAGCCGTGTAAACATCATGGAACGTCAAGCAGAACCAGTCTGACCCTTGTCTCTGGTCCCAACACCATGCCTTTTCAATCTGGCCTGCCATTTAAAACTTCCAAACATCAGGTTCTTCCTCATTCAATCCGTTGCTTTGATAAACTCTGGACCTCAACCTTGCTGCTATGTTTTGGCCCATACCCAACCTTTCTAAATTGGCCTGGTACTTAGGTCGATCACACCTCAGGTCTTTCCGTGCGCTCGGTTTTGGTAGAGGGGCCTCACCTCCACTCTCCCCAACTCTACCTCAACTCGCCTCGACCCTTGACTTTGCCCCACCTCTAATGACGTCTCCATAGTTTTGGTGATCATCTAACAGAAATTTTACCGGGAAAAGTGTTATTAATAAAGTACTTCATTGTATTTTTTGTTTTGTTTGCCACCAAAAAGTAGATGCTGGGCTTCACCAATGCCATCTTAAACCTGAAGCTATCTGCATTCCTGAGGTGTCTACACTCCTGCATTTCTTGTTCCTTTTCACCTAAATTAGTAAGTTGTTCTATTATTATTGCCTGTACTGAGGAATAGCGAAAAACTTGTCTTGCATACTGTTCATACAGTCAATTAATTACAATCGTACATTGAGGAGGTAGACAGTAAAAACAATAACAGAGTGCAGAATTAAGTGTTACAGAGATAGTGCAGATAGACAAGAAGGTGCAAGGTCGTAATGAGGTAAGTTCTGAAGTCAAGAGTCCACCTTATTATACTAGGAAAACATTCAATAGTCTTAAAACAGCAGGATAGTAACTGTCCTTGAGTCTGGTGGTATGTGCTTCCAGACTTTTGTATTTTCTGCCTGATGGGAGGGGGCAAAGAGAGATTGTTCAGGGTGGGTGGGGTCTTTCATTAGGCCGGCTGCTTTACCGAGGCTGTATAGACAGAGTCCATGGAGTGGAGGCTGATTTTCATGACGCACTGAGCTGTATCCACAATTTTCTGGCGGTGATGGGCAGAGCAGTTGCCATACCATGCTGTGATGCATCCAGATGGGTGCCGTCTAGGGTGCATTGATAAAAAAAATTGGTTAACATCGGAGGGACATGCCAAATTTATTTAGCCTTCTGAGGAAGTAGAGGCACTGGTGAACTTTCTTGGCCATGGTTGGATCAGGATGGGATATTAATGATGTTGACTCCCAGGAACTTGAATCTCCAAACCTTCTCACCTCAGCGCCATTGATATAAACAGGAGCATGTGTAGAGCCCCATGCAACTGCTTTCCTTTATGTCATCTGGGAAATATAGTGCCTATAACACTGGTTCTTTCCTGCTCTGTCCCCTCAGAAGATACTGATTCTGTGCCACTTGGGGCTGGGAGGAAAGGTTTTGATTCAGGTGGCAACTCAAACATCACATGCTAGTTCTAATTCTATATCCCAAGGCCAACAGAGGAGTGGGGTGGAATCAGGTAGAATACAAAAGGTTTATGGTGAAAACCTCAGTTTATTATCATCTGACTCCCATTTGCACCCCTGACTTTATTGAAAGTGGGATGTTGCATACTTTCCTGCCAATCCCAGCTCTGCCACCATGAAGTTCAAGTGCAGCTTTACTCTTCCAGAGCTGAAAAATAGGGAAGAGTTCATGGTAAGAATCGGCTAGGCCTTGTTCTCTTCATATGCAAACACAAGAGATTCTGCAGATGCTGGAAATCTTGAGCAACATGCACAAAACGCTGGAAGATCTCATACTTGCTCCCCATGTATATGTGTGTCCTATCAGAGTGTAGGCAGCCGTCGATCCCAGGGAATCATGGGTTTGTGCCTCTGGTAGACTGTGTTCTTTCCAGGGCACAAGCCTGCGTGGGAAGATTTGAAGAACCGATGGTTGCCCATGCAGTGGGTTCCCCCTCTCCACGTCACTGATGTAGTCCAAGGGAAGGGCAAGTGCAGATACAGCTTGGCACCAGTGTCGTCGCAGAGGTTGCCAGAGTGAAGATGTAAGAAACATCAAACTGCCTTGGGGACCCCGGCTCTGGATTTCTTCCTTGGGGTTTACTCCCAAAGCCTTTCCCATAGGTGGGTATGGCCGCAAGGCAGTGGAGGTTTAAACTCTGAGTTTTCCTTCTCCTAGGCGGGCTGCCGTCCAAGACTGACGAGCCCCAAATTCCCGAAGCAACTGGTTTTGAGGTGCCAGTGGTCCGCCTTTGCCCCTTCTCTTGTCAGAAGAAACAGATCCACTGGGCCTAGTAGCTAAGCCACACATGAAGGCCAAGAGTCGGACTTGGTTGTCAGAGGCTGTTAGAGATGCGTACCATTTGGAGCAGTTTATAGGTAGTGGGAGCTTATCCCCACTACCACTCCTGGCTATGTGTATGCTTCCTCATTAAACGTAAGCCAGTGGTTCCTTTGGGTGGGAGAGTGGGATGAAGAAAGCCTTGTGCAGCCACCAGGGAAGAAGATGATTAAAATTCAACTAGCCATTTGGAGATCAGGAGGCTGGTGATGCCCTCGATCCAGATCCCCTTGTGGATCAGAAAATTCAGGAGAGCAGAGGCTATGTCAAAAGCAGTAATTCCAGGAATCAGATGCATAGGGCAGGAAAGCAATTGGATTCATACTGCCAGTTAATAATAGATATTTCTGGGAATGGTTCATTCAGGTTCAAAACTTATTAGAAGAGAACTGAAGTATTAAGAGAAATGAGTTGTATTATAATAATAAGAGCTGGCTTTACCGTACAGCTGGGACTAATCCTCTCCCACCTCTTAAACCACACAGAAACCTTGTGACTGATTTGTCATCCAGCTGATAAATAATCCATTTGTCGAGGATTAATTCACTTCATTTGCCACGGTGTTTATATTGGGAGCAAGAACTACTTTAAAAATTTCCACAAAAATCCCTCTTGCTCAAACCCAAGAGAAGAGCCAAGTCCGTGTTTACTATAGCTTGAATGTTATACATCTGCTTCTGATTTCATATGACCTAGCTTCACCACCGTTGTCCTGTGGTCCCCTCCCTTCCCAAAATCCATCTATCCCAGCACACTTTCTCAACTCATCCCTAACACAACCAGTACCAACTAACTCCTCGAACACTGCAACTCATCCTTCCACATGGCCCTCACACATTCATCCCTTCCCTGTCCTTCAAACTCCCCATGCCATATGTACCCCTCCCCAGCCCACTTACACATCTTCACACTGCCATACACTTTTCTTTGCTCATCTCTCCCTTCAATCTCCTCTATCTCCTATGGAGATAGAGAATCAGCGGTAATCATATTGAATAGTGGAGCAGGCTTGAGGAACAAAACACTACCCCATTTTCTAGGTCTATAGCACACTCTTGCACTCTTTCCACATTCCTTTTATGTTTAGGAATCTAACCACTTAGATTGGTTAACCTCTCAGAATCCCTGTTGAACCCTCTTGCCCTTTTAGATGTTCCTCAAACCTATCAGATTGCCATCTGTTACCCGCTCCTTCGTTCAGGTGTTTGCACGTCTTGGGATGTTTCCTGCTTTAAAGGGACTATATACTGTAAATGTAAGGTTTTTTTGTTGGCACTTAACTAGTCTGCACCACGATTATCATCCGTAAAAATAACCAAAGGATTAGGACCAGGATTAGGTTTTATGTGCCCTGCCCTCCGCTCCTCCCCCGATCCCGTTCTGTCATTCAATAAGGTCCTGGTTGAAATGTTTAACTTCACTTTCCCATTCTATTCCTTATTCCCTTTGTTCTATTTCTGCCCAAATACCTGCTCCTCTCTGTCTTTGCATGTACTTCATGACTCAGCATTGACTGCTTGTTGAAAATAAGAATTCTAAACTTTCACAATCCTCTGCATGAAGAAAATCCTCCTTTGAATCCTAAGTAGCTGTCCCTTATTCTGCAATAGTTACCCCTCAGTGTTATACTCTCCATTGAGAAGAAACAAGCCTCTCATCGTCCGTCCTGTTGAACCTTGAATATTGTGCTCAGTTTTTGTCACCTCTTATAGGGAAAATGTGATTTAAACTGGAAAGAGTGAAAAAAGATTTTCAAGGATATTGCCAGGACAAGAGGACTGAATATGGCCCAAACAGCCTTTCTCCATGATGTACAATTCTCCAAATCCATGATTCTATGATTCCTGTCCCTATTTTGTTGTCTTCGATGTTTCTAAGATTAGGGGAAAACTAAGAAAGGATTCAAACTTAACAATGAGAATCTTAAAATGGAAGCATTGTGTAACAAGAGCCACAGTTTGGTGTCGGGCTCAGGAATCCTGAGTTAAAGGAGATTCACTGAAGCTCAAAAAGAGACGTCTAAAACATCCAGTGAAACTGCAAATCTGCAATAGACAAGCCAATAAAACCTGGCCATTCTATACACCTTCACAAATCAACACTCACCCCTCTTTGTCCAAAAACTACAGAATGAAGTAAGTGAAGTTGGCTTATTCCATCGGTATCTGTTGTGATATTTTAGACAACAAATTATAACAAATAAACATGCACAAAATGCTGGAGGAACTCAGCAGGTCAGGCAGCATCTGTGGAACTGAACCAAGACCCTTCGTCAAATAGATGTCTATGAGATGTTACCATTGAAATACTAATTACTAATGATCGATCCTTATATTCCTCCTCCTACTCTGATCTCTCCTGTTTTCCTTTTAGGATCTTTCAGACCCTTGCCACTCCAAGAACACTAAATAATGCTGAAGAGTGGTCAAACACACCCTGATTTCACATCCATCTGCTTGTTCTTTGAGCTTTGACAGTTGGACTAATCACCCATGGTTAGATGGATGGCTGGTGTTTTGTTCCAAGTTGTATATAAGTGGTGTGGCAAGTGGCTGAAATTAACAAACTATTTTCACTGTCTTTGCCACCCTTGGTCCAGAAGTGAAGCTAACATGGCCCTAGCACTGTCTTCAGTGAATTCAAGAAAGATTTAGTGGCTCCTTGATCCACTCTTCTACCTCCACCTTCTTGTAACAAATTTCCATACAACCAGAGAAGGTGAAATGGCTGTCCTTTATTTCTTCCCTTTCCATACTTAGCACCCAAATAGTGTCTCCAGGTAAAGCAGTGATTCACTTGAACCTCTTCCAAACTAATGCACTGCACTCAGCCTTCACAGTCCTTTGCAAAGGCAAAACAAAATGCAGGTGATGTTACTGCTATGTGGAGCTCCTACACTCAGTCCTGAGTTTTCTGGAGCTGCCACTTTAACTCTCCATTCCACTTGGACTCTAACCTATCTGTGGCCTCATGCAATATTACGACTGGCTCAGCAAAGGCTTTGGGGAACAGCACCTCATCTTCTATCAGCACACTCTAGACTCAGTGTCAGATTCTACCATTTCAGGTAACTCGTTAACTCTGCCTGTAACAGAATTGCTTCAGATTTTCTCTTTCTGACAGCACAGCCTGACAGGCTGGGCATATCCTACAGACCTGTATTTCACAACATTTGCTGTTTTCATTATTGATTGTTATGTTCCTCTATTTAATCTGTCTCTAACTACACCCCATAACTCATCAACTATATGATCTCATCTGTAGCTTATATCCATGGCAACCCTGGCCTCGCCCTATCAGGGATATTCCCTTTATTCTATCCGTCCCAACTCCTCATGCTCTCTGCATCTCAAAACCAATTTACTTTCTCTTTTTCACAGCTTCAACAAAAGATTTTCAATTTGAAATTTTAACTCTGATTCCCCTTCCATAGATGCTGCCCAACCTGCTGAGGATCTCCAGTATTGCTGTGTTTTTTAAAATGATTTCAAACTTCCAGCATCAGCAGTTTTTATTTCCTTTTCAAGATAAACTAGACAATGGACTTGGTACATTCTGTTCTGTGAACAGTGCCACACCAGGTGAAGTGTTTATTCAATGAACCATTAATGAACCTCCTCACTTGTTGTAAACTTATGTTATAACTTATTGTAACTAAATACATTTATGTAAATGTGGCACACCAATAATATTTTATCTTTTATAAAAAGTCAACAAAATATTAAGTCAATATTTTTAATACCCTGAATTGGAGAAGATGTATTTGTTGCTATCTGTGCTATTAAAGGTTAATGGAAATTTTACAACATTCATAAAAAGTTATGGGTAATGAGCCAATTGGAGCTTTCAAATCTGATTGGTAGGGTAAGGCGTGAAGGTGAGTAAGTAGAATTGAGTACCAAGTGGCATAATTAATTAAATGCGTTTGACAGGCTGGGTAAGTTCTTCCTGCTCTTTTGTCGCTGACCTGGCCAAACTTCCCACCAGCAATTTGAGGGTGGTTAATGAGAGAAAGCAAAGAGAAAGAACACAAACAAGGGGATGTGTAAAAATTATGAAAAGATCACTTGATAAAGAGTATCAGCAAAGAAAGAAAATCCAGGTTCGTTTTTTCAGGTTGAGAACCGACTAGTTCTAACATAATCAAAGGAAATGAGTAATCTGAAATGGTTGAAGTCAATATTTACCTACAGTTTATTACTAAGATAATCTTAGCCTTTCCCTATCTAAAATAATCTCTTTGTCCTATCCATCTCTCCCATGTCCGCTCTGCAACTTAAAACAAAGTTCTTTTCTTTGTTTCTTGTCAGTTCTGATAGTCATTGACATGAAACATTAACTATTTCACTTTCCACAGATGCTGCCTGCTATGCTGAGGGTTTGCAGCATTTTCTGCTTTTGCTTCAGAATTGCAGTATCTGTAGTTTTATTTTTCATCAATTGCATTAAGGCAGGGTTGGAAATGCCCCAGAGACTGTGATAACTGAGGCACTTAATCCTGGACAAGATTAAACATCAATTCCTTTTAATGCAGCTGTCCCCAAAGGAAGAAGACCAGAGTTTCTCTGCTTCAGTGGCCTTCAATCTGCACCAGTATGCCACAGATATGTTTAAAAAACTCCTATCTGACCTAACAGATCTGAATAGATTACAGCACCTCTCCCTCACAGACTCTTCTTCTTGTCCAATATTGTCCAGCTGATTGAGATCACAGAACACTACCAGTAAATCCAATTTCTCTGCCTATATTAGACACCATGGAACAACCTTTGACTCCCCTCATTCCTTATTGACACAATGCTCCTCATTATTCAAAAGCAGTATGCCCCTTCATTTCTGGAGGCAAGCTGAAAATACCCAGCTCCCCTTCAACATCTCTATTAACTCTTTCTCTATACTATAAATTGTTAATCTGCTCAACACCCAGTAGTGGGTGAATATACATTACATCTTTTATATTTCTTGCAACATAAAGAGACCATTCGGTGCATTGAGATTATGCCAGCTCCCAGTACAACCTCATCCATGCCATTGGGTTTATGCCAGTCACGAGTACAATCTCATGCATGCCGTTGAGATTATGTCAGTTTCTAGTACAATCTCATCCATGCCATTGAGATTATGCCAGTTTCTAGTACAATCTCATCCATGCCATTGAGATTATGTCAGTTTCTAGTACAATCTCATGCATGCCATTGAGATTATGTCAGTTTCTAGTACAATCTCATCCATGCCATTGAGATTATGCCAGTTTCTAGCACAATCTCATGCATGCCATTGAGATTATGTCAGTTTCTAGTACAATCGCATCTGTGCCATTGAGATTATGCCAGTTTCTAGTACAATCTCATCCATGCCATCGAGATTATGCCAGTTTCTAGTACAATTTTATCCATGCCATTGAGATTATGTCAGTTTCTAGTACAATCTCATGGATGCCATTGAGATTATGTCAATTTCTAGTACAATCGCATCTGTGCCATTGAGATTATGCCAGCTCCCAGTACAATCTCATCTATGCCATTGAGATTATGCCAGTTTCTAGTACAATCTCATGCATGCCATTTATTTCACAAAAGCCTGTTCTCTCTTATTTGATCCCACCTCTACTCCCCACTGATTCTTTATGACCCACCTACACTAAAGGACATTTAAATTTACCAATTAAGCTCACAGCTAGCAAGTCTACAAGGAAACCGGTGTGCCTAGGGAATCATTATCCAATAACTGGGGAACATGCAAACTCTACAGAGATGGCACCCAAGGACACAACTGGACCAATACCAGCAACCCTAATGGTTGTTCCACATACCATCCAACATTTTCTCCAGCCTGAGAAGATCACACATACTACATTCAGAGTTCATCACACATCCTGTTTCACAACAACCAACTTCATCAGTCCTTAACAACTATCTGAAATTTAACCAGACCATTCACAGCTTTGGTGTCAAATGTGTTCTTGAGATTAATTTCAGATCTACCTATTATGTCAACACTCAGGCAACTTATTTCCATTTTCACTGAGCTGCCTTCCAGTCCTCAGCCCATCTGTACATACTCACTCTCCTCCCATGTTGTACTCTTTGTAAACTTGTAGCCATCCAGAACACTCCTGATTTTGTCCTAATTTGAACCAAATCCCGTTCACCCCTGACCCCTTGCTCGCTAATTTATTAACACCTCATTTTTTTTAAATCTCAGTGGAGACACAAGTGGCTGCAAACGCTGGAATCTGGAGCAAAGAACAAAAAGGTGGAACTCAATGGGTCAGGGAACATCTGTGGAGGGAAATGAACACTCAATGCTTCAATCCAGGGGAAAGGTCTCAACTCAAATCAATTTCTCTCCGCAGATGCTGCCTGATGCACTGAGCTACTCCAGCGTTTTTATTTGTTTAAAAATATCAGTCCTATTTTCATATCTATTCATTAACTCACCTCTCCCAATCTTTGTTATCTCCTCCAGTCTCCTAACCCTCCCACATATTGGAGTTCCTCTATTTCTTGTCTGTTAATCATCTCCAATACCTAAATGCTCTACCATCAGCTACAACCCCTACAATTAACAGGACCTTACCCTTTGCAATTCCTGAACAAAACCTCTTCAATTCACTTTTCTCCTTTAAGGTAATCCATAAACCGTGCCTCAGTGAAATATTTTTCTCAGGTTGCTGTCGATTTTTGTTTGATAGCACACCCAGTGGTTTTGCTGCATTACAAATGCCATACAAATGGAGGCACTTATTGTATGAGAAAGACCCCACCCCACATGTGACCTGTAACCTTGAGCAAACTCCTTGGCTACTCTGATATGCCAGTTGAGGTGACGTCTGGAATCGCAGACACAAAACTTCAAAGGGAGGATTAAAGAAAATGCCACATATTTTAATGACATTATTTGAAAAATTGGTGTTCAACAAAGTTTAGCATTGCATTTAAAATAGGTCATAAAAATTGCTCCTCACAAAATGTATAAATATCTATACCGTGATGGTGTCGCTGTCTGGCATGTGGGGACTACTGCACAGGAAGAAAAGAAGCTACAGAAAGCTGTAAAATTAGTCAGCTGCATCTTGAGTACTGGCCTTGGTAGTATCCAAGACATCTTCAAGGAGTGTCCATCATTAGGGAACCCCATGATTAAGGACCCCCATCACTCAGGACATGTCTTCTTCTCATTGTTATCATCAGGAAGGAGGTACAGGAGCCTGAAGGCTCATACTCAGTGAACCAGGAACATCTTCCTCCCCTCTGCCATCCAATTCCTAAATGGACATTGAACCCATGAACACTACCTCACTTTTTTATATTATTTCTGTTTTGCACTATTTTTAATCAATTTAATATACATATATAATTGATTTACTAATTATTTTTTCCTTCTATATTATCATATATTGCATTGTACAGCTGCTGCTAAAGTTAACAATTTTCACGACACATGCTGGTGATAATAAACCTGGTTCTGATTCTGACTCTGGTTGTTTATTGTAATAAAATATCCTCAGTGCTTCACAGGTGTACCCTAAGAGAAAAAAAATTGACACTGACCTAGGTAAAGTTAACCAAAGGCTTGGTTAAAGAGCTGGAGAATATTAAGAGGGGTGGGGGGAGAGGGTAGATATTTAAGGAGAAAATTCCCAGAATTCTAGGAATGTGCTCAGCTAAGTTGGTCTGTTCCTAGTGTAACCTCAATAACCAATGTTGGCAGCTCTGTGTCCGCTGCTGCTGATTTCTTTAGTGCTCAGCCAATGTTCACACACCAGGCTAACCCCACAGTAAACATCCAGTTTAATTGTCCAACTGATAACCTTTGGTTTGCTGCTTTCACACTTCTCTAGACGAGGCAGAACGCCGGTGTGTGGTAAGGTGGCATGCCCCAAATTACATACGGCGACAGTCAGGTCATTGTCCCAGGTAGCTCTTACCATTATGCCGTCACCTTCAGCTGACCATGTCTCATTGCGGAGATCAAATTACGCGAGTTGCTGCTCCCATTGTGTAATCTACATTTGGCACCACTCATTTTACACCTTCTTTGATTAGATTATTGAAGTTCGACCAGGTGTGAGGAGCCCTCCCTTAAATAGAATGCTTCCTGCTAGAATAACAACTGCTTTAGATGCAAGGGTAGTGTTAATATTAACAGTGGGAGAAGCTGAGTGAAGGGAAATAAATGAGATTGTGTTTCTGCTAATGAGAAACGTTTTCTGTAGGATGGTATAAACACAGGAGATTCTGCAAATACTGGAAATCCAGAGTAACATACAGAAGATGTGAGAGGAACTCAGCAGGTCAGACAGCATCAATTGAAATGAATAAATAGTCGATGTCTCTGGCTGAGACTGCATCTATGGATTGAAACTAAACTATTTCTTATTTATTATAATAAAAGTAATGGAAGATATTTATACCTGAAGATGTAATAATATGTGTTATGTGATACCTCTTCTCCACTGCAGTTATAACTGGGCTGACAAAATGGTTCTCTTTAACTGGGTTGATGCAAATCAAGAAAGTGTTTCTGCAATTTTGCTTCATGAACCAAGAGTTTTCACTGTGTACAATGCAAATTGCTTATTATCGTAGCCTCTAGAAGTGCTCTTAAAAATTGTCATATTCAATGATTTTATTCAATCAAATGTACATCTTGCACCCCCCCCAATGATAATGACTTTTGCTTGAGTATAGTGATTGGAAAGAAGACTGCAAAAGGAGGAATAATTTGAAAAACATATCAACTGTATTCTTGCCTGCCAGTTCCATAAACTCTTCCAAGAAGCCTTGGTTGATAATTTAATTTCTGGACAATTTCCAGCATCCTAAAGGGTTAACAATGGAGGTGCCAAAGCAGTGTGCTTACACAGAAACTGGAGTTGCTCATTCAGTCCCTCAGGACTCTTTTACCAACACACACAAAACGCTGGTGGAATGCAGCAGGCCGGGCAGCATCCATAGGAAGAAGCACAGTCAACGTTTCAGGCCGAGACCCTTCGTCAGCCTGAAACGTCGGCTGTGCTTCTTCCTATGGATGCTGCCTGGCCTGCTGTGTTCCACCAGCATTTTGTGTGTGTTGCTTGAATTTCCAGCATCTGCAGGTTTCCTCGCGTTTGCCTCTTTTACCATTCAGTTTGATCATGGCTACACACCAACTTGATTTAAGTAGTCAACTCAGATTCCTTGATAAGCTTACTTAACCAAAAAAAAAAACAAATGATCACAAATTTGAAAAATTCTACTGACTCCATTCTGGGGAGGTATTCCCAGTATCTCTCAACCAGTATGACTGAAAGCAGAATGTATTCAATTATTTCATTGTAGCTTGTGGGAGCTTGCTGGTGTAAATGGACTGCTGTGATTCCTACATTACAACAGTGACCACACTTCAATGTACTTTAATGGCTATTTAATAACCTGAGGTGCCCAGTGGTTGTGAATGTTACAGGGTAAACTTAAACTCTTTCTGATGTTTTCCCTCATATGCCTCCTATGTCTCACATGGGGGATTCTAAGACCAGAGGGCACAGCCTCAGAATAGAGGGACATCCTTTTAGAATGGAGATGAGGAAGAATTTCTTTAGCCAGAAAGTGGTGAGTCTGTGAAATTTGTTGCCACGGGCAACAGTGAAGGCCAAGTCATTGGGTATATTTAAGGTAGAGGTTGATAGATTATTGTCTAATCAAGCATGAAGGGATACAGGGAGAAGGAAGAGATTGGGGCTGAACGGGAAAATGGATCAGCCATGATGAAAAGGCGGAGCAGACTTGATGGGCCAAATGGCCTAATTCTGCTCCTATATCTTGTGGTCTAATGGTTTCTATTACTCCCTTTAAATGACCATCTCTTGTTTTCCACTCAGTATTTTGCAGCCTATTCGAGCTCTCTTCCTGAATGCGTGGGTTTGTGTGTATGTATGTGTCCGCCTGCTTGTCTGTCTATTTGTCTGCCTATTCCTTCTCTCTCTTCTTCCCACTTTCTTTAGTCAGGTTCTTTCGTTTGTAACAGAGCTCTGCCCCTCTGTGGGTACACTCTGACCTACTGATTTGATTCAACCTTTCTGGCTGACATCAGCTAACTCAACACAGACCATGAAATGAAGCTGAGTCCTTTCTGGTTAATTATGGTACCACACAGAGTACAGATATGTGGCTTTAAAAAAAGATTTTCAGTTTCTCTCTGTGATGTCTGGACTGCAAAGCAGTAACTGATGCAGAACACCAAAGACTTTCAGGAACTTGAAGGAAATTGTGGCTTTCGCCATCATTTTAAAGCCTCCTATTTCTTCACCAATAACCTCAAATGCAATTTAGTAATGTCTGGAATACATTTAAAAGTTATCTCCTTATAATGTGCCCTTTCCTTGCGAGATTGAACCAGACCTCAACTGCCCTGCCTCCTGGTCCCCCCAGTAAAGGAAATGAGGGAAACGTATAACTGGAAAGCCCAGAGGATCAATGGCATCAGCCATATTCGTTTCATGTGGATATTAGACAGATTCCTGTCGACTCTGGAGCCGACAGTTCTCTTGATTTGAAATATTTGCTTTATTGAAATCATATTTTTGCTCACCCTCTTCATATGTTCAATAAAATGAAAAATAAGGCAGCTCTCCAGCTGAAATCAAAGGGCACAGGGGGTCATATTGGCTTTAAGCAGCTTTCTTCAGAAGAAGGTAGCACTGGTTCAAATGAGAGGTTGCTTGTTTTATCCTTTCCGTTTTGAACAGATTGTTGTTGACTTTGAGAGCCGCAGAATGATTTTTAAATCCACTCACACATTCAGGGCTTTTGTTGATCTGTGGAGGTCGCATTGCATTGAAACATGTTTCCCACAAGCCTCACAGGGAGCTTTCCCACGCAGAAGCTGAGCATGGCTTCTGCCACCAACAGAATCTGTGGCTCCTTTGGTTTTTTAGCTCTGAAGACTGAGTCTGGAGCAGGAAAAAGGAGGCCACGTTGGAGCAATGGGAATTCACTCTTCCATTAATTCATCCTGACGATGCCTTCTCCTCACTGGCCTGTTGTTGAGTATTCTCATGCACTTCATTTAATGGCTTACTGGTCAACAGTAGCAAACTACTCAGCCTCAGACTCACAGTCTCATCCTCAAACCCCACTGCTCTTTTAGACTTCATCAATCTTTGAAACCAGTGCAGCACTCAGTAAGAATATCCAAAAGGAAAAGGAAAAGAACTTGCATTTCCATAGAGCCATTCACATCTTTTGGATATCCTGAAGTATTTACCCCCAATTATGGCATTTGCTGAGTATACCTACTGTGGTAATGTGGGAGATCTGGCAGTCAATTTGTCCATTCCAAGCTGCACAAACAGAGATGCAATTCATGATCAAGTTATGATTTTCTCTGTGAAGTTAACTGTGGGATAGAAATTGGCCAGAACACCAAGTCTCCTGCTCTTCGCCAAGATAGACATAGAAATATACACTCAGTGGCCACTTTATTAGGTACCCCTGCTCGTAAATGCAAGTGTCTAATCAGCCAATCATGTCCTAATGCAACTGAACTCAATGCATGAGAGCATGCACACATGGTCAAGAGGTTCTGATGTTATTCAGCCCAAACATCAGAATGGGGAAGAAATATGATCTGAGTGGCTTTGACCATGGAATGATTGTTGGTGACAGATGAGCTGGTTTGAGTATCTCAGAATCTGCTGATCTCCTAGGATTTTCACGCACAATATTCTCTAGAGTTTGCAAGAGAATGGTGTGAAAAACAATAAAGAAATCCAGTGAGTGGCAGTTCTGTGGGTGAAAACAGTTTGTTAATGAGAGAAGTCAGAGAACAATGACCAGAATGGTTCAAGCTGAATGGGAAGATGACAGTAACTCAAATAACTACACGTTACAACAGTTATGTGCAGAACGCACAACACGTTAAAGCTCGAAGTGGATGGGCTACAGCAGCAGAAGACCACAAACATACTCTCAGTGGCCAATTTATTAGGTACAGGAGGTATTTACTCAGAAGTTCTAGCCAAAGCTTGTGCACCAGTTTCTGAACTCTCAGATTCACACCAAGAGGGCTTGGAGGTTATGACCACTATGTGATGGAAGCTGTGAGTCTGGAAATTGGCTGAAATTGTCCCCACGGGGTTCCCACTAACTGAAAATACAAACACAGAATCCCTGAATGATCAGCCTAGACTTATCGTTCCAGGTTGACATCCCAAGCAAACCCACTGCCTGGTTCCTATCTTGCATCAGGCCCCATTTACTCATAACCCATTACACTATGTCCTGATGGCAAAGCATCATGAGTTTCAAATTTGTGAACTTTTAGCAAATCCTTCCACAGTCCTGCCCATCCCAGACTTAGTCACATCTACCAGACACGTCACCATACAAAGCTGAATTGTTCCTCCCCACACAGGCCACTTCAGTCATACCTGATCTTAATTCCTCCACGATTAGTGGATGCATTCCTCCTGCCTAGGCATTCCCTCCCGAACACTTCTGTCTCTCCACCTCCCTCTCTCTCTCTCTAATGGAGGTTGGATTAGGTCAGCTGCCCTCTTACCCCTATATGTGGCTCAGTGTCAAAGCACTTTCAATATCTACCATGTTGAAACTGGTGTAAAAAGACATCTTGTTGCTGGTTGGTTGCTGTTTATGACTCCCTATATTTGGCTTGAAGCAGATCTTTCACCCTATACACCAATTTGGAGGAGCCTTTTGCATCAGTGGGATTTAACCAGTATGTGTCAGAAGCTTTGTACCAGTACGTGTCAGAAGCTCTGGGAAGTGGAGGGAGGAATTTTTAGTGTGAATCAGGAAGTCTGGGAAGTCTAAAGTTCTGAAAAATATGCTCAGTAGCCACTTCATAGGGTAGCTCCTTACCTAATAAACTGGTCACTGAGTGTATGTTTGTGGTCTTCTGCTGTTGTAGCCCCTTCTTTTCAAATTTTGATGTGTTCTACATTCAGAGATAATCTTCTGCACACCACAGTTGTAAAGCATTGTTATGTAAGATACTGTCACCTTCCTGTCAGCTTGAACCAGTCTGGCCATTCTCCTCTGACCTCCTTCATTAACAAGGCATTTTTGCCCACAGAACTGCTGCTCACTGGATGTTTTTTTTTGTTTCTCATAACATTCTTTGTAAACTCTAAAGACTGTTGAGCTTGAAAATCCCAGGAGACCAGCAGTTTCTGAGATACTCAAACCACCCCATACGGCACCGACAATCATTCCACGGTTAAAGTCACTCAGACCACATTTCTTCCCCATTCTGATGTTTGGTCTGAACATCAACTGAACCTCTTGATCAGGTCTACATACTTTTATGCACTGAGTTGCTGCCATGTGATTGGCTGATTAGATATCTGCATTAATAAGCAGGTGTTTGGGTGTACCTAATAAAGTGGCCACTGTGTGCAAGTTCACTAAATTGTGAGTGCATCGAAGCTACAAGCAACGAGTCCCAGAAGCTGGCATCAATAATATCTGTGCTATGTTCCTCCAATTAGAAATAACATTCTGATTCCAATAAAAACACAAGGAGAAATAATCTTGTTATGGTTGCTTTAACAGCCCGTGTGGGGCAGTAGAACATAGAGTCACTAATGCATTTGAAATATTGGTTAATTTGCTAGAAATGTGTGCCAGCTAACAAAAGCATTGTGTTTGTTGAGCAAGAACGATGAATGTCCACATAATACGTCGTCTCTCCTTTATGAAAGGAGGACACCAGGAAATGGACTGCTTCTGTGGTAACAAAAAAAAAGATAAGGAGAGTTCCTATCCGTTATTTTGAAACCCTCTGTGAACTTCCACAGTAAAGGCTGTCTGGGCTCTGTTTCTGTCTCCATATGCTGGGGGAAGAACAGAGCCTTCACCTCAAACACCAGGCACCCAGAACATTAGCCAGTCATGAATCCCACCTCATCGATCTAATCACTGTCACTTTGCTGCAAAGGCCCGGCCACGATGTCAGTGCTGCGAAGTAAATGAGGTGAAGCTGCTATCTCTGCCATGATGTCAATGGCTGCCTTCAGCCATTACTTCTTCTGACACAGCTTGAACTTGAGTGTTAGCAGACCACTCAGTTGTGGTGAGTGCCAAAGGAGAGTCTGATCCTGTCTCAAAGAGCGCTGATTGATGTACCCATTAGGTTGGGATGTGGCACAGGATTCAGGAACTGGAGGCTTTTGTTTTCCAAGACTAGCCCATGGTCAACATCTGACCTTCGAAAACTAAAACAAGCTGGGGATTAAAAAGACTGGCCTATTGGTCTCACCCTTATGTTTTCTTGGCCATCACTGTTTGAGTCAGGACTACATGTGAATCCGGAGTAGGAGAAAGCCAGTCAGCCTTTCAGTTCTGTTCTGCCACTCAATAATATGGTTGATCCAATTGTAACTTCAATTTCACCTCTCCACCTGCTCCTGGTAACCTATCACCTTGTCGCTTATCAAAAATCTATCTACCTCTGCATTTTAAATATTCAACAATTCTGCTCTCATTTCTCCATGAGAAAGAGTTCAGAAGAAGCAAGAAATAATTTCACTTCAATGCTGTCTTAAATTGGCAACCTTTATTTTTTAAGCAGTCCTACCTTATCTTGCGAGAGGTAATATCTTCTCCTCAAGCCCCTGTCAACACCCCTCAGGAACTCGACAGGCAGGAAGTAAAAGTGAGTCATTTCCAAAGATTATGGAACTGAGGCCCAGAGATTGTGAGGTCGCCAACTAGTAGTAGACCGGGCCTCACATATAGAAATTCAAATGGCTTTCCTCCACAAAGTGTCCTCCATTGTGGATGATAAAAGGAATGAATGAGCTTAGGAATGGATGGAGTATAAAAGAGGAAGGGGCTGGAATGGAGAAGCAGGGGTGATTGAGAAGAGATCCCAGAGAACAGGACTTTAGGTGTGGAGAGGAGACCGCTGAATGAGAAGATCATTGGGCAACTCTTGGGGATTGGGTTGGGAGAATTTTTGGGTGGTCGTGAGATGCTGGTCAAGGAGCTAATGAAGATTAGCTTTATTTGTCACATGCACATCAAAACATACGGTGAAATGCGTCGTTTGCATCAAATCAAATCAGAGAGTTTGCGCTGGGCAGCCCACAAATGTCATCGTGCTTCCGTCACCAACGTAGCATGCCCACAACTCGCTAACTCTAACCCATATGTCTTTGGACTGTGGGAGGAAATCGGAGTATCTAGAGGAAGACCAAGCGTTCACTGGGAGAACCACACAAGCTCCTTTTGGACAGTGGTGGGAATCGAACACCAATCTTACAGCAGATGCTGTAAAACATTGAGCTAACCACTAGGCTACAGAGCTGGAAGGGCAGGAAGAAATTTGTAGGGATTGGTTGGGGACACAGTTGGGTAGGGAGGCTGAGGAAGAAGAGGATGATTGGCAGGTTAACTGAGGACATTGGCAATGAGGGAAACTGGGGGAAGGGTGTGAGGAAAGAAAATTTAAAGAAGAACTAGGCTGGAATAAGAAAATGCTTTGGATTTCTCAGTTTCATTCCATGGAATGCCAGTCCCACTAAATAATGACAAATAAGCCTTAACCCTCCTGCTAAGCCCGCCTACTGTGGTTGCAGGCCACAGGGTTTGCAGAGTTCACTGATATATCAACTTTGCTTGATTGACATAATGCCAACGTTGAGTTCATTGTCAATTAACCAGACCATGTGCTGCACTCGTTTGATCTCACTGTTCACATCTTACAATCTCCATGCACGTGTGTGCATATCCCTGGGACCAAAGGCCGGCTCTGCGTTGTGGGAGTGCCCATTCGCAGTTTCTAAAGCTTCCATTGTGTAACACACTGCACTGCATGTTAGGATTTCTAGGCGTGACAACTGTGCTAAGTTCTCTGCCACACAGCACTGTTGGAACTAAGCCACGTGTGCACACGAAACAACAGGTACATTCATCAGTGTTTGCAGCTGAAGCCCCAGCTGCATATTTATGTAATATAATGGGCATGTAAGAATTTAACAATATCTGGTGGCTGGCGGCCATGAACTGATGACATCTAATACCACACACTAGTCTAAGGCAGATCACTGCTATCTGTTTAAGATCTCTAGCCCACATTTAATACCAGTTACTATATCCGATTCCTCTAATTAATTCTCACCTCTGCCTGTGAACACGAATGGATTCTGTCATTAAATTGTTTGGCCATGGGCCACCTGAGACTATTAGCTACAGCTCTCGTTTCCTCCTCCAATACCCTTGGCAACTTACATAGAAATTCAAATTAAATTGTCCTTTTTCTACCTGTGCTCAGACCTTCAGGGTCTTAAATGTTTATGAATTCCATCTGCTGGTGTCTGTTTTCTAGGTCACAGAAAAGCTCTCTTACCCAGGGTAGATTGCAGTAATGGTCACTTCCTGAAAATCCCATCAAGAAATCGATGGGAGTGGGGCTGACTACATATATCGTAGCTTGTGCGCCACATGTTTCCTGAACTGCCAGCTTGTGCTGGGGGAGTCAACAGGCCAGTCCATCACCATGGTAGTGCCCAGACACACTAGAGCCCATTCGATGCCCTTCCCCTACATTTTCCCTAATTTCCACAAAGGCCTTTTCTGCCTCTGTACTGTGGCTGGCCAGGAAAGGGGTCTTTCAGCACCAACTCGCCTCCAAGCCTCCAGTCAGCAATAATGTGACAACTCCAAACTCTTTACTCCCAGTGCTATCTTGATGCTGCTTTTAAAATATCTGTACACAGTTCGACAAATTTTTGCAGCTGATCAGAGTAGACATTAAGACAGAACACGGGATGTTTAGCATGGCAAAGGGAGTGAACAGCAGCTTCTGGTACACGTATTGTAATCTCAGTCACCCTGCTCACTTACCAGTTGCCTTCAACTTAGTCTCTTCTTGCACTGCTTGTGAGCCTTCTCTTCACCCACACACTCTGTCTTCTTAAAGCCCAGCCCCAACAGTTGGAGGTGCTCAGTTTCAGACAGGTAGTCCATCTCCTGAGAAAGGCCATCCATGAACACTAATGGCTTACAGATCTCCCATTGACGTACACCCAGGCAGCTGATATTAATACAAACACGAGGAAATCTGCAGATGCTGGAAATCCAAAGCAACGCACAGTCCATGGCCTCATCTACAGAGCCAGGAAAAGCGGGATCTCCCGGTGGCCACCCATTTCAATTCCACTTCCCGTTCCCATTCCAACATGTCAGTCCATGGTCTTTTCTACCGCAGCCATCAGGCCACACTCAGGCTGGAGGAGCAACACCTTTTATTCCATCTGGGTAGCCTCCAATCTGATGGCATGAACATTGATTCCTCAAACTTCCGATAATTTCCCCCTCTTCACCATTCCCCATTCCTATTTCTCTCTCTCACCTCATCTCTTTACCTGCCCATCACCTCCCCCGGTGCTCCTCCTCCTTCCCTTTCCTCCATAGTCTTTTATCCTCTCCTATCAGATTCCTCCTTCTCCAGACCTTTCCCTCTTTCACCAATCAATTTCCCAGCTCTTTATTTCACCACTCCCCCCTCCCAGTTTCACCTATCACCTGCCACCTTATACTTGTTCCTTTCCCCCCCCCCACCTTCTTACTCTGACTTTTCATCTTTTTTTTCCAGTCCTGGTGAAGGGTCTCGGCCCGAAACATCAACTGTTTACTCTTTTCCATAGATGCTGCCTGCCCTGCTGAGTTCCACCAGCATTTTGTGGATATTAACAGGCTATTTGACTACAGGAGGCACTGCAGACAAATCCAACTATATAGTTTTTCCTCACTTAACTGACACGTACAAGATTAACAGACCACACGCAAACACGCACACACACAAACACACAGGCACACGCGCGCGTGCGCGACAGATTTCATTGTATAATGACTGAATTCAGGAATCTTGTTTGATCCTAAGTGCTGTCAGATTTTTTATTATGATAAAGTCAATATATCAAATCAGGTTCTTCTTACAATTGTTGGCCATTTCTACTGAACTCCAAAAGTACTGGGACTGATTGTGAAATCCTCACACTGTCCCTGCTGACGTGCAATAACAGTGTCGACTATAGACAGCAGAAGACTACCAGTATCTTTGCTGAGCAGGTTTTGCAGTTGGTTGCAGGAAGGGCTGGCTTTGGGACTGTACCTCCACATGAGTGTGATGCCTTCAGGAAAAGATGAAGTAATGAGGAAGGATGGAGCGAAAAGGCGTGGAGGTGTTGAATTGAGACCTGGGCCTGGTCTCAATTCAACACCTCCTGAGTGATTACAACCTGAGTGTGTGTGTGATTAGGGCTAACTAGTCCACAATGCCAGCACATTGAGTGGTCAGCCAGGATGGGCCTCCAGGGTGCCTACTTGGCCCCTTGGTCCCCGTGGAATGTATCCCAGGAAGGTTCAGAGTGAAATAGAGAGAAACTGAGAGGTAAAATGTCCAGCTCTGACCGTTGGAACATTGGCTCAACAGCAAAGCTCTCCAGCATTTCTTTTTGTTTGAGTGTTTTCAAGAAGAGTGGGCTCATTGAAGACCATCTGGAAGGTGCCAGCTTTCTGTCCTGGTTAATCCATTGGCAGCTGGATTGAAAATGAATGCATTATTTTAAAATACTTTGTTGTTAATACAAACAAAAACTATCAATCCAAGTCTGCTTTGTTTGCTGGCAGCTGGATGTGAGACTGCCAGTCTGTACACAGCTGGTTTAAATATTGTCCTTTTTCCTTTCTCTCTCCCTCTCTTTCCCTCTATCAGCCAGACTTGCATCTGCATCCCTTGTGATAACTGTTTCCGGGTAAGCAATGGTTCCGTTCTGGCAGCACCCAGAACACAGATGGAAAATCATCACTGAACCAGATGATATTTTGATGTAATTTCTGGGAAAGTAAAGGGTGTCGAGATTATTTTATTAAGTGACTAATGCAAGAATTTCGCAAGCATTAATTACATGACCTTATCAGACTAGAATGTGCCTTTGAGCCAGTGTTTTAGATGGATGCCTCATCGGGTCTTTGAAGGCTGTGTCTACCAGTTGTTATGACTTCACATGCTTTGGAGGAGGCGGGTCAACAAGCAGGGCTTCCAAAAGCACATGTCTCGGCCTTAAATGACATTGTATCACTGCAGGTCTCATCAGGATAGACTTGCTGATTCTCAGGCAGGTCCGTAAGTGGATCATTCCAGGGCTAACTCTACAGCAGGGTGGAGGGAGAAAAAATAATGGGATAAATGCTTTGTGTCAGATGGACTGATTGTCTAAAGCTCCTGAGAGAAGATGGAAGTGCCTTATAAGGGAGAAAAGCCAAGATAAATAACAAAAGGGAAAGGAACAAGCATAGACTGCGAACAGTATGTTGTCTATCAACTAGCCTGCTTCACAGGAAAAACAATGTGTAGTAGAAACGCCCCACCCTGTAAGGCATATTGTATCTCTTGCTGTCTCCAGGAACACCATGCTCAACAATTCCATGGGAGGACCTTCATAAACAGGACTGGACTGGTTTAAGATTCAATGGTTCAACTTCTTCAGGCCATTTGTGGATGGGTGATAAATTCACTGATGACTGGTGACATCATCGTCCCATAGGCATGGAGAAGGTGTAGTTGGCTGCTGAATCTCTCGCTAACTTTTCTGAGAAAATAAGAGGGATAAAAATGTTCTTAGTAAATAGTAGGTTTTAAATTAAGCCTGCAGCAGTTCCTTTGCTGGCATGGGAGGTTGAGACGTTATCAAGCACAGGTTCTCAAGATCCTGAAAGAGTTCAATAAGGTAGACATAAAGGTGTTGCCATTTATAAATATGTAACATGCTGTAAGGTTTCACTGCTAATGTAATGGTTTCTCTGTAGCAGCAATGTTTGGGTTATGACTAGAGATAATGGGGTTTTGGAATGCGGGGGCTATCCAATGAGGGAAATGTTGTTCTTTCTTGTGAGTCTGGAAGAGAGATTTTTGCGGTCTTTTGCCGGGGAGAGATGAGAAGAGAAGATGCGAATGGAGAGAGTTGGTAGACCGCCAGACAGAGTGCACTTGGAGCGAGGGTCTGAAGGTCAGCGATGATCTGAGGAGGTCGATGGTGGACGACCGGCTTATCAGTGAGCTCCAACATTACACATTAGACTGTTTCATGAGAATAGGCCCTTTTCTTTTTTTTCTGTTTTCTTTACTAACCATATAGCCAGATTGAGAATTATAAAGCTCGATCGTTTAATCACATATTGTGTACTGTTTGTTATTTCGGGGTACTGATTTTAACAGGGGACACATCACATAGCATCCACCCAAACGAGATTTCTTAAGTTTGGACGAGCTGGGGGTTATCACCCCCTATATTAAGCCGCTAGGTGAAGCGAGAGTTACAAATACATTACCAATAAATCCAGTAGGGATTTCAGAAGAGTTACCTTCACCGAAAGACAGGTGAGAAAAAAGGTTCAAAAGTCCTGCCGAAGGGTCTTGGCCTGAAACGTTGACTGTACTTTTTTCCATAGATGCTGCCTAGCATTTTGTGTGTGTTGCTCAGATTTCCAGCATCTGCAGACTTTCTCTTATTTGAAAGTTCAAAGTTTCATTTATTATCAAAGTATACAACCCTGAAATTCCCAAATCCCTCCTTCCGCACAAAAAGAAATGAACAAAATGGATCGGGCACATCGACCTCCAAATCCTCCTCCCTGTACAAAAAGAAAATGAGAAGATCAGGCCGAAAAACACAGAATATAAAATCTATAAGACTGAACAAAAGAGTCTATAGTCCAAAGTCCAAACCCTAAACACAGAAAAAAACCTGTACAACATTTTCTGGGCACAGTGGCAGGCTCTCTGCTCTTCGGTACACAGCAGCCGATCAAAAGACAAGTAGCTGGCATTCACGCTCTGCATTCCCTTCGATGCTTCAATCTCCCTCATCGCTTTAATTGGTGAACAGCGCGAACTTTAATCGGTGAAATAGAGCCAAATAGCTGCGAGGTTCATGCACTCAGCCTCTGCCTAACGGAATCCTCTCAGAGACTGCCGAGCACTGTAATACCCAAATGATCTCCAAACTTCAACACTCGCAAAAATTGGCAGCAAAAAGAGCTGATAGAGGCAAACAACAAGAGTTCAATGAATCCATGAAAGAGAAAGGAATAAAAAAGGTGCAATGAAACGAAATCAGGGACATGCATAGATATCTAAAAAGTTAATGTACACTGTCTGTTCCTCATCAGTGTTAACTGAGGAGTTAATCATGATTGCTCAAGAGACAGACAAATAGTGCTCAAATAGTGCTCAAGAGATTGCTCAAATAGTGATGTTTTGGAGGACATTCATATTACCATAGAGGAGATATTTGCAACCTTACACTGCATTGAGATGAATAAATCCCCAGGGCCTGACCAGTGCATCCTTTATGGGTGATTAGAGGAGGAATTTGCAGAGATAATTGCTTTTTATTAGCCACTGGCCAATTTCCTGAAGACTGGAAGGTGGCTAATGTCGTTCCATTGTTTAACAAGGGTAGCAAGGATAAGCCAGGGAACTCCAGGTCAGTCAGCCTGAGATTTGTGATGAGGAAGTTACTAGAGGAAATTTTGAAGGACAGGATCTACCAGGGTATGGATAGTCAGAGTCTGATTATGACATGTCAGCTTTGCTTTGTGTGTGGAAAGTCAGGTTTGACAGACCTTTAATGGTGCTTTGAAGAGGGAAACAAAAAGTTTGATGATGGTCGGGATCTTGTGTAGTTTGGACTTTAGCAAGGTCATGTACAAGGTCCTGCAAGGCATGTTCATCTGAAAGGTATGTAACCCTTAGGCTCTGCTGACTGCGTAAGTCTAGGGAAGACAATCTCTGGCCCTGCCAAGCGGGTGAGATAGAGCTGCGAGTCCACCCCGATACCCCCGCTTGTGGGGTGCCCTGTGATTCGTTCCTCTGTTACAAATCAGTACCTTGAAATAACAGACAGTGCACTGCATGCAATTAAATGATTTATCTTCATCATTCTTCATCTGACTACAGGGTTAGTGAATAAAAATCAAGAAAAGAAAAGAGCCCATTTTAATGAAACAGTCTAATGAGCTCACGGTTTCCCCTCCGGTCTCCCTGGCCTTTGTCGGGTCACGGACCCGCTCCGGCATTTTCTCTCTTCGTCTCCCGCCGAACAAAAGACGCAGCACGCAGGCACACAGCACGAAAACACCCTCCCATCATTGGACGGCTCACATTCCAAAGCACACGTTCTCTCTAACCATAACCCAAACACTGCTTCTACAGAAAGACCATTACATTGGCACTGAAACCTTTCCCAGGGTGCTACAGGTAAAATGCTAAGAAATTGAGGGCGAGCTAGTTAGTTGGATTGGCGGTAGGAAACAAAGGGTGGTGATTGAAGATGGTTTGTCAGTATGGAGGCCAGTGAATTATGGTGGGCTACAGGGGTCAGTGTAGGAACCCTTGTTATTTATTCATTATTTATATAAATTACTTGGATGCAAATGCACAAGGCTTGATCAGTACGCTTGCTAGTGACATAAAATTAGGAAGCATTATTGATAGTGAAGAAGGTTATCGTGGGGAATCTTGATCAGTGAGGGAAGAGTGGGGTGAGGAGTTGCAAATGGATTTCAATTTTAAAATGTCCATAAGACCATAAGACCATAAGACCATAAGACCATAAGACAAAGGAACAGAAGTCCATAAGACCATAAGACCATAAGACAAAGGAGCAGAAGTCGGCCATTCGGCCTATCGAGTCTGCTCCACCATTTTTTCATGAGCTGATCCATTCTCCCATTTTGTCCCACTGCCCCGCCTTCTCACCATAACCTTTGATGCCCTGGCTACTCAGATACCTATCAATCTCTGCCTTAAATACACCCAATGACTTGACCTCCACTGCCGCCCGTGGCAACAAATTCCATAGATTCCATCCAGTGTAGGACTTATCCCATGAATGGTAGGGCACAAGAGAGTGTAACAGAACAGCACAAACTACGAACAGAGTGCATAGATAGACAAGGTGATGAAAAAGCTGTTTGGTACGCTGACTATCATCAGTTGGGTCACTGAGTATAGGAGGTGGGACATTATCGCAGTTGTTTAAGTCGTTAGTGAGGCACAGTTGGAGAACTGCGAATGGTTTTATTCACTCTATGGTTAAGCTGGAAAGACGGCTGAAAAAACTGTTATGAGAGTATTACCAGAAGGCCTTAGTTACAGGGAGAGGTTGGCCAGCTAGGTCTTTATTCCTTGAAATATAGGAGAATGAGGGTGACCTTACAGAAGTAATTGAAATTATTAGAGTCAAAGTTAGGATGAATGGTAAGTTTTTTTTCCTATGATAACTTTCTATAATAACTTTTTTCATTATCAATAAATCCTCTTAATTTTGTGTCATTAGCAAATTTACTGATTAAGCCTTGTGCAGTTGCATCCAAATAATTTATATAGTAGGGGTCCCTAAATTGACCCCTACAGCTCACCATAAGTCATCAGCCTCCATACCAAGAAACAATCTTCAACCACCACCAATCCAGCTAACTAGCTCTCCCTTGATTTCATAGCATTTTACCTTTCAGATGAACGTACCATGCAGGATCTTGTAGATGACCTTGCTAAAGTCCAAGTAGACAACATCCCTACCATCATCAAACTCTTCAAAGCATCATTAAAGGTAGAAGAGTCCAAAACCGGGAGGCAAAAATTTAGGATGAGAGGGGTAAGATTTTAAAGGAATCTGAGGGTGAACTTTTTTGCACAGGGAGTACATAGGTTATAAAGATATATTTCTCACATGTACTGTACACTGAAGCACACAGTGAAACGCATCATTTGCGTCAAATCAGATCAAAGGGGATTATGCTGAGCAACCCGCAAGTGGCACCAACCCACTAACCCTAACCTATGCACATTAACGTTGAAGGAAACCGGAGCACCTGGAGGAAAATCCAGGCAGTCACAGGGAGAGTGTACAAACTCCTTACAGGCAGCGACAGGATTTGAACCCCGATCCTACAGCTGGCGCTGCAAAGTGAATGCGCTAACTACCATGCTACCGTGCCACCCCTCCCCTCGAGTTATCTTGTTATGGTGGGGGGGGTGAGTGTATGGAACGAGCAGCCATAGAAAGTGGTTGAAGCAGGTACAATAGTATCATTTAAGAAGATCCGGCAAAGGTACTTGGAGGGGCGATGCTTAGGGGGATGCGGGCCAAACGCAAGAAAGTGGGTGAGCACCATGCTTGGCATGGACTCGATGGGCTGAAGGGCCTCTATCCCTGCTGTATTGCTCTATGATCCCTTGACTTTATGTAAGTGGGCTTAATCACAACACTAAGGGCCTGAATGGTATCCACTCCCTAGCTCTCTGCTGATGAAGAAATGTCCATTACTAGATCAAATGTTATGATTTCTTTTACGGTTCCCGGCAGCATATCATCACCTGGGATATATGATTGCTGCCAAGCAACAGTTGATGGCTGTTGTCACATGCATTAAATGCTCAAACTGCTGTTTGTAAGGGAAGCTGTAAAATGTGTGGCAGCAGTGACATATTGGAAGTGAAATGTGAGAGATTGGCTTCCTTTCACAATAGAAAGGAACCATTTAGATGAAATTCCTTTGGGTGCTTTTGTTATTAACCCCAGGGATAATATGTTTTTTTTTAAATAGAGAGCCTAGGGATTTCATTGTATCAGGCTAACTCTTGCACTAACAGTGATCCACGGGGGAAATTCGGCCACTGGGAGGGAGAAAACTGGCAAATTTAACGAAGCTGTGATCAGCCTAAATAATAGGAAATGCTTCAGGGTGTCAAGTGACAAAAGAGATTGCTGACGTTAACTAGAGTTGTGCAGTATCACACAGCAGTGTGAGTTGTTCACTCAGTTTACATGAGGGAGCCACAGCAGGAGGCCGCCAGTGAAACCAATGGCCAAAGCAAGAATGAAAAATCATGGAAGACAATCACACAAAGTGACCAGACAGAGCTGCTTATTTCTCTTTTTGTCAGGAATTCTGAGGTATACCTGATCTGTGGCTTCTACTTTGCAAGCTGTACTTGATCATAGATCGGGAGTTTATGAGTTGTATAAAACGCTGGGATTCCAGAATCCATTCCCAGTGCCCAAAACTGTCGGTCAGGAAGAGTCAGCAATTGATTAGCAGGGCATCATTGGGAATCATCAGAAAAATGAATTCAAATCAGAAGGCCCAAGGTGTAACAGAGGCTGTGCCTTGGGCCTCATTGAGGCAGATGAAACAAAGGCAGGGAAACAGTGTTAAGGTAGTCACCAACCATGACCTAATTGAATGGTGGAGCATCTTGTTCCACTTCCAGTGTTAGACCCTTGAGGTACAAGTGCCCTCCTGCATGTTTCAGCCAAATGGCAGACTATCTGACCAAATTACAGTCACTAAGTATCTATGCTGATGGTGCATGGCAACCATTGTACAGAATTTGCCATAATTTCACCTGTTCAATCCTGCAAAAGGAGTCACAAGCCTCGCGATATTGGCGTGCCAACTCTCCTCTCTGGTCAGCAAAGTGCCCAAGTGAAACCTGTTAGTTGATCCCAGATGGAGTGAGGGTAATTGTCCTCAATGCCTTAGATTTGGAGTCAGGAAAGCCAACAGGAATTAGTGTTGAGTTCGTGTTTGTGTGTGTGTGTGTCAATATGAACAAGACATATCACAGAGTCATGAAATAACGCAGCAGAGGCTGACACTTTGGTCCAATTCATCTCAACTTATCCATGACAACCAAGGTACCTCCAATTTACATTCATCCCATTCTGCCCATGTTTGGCCCAAATACATAACCAACATTAAACAGCATACCCATAGTTAAAGTTTTCTTTTCATCATGGCAGCTTAGCAAAGAGGAACTGAAGTATAATTGGATTTACAGAGTACTTAATGGAAATCTGTATATGGGTAGCAAATGATTAAGGGAATCTGTTTGTTTATGGACACATTCGCATTTGAATAACCTGCCTATTATCTCAGGCAGTACTCACATATAATAATGTGGATGAAACGGCTATGGATTTAAGAGGACAAATAGGATGGTGAAGGCATAGCTTAAAACTATAAACTTATTGTCGAGTAGAATTAAAAGGCAAGAACTATTTTTCAAATTGGGTTCAACAAAACCCTTTCACCAGACCCAAACTTCCATTCAGTGTGTGATAAACTCAAGATAAAACTTTGCTTTCAAATGGGTTTACAAATCCCCAAAGGATTTGAACAGAAGCAGCAGGAATAAAAAGACTGGAGTACTTCCTTAAATATTTTTCTTTGCTTTCAAGTTCGGCTCTAGAAGCTAACGTTTTTAGTAAAGAGAAAGCCTTTGTCTCAGTGATAGTCCCGATAAGCCCTGATATGCTACTGCCAGTCAGGCCAGATTGTGCTATCTCCCCACACATTCACTGATGTAGGAGATTGGGACTGAGTGATTGGAAAAATTATCAGCAACTTCTGAACAGCTGAGATCAGCACTTACAAAAGAAAGCATTTTTATCTGGTGGTGGTGGGTGCTCATGATGACACTATTATAGTCCATATTACCGTTCCTTTATCTCCCCCGCCCCCACTTTGAAACCTACTTCTGTTGACTTCATTTAAAGCGGCATCTCCCAAATGGCCACTCTTCTTGTATAAGCAACAAGAGTGAGTAAAATTTTAAAAATTCTCATCCTCTTTTCTCCATTCTTCTACGGCCTCACATTGCCCACCCCTTATTCAGCTCGACAGCCTTCCAGGATCTCTGCACTCCGCTGGTCCTAATCCAAAGTGCCTCCTTGAATTTAATGGCACAAATCCTGGAACTCACTTCCTAAATCCTTTAGCTTCTCTATGCCTCTCTCCTCTTTTAAGACATCTTTTGAAAAATAACGAGTGCAGAAATTGCAAAGGCCCTGGAATATATATTTGAAACTTCTTTAGCCATTGGTGAGGCACTGGAGGACTAGGGAATAGATAATATTGTTCCGTCATTTAAGAAAGGCTCTAAAAATAAACTGGGAACTCATAGGCCAGTGAGCCTGACATCAGTCACGGATAAATTATTGGAAGGTATTATAAAGCACATGATAGTGATGATGTAGTACAAGACAGGGTGAATGCATGCAGGCTTTTTCACCCCGAGTTGGTTGAAACTAGAATAAAGTTAAAAGGTTTAGGATGAAATGTGAAATATTTAAGAGAAATCTGAGGGGGAACGACTTCGCTCAGTGGGTGGTACAAGTGTAAAATGAGCTGCCAGCAGAAATGCTGCATGCAGGTACAATGAATTGAATTGACTTTATTTCTTTCATCCTTCACATACATGAGGGGTAAAAACCTTTATGTTGCGTCTCCGTCTGAATGCGCAATGTGCAATTATAGTAATTTGTGGAGGGCCATGAACGACATGAAGGAAATCTGGAAGTCGAACCTGACCAGAGGGCTTAGAAAGAAGATTTTCATAGCAGTCATAGAAGTCCATTCTCTCATATGGATGCGAGACGTGGACACTCACCAAGACGATGCGAAAGTCTCTAGATGGTTGCTATGCACGAATGATCCGCATGGCTCTTGACGTGAGTTGGCAACAGCACATGACGGACGTAGAGCTCTATAACGACCTACCGGTGCTCTCCACTAAAATCGAGGCGAGAAGACTGCAACTAGTGGGGCACTGTCTACGCCACCCTGAGCTACCTGCCAGCCTAGTCATCATATGGGAGCCCAAGCACAGGAGGATGAACCCTGGGTGCCCTCCCAAGACTATGGTCAACACGCTCCTAGAAGACAGCGGCGCAGCTAATGTAGATGAACTGAACACACTGATGAGGGAGAGGGAGAAGTGGAGAGTCCGTCATCGTGCCCGACGCCTGCCCCCTAGGCCTGAGTCGACGTAGTAGTAGTACTATAAAATACAGTAAGATATACAACAGAACAGTCAATATAGCTTAGAAATACAATTGTATAAGCATGATTTAAACAGTCTGATGGCCTGGTGGAAGAAGCTGTCCCAGAGCCTGTTGGTCCTGGCTTTAATGCTGTGGTACTGTTTCCTGGATGGTAGCAGCTGGAACAGTTTGTGGTTGGGTAACATTTAAGAGAAGTTTGAATAGGTACATGGGTGAGAGAGGTATAGAGGGCTGTAGTCTAGCGCAGGTGGATGGGACTTGGCAGAAAACAAGGCTGGCATAGATGGACCAAATGCCTGTTTCTGTGCTGTGGTGCTCTATGGCCTTATTATTCTAACTGTCTGCCCAAGTCTTTTGTCAATTGATTTTATATGAATCTGTATCAATGATTACTGTTTGGCAATGGCACCTGTGAAAACCTTTGAGACTTGTTTCTAAATTATAGATGAAGTATAAATGCAAAATGTTGTCAGTGCTGTTGTTGTTACATTTTCCTGTTGGGCAAGATAACCTCAGTGGTTCCTGTGTTAAACAAACCCTAAAATCAGGGTCAATAATATAACTAACCAAAAAACCTGATCCTCAACCATGCAACAAATGTACAACATAACAACCTGCATTTAAACAGCAGATTGAATGTGAGGAAACATCCCACCACCTTTCACAGGAGTTTTACTGGTCAAAATTGGCTCCAGGGCTATTAACACCAAAAGACCATTGCCAAGAAATGCCTATATCCCCCCTTGGTAGCATTATGCCTTTTAACAATTTGCTTGTGCATCTCTGACTAAGATCAATATCTTCGATGGCAGCATCATTGAAATGGCATTTTTACGTTTCCCTGCTGCATATGCAATGTGACATTGTCAATTGATCTACTGAAGGGATTTTTCACTTTCAGTACTAAGTCCGGCTAGTCTGACCTCTGCACAAAAAGTTCTTAAAAGGATTCTCTAAGATGCAAACAGCATTCTTCCAGCTACAGGTCAGTGTTGCTATTGAATAAATGGAATGAGGACTGGAGAATACTCCAGGAAGTCAGAAGGAATGGGGTAAGAAAAGGAATGTAAAAAGAACAATGTTACAATGGTCAGAGGAGATTTGAATATGCAAGTAGACTGGGAAAATCATGTTGCTACTGGATCCCAAGAGAAGGAATTAGTAGAATGAAAGCAACTTCTTAGAGCAGCTTGCAATCAAGCCCACTAGAGAAAAGGCAATTCTGGATTTAGTGTTGTTCAATGAACCAGATTTGATTGGAGAGCTTAAGGTAAAGGAATCCTTAGGAAGCAGTGATTACAATATGATAGAATTCCCCCTGCAGTTTGAGAGGATGTAATGCAAATTATTTTAAAATTTGTTGAGTGTCTTTTTTTCATTCAGCTCAGAGTACTCACATATGTATTTGCTAACAAAGGAGATGATGCACATGTGTTCAAGGCCACAAGAAAACACTGTATTAGAAGTAGCACAAATGCAATACAGAAAGGAAAAAGGAAGTCTCCAGTAGTAGCAGTACATAAATCAAAACAATACTTATAATCCACTAAACAAGCCAATCTCTGCAATGTCAAAGGGGAGCCACAGATCTGACAGTCTTCCGAGGAGCCTGTGCTCTCTCTCTCTCTCTAACTCTGACTCAATGTACTTGTCCAAGAAGAGCATGGTAGCTCAATGATTATCATCCAGTGGCACCTACATCGACAGTGATGAATTGTTTTGAGAGGCTGGTGTTGAAGCACATCAGCTCCTGTCTGAGTGAGGACTTGGATCCACTCCAGTTCACCTACCAAAGCAACAGGTCTACAGCAGATGCTATCTCATTGGCTCTTCACACAACCCTGGAACATCTGGACAGCAAAGACGCATACATCAGGGATGCTCTTTATCGATTACAGCTCAGCATTTAGCACCATCATCCCCTCAAAACTAGTCAGTAAATTCCAAGACCTGGGCCTCTATACCGCCTTGTTCAATTAGATCCTGGATCTTCTCACTTGTAGACCCCAAGTGATTGGCAAAAACATCTCCTCCACAATCTCCATCAGCGCAGGAACATCACAGGGATGCGTGCTTAGTCCCCTGTTTTACTCGCTTTACATCTGTGACTGTGTGGCTAAGTACAGCTCCAACACCATATACAATTTTGCTGATCACACCACTGTTGTGGGCTGTATCAAAGGCAGTGATGAATCAGAACACAGGAGGGAGATTGAAAACTTGGTTGAGTGGTGTAATAACAACAACCTCTCATTCAATGCCAATAAGACAAAGGAAGTGATTGTAGACTTCAGGAGAGGGAAACCAGAGGTCCATGAGCCAATACTCATCAAAGGATCAAAGGTGGGGAGGATCAGTAACTTTAAATTCCTGGGTGTCACTATCTCAGAGGATCTGTCCTGGACCCATCATATTAATATAATTGCAAAGAAAGCACAACAGTGAGCCTCATATTAAGAAAGGGTGCACTGGCATTAGGGAGGATCCAGAGAAGGTTTACAAGAATGATCCACGAATGAACATTTGATGGCCCTGGGCCTGTACTCACTTGGATTCTAGAAGAATAAGAGGGAAGCTCATTGAATCCTACTAATTATTGAAGGGCTGGTAGAATGAACATCGGAGAGGATGTTTTCAATAGTGGGAGAGTCTATGAGCAGAGGGCACAGACTCAGAATTGCAGGATGTCCCATTAGAACAGAGATGAGGCAGAATTTCTTGGCCCAGACGGTGGTGAATCTGTAGCATTCACTTCCACAAAATATTGTGGAGGCCAAGTCATTGGCTATATTTAAAGCAGAGGATGATTAGTAAGAACGTCCTGGTTAGTCAGGATGTCAAAGGTTACAGGCAGAAGGCAGGAGAATGGAGTTCAGAGGGAAAATAAATGAGCCATGATGGAATGGTGGAGCAGACTCAACGGGTCAAATGGCCCAATTCAGATCTTATGGTCTAAAAATTTCCCCAAGAATTTCCGGAGCTGTATTTCCCAAATAAGATCTGCAAAGAGAGGAATAGATGAAATATTGCTTTCCAGATTAAGCTAAGTGGTAGAATCTGGGGGGAATCAACAAGAAGGTAGGGATTCAAGTAGAATTACTGTAAGTGGATGATTGAGCGTAGGTGTGCACTTGGTAGGCCTCTGGACCCGTTTCTGTGCTATATGTCACTGTGAATCTTCTGTAGACTTTCTGTCAGATCGCCAGCAGGTGGTAAAGGTGGGCTCCCTCACCGCTGACCCCCGACCCGCAACGCAGTGCCCCTTGGGGCTGTGTCCTAAGCCACCTTCTTTACTCTCTGTATACCAATGACAGTGTTGCCACCCACAGCCCCAATCTGCTAATTCAATTTGCTGACGATACTACATTGATTGGCCTAATCTCAAATAATAACAAGGCAGCCTACAGAGAAAAGGTCATCACCCTGACACAGTGGTGCCAAGAAAACAACCTCTCCCTCAATGTCACAAGAACAAAGGAGCTGGTTGTGGATTACAGGAGGAATCGAGACAGGATCACCCCTATTGACATCAATGGATCTAGGGTTGAGAAGGTGAACAGCTTTAAGTTCCTTGGCATACACATCACCGAGGATCTCACACAGTCTGTACATACCAGCTGTGTGGTGAAAAAAGCACAACAGCACCTCTTTCACCTCAGACAGTTGAAGAAGTTTGGTTTGGACCCCCAGATTCTGAGAACTTCCCGCAGGGGCACAGTTGAGAGTAACCTGACTGGCTGCATCACTGCCTGGTATGGGAACCATACTTCCCTCAATCACAGGACTCTGCAGAGAGTGGTGCGGACTGCCCAGCGCATCTGTAGATGTGAACTTCCCACTATTCAGGACATTTACAAAGACAGGTGTGTAAAAAGGGCCCGAAGCATCATTGGGGACCTGAGTCACCCCAGCCACAAACTGTTCCAGCTGCTACCATCTGGGAAACGGTACCATAAAATAAAAGCCAGGACTAACAGGCTTCGGGTCAGCTTCCACCAGGCCATCAGACTGATTAATTCATGCTGATACAATTGTGTTTCTGTGTTATATTGACTGTCCCGTTGTAAATTCTATTTATTACAAATTACTATAAATTGTACTTTGCACATTTAGACAGAGACGTAACATAAAGACTTTTTACTCCTCATTACTGTGAAGGATATATGTAATATAGTCAATTCAATTCAATCACCTGATGGCAAACTGCACAGAATGGGCATCATAAGACATAGGAGCAGAATTAGGCCATTCAGCCCATCGAGTCAGCTTCACCATTCTATCATGGCTGATCCCGGATCCCACTCAACCCCATACACCTGCCCTCTCGCCATATCCTTTGATGTCCTGACTGATCAGGAAACGATCAAGTTCTGCCTTAAATATACCCATGGACTTGGCCTCCACTACAGTCTGTGGCAAAGCATTCCACAGATTCACTACGCTCTGGCTAAAAAAAGTTCCTCCTTACCTTTGTTCTAAAAGGCCATCCCTCAATTTTGAGGCTGTGTTCTGGATACTCGCACCATAAGAAACATCCTCTCCACATCCACCCTATCTAGTCCCTTCAACATTCAGTAGGTTTCAATGAGATCCCCACACATTCTACTAAACTCCAGTGAGTACAGGCCCAGAGCAGCCAAACGCTCCTCATATGTTAACCCCTTCATTCCCGGTATCATCCTCATGAACTTCCTCTGGACTCCCTTTAATGACAATGCATTCTTTCTAAGATATGGGGCCCAAAATGGTTGACAACACTCCGGGTGAGGCCTGTCTAGTCTTATAAAGGCTCAGCATTATCTCCTTGTTTTTATTTCTATTCCCCTTGAAATAACTGCCAACATTGCAATTGCCTTCTTTACCAGAGACTCAATCTATGAATTAACCTTCTGGGAATCTTTCATGGTCCCTTCTGGCAATCCCTGCATCTTGACATTTATCTCAGCAATTGGGCGTCAATCACCTCACTTAATTTCTGATCATTCCCAGGTTCCACTAACTACACACACCCGCTTCCCATCAGAAACTGCAGGATAAAGACCCTGTGATCTCAACAGGGAGCTACCAGTTTGTTGGTTGACTCATGTATGAGTAACCTTGTTCCATGGTTCTTAGGACTATCAGTTCTAAGTCTAGCATTGTTCCTGAATTCTCTACTAAAACCAAGACTCCAGGTAAAGATTCATTTGGACACAAATTCCGTGCTTGCTATGACGATAACACCTCCCGACTAGGGCTCTGTGCCTGTGTTCAGCACTTGGGTTCATTCCACCGCCACATCCTTGCAACAGGACCTTGCACGAGGACTCCTATGACCCCCTGCACCTGTGATGTTTGAACCTTCTCCCTACTTAGGTAATAGTCCACACTCCTGTTCCTTTTATCGCATGCCCCCTTCTTGCCCTTCTGAATTTCTTAAGCATACCCCTGCATCCCACTTGCCTATATCTGACCCATGCCTCCTTTTTCTTGACCAAAGCCTTGCTATCCAAGGTTCCCTACTCTCACCAAGCACGACCTTCACTCAATAAAGAATGTGAAATCTCAGTATCTCACTTTTACCATAACTGAGTCTGAATTTATCCTCCCCTCACATCCAAACACACAAGGATTCCCTGTCTCAGAGTATTAGTTCTGTTATTAGACCAATTTATGCCTCTTTCTCACATATAAACTGTTTGACTCCAATGATGCCTATTTCACATTGAAGTTCCACTTGTCAGGAAACTTGACTGGACTTTTCTGTGTGCAGCCCTCTGGGAGTCTTTCACATCAATCATCATTAACATTCGAAACCAATGCAAGATTGTGAGACCAATGACCAGCATTAATCAGAAAACGTGTGGAGCAAACCCCGGACCAAGTCACCAACGGCAAATTTAAGTGCTGCATTGTTTCTGTTCAACTGATCTCATGCAGCAGATAAGTTCCATGTGTCTGCACCTTTTCACCACAGGGATCTCTGTTCTAATTATGATCCCTTGTCCTACAGTGGCTTGGGGTAATTTTGGATGTGGGAATGGGTGCGTGGGTGTGATTACTGGTCATGGTGGGAGGAGACTGTGCAACCAGATGGAGCAAAAACACATGTCTTTCCTTCCACATGTATTCCTCTTTCTCTCTTGCAGGCTTTTGTACAGTTGCTGTGGATGCCCTGAAGTGTGCACTTTAAGACTCTGACCCATTTCCCATGATCCCTAAGGGCAATGATGCAGCAGATGTGATCCCTGCAAGCAGTTGCCATGGGAATTGTGCCGGTCACATTTCACTGCAACAAGATGTGAGAGAAAAATAAAATAATTTGCTCATTTTTAAAGGTAAATTTCACCAGTTTCACTATTTTTTGCAGGGATTCCCCATCTACGAGTCAGTGATACACACAGCAGCCACTGAGCACTTCATTTTTGAGAGATATCCAATTTTTAAGTGTAGATTTTTACTCAAGTTGAAATCTTGCAGCTGAAACGATTTAAATTCAAGTAAGTAAACAAGTCTGGAATAAAAATCTATAAGTGGCCATGAAACTGAGAGAGTTTCATAAAATCACATCTAGTTTATTAAACTTCTTGCAACAAAGTGAACTACCCTTCTTACCTGGCCTAGCATATACTTGGCTTCAAGCCCCTAGCATTTTGGTCGATTTTCAACTGCCCTCTAAAGGGCCTGGCAAAGCCAATCTGTTCAAGGGCAATCAGGGGTGGGCATTAAATGATCGCCTTGCCAGCAATTCCTACATCCCATGAGGGATTATACAAACAGACATGCATCTTCATTTGCAAGCCAAGTGGGGCTGTTGACCAGAATCTCACACAGGCTCCATTTACATCCATTCAGTGGACTAAACCTTCCCATGAGAATATTGAGGTCCTTGGCAACGTGCTAAATATCAAATACCCAGCGAGAAGTTAAAAGTTTAAGGGTACGATGAAAATTCATGAGATCATCTCATACATTTTCATATTTTGTTGGAGTTCTTGCTGAGTGCTGCTTGGTTTGTGCGTTACCAACAAAATGTTAAATGTTTTGTCATTTCTACAGGGACCCTTGAAATATCCAATTTTGTCTTCTTTTAAAATGCAGCACAAGACAAGGGCACCAGCAACAATTTACATTTATGTGGTGCATGTAATGGCGTAAAAGAGTCCCAAGGTGCTTCATTTCGTGACATATGCTAGTGAAATTAAACCTGATTCTGATTCACAAGCATTATCAAGCAAAGTTTGACACTGCGAAACATGAAGAGATATCAGATCGAGCGACCAGATAATCTTCTTGCAACCATCATTTTAAGAGGCATGTTAAAAGAGAAACAGAGAGACCTAGGGAGTGAATTTGAAAATGTGGGTCTTATAACCATGATGGAGAGGTATTCGGAGATCTCAGAAAGTTTAATAGGTATAACTTTAAATGGTGAAAGGATAGAATTGATTTCCTTGCCTTGATTTGGGAAGAGATTGCATAATATGGATAGGATCCTGACCTTGGATGTTATCTATTTGTGCTCCCATATTTTCCTTTTATCATCTGGGTTTTCCCTGACTACTCCAGCTCAAAGATGTACTTGTAGCTTAATTGGCTTCTGTAAGTCTTTCCTGGTGTGGAAGGGTAGCAGGAGAATCAGGAGGGTTGATGGATATGTGTGAGAAGATGATCCTAGAGGGAATGGAATTGATGTGTTTACTCTGAATGCCAGCAAGGACTCAATGAACCAAATGTCCGTCTGTCAATGTCACAAGAAAAGACAAAATATTTAAAATGAATAAGAATGGTAGCATCCTTATGAAGATGTGATTGTCTAGAAAGGTTTCAAACAGCTGGGAGATTCAAAGGGAAATTTTCCATACTTTATTAGTCTTGTTCTTTTTCATTTTAGGGAGATTATATTGATGTAGAAAGGAAAGGAAGTGAGGGCAAGGAAATGCAAGGAAATTTCCTTGCAAAGAAAGGAAATGGATAGGGCAAGTAAATAAACTTAATAGGAAGCGATAAGCGATAATGTACCTGCCACCAGGAGAGTGAGAGAACGTGATGGACTAGCTGGTCTTGCTCTGTGATCATTTCTTTACATTCAGTTTCCACCTTTGGTATATCTGAAGCAAACTCTGCTCGGATGTTGGAGGAATCTACGCTCACTGTGTATCTTTAATCTCTGAATCTTAACTGACATCCCAAGGTGATCCTGAGCAAGTTACAGTGTTGGAGTTACTATTTTCAGATGTGTTGTGAAAATAAAGTCTTGCCTGCTGTCTTGAGTGGATGCTACTGATTCCATGGCTTTTATTTTAAACAAGAGCAGGGTGTTTGTTCCACTGTCTAGCTCATATCTATCTACTAGCAACAAAAAAAACAGATGGTCTGTACTATACTGTAAAAGTTGCTCTGGATAATCACATTAGAAGATTGACTACAACTCCAAAGCATTCATTGGCAGTAAGCACTTGAACATGTAGTGAGTTTTTTGAAAGATACCTTGGACTTGGAAATTCCTTCTGTCTTCAAGCCAGTTCTTCAGTGGAATTCCTCTTTATATGGGTCTTAGGAAAAACGTAGTTATGAATGCACTTTTGTTTAAGGTGTGTCTTTGTGCCAGCTTGCTTTTATTTCTCAGGATGGTTATATGAATGGTTTGGGCGTGACAGAGGCCAGACATACCTCACGATGAGTGGCTTGTCTGGACTTGCATGCAATGGAAAAGGAGAGGAAATGGATAGCAGAACTGGCAAATAATTCATGTTCAGCAAGTTCTTTGAATTTCCCTGTAAATAGGGATATACAACATAAATAGGTATCTGTTGCATGAACCCTTCCTCATCACTGCTCTTCGCTTTCTTTTCCTTCATTTCTCTCCCTTCCCGTCGCTCCCCTTATTCATTATTTCCCTTGCAACATGTACAACACAACGCCAGCCACGAAAGCCATCCCCTCACCCAGGCAATTAGCCACTGTCTGCGACAGTAACAGACGTGAAAAGGACTCTGCAGAGGCTCAATCCCCATAAGGCAGCCAGGCCAGACATCACCCCAAGCTAAGCACTCAGGGAGTGTGCACAAGCTCACAGACATCTTCCATCTCCACTCCTCCAGGCTACCGTGTCCACGTGCTTCAAATCAGCCACCATCACCCCTGTACTACAGAACTCTACTCCTTCAGAACTAAATGACTACCATCATGGAGGCACTGACACCCATCATCATGAAGTGCTTTGAACAGCTGGTAGTGGCACTTACCAAAATCTCCATTGCTGCACATCCAGACACTCACTGATATGCTTACCAATAGAAACACACTACGACAGATACCATAGCATCTGTCATGCACCTGGCCCTGACACACCTCAAAAACAAGGACACATGTCAGAATGATGTTTCTAGATTTCACTTGGCATTCAGCACTATTGTCCCATAGACTCTGGTGAAGGAACTTCTATTCCACGGTCTAAATACACCATTGTGCAAATGGGTGTTGGACTTCCTAATCAACAGCCCACAGATTTTCCTCCCCATCATCCCCAACAGGGTTGACCCCAGGGTTGTGTGCTGAGCCCCTTGCTGAGCACTCTGCTCACACATGACGACACAGCCAAGCACCCGAGCAATCACATTGTCAAGTTTGCCGCTGACACCACGGTGCTGGGGCTCATCACCAACAACGATGAGATGACCTACAGAGTGGAGGTGGAAGAGCTTGAGGCTTGGTGCCGGGCAAATAACCTTTTCCTCAATGTCAACAAGATAAATATGATTATCACCTTCGGGAGAAGTCACACCACTCACACCCCGCCTTTACATTTGGAGCACAGTAGTGGAAACTGCGATCAGTTTCAATCTCCTGGGAGTGCACATCACACACAGCCTCTCATGGTTCCAGAACATATCCTGCACAGTCAGGAAAGCTTATCAATGCCCCTACTTTCTGAGGAGGCTGAAGAGAGCTGGACTGCGCACATCTATACTCACATCCTTCTACAGATGTGCAGTAGAGAGCTTCTCCCCGGGTGGGAGGAGAAGATGGCGGTGTGATGCAGCGCGTGCAGCTCTCCGGTGAAATGATATCGTATTTGTAAGTAGGGTGCCGTGCACAATTCTGATTTGATGGAGGCAGACGTGAGAAGGCACAGAGGAACAGCTGGAGAAATTTCTGAAATGCCTGGTTCACTGCCACTGCTACTGTGCGATCGTGGATCTCCGGAGGGAAGGACCCAAAATCCCCGGCTTGGCCTGCTGCTGGCGACCAAGGCTGAGGTTGAAGCGTTTGGCAGAGATGGTGCTCGGTACCCGGTGTCGGAGAGCTGATCGGAGCTCAAAGTTTTCGGACTGTGGTCAGGCATGGCAGGGGAGAGTTTTCTTCCTTCTCCCATCTGCGTGAGATGTGGGACTTTCGAGAGACTTTGAACTTTTTTTACTGTGCCATGGCCTGTTCTTCATCAAGTTATGGTATTGTTGCACTGTTGTAACCATATGTTATAATTATGTGGTTTTTGTTAGTTTTTCAGTCTTGATCTGTCCTGTGTTTCTATGATATCACACCGGAGGAATATTGTATCATTTCTTAATGCATGCATTACTAAATGACAATAAAGGAGGACTGCATGTCCTCATAATCTAATCTAATCTAATCCTAATGTGCTGCACCATTGCCTGGTACAGAAATTTTACTACAGCAGAGAGGGAGGCTCAGCAATGGGTAGTCAAGACTGCTCAATGCATCACCAGCACCAGCCTGCCCTCCACCAAGGACATATATACAGTAAGGTGCCGAAAGAAAGGCCACAATGGTGTGAGGGATCCCACCCAGCCTGCTCATGGACTGTTTGTCCCACTCCCATCAGAAAAGTGGCTATGTAGCATTCACGCAAGGACCGCCAGATGCCAGACTCAAAATCAGTTACTGCAGTAAGGCTGATCAACAACTTCACCTATTAACCCACCCTTCCCCACCTACCACCACTACTTTATCATCTCCTGTCACAGTCACCTTCTATACAGACACCCCTGTGCCTAGCATCACTTTATGGGCATTCAATCAATCTACATATAGAAACTATCTTATGTATTTATACTGTACTTATTGTGTTTTTTTTTGTTGTGCTTTATCTTATTGTGTTTATTTTGTGATTCATCAGATCCAGAGTAACAAAGATTTCATTCTCCTTTACACTTGTGTACTGGAAATGACAATCTTGAATCTCTGCTCCTTCCCTTTGCTCATCTTCTCCCCCTTTTTCTTCCCACCCTGACCACATCCTAAATCTTCCTTCCATATAACGTCTTTCCCTATCACCTTCCTTCCAATCTGTCACCTTCCTCATCTCTCTCACCCAACTCATCTTCCCTCCCCAACACTTTCCTCCAGTTCCTTCCAATACTCCATCCAAATCTTCCTCTGTTTTCCTCCTCTTCCCTCCCCTGCCCCTCTTCCATTTCTCCCAGACATTCCCTTCCTTTTTCTCCCTCTCCTCTCTTCCCCTTTCTTCACTTGAGACGTCCGAGTACTCCAAGAAAAGCAAGAACCACAATCCACAGTCATTGGCAATGTGAAATTTTAAAAATGTACACCACCTAAAGGCTTAGCAGGTCAGGCAGTCTCCAGGGACTGGGTAGCTTTATTGTTTTCCCTCCACAGATTCTGTTTCACAAATTCACAGATTCACAAATGCCTGACCAGCATTTTCTGCTTTTAAACAGGACGAGAGTGTTCTCTCTCTCACAGTCAGCACAGACCACAGAAAAATTGGTCAAGCTAAGTACAGAATTGGACCAAAGTTGATGTTTTCCTAAGATTATTCTAGTGAAAGTCAGACCAAGTGGAACGTTAATGATAATGCAATCTTATCCTCTGTGGTAGTCTTCCTGATCCCTTTCAAATCTTTGGCTGAATACTACCCTTATGTCATACTGATAAATAAAACACCTATGCTGCCTGGGCCAAAGTTTTTATTTTAGAAAGAAAAATAAATTAGAAATGTCTTGCAGCAGTATTACTGAACCAATGAAGCAGGGTTAAGAAAAAACATATGGGAAATTTGATGGGTAAATACGTTCCTTACTTATTATCTAACACTGACTAAACACTACCTCAACATTCAGACAGTGTGACTAAACCAGTACAATCTGTGGCACAGCTGCTTGTTTATTTTCAATGTCTATCACTGAACCATGCTGCATATTTTTAATTCTCCATCTATAATCAGTTTAAACAAGATGTTATATTTTTCATTTCATGCGGCTGAGTTTGTCAAAATAGTTGGCCGCTGTAACGGAATATAGTTTTCACTTTCCTCGCAAAAAGAACCATTGCAGTTAGAGAATGGGAAAGAGAGCTGCAGTCACATAGCACCTTCAAGGCCAGCCAGTTAAGCGTTTTTGAAACGTAGCCAGTGTTGTAATGTCAAAGAACAAACAGCCCAATAACTTTGCTGATACCCAAAGCCATGATTAATAGGAGAGCTATCAGAGGCCCTCATATATATGCTCGGAGAGCTCAACAGGTCACACAGCATCAGTGAAAGAGGCACTCTCTGAAAGGTCATCGGCCCAGAAAATACATCATCATTGACATCATTTATGTAGCAGCTTCAATATGGTAAAACAGCTGAAGGCATTTCACAGAAATGTTATTAACTAAATTTCATAATGAATCGCATGACAAGATATTGGACCAGGTGATTAAAAGCTTTGCATTGAGGTAGGGTTCAGACAACTTCTTAAGGGCATTTATAAAAACTTCTTTGATAACTTCAAAGCTTCCCAAAGCATTTTATGGACATTAATTTCTGACACAGCTGCCATTTTATCATTGCAAGCTCCCATGGGCTGTTAATGTATTTTGGAGCTGGTTGAGAACTGCTTGCAAAATCTGAGAATTCTCTACTTTTTCAAAGTGTGCTACAGGTTGGTTTTATGTTTACCTGATATTGCAGAAGGAGCATGCAGCTGAGAGACATGGAAGCTATTCATCTAACACTCTGCACCAAAGCACAGTCTGGATTACCTGGACGAATGTCAGTAGTTGGGCTTGAACCCGGAGTCTTCTGAGCCACAGGTAGGTGTGCCTGGTGCAACGTCAAGGATTGGGGCCAATTGATGACTAGATGCCTGTCTGGAAACTAGCGAGGTGTCGAGCCAATGAGGAAGGTGGTGTATAGAACTGCAAGATAAGGAGGGGTATGATCAATAGTTGCGGCTGTGATCAGTGTACAGCAGGTAATCAATGCAGGCGTGGCTGATCAGGGGCAGGGAGCCTTGCTAGAAGGGCCATGTAATCAATGGACCTGAACACTCTGTTGATTAGTGACAAACACAGGAGATTCTGCAAATACTGGAAATACAGATGAAGGGCCTCAGCCCAAATCACCAACTATGTTCCTCTCCAAAGATGCTGCCTCACCTGCTGAGTTCCTCCAGCATTTTGTGCATATTACTATTGGTTAGTAGGCAGGAGGGTGTTGTATGTTTAGGGAATGCAGGGGCGGCTCAGTGGGGTTCAGGGTTTGAAGGTCAGAAGGGCAGAAGGTCAATACTTTACAGGGGATCCATCTGAGTGAGGCTTCAAGTGGTAAGCTGAGAGCTGCTCAGACAGAAGCAGACCTCACAGGGGCTCCGAAAGCCAGCTTCTGTGCAAATGACATGTGGGCCTCAAATGTCCGTTTGAAACTGCGAATGTGGAATCACAACATATGTCACCTGTCAATGGTTAATGCTCCATATGCTGGAGGGTGGGATGTGCATGGAACGCAAGGCATATGGACTCAATGCAACACGTCCAAAGCAACCAATTCAAAATAATGTTTCATAATGCATTGAAGTTAGATCATCTTGTGACTAAAATTATGGCATCATGCAATCAGCTTCTTTGTTGCTGCAATGTGATCTCAGCAGAGTGCGAGCCAAGTACAATAGTGCAATGACATAATTCACTGAGATCCCACACACAGTGCTTGTACTCAAAACCATTATTCAATTGCTTTCTCTCTCTTTACGCTCCATATCTGCACACCATAAAAGCCATACTGTAGGGCGACATGCATGGAATATATATCACTACCTCTTTTTAAAAAAATACTTCCAGAGGCAATATGAATTTGCTGGATTCTGGTGATACCTCAGAATCTCACTGCATGGTGAATCTGCTGGAGAAATTAATGCAATGGACGTGCATGTGTGTGGAAATCTTACGATGTGTGCAGGTGAGAAACAGTTGGAATGGGTTTTGCATGTGGATTTTTTTAAACATAGGAGTGTATTATGTGCGTCTAAGCAGGGGAATGTGGTTATTGTAGTTAATGTGGCTATTGTATTTCAGTATCTGCTGCAGGGAAATGTGGGTGGTGCGTGAGTGTATCATCAGGGCAGTGTGAGTGTGCATTGTGGGTGTAGCACAGGTATACACATAGGTGTTGTGAGAGCTGCAGGAGTATTCATTGCAAATGCCAATGCAACACACACAAAATGCTGCAGGAACTCAGCAGGTCAGGCAGCATCTATGGAGTTGAATAAACAGTCGACGATTCAGGCCAAGAACTCCTCCCCCACCCCCCACACTTCAGGATTGGAAAAGAAGCGGCAAGACACCAGAATAAAATGATGGGGGGAGAGGGATAGCTAGAAGGTGCTAGGTGAAGTCAGATGGGCAGGAAAGATAAAGGGCTGGAGAGGAAGGAACCTGATAGGAGAGGAGAGTGGACTAATAGGAGAGAGAGAAGGAGGAGGGGACCCAGGGGGAGGTGATAGGCAGGTGGGAAGAGGTAAGAGGCCAGAGTAGGGAAAAGAAGAGAGGTGGGGAAGGGAAGCATTTTTTTTAATGGAAGGAAAAATCAATAATCATAGTAGCAGATTGGAAACTACCCAGATGGAATTTAAGGTGTTGCTCCTCCACCCTGAGGCTGGCCTCATCTCGGAATTGGAATGGGAATCGGAATTAAAATACTTGGCCAGAGGGAGGTTCCAGTTTTGGTGGATGGAGCGAAAGTGCTTGCCAAAATCGTCCCCCAATTTACGATGGGTCTCACCAATGTAGAGGAGGCCAAATCGGAAGCACCATACACAATAGACGGCCCCAGCATTCAAGGGTGAAGTATTGCCTCACCTGCGAGGATTGTTTGGAGGTGAAAGAGGAGGTGAATGGGCAGGTGTAGCACTTTGGCTGTTTGCAAGGATAAGTGCTAGGAGGGGGATTAGTGAGGAGGGATAAATAGACAAGGGAATCACAGAGGGAGCATTCCCTGTGGAAAGCGGAGAGATGGAGGGAGGTAAAGATATGTTTGGTAGTAGGATTTCTTTGCAGATTTCAGAAGCTGCAGAGGATGATGTGTTGGATGTGAAGGCTCATGGGGAGGTAGATAAGGACAAGAGGAACTCTACAGATGGCGGGAAGATGGGATGTGTTGGATGTTTGGGAAATGGACGAGATGCAGGTGAGGGCAGCATCAATGGTGGAGGAAGGGAAACCCCATCCTTTGAGGAAGGAGGATATCTCTGATGTCCTGAGAGGGAAGGCCTCATGCTGGGAGCAGATGCAGTGGAGATGAAGGAACTGAGAAAATGTAATCGCATTTTTACAGGAGACAGGGTGGGAAGAGGTATAATCAAGCTTACCACGGGAATTGGTAGGTTTATAAAAGATGTCGGTCAACAGCTTGTCTCCTGAGATGGAGACAGAGAGATCAAGAAAGGGGAGGGAGGTGTCATAAATGGACCAAGTGAATTTAAGGGCAGGGCGGAAATTGGAGGCAAAGTTGATGGATTTGACGAGCTCAGCATGGGTGCATGAAGCAGCACCAATGCAAATGCGCTGTAACGCCTTGTGTACATGAAGGGGTGATGCTGTGTGAGTGTGTGCAGTGTGGGAACTGTGTAGTATACATTTTGATTCTGTTGGAATGTGGGAACTGTGATTGCGGTTGCTGTGTTTGTCCTTAATGAGTTTCAGTATGGGTTCACTGTTTGTGATTTATGTTATGAGAGTGTGCCTTGAGTTTTGACTATAACACAGTCCGTGTACCTGATCCAGGCATTTAATATTCATTTTACACAAACTTAAAAGCAAAGGTAATTACATTAACAGTAATGTATGCAGTGAGGCTTCTTCCAATATCTGCTCACTTAACAGCAGCATTCAATTATCAAGTACCCTCTCCATTTTCAGTTCTGTGGGTGGGATGATGTGGAAAAGCATTGGAATACAATGGAACATTTGCAAGCTGCATAATTGGATATTTTGTGCATATCTTTTATTATGTTGAATTGGTACTAGTTGGGCAATGCAGTCCTCTGAGGAAATTTAATGTAGACAAACAAATACATTCTGTATGTTTGGCTTCTGCACTGGAGCTAGGAATTTCAATATAAAAAAGAGGCTTTCGGTATTGTATTATTTATCTATGGATAAATTAGAATTGCTTTTCTGCACTATAGCACAAGTTCCAGAAAGGGTTCTGCTGGCCTGGCCTAACAAATCATCGTGATTTATTGCAAAGTCATCCTAATTAAACAATAAAAGCTTGCTCCACAACCTCTCCCTTTCCTGCCTCGCAAGCCCTTCTCCCAACACAGTGCCACTTTTCCATGCGGTTGCTTTAATTTCCCCTGCAGTCTGCGGTATAACGTCAACTCAGCAATGTGTGGTGCAGCAAGCTTTTAATTTGTTGTTTGAGATTCCTTCCCCAGGACCCGCAGTCCCCCGCATTCAGCACCAGCTTGAATGTCAAGTAACATCTATCCCTCCACCTTGGCTAATGCACCCAAGGCATTTGTTGGGGGATGTGATACAGAATGACGCTTTTAACCTTTGGTTGCTGATATTCCTGCTTGGATTTCTAGACCTCAATGTTAGCAGTGCACTAGCAGCACGACTGGAGAGGAACAGGATGGGAAGTTGTCTGGATACAAAAAAAATTACACAAATCCAACCACATTTTTAGTCATTTAAATTTTTACGAAGCAAATCTGGCCATCGACCTGGTTCCTGCTAAACGCAGGGAGCCCCAATTAAAAAGGAAAAGTCACAATTTAATGACACACTTAGCCAAGCAACTTGAATGTAGGCTATCGAGGCCATATCACGGCCATCCTGATAGCTGTTATGAGAGGTCAGTGGTTATGGTGGAAACAAATCCTTTTGTTGCAGCACAAAGAAAACTCTGGTTGTTCCAGGGCTGACCAGTGACTGCCTGACTTTTGGCAAAAGTTTTATTAATTCCACCAAGGAAAGCCTCTGCAGCACTATTGAGGAATTTTACTGTGTGTAAAATGGCTCCTGCTTTTACCTACTTAACAAGTGCGTCCCTTCAAAATAGTCCATTGTTATAATCTTACTGTGGACTTCATAAAAGGTAGCATCTTCTTCACAAAACAGTACCTTGACTCAGAAGACTCAATTCTCCCTGCAATCTATTTCTCTTCTCCATTCTCTCGGGCGCCGACTTCTCCTGATGTCATTTGCTATTTATACCATTAGCAGGAGTTCCTTCCCTCACTAGGGGGCTAAGACCATTTGTAATATTGCTTCTGGCACTTGGAAGAGAAGAACATTTTATCTGCAGACAGGAAAGCACCCTCCTCTTCCATTTCTCCTTGGCTATCAAGCCTCTGTTCTCCCTGGGCACCACAATAGGCAACAGAACCAACAAGGGGGCTAATCACTGAATCATCTTCATTATTACATCTGATACAATCAAGTTCAACCAAAAAATGTGACATCCACTTTTGGATTTCTATTGATTGTATATTGCAGCAACAAACTACTGTGAATACATGCATATGGCTGCTAAAATGTCCAAAACAGGCAAGCCCTAAAACTGACATTGATTCTGTAAAATGAAAAATGTGGAAGAACAAGCAACACACACAAAAACCCTTCCGGCAGGTCTCAGCCTGAAAAGTCAACTGTACTTTTCTCCGTAGATGCAACCTGGCCTGCTGAGTTCCTCCAGCATTTTGTGTGTGTTACTTGGATTTCCAGCACCTGCAGATTTTCCCTTTATAAGGAAGATCAAGGTCTTTCATATCTTCAGTACCCAAAGAGCTTGAAGACTTCTGATATATTTCTGAAATGTAAAACTGGAAATCAAGAAAGAGCACCCAATATTGCTCAATGACGAAGATGTTGTAATCTATGATATTCTGAGTGATTTCAAAAGTGAAGCCCAAGTCTAAACTAAAATGAAAACCACCTTCCTACTCCTTGCAATTATACTACAGTGAAATCCTTTTGTAAATCTCCGTGGCAAGTCATGAATTTAGCATGAAAGACAAAAATCCTGCAGATGCTGGAAATCTCAAGGAAAAACTGAAAATGCTTGAAATACCCAGCAGAATGCATTGGAAGAGAAACAGATTAAATAGTTTAGGTCAAAGAACCTTTGTCAGTACTCAGAAGGAGAAAAAAAACGTAAATTATTAAACTGCAGGGAAGGAGGGCAGGAGAGAGGAGATGTTTCTGGTTGGGGATAAGCTGGGAACAAAATTATCTGGTCAATGAGTGAATGGAGGATTCTCCATCCCACTCTCAGTCTGAATCCTCCTGCATTATTCCAATGAGGTCCAACAGAGCCTGACGAACAGCACCTTATCTCCTTTCTGGGCATTTTGCTGCCATTATATATTGAATTGTACAACTTCAGGTACTCAGATCTTTCTGTCTGTATCAGTCATCCATATTGGTTCAGCTAAGTTGTTTTTTTTCTGTCTCTTGAATTGGAGAACATGCCTAGTCAAACTTGCTGGGCACGTCTTTCTGCTTTGAATTTCACCTACATTCTCTTGTCTGTGTTATTCAGTCAATGTTTTCACTTTCTAACTGACACCCTTCACTGGCTTTCTGAGTATTTTCTATTCTTTAATCATTGATTTAGCAATGTTACATTGCCAACAAATCATTCATTAGGAAAGCTATTGGAAGGTATTCTGAGGGACCAGTTACATCAGTATTTGGATAGACAAGGACTGATTAAGGATAGTCTGCATGGTTTTGTGAGTGGTGGGTCATGTCTAACCAATCTTATAGAGTTTTTCAAGGAAGTGAATGAAGGCAAGGCAGTGAATGTTGTCTACATGAACCTTAGCAAGGAATTTGACAAAGTCCTACATGGGAGTTGGTCAAGAAGGTTCAGTCATTTGGCTTTCAAGATGAGGTAGTAAGTTGGATTAGACACTGGCTTTGTGGGAGAAGCCAGAGAGTGGTAGCAGATGGGTGCTTCTCTGACTGGAGGCCTGTGACTAGTGGTGTGATGCAGGGATCGGTGCAGGGTCCGTTGTTGTCTGTCATCTATGTCAACAAACTGGATGATAATGTTGTTAATTATTTCACCACATTATTTAATAATTGTGGATGGCACCAAGGTTGGGGGTGTAATGCACAGTGAGGAAAGCTATCTTGGTTTACAGAAGATTCTGGGCCAGCTGGAATAAAGGGCTGAGAAATGGCAGATGGAATTTAATGCAGACAAATGTGAGTTGTTGCACTTTAGTAGGACAAACCAGGGTAGGTCTTGCACAGTGAACAGTAGGGCACTGAGGAGTGCGGTAGAACAAAGGGATCTGGGAATACTGGCCCATAATTCATTGAAAGTTGTGGCACAGGTACATAGGGCTGTAAAGAAAGCCTTTGGCACATTGGCCATAAATCAAAGTACCGAGTAGAAGAGATGGGATATTATGTTGATGTTGTATAAGACATCGGTGAGGCCAGTTTGGAGTATTGTGTGCAGTTTTGGTCACCTGCCTACAGGAAAAGTGTGAACAAGGTTTAAGTAGTACAGAGAAAACTTACAAGGATGTTGCCACCAACGGTGTTGAGTTATAAGGAAGGATTGAATAGGTTTGGACTTTATTCCTTGGAACTTTGAAGATTGAGAGGAGATTTGATAGAGGTATACAAAATTATGAGAGGTATAGAAAGGGTAAATGCAAGCAGGCTTTTCCCACTGAGGTTGGGTTGGACTACAACCAGAGGTCACAGGTTTAGTGAAACGTGAAAAGTTTAAAGGGAACATGAGGGGAAACTTCTTCACTGAGAGGGTCGTGAGAGTGTGGAACAAGCTGCCAGCAGGTGGTGTAGGGAAGCTCGATTTCAACGTTTAAGTGAAGTTTGGATAGGTACGTGGATGGTAGGGGTATGGCGGGCTATGGTCCCAGTGCAGGTCAATCAGACTAGGCAGTGTAAATGGTTCAGCACTGACTAGATGGGCTGAAAGGCCTGTTTCTGTGGTGTACATTTCTATGACTCTAAAGGCACTGCAATTTTGGAAAAACTGAAGCAAAGCACTGACTTACCAGGATCTGAAAACAATTACATTTTCTCCATCATTCACAGAAAGTGGCAGGACTGGCAATACCAGAATATTCTTAGGATGGTGGGGGTAGCCAATGAAATCACAATGAATAGAGTGCCAGGCAAACGAAGGCATGCAGACATTTGCTTTGATCAAACTACATCTCAAGTACTGAGACCAATTTTACTCACTATGATAGAAAATAATAAAAACAAATAAGTTGTGTTTATACAGTCCCTTTCATCATCTCCAGATGTCCAGAAGAATTTACTTCTGAAGCACAAACACTGATGCAGTCAACACTGGAGGGAGTGGGGAAATATGTCAGATTTTTCTGAAGTAACACTGAGGAGACCTTCTTCCTGCAATTGTTGAAGACATTAAGAAATATAAGATGCAAATTACCAAAGACTAAACATGCTTTGGTGTGAGTCGGTGTGGGGGCATAATACCAAAGCCTAGGGCGATTCAAACGGGAAGAAAGTAGATTGCAATTCACTGTCCAAACTTGTTGAAGATCAATTGAAGTGTGGACTTTGCATCCAATTTAGATTGTGGAGTTGACATGAAAGGAGTATGACTCACCAACATCACAGAGTAGAATGTCATAATGGGCCAACATTTCGGCTGTCAACTGAATCGATTTCCTCTTGAAACCATCATATAACCTGGAATAAGATTAATGGTTTTCAAAATCAGTCAGAATTAATTATTACCTTTGATATGTCACTAATACAATGCCAGCTTACATTATTGACGAGACATTAATATAAGAGAAAAAAATCTCTATGTATTCAAAGGGACTGAGGAAAATGGTAAACACAAGACTGTAAAGCAAAGGAAGTAGAAATGGGAATAGGGTGGCAAAAGTTTGAGGAAGTCAATGTGGGAATGAGACTGAGAAAAAGCAGGGAAGGAAGCTGCAGGGGTTTTAACAAAAGAACTCCAAAGAAGAAGGTCTTGCTGAGTAGAAGAACAGCAACAGATGGTGGGGTAAGATACATTTGTGATTAAAACAGTTCAAATATTTAGTCTTTCATGTCCAAAAGAAAATGTTTATTTGTACAGTGTTAATGCTTAAAGTGCCCCTGTCTTAGCATACACGCAATGGTATGCAGCAGGCCAAGGGTTAAAATGCAGATTTTCAAAATGTCTAAACATGTCAGCATTGACTTCCTCAAACTTTATTTGAACCTGCAGATATTTGTTCTCTCTGCCATTGCTTGTGTGACAGGAACCAAATGCATAAATTTTGGATAGTTCAAAAAAATGCTACATTTAAAACCAAAGAGGCCAGTATGTTTGGATGAAAGGGAAGTTGGTCTCATTTGTTGCCCGCGGGAAGTGCTATCCCATTGGTGACTGCAACAGCCAAACAGAAGCAGCATGTCAACTATAAGCATATAGGATATCACCTGACTGTATGTGCAGAAAATGGTTGGGTATCACCTGTAGTACATGTAAGAAGAAGGTGACACAAATAAAGCAATCTTTTGATCAATTATAACTTATCAGATATTTAATAAAAATATTAGAATTTGACAAAATCTAAAATTAGAAGACAACATTCTGGGATTATGGGAACCAGGTTGACCATTAGATCACATCTATATTGTTACTACCCAACAAGGGACCAAAACAATTGAATCATGTGTTACGTATGCCGTAACTGGGTTGCCAAACCAGCAGAAATGGATCACTCAGTTGGAGCCTGGATTACTAGAACTAAGAAAGTTTTATTAAAGAAACAAGCAACACAGTACTCTAATCAAAAGGATAATGACTGCAACAGTTCAGCAATGATAAACATACATGTACACAGAATTCAGATAACAGGATCAATCAAGCTCTATTGTTGTCTAGGGGTAAATGACCAGTTTCAAAGTGACGCAAAGTTCAGTTCAATTTAGTTCAGTTCAGTTCGCAGTAATCGCTGCCGTGGGAGATGGACAGTGTGGGGGAAGGAGAGAGAGAGCGAAAACGAATTAATATTCAAGGCTTCCACACAGACCTTCGCAGTCAGCTTTCGGGCGAGTCCTTTGTGATGTCATCTGAGGTCACCGACCGTGACCCCTCCGTTTCCAGATACGATCGTTTCCCTGCGGTGAACCCAGCACCCAGGCAAGGGTGGACACACACCAGGTTCCCGCCGATCATGCCTTTCCACCCTGAGCATCTATGGCTTGATCCCGCGATCAGCCGTCCAACAGCTTCCCACTGACTTGTGAGAGGCGCACCACTTCCAGGGTCTCGTTACCTCGGGTGTCATGTGTCCTGCCTTAGCGAATCTGTCCCTTTTTACCCCCCTGCTGGGGTATCGCCTGTCCATCACTTCAAACAGTTCAGGGTTCAAAGGGGGAACCGATCTTGACAGCTCTCCTTCCTTCATTAACATCTCCAAATGCTGCTTCATTGTTTTCCTTATCTCTCTCTCTCCTGAAGACAGATGGCAGACCAACTGCTGATCCCACTGGTGCCAGCACAGGCCAGCTAACATCTTAATCTATGTGTATTCTTGTCACACTTCCCCCCTTTAAGGATTTTTACCGGGGGGTAAAAATTACAAACATGAATACATTATTTGATACACACAAATATACATCTTTATCAGCTATTTGGCTAATACAGCGAGTTTGAAGTTGTCAACACCTGACAGACAGTCAGCCATCACATTTCCTGTTCCTTTTATATGTTATTAATAATCCCTTAGACCAGGCTGTAACTTAGCAAACTTCATAGTGGCCAAAAATACTGATGAATTGCGATCAATGTAACCTCTCATTTGGTTTTGTCCCAGACCACAATAACAAGGGTCGTCCCATTCCGACTTAGTTTTCTCTCGCAAGGGCTTTGTAGGAGGGGGAGGGGTAGTGACCGCAGAGTTATTGCAAAACTTCCTACAGTACCCCACCATCTCCAAGAGCCTTCTGAGGGCCCTCTTGTCTGTCGGGGTTGGGATGTCAGAGGTAGCCTGCACTTTAGCTTTCATCGCTGGCAGCTGCCCCTGTGTCACCACAATTCCCAGGTAAGTGACCTTCGTGTGGCCGAACTCATTTTTTTCAAGGTTCACTATCAAGCTGGCTTCAGGCAGCCGTATTACATCGCCAATACACACTTCTGTGTTCGTCAGCCCTTTTGTCATCGAATTACTGATTCTATAGGGCTGTTGCCCACTAGGCTGCCTAGTGTAACAAGCACCACCCAACGTCCCAGTTCTTTGCATCGCCTCAGGACAATCAAACACACGTGTGCGAGTCGTTTAATTACTTCTCCTAAAGAGTCGCTTTGTTCGGGGATTAAGGGAGAGACCTTATCAGCAGAGCTGGCCAAAACAATAGCCTTCTCCCATCTGGTCGTTACCATACTCATCTTTTCAAAATGGTTTTTTTCCTCTTATCAGGGGGACCCTAGCTTCATTGATTTCCGCACTAACACCGACTAGGTTTGTTAGCATATCAAAAGCCTGTGACCGTCTCAGTTCGCGTCGGCCATAATCAATAACATCCTCCCTCCGGTGCAGCCAGTAAACCTCTTTCATGTTTCCACCAACTGTTTCCTCCAGCACTGCAAAATGTCCACCGGGAGGTACCTCGTGGGCCATGTTAAAAACCTCATCCCCATAACTCTTTTGCACCACCCCGCATTCCTCATCTGCGGGCACGGTACTTGGTCTCCCTTGCTTCCTTAGCACTTCCTCCTCCACACAATAGCCTACTAGTTCCCTTGTTAAGTCTGTGTCAGAGAGAGCTGTCTCTGCCAAAACCATCAGCCCATCGTCTCGCTCCTGCGCCTGCACAAATTCTTTCCTGGCTAATGCTAAGTCTGTCTCAGCTCCCTCACTACCTCTTGTTTCACTACACTCCTTCTTTTCACTTTCTACCCCCTTCTCGTACAAGGCTGGCAGAAACATCTCAGCTAAATTTACTACCGCAGTCCCGTGATGAACCTGTGAGTCCAAGGGCGGGGCCTCAATGCTGGCAGGCTGACCTGTCAATCTCACTGCTTTGAACACGATTCCCCCGGCGAGGTCATTACCGAGCAAGACTTCCACGCCTTTCATCGGTAATTCGGACCTCACCCCGATTGTGACTAGTCCAGAGACCAGGTTGCTTTGTAAGTGTATCTGGTGCAAAGGGACTGACTCTGTCCCTTCCCCAACATCTTTGACCTTTACCTCCCCAGTCTGGGTCTCTGAGCTAAACTCTAATACACTCTTCAGTATTAGTGACTGACACGCTCCCGTGTCTCTCCAGATCCGCACTGGAACTGGTTTTAACCCCTCCTTCACCGACACCAATCCGGCCGAGATAAACCTCTCACGCCCTTCCCGAACTTTGGCAGACCTGTCCTTCCCTAGCGGTTCATTTACCAGCTCGATACAGCCAGTCAAAATCGCCGTTTTTCCTTTTCCCGTCTCCTTCTTTGGGGCAAAGCACCTGGATGCAAAGTGTCCGACTTTCCCGCAATTATAACAGATGACCCCAGGAGACTTCCTACCAGACTGCTCCTGGTCTACCTTATCCTTCTCACTAGTCACCGGCTTACTTTCTGACTTTTCTGGCGGACTCTCCCCGCCGTCCTGACTACCCTTCTGGTAGCCTTTACTCGGGGCAAACTTCATTTTATGCGTCAACGCATACTCATCCGCTAACTTAGCAGTTGCGGCTAATGTGGCTGCCTCTTTCTCATCTAGGTAGGGTCTCATACCCTCAGGGACACAACCTTTAAACTGCTCAATCAGGATCAGCTGTAGCAGTCTGTCATAATCCCCCTCTACCCCCTTCGAGGCGCACCAACGCTCACAATATGTCTGCATCTCACAGGCAAACTCTAAATATGTGCGGTCCCACTGCTTCCTCGCATTCCGGAACCTCTACCGGTATGCCTCCGGGACCAACTCGTAAATCCTGAGGATGGCCTCTTTCACCACCTCATACCTCTGGGCATCTTCCGCGGACAAAGCTGAGTAAGCTTGTTGGGCTTTCCCTTTCAGTACACTCTGAAGCAAAACAGCCCACTTATCCCTCGGCCAGTCCTGACTTGTAGCAACTTTTTTGAAATGGAGAAAGTACCGATCCACGTCGGTATCGTCAAATGGGGGAACCAGCCTAACCTCCTGGGTCGCCCGGAACCCTCCACCTTGGTTCGGCACGGGCCCCTGCTCTGCCCTTATCTTTAACATCTCCAGCTCAAATTCCCTTTCCTTCTGCCTCTCTCTCTCTTTTCGCTCCCATTGCCTCTCTTTCTCTTCTCTCTCCAACTGTCTCTCTCTCTCTTGCCTTTCTAACTCTCTCTCCTTCTCTTCTCGCTCCAACTGTCTGTCCCTCTCTTTCTCTTCTCGCTCCAACTGCCGTACCCGGAACTCGTGCTTGAGTCTCAGTTTTTCAAGCTGTACCTGTACCGCATCTCCGGCAGGTTTTTCAACAGACACCACCTCCAGCTCGCCTTGGGGAAACACACCTTTAGATACATAGTGCTCTATGATAGCTCTGTGTATCTCCTCTTTCCTCATTGTTGACTTCCCCTTAGCAAGATTCAACCGTTTGGCCACAGCTACCAATTCCGATTTCCTGGCATCCTCTAATGCCTCCAAGGTCGGCGACTTTATAATTTCCTCAGCCTCCATTTCTGCTGTTTGTCTTTTCTTTCTTTCGGGAATTTTGGCCCAATCAATTTACTCCGTCCCAAATTTAGCGTTCAAAATCCCGGACGAGCCCCCACTTATGTTACGTACCCCGTAACTGGGTTGCCAAGCCAGCAGAAATGGATCATTCAGTTGGAGTCTGGATTACTAGAACTAAGAAAGTTTTATTAAAGAAACAAGCAACACAGTACTCTAATCAAAAGGATAATGACTGCAACAGTTCAGCAATGATAAACATACATGTACACAGAATTCAGATAACAGGATCAATCAAGCTCTATCATTGCCTAGGGGTAAATGACCAGTTTCAAAGTGACGCAAAGTTCATTTCAATTTAGTTCAGTTCAGTTCGCAGTAATCGCTGCCGTGGGAGATGGACAGTGTGGGGGAAGGAGAGAGAGAGCAAAAACGAATGAATATTCAAGGCTTCCACACAGACCTTCACAGTCAGCTTTCGGGCGAGTCCTTTGTGATGTCATCTGAGGTCACCGACCGTGACCCCTCCGTTTCCAGATACGATCGTTTCTCTGCGGTGAACCCAGTACCCAGGCAAGGGTGGACACACACCAGGTTCCCGCCGATCATGCCTTTCCACCCTGAGCGTCTATGGCTTGATCCCCCGATCAGCCGTCCAACAGCTTCCCACCGACTTGTGAGAGGCGCACCGCTTCCAGGGTCTCGTTACCTCGGGTGTCGTGTGTCCTGCCTTAGCGAACCTGTCCCTTTTTATCCCCCTGCTGAGGTATCGCCTGTCCATCACTTCAAACAGTTCAGGGTTCAAAGGGGGAGCCGATCTTGACAGCTCTCCTTCCTTCATTAACATCTCCAAATGCTGCTCCATTGTTTTCCTTATCTCTCTCTCTCCTGAAGACAGGTGGCAGACCAATTGCTGATCCCACTGGTGCCAGCACAGGACAGCTACATCTTAATCTATGTGTATTCTTGTCACACATGTTATAAAGTGGTTTTGAATCACCATTGAAAACAAAAGTATTGTTTCACTCATCAGCCCTGTGTTTACTGGTCTGAAGTCCTCCACCAACAAAGGACTTCATAATTCTCTTCCTCGGATTCGTATCCCTCAGTCATCTCTCCCCACCCAATCTCTATTTCCACTGCCTGTCTGGATGCTCTTTGTAATCTTCACACTCCACCGGTTCTTTCTCCTTCTCCATTTACTGATTCCCGACCATCACCATCACCACTATCCCATCCCTTATCCCCACTAACCACTGGTCACCACTATCCCATCCCTCATCCCCACAACCCACTGGTCACCACTGTCCCATCCTTCATCCCCACAACCCACTGGTCACCACTATCCCATCCCTCATCCCCACAACCCACTGGTCACCCTATCTTCACCAGGCTTAGCTGGTGCCTTGGCACTCCATCATTCCCAAGTCTTTTGGCCCCCACTTTAAATTGTTTTTCAAAATTCTCCCTCTCTGATAGCAATTTAGTAATCTATTCCAATAAATCTTTCTTTGCATTGGTCTGATTATTCTTTTGTGAAGCAATCTGGGGTGTTTTACTTTAAAGTTACTGTAAAAAAAATACAAATTATTGTGAATAAAATTGAAGTCTCTGCAGTTTTCTAAAATATTTAACAATGTCTAACCATTTATCCTGAGCACATTAATGACTGGTTGACTGTAGTCTGATGGATTCAGCCTACTCTCCACTATCTTGCCAAGTAGTCACGTGTGAGTTTAGACAGGGTTAGTAAGATATTTAACCATGGGGAACCACAACAGCCCAGCCCCATCTCTCCACCAACCCCTGTTTAGCCTCAGCTTCCAGCAGACCACAGAATAACATGTAACATTGATATCATTTTGCCCAGGATGAGTCAGCAGTGACTACTAATCACAGCTTTGTTTAAGATCATGGAGCTGAACATGTGCTCCTTCTGGTGCATGGCTCATGTTGATACAGAAACCTTCCTGTACATGGGATTATTGGATGGTCTGGGTGGAGTGAGAACCAGCTGGATATGTGCAAACACCATTAAGGGCAAGTTTCTCCCTCTCTCCCCCTCCCCACTTGCCCTTTCCCCTCTCCACACATCAATTTAGGCAAACGGACAAAAACTGGTCAGACTCCATCCAGTAAGTCCTCGTGAGCTCCCTCCTGCGATTTTCCAGCTCTGGCTTAATTTACATACAACTTGGAGTTAACCAGGCTCAGCTCTCAGGACTGTAGAGACTTGATCATAAGGGTTTAAGAAGACACAAAGCAGATCAAGACACAATTCATCCTTTATCTATAGCGAATCTGCCAGTTACAGTATATTGTACCCTGCCACCAAAATCAGTTCCATTTCTATGACATTTACAGGAAGATGTTGTTTCCTGCCTGGCATTGGTGCCTGCGCCCCTCCAGCCGTGTCTTAGGTCATCAGCCAGGGACCACCACTCATTGATGGTTTGCTCCCTTAACCCTAATGGGAGAACGGTGGCAGGGACGTCTCCCTGCCACCCCCTGCAGTTCCAATCGGGGGCTGTTGGTACCCTGATTTCTGTCCTTCCTCCTCAGCCACAGCCAAAAGCTGCCCTTTTCTGCCTCTTCAGCCATCTCTCCGCTGGCCCTCCTGAGCCTCACCATGGTCACTGCCCTATCACAGAGTAACCTTGTCGTCGATGTGCGATGAAGCCCCGGCATCCTACCTGCACAGGGCGGATGATAGTCCTCCAGCCAGTTTCTTTGCACAGCAGTGTGCAACACACTTTCTACTGTTTAGTGCTCCTGTCTCAGGGTGAATATCTAGGCAGTCAGCTTTTCAATGAAGCATTACATTGAGGTCCAATCTGACTTGAACATTGCAAGGTGCTGGTGTGAAGAAGTGTAAGAATGTTTCCCCCCTGTATCCTGGACAATAGTTCTACCTCCATCAACAACTCCTTGAGAAAATGGATTACCCGCTCATTAGTATATTCTTTTTTTTTTTGTAGGAGCTTTCTGAGCACAAATTGCTTTCTGAGTTTCCTGCATTACAGCAGTGGTTATATTTAAGGTTCTAGAATCTATTCAGAAGGTATGAGATAGGAGGTCTTTTTTAGAAACAGGAAAACACCTGTCTTCTGGTAGCTGACTCAGTTACATGCTGCTGCTACTAGTCAAGTTAAAGGATAACCACAGGTTAGCTGTCTCCCTCTCATGATGCCTACTTTGCACCTGCCTTATCGGAAGGTGCTTTATCCTAGCATGCATACACTCAAGAACTTCTATAGATGTACGGTAGACAGCATTCTGACAGGCTGCATCACTGCTTGGTATGGGTTGGGGTGGGGGGGTGGCTGCTGCACAGGACCGAAAGAAGCTGCAGAGGGTTGTAAGTCTAGTCAGCTCCATCTTGGGTACTAGCCTACAAAGTACCCAGGACATCTTGGGGGGGCGGTGTCTCAGAAAGGCAGCGTCCATTATTAAGGACCTCCAGCACCCAGGGCATGCCCTTTTCTCACTGTTACCATCAGGAAGGAAGTACAGGAGCCTGAAGGCACACACTCAGCGATTCAGGAACACTTTCTTCCCCTTTGCCATCCGATTCCCGAATAGGCATTGAACCCTTGGACACTACCTCATTTTTTTAATATATAGTATTTGTTTTTTGCATGATTTTTAACCTATTCAATATACGTATACTGTAATTAATTCACTCATTTACTTATTATTATTATTATTATTATTATTTAATTTTGTTTCTTTCCTTCTATATTATATATTGCAATGAACTGCTACTGCTAGGTTAACAGTTTCATGTCACATGCCGGTGATAATAAACCTGATTCTGATTCTGGACTGGCAACCATTAAACATCCTCCAGCGCATTACCTAATTAACTTTTCTTGGTTTTTGTGACTAGACTGTGAGAGTTGGCAGGTTGGTAGTTGCAAAGTTAGTCTGCTCCATCATAGGTACTAGCCTCCATAGTATCCAAGGCATCTTTGAGGAGCAGTGCCTGCGAAAGACAGTGTCCATCATTAAGGACCTCAACCATCCAGGGCATGCCCTCTTTTCATTGTTACCATCAGGGAGGAGGTACAGAAGTCTGAAGACATACACTCAGCGATTCAGAAACAGCTTCTCCCCCTCTGCCATACGATTTCTAAATGGACATTGAACCCATGAACACTACCTCAATACTTTCTGTTTTTACACTACATATTTGAATTTAACTATTTAATATATGTACATATATACTTACTGTAATTCAGCTTTTTTCTATATTTATCATGCATTGCATTGTCCTGCTGCAACAAAGTTAACAAATTTCATGATATATGCCGGTGAAATTAAACCTGATTCTGATTTTATTTGACAGCAAAATTGATCATGCTTCAATACCTATAAGTGCGCACTTCTGGCTGAAATTGAAATGTGGCTTTACTCACACCTGAGCTTAGGGCAGAGCTGGGTCTTCAGTAATCAGTATGGCTAGACCATTTATTAAGTTATTGATGCCAATGCTACCCAATAACTAATATAGCACTATATTCTGCTGTACTTTGCAAAGATAGTTGGAAGGTTGGGTGTTGTTGCTGATCTTAACTCTAAAATGAACTTGTGATTCTACGTTATGTTCACATCAGAGGGAGGGTAATGGGGGAGGAGGGGGAATGAACAGAGCACACAAGAATGAGGAAAAAGGATGGGAAATGTGGGTGAGGAGGGAAGGAAAGAGATAAGAGAGCATTGTATGAGAGACAAAAGAGCGACACGGTGGGAGAAAAGAGAAAATGAACAGCAAACAAGGTTTGTTTAAATCATTACCTATGCAGGAAAACAAAGGAATTCCTTTTTCCCAGTGCCTTTTCCCAAGGTGGGAATGCCCAATACAAGAGGACATACTTTTGAGGTGATTGGAGAAAAGCATTGGGGGATGTCAGGGGTATTTTGAGTGATAAATGCATGGGTGGTGAGAGGGACAGATGAATTAGGGATATTTACTGTAAGAGGCTCTTAGATGGGCACATGGAGAAAATGGAGAAAATGAAAATGGAGAGCTCTATCGGAGGGAAGGGTTAGACTGATCTTGCAGTAGATTAAAAAATGTCAACCCGAAGTCATGGGTCAAAGAGTCTGAACTATGCTATACTGTCCCATGTTCTATATTCTAAATTTAAGATAGATGGCCAATTTATGAAGATATATTTTAATTTGTCTCAACCACCCAGCAAAAGCTTATATTTATAGATAGCAAAATGGAGTATTGATATTGGTGCGGAATATTGACAATGATCCATAATAGAAAAAGTATAATTTGTCATAATAGAAGATACTGTATTAGATGACCAGCAACTTTACAGGACATCTTACATGGAGTTTCAGTCCTTGATAGCTGAACGGAGGCCAGCCAGAGGCAGAATGGTGAAATACCGAAAAGGCTGAGAGGCTAGAATTAGCTATGGAAGTGAGTTCAGAGTTAGGGGAAATTATACTGATGAGATGAGGTCTAAAGTTGTGGATTTCAGCTGCAGATAAACTGGGGCAGCTGGGATCTGATGGTTATGGAAGCAGATATCATATGGATATGCGGTGAAAATCCAATGTTAGAATCAAATAAAACATCAAAGTCACAAGCAAGTCAATTATGAGTTTTATAAGAGCAAATCTGAAACAGTGGCATCAATGAAACTTGACTGGAGGGATTCAAACAATCATCTTTTGGCAAGATGAGTATGAATTAATAATATGTTCCTTCCCTTTGGCAAGGAAATGAAGGTAGAAGATGGAGTGATCAGTGTACATTTTCAGTGTTCAGGGTTTGGTTTATAAGAAGAAAGCAGTGATGATGGAAGATTTGAAGGCAAGAGATTACATAAATGCTATTCTGAGGTGAGATGCCACGGGTGTTCCTATCCTTTCTACCTTCCGCTCCTGTTCTATACATTACATCTTCAATAATTTCCCTTTCTCTATTAATGCTGCAATTTTTATTGCTCAGCACAGGATATTTTCCTCACTTCATTGCTATATGAATTATAATTTTCTTGTCAAACTCGACAGGCGTAAGTGTTTGTGGCTCCTTCGAAATGGGGAATGTAATCAAAACCTAAGCAGAAGCAATCACAGCAAATAAGGGCAGAATTATTTAACAGTCATTTTTATTACAAAGTGCTTTGCATTGAATGTTTGTCTGAGGCACTTGCATGCCAATGACACCTAAAATCCTTTAAGATCACTCTTCAGCTAGTAGGCTAAAAGTAACAAGGTCAAGGATATGTCAAAAATATTTCCCTCATTTCCTCCTTTAAAACTTCTTTGTGCTCTTTGCAGTTTGAAAACATCCTTCCTATCGAAGGCTGACCAAAACTGAACACAGTATTTCAGGGGTTATCTCATGGAAGTCTTGGACAACTCCACCATGACTTACCAAGTTCTATTATTCAATGCCCTGACTGATGGTAATGTAGTTAAAAATATAATGCACACATCAAAGAACTAAGAAAAAACAGGCCAGGGATAGAGAAGGGTATCTGTGATTTATATGACCTACATCAAGACCTTTCAAACAAAGCTACCTTTAAATCGGCATTGGCAGTCACCAAGTTAGTAACATCACTCAGAGTGGTCGTGAAATGCTGGTGTGTGAAATGAAAACTGGGCTGCCTTTTGAACACTTGAGTGGAGCTTGCTGTTAGGTGAACTTTCAGTCTTCAGCACGATACACCTGAGTGGAAATGCTGCATGCTCACACATGGTGGCGGGTGGGGTGTCTGTTTACTTTCCTCGGACCAACATTCATCAACTCAATGGAGAGAAATTTCAAACAAAAGAAAGTGAAGCAGCTTGAAAGAAGATTTTGTTGACTTTTGCAGGCTCTCCAAACAGTCACACAGCTCTCTACAGCTTTCAATGCTGTTGGCGGTCATATTTTGATATTACAACATGTCATACAGCTCCCATTGTCAATCTGTTGAAAACTTTCTTCAAAGGCCACACAGTGAGGTGTAAGTAGAGAGTTACTCTATCCATTTTTGTCCCCTCGTGGTAGAGAGTTACTCTATCTATTTTCGTCCTCTTGTACATTAGTTTTACCACATGCAGGTAACCTTAGAGTCCATTTGTGCAATTGAGGTTTGCTACAACCACATGTAAGTGTGTTGTGGTTTATTTAGGAAACATCCTTTTGCTCCCTTTAGGATTTTATTGCAATGACACATTGGGCTGAATACTGTCTCTGTGCTGCATCACTCTTGGATTCAATGATAGTACTTTGTTTTTTTAATGGTACCATTAAACACGATAGAGTATGAGCATAGACTAACAAGAAACATAAAACTGAACTGTAAGATAGTTCATTGGTATATATATTTTATAGTCAGCATGGACTTTATGAATGGAAAGGCTGAGTGATTCTATGACTTTATGAAGAAATTGGTGAGGGCAAGTGTGGGCTTCTTACGGACAGAGACAGGAGATTTTATAATAGGGAACAAGGAAATGACAGAGGACTTAAGTAATTACTTTAGTGACACACACAAAATGCTGCAGGAACTCAGCAGGTCAGGCAGCATCTATGGAAATGAATAGACAGTCGACGTTTCTGGCCAAGACCCTTCTTCAGGACTGGAAAGGAAGGGGAAAACACCAGAATAAAGAAGTTGGGAAAGGGGAAGGAGCATCACTGGAAGGTGATAGTTGAAGGCAGGAGGTGGGAAAGGTAAAGGGCTGGAGAGGAAGGAATCTGATAGGAGAGAAGAGTGGACCATAGGAGAAAGGGAAGGAGGATGAGACCAAGGTGGAGGTGATAGGCAGGTGAGAAGAGGCCAGAGTGGGGAATAGAAGAAGAGGGGAGGGTGAGGGATTTTTTTTACTGGAAGAAGAAATCGATATTCATGCCATCAGATTAGAAGCTTCTCAGACAGAATATAAGGTGGTTCTCCTCCACCCTGAGGGTGGCCTCACATTGGCACAAGAGGAAGCCATGAACAACATGTCGGAATGGAAATGGGAATTGGAATGAAAATGTTTAGGCACCGCTTAGTTCTGCTTTTGCACGGATGGAGTGGAGGTGCTCGACGCAGCAATCCCTCAATTTATGATGGGTCTCACCAATAGAGGAAGCTGCATCAGTTTAGAGTCTGCCTTCATGAAAGGAGACACACAAAAACTGCCAGATATATTGGATAACATTATCTCATGGGAATGAGGAACTGAAAGAATTAAGTATTAGTCAAAAAATAGTATAGAAGAGTTGGTGAGGTTTAAAGCTCAGAAATCACAAGGTTTTAATGATATTTTCAAAGAGTTTTGAAAGAGGTGACTCTGTTTTTGATCTTTTAGATTCTAGAATTGTTCCAATGGGCTGAAGGGTAACAAATGTGACTCTACTAATAAAGGAGGAAAGGAGAAAATAGGAATCCTTTGTCAGTGGAAGGGAAAGTAGTTGCACCCTAAAGAAGAATGTGATACACTAACAACCTCTTGGGAGAAAAAATAAAATTGAGCAGAACCAACATGGAATTATGGTTGGAAAATTATATTTGACTAATTTGTTGGAGGCTGGGGATGTGTTTAGTAGAATAGTTTGCAAATGTCATTCCACTCTTTAAGAAGGGAGGGAGACAAAAGTCAGGGAATTATAGGCCAAATTAGCCTGAATTTGGTTGTTGATAAGATGGTGCAGTCCATTATTAAGGGTCAGTATTTGGAGTACTTAAAGGTACATGATAAAATAGGCTGAAGTCAGCATGGTTTCCTTAAAGGGGAATCTGTTGGAGTTCTTTGAGGGATTAACAGACAAGATGAACAAAAGGGAATTGGTGGATGTTGTTTACTTGGACTTCAAGAAAGCCTTTGAGAAGATTCCACAAATCAAACTGCTAAACAAGGTAACAGTCCATGGTATTACAGGAAACAAACTAGCATGGATAGAGGATTGGCTGACTGGCATGAGGTAAAGATTAGGAATAAACGGGGTGTATTCTGGTTGGCTGCTGGTCAACATTGGAACGCTTCTTTTTTCGTTACATCTCAAGGATCTGGATGACAGAATTGTTGGCTTTGTGGCCAGGTTTGCTGATGCCACTAAGATGGGAGGAGAGGCAGGCAATATTGAACAAGCAGGGAATCTGCAGAAGGAGTTAATCAGATTAGGAGAATGGGTGAAGAATTTGGAGATGGAATACAGCGTACAATAGAGTCATACACCTTGGTAAAAGGAGTAAAAGTGCAGACTATTTTCTACACAGTGTGCAAATTCAGAAATCATGGTGCAATGTGTTTTGGATGTCCTAGTGAAGAATTCCCTGAAGGCTAACTTTCAGGTTGAGTCAGTGATAAGGAAGTCAAATGTAATGTTAGCATTCATTTCAAGAGGACTAGAATATCATAACAAGGATGTAATACTGAAGCCTTATAAGGCATTACTCAGACCACACTTGGAGTATTGGGAACAGTTTGAGCCCCTAATCTATGAAAGGATGTGCTGTTACTGGAGAATGTCCTGGGAATGGAAGGGCTAACGTATGGGGAATGTTTGATGGCTCTGGGCCTGTACTTGCTGGAGTTAGAAGAATAAGAAGGGATCTTATTGAAACCAACCTCGACTGAGTCATAGTCATAGTCATACTTTATTGATCCCGGGGGAAATTGGTTTTCGTTACAGTTGCTCCATAAATAATAAATAGTAATAGAACCATAAATAGTTAAATAGTAATATGTAAATTATGCCAGAAAATTCTGAAATAGGTCCAGGACTAGCCTATTGGCTCAGGATGTCTGACCCTCCAAGGGAGGAGTTGTAAAGTTTGATGGCCACAGGCAGGAATGACTTCCTATGATGCTCAGTGCTGCATCTCGGTGGAATGAGTCTCTGGCTGAATGTACTCCTGTGCCCACCCAGTACATTATGTAGTGGGTGGGAGACAATGACCAAGATGGCATGCAACATAGACAGCACCCTCTTTTCAGACACCACCGTGAGGGACTCCAGTTCCATCCCCACAACATCACTGGCCTTACGAATGAGTTTGTTGATTCTGTTGGTGTCTGCTACCCTCAGCCTGCTGCCCCAGCACACAACAGCAAACACGATAGCACTGGCCACCACAGACTCGTAGAACATCCTCAGCATCGTCCGGCAGTTGTTAAAGGACCTCAGTCTCCTCAGGAAATAGAGACGGCTTTGACCCTTCTTGTAGACAGCCTCAGTGTTCTTTGACCAGTCCAGTTTATTGTCAATTCGTATCCCCAGGTATTTGTAATCCTCCACCATGTCCACACTGACCCCCTGGATGGAAACAGGGGTCACCGGTACCTTAGCTCTCCTCAGGTCTACCACCAGCTCCTTAGTCTTTTTCACATTAAGCTGCAGATAACTCTGCTCACACCATGTGACAAAGTTTCCTACCGTAGCCCTGTACTCAGCCTCGTCTCCCTTGCTGATGCATCCAACTATGGCAGAGTCATCCGAAAACTTCTGAAGATGACAAGACTCCGTGCAGTAGTTGAAGTCCGAGGTGTAAATGGTGAAGAGAAAGGGAGACAAGACAGTCCCCTGTGGAGCCCCAGTGCTGCTGATCACTCTGTCGGACACACAGTGTTGCAAGCACACGTACTGTGGTCTGCCAGTCAGGTAATCAAGAATCCATGGTACCAGGGAAGCATCCACCTGCATCGCTGTCAGCTTCTCCCCCAGCAGAGCAGGGTGGATGGTGTTGAACGCACTGGAGAAGTCAAAAAACATGACCCTCATAGCGCTCACTGGCTTGTCCAGGTGGGCGTAGACACGGTTCAGCAGGAAGACGATGGCATCCTCAACTCCTAGTCGGGGCTGGTAGACGAACTGGAGGGGATCTAAGTGTGGCCTGACCATAGGCCGCAGCAGGTCCAGAACAAATCTCTCCAGGGTCTTCATGATGTGGGAGGTCAATGCCACCGGTCTATAGTGATTGAGGCCGCTGGGGCGCGGCGTCTTCGGCACAGGGACGAGGCAGGACGTCTTCCACAGTACAGGAACCCTCCAGAGCCTCACGCTCAGGTTGAATACATGGCGAAGTACTCCACATAGTTGAGGGGAACAGGTTTTGAGCACCCTGGTACTGACACCATCCAGTCCTGCAGCCTTGCTTGAGTTGAGACGTTTCAGCTGTCTTCTCACCTGTTCAGCTGTGAAGCCCACCGTGGTGGTTTCGTGTGGGGAAGGGGTATAGTCATGAGAGCAGGGTGGGGGACTGTGAGGAGGGGTAGGAGGGGAGAGTGGAATATGTGTTGGTTGGGGGCCGACAACAGATGGCTCATCTGTGGGATGGGCAGGGGCCACACTGTCAAATCTGTTAAAGAACAGGTTAAGTTCATTGGCCCTGTCCACACTGCCTTCCGCTCCTCTGTTGCTAGTTTGCCGGAACCCAGTGATGGTCCTCATCCCACTCCAGACCTCTCTCATGTTGTCTGCTGGAGTGAGCACGAAGAGGATGTTTTCTATAGCGGGTGGACTCAGGACCAGAGGGCACACGCTCAGAACACAAGGACATCCCATTAGAACAGAGATGAGGAGCAATTTCTTTAGCCAGATGGTGGTGAATTGGGGGAATTCATTGCTACAGTCAGCTGTGGAGGTCAAATCATTGGGTATGCTTAAAGCCGAGGTTGATAGATATTTGATTAGGAAGGGTGTCAAAGGTTACAGGGAGAAGACGGGGGAATGGGGTTGAGAGTGATAGTAAATCAGCCATGATAGAATGGTGGGGAAGACTCATTGGCCGGATAGCCTGATTCTGCTCCTATGTTCTATAGTTATGGTCTTATAAAGGGGGAACGATAATATGATGTATCTGAATTTTCAAAAGATATACAAAAATTCTTGCACAGGACGGTTGATCCACAAGGTTCGACCTCGTCGTGAATCCTGAGGTGGATAGGAATTGGGTACAACTGAGATCAGCCTTGAGCAACTTAAATCAGCAACTAGGTTGAAAAGACTGAATGTCATGTTTCCAAGTTTACTGATAATGCAAAACTAGGTAGGACTGTAAATGTGGAGAAGGATGTAAAGTGGCTTTAAGGACACGCAGACAAGCTGAGTGAGTGGCCAGGAACTTGGCATATGGAGGATAATGCAAAAATACACATCACTGAGGAGCAGAGTACTTGTTAAATCTTGACAGACTAGGTAGTGTCGGCGTTTAAAGAGATCTAGGCGTACTTGTGCACAGATTACTGAATGCCAATATGCATATTAATCAAGCAATTAAAAGGGTAAATATTATGTTAACCATTATTACAAGAGGATATGAGTATATAATAATGAGAATAAGGAAGTCTTAATACAATTATAAAGGGGCTAGATAAAAGCATACTTACAGAATTGTGTACAGATTTGTTCCTGCCATTCTTAATCTGGGTACTCTCCCCAGCTCCTGACACAGCGGAGTAATCTTTCTGTCCATGGCACAAAAACTTGTTGCTCTTCCTTTCAGACATTTTTCTACCTTTTGCAGTGTGGCTTCTTCTGAAAAATTTCATGATAAGCCAAAGTAGACTAGCTGACAAGGTTAATTATCCTGTAATCTCCACATGATCTGGCAACTGCACCAGTTGCTGTCTATAGCCTCAACACCTATCCATATCATTCAAGCAGGTTTTGCAATTTACTGAGTTAACTGCTCCCACTTCTTCAATCAACTATGAAGAAAGACAGTGGAGGTGATGATTTATGGTCCTGCACTTTTAAACATTTGTTTAATTTTCCACTGAATAACCTCCAATGACTAAAATTGATGATGGCCCAATTAAGCCAAAAACTAGCAAGTTAATTTGCGAGATGGCCTGGCAAGGTTCATAAAGTCGGTAAACATCCCACTCCACTTGAAGAAACAAGAGAATGCAGATGCTGGAATCTGGAGCAAAAAGTAAAGTACTGGAAGAATACTACAGGTCAGGCAGCATCTGTGGAGGCAAAAGGACTGTCAGTATTTCAGGTCGGGACCCTGAATCACTTGCGAGGAAGGGTCTTAACCAGGATCCCTTTTGCTTCCACAGATACTGCTTGACCCACTGAATTCTTCAAATAATGTATTTTTTGCATCACACAGGACTTAATAGATCATTGTGCATTTCTGCTTAGTATTATTACTTAGAAAAGCAATAAATGGTTTCTTCTGTGGCAAACAAGTTGTTCTCTTTATCAAGGTTTTGAGCCTGATGTAAGTTATCGAAGCTACAAATTCCTTTCCATGCTATGTGTTGTATAACTTAAACAGCCTCCTAATCCTTCTGTATTATCTGATGGTTTACTGATATTGAATGAGCTTTGAAACCCCACACTTTTGTCATATACCAGGTGGCTAAGTTATTCATATGATTTACGACAGAGATAGGACTCCAGTTCCAGAAACCCAAGCTGGAATTCTTTGTGGTCAGTGAAGTAAAGCATTTTAAACAGCCTGATTAGTATTACAAAGCTCAGCAATGGTTCTGCATGAGGATCTGAGCATGACTGTTTGGATTAGTTTCTGCATGTGTTTGAACTGTGTGTGGGTGCCTGTGTGTGCCTGTATCTGTTTTAAATTCACCAAATCTGCCCTTTTAGTTCTGGCACAGGATTAAAGCTAGCACGCTCCAGTGCGAAGTATTTTTATTTTTGATCCACCTCCCCCACCACCACCATCCAAGTATTTTCTTTCTCTCTTTGACCCATGGGTTGTCAGTTCCTGTTTATGCTGCATTTCGGTGGAGAACGGACAGAGTGCAGAACAGGACAGTAGGACTGAAGAGACCAACAAGCGGAGGTTGTGGTGGTGAAAGGGAGGAACATGCAAGGAATTTATTAAGAAAGGAGTCTAGTGGGAGAGGAGAGAGTGGGTAAATGAAGAAAGGGGTAAGCAATTGATGGAAGACGAAGAACAGATGGGAGTGGTGGAGAATTCTGTGGAGGAGTGAGGAATGGAGTAGTGGGCAAGTGTCAACTGGTGAGGGTGATAGGCCAGCGGAGGAGCATAGTGATACAGCTCTATCCAATCACATTGACTACTCAATTATATGACTGCTGGATGCAAAGAGTGGGATCAGTCTTGTTGCTTCTCAAAGGGGAGGTGGCTTGCTGATTGATGGTGATTGGATAAGGGCATTGATACAATCAAATATCTTGAGGGAAATAGGAAAAACAGGCAAGAAGTCATATACTCCTGAACTTACTAAATGGTGGAATAGGCTTGAGGATTGAATGGTGTTCTCGCATTCTGAAGTATATTGAGATACCAGCAGCCCTCTACTACTCACCGGCGATCCATAATTTGTTATGTCAGACCCAAAATCCCTTTAAACGTCATCTGTTTGCTTTTAGGTTCCAGAGTGAATATCAAGATTGGAGTTTGCCAAGTAATTTTTCCTTCCTCGCAGCAGAGGAGCATTTGGGTGGGTTGTTGTGACAAAGCAATGCCCTGGTTGGGGGGATCCACTCAGATTCATGTTTTGAATCTGAGACATTCCACGTCAATGTTAAACCATCCTAGAATTCTACTTGTTACTTGTGGTTTGTAAACCTAAAATTGAGATCAATAGGATGTGAATTCTGCATGGGCTGAATGCAGTAAAACTGTATTGTGGGGCAGTCTCAATAGCCATATGGCCTCATTGGACTCGTATGTCTTAGGGCCTAAAATGGATGTTTGATATAAGGTTCTCCAATGTGGTTTTAAACCCCTCCACCATTTCACCTCACATCTGATGCCCACCACCAAGAAACTAGATCATATAGTGGTGCTAATGTCAACGCCATGGATTCAAAAACTGATTTTATCCAAATTAAGTTGTGTATACAATCATCTCTAAATGATATCATGATCACTACAAAATTGGACTGGGCATTTAAGATTGTAATCCACAATAGCGCAATAGCATACTTTATCTTTGCCCAGCGTCAGATATACAGTACATTTAATGACATCTGTTGTCGTGATCTGTACGTTTCAGTACATACCAGTGTCATTAGAGTTCAAATCTCCACACTGCAATTGCCATGGACCAGCCTTAAGAGTACTAGGAACCCACTGTGCTATGTTCCTGCTTTACATTTAATTTAAAGGAAGATTTTGCTGACATCAGGATACATGAAAGGGCAACCCTTGAACTTAATGAAGGATGGTTAAACATCTCCCAAAGTCTACAGAAAACACAACTACCAAGGAGTGCTTGCTGAAGTATTTAGTAGCTGAGCTAATCGTTCGATGGTGACACTGTATCACTACAAAGCCTCAGAATAATCATTGTATGTGACTGAAGAAGAGTCTAGAGCCATGGGTGAGGAGACACATTAATGTCTACTTGTGAAGCTCCTTCTCACAGAGAATTTTCAGAGACACCACATCAAACCTGGGCCCCCCTAATGACCATTACTCTGGGTAAAAGCATCCATCCCCTACCCTCTTCTACTCTCTTTCTGTCCCCATACTTATCTGGCTACATCTTGAATACTCCAGGTGCCTCTGCTTCCACTGCTAGCCCTGGCAGTGCACTCCAGGCCCTAACCACTCACTATGTAACAGCACTTTTTCTCACATCTCTTTTGATTATTATTCCAATCACTTCCATTCCCTGCCCCTGCATTTTTGACCCCTCTGCCAATGTGAATAGATTTTCTCTATCTACCCAGTCTATATTCTTTGACCATTTTATTTATTTTCATCAGATCTCCTCACAGTATTCTGTGTTCAAAGGAGAACAACCTAAATTTCTCCAGTCCATGCTGAATAACCAAAGTTCGTTATTCTAGGAGTTGTTTAGTAAATCTCGTTTGTACCGTCTTCAAACCCTTCACAGCTCCCCTGAAGTATTATATGGAGAAATGGATATAATATTCCAGCTGTTGCTGAACTATTATCCTTGCCTTTGCATTCTGTGCCTCTGTTAATAAAATCCACAATTCCAAATATGTTCTTAAACCATTTTCTCAACCTGCCAAACCACTTTCAATGAACTAAGTACATATACTGCCAGATTTCTCTGTTAATATGCTCTTTTAGAAATATGACCTCTAATCTTTTTCTTGCTACCAAATAGTAATTCTTGCCATTTCTCTGCATTGACTTTCACCTGCCACCTCTCCACCCATTGCAACAACTTGTCTGTATTTTCATGGAGTCTACATGAAGCCACCAAATTTGGTGTAAATTTGGAAACTGTGCCTCTACACTTAAGTCCAAATTATTAGGAGAAGCAGTAGTTTGCACCTACCCTATGGTACCGCCAGTGTACACTTCACTCCTGTCTCATAAACAACCCTTCACAACTGCTCTCTCTTTGTTGTTACCCATGTTACTACTGTTCTTCCTATTCCTTGGCCCCTAAAAACACAAGAACACAAGAAAGTAGGAGCAAAATTAGGCTACCGGCCCCTGCAAGCACGCCCCTCCATTCAATATCATAATGGATCATCTATTCTGATCTCGAATACTCATCAGTGCCAGGTTCCCATAGCCCTCGATTCTTTGAGCTTTTAGATATTTATCCATCTCCACTTTAAGTATTTCTAATGATTTGACTGCCACCACACTTGCAAACCGATAATCCCAGTGATACATTACCCTCAACCATCATGACAAGCCCACTATGTGGCACACCATTAAATGCCCTGTAGAAGTCCAAACATACTAATTCAACAGTATTTTCCTCATCAGCGTCTGTTACCTATACCTAAAATTGTATTGTAAAAATGATGCAATTTACCTTCGACAAATCCATGCAGCCTTGCTTTAATCTTCTTGCAAGTCCAGGTAACTGCTAACTCTCAATCCCCATGCTCTACCCGTTTTGTACTTATGAATGTGAAGCTAAGCACAGATCCAATGTCATATTTAAATTTGCTGATGACATCACTGACAGTGGCCGAACCAAAGATGGTAACGAATCAGAATATAGGAGGGAGACTGAAAATCTGGATGAGTGGTGCCACAACAACAACCTCTCAGGAAGACCAAGGAGCTGATTATTGACTTCAGGAGGAGGAAACTGGAGGTCCATGAGCCAGTTCTCATCGGGGATCTGAGGCAGAGAGGGTCGAGCACATAAGTGATGAATAAAGCACGGCAGCGGCTCTACTTTCTTAGAAGTTTGTGAAAGATTTGGCATGTCATCTAAAACTTTGGCAAGCCTCTATAGATGTGTGGTGGAGAGTATATTGACTAGTTGCATCATGGCCTGGTATGGAACCACCGATACCCTTGAATGGAAAAGCCTACAAAAAGTAGTGGATACGGCCCAGTCCATCATGGGTAAAGCCCTCCCCACCATTAAGAACATCTACACAGAGCGCTATCGCAGGAAAACACCATCCATCATCAAGAACCCCCACCATATAGGTCATGCTCTCTTCTCGCTGCTGCCATCAGGAAGAAGGTACAGGAGCCTCAGGACTCACACCACTAGGTTCAGAAACAGTTCTAACCCCTCAACCATCAGGGTCTTGAACCAGAGGGAATTACTTCACTCAACTTCACTCTCCCCATTACTGAACTGTTCCCACAAACTCTGGACTCAGTTTCAAGGACTCTTCCTCTCACGTTCTTGATATTCATTGTTTATTTATTTATTATCATTATTATTACTTTTTTTTTATATTTGCACAGCTTGCTGTCTTTTGTACTTTGGTCGTTTAGCCTTCCTGTTGGGTGCAGTCTTTCACTGATTCTATTCTGTTTTCGTAGTACTTACTGTGAATGCCAGCAAGAAAATGAATCTCAGGGTTGTATATGGTGACATGTATGTACGTTGATAATAAATTTACTTTTGAACTTTCATTCTTTGTATGGAGTCCTTTCTAGCTGACTGAGAAGCACATTTGGTACTGTGAAAAGTAATGTAAATATCACATGCCTACGCCAGGGTGGGATCTGAGAAGGAATAAGAGAGGGACAGTCACACCAACCCCAGTCCTAAAAGTAAGGTGATGGGCCTTTCTAATTGTCCAGCCACCTCCAAACAGGGTGCAAAGGAATCAAAGGCTGCTTGATATGTATTATGAAAGAGAAATGTTGCAGGGTTGTAGGGATGTAAGTAAAGACAGAATGAGACTGAGATCCACAGCCTGGAGCTGGTATGGGCCTGATGAGTCAAATGACTTCCTTCTCTGTTGAAATAAGGAAATAAGTAAGTAGTAAGTAAGTAAACTTTATCCCACGCCCTGGTATGAAAAACTTGCTCCACAGCTAGCAAATACAAAATAAATATAAACATACTACATAAGTACAGTTATTATACACTCTAGTATGGTGACACATCCTTCAATCCAGCAGAGCCATCCAAAACAGGATATGATCTCATGGCATTTACGTAAAGCTTTTGCCTTACCTGTCTCTTCATAATCCTTGATTACATGAAGTGATTTCTGGTGATAACAAATCCACCCACTAATTATCTCGTAAACATGAGGAATTCTGCAGATGCTGGAAATTCAAGCAACATACATCAAAGTTGCTGGTGAACGCAGCAAGCCAGGCAGCATCTCTAGTAAGAGGTACAGTCGACCTTTCAGGCCGAGACCCCTCGTCAGGGCTAACTGAAGGAAGAGCTAGAAAGAGATTTGAAAGTGGGAGAGGGAGGGGAAGATCCAAAATGACAGGAGAAGACAGGAGGGGGAGGGATGGAGCCAAGAGCTGGACAGGTGACTGGCAAAAGGGATATGAGAGGATCATGGGACAGGAGGCCCAGGGAGAAGGAAAAGGGGGGAGGGAACCCAGAAGATGTTGGTGTTGTTCCTCCAACCTGAGTGTGGCTTCATCTATACAGTAGAGGAGAGGTCTTCCCGGACCTCCTATCCCATGATCCTCTCGTATCCCCTTTTGCCTATCATCTGTCCAGCTCTTGGCTCCATCCCTCCCCCTCCTGTCTTCTCCTATCATTTTGGATCTCCCCCTCCCCCTCCCACTTTCAAATCTCTTACTAACTCTTCCTTCAGTTAGTCCTGACGAAGGGTCTCAGCCCGAAACGTCGACTGTACCTCTAGGGAGATGCTGCCTGGCCTGTTGTGTTCACTAGCAACTTTGATGTGTGTTGCACTAATTATCTCTTTCTGTGAATCCATTACTCTGATCAAAATTTCAATGTCTTTTGCTGTTTTCTTTCTATTGTGTCATGTTCCAGAACATTCAGCATGTGAGAAGCTGAGCATTGCCACTTCCTCCTTCTCTCGCATTTTCTCTTCTTCCTGAAACATTGTTTCTCTAACCCAGGGGTTCCCAACCTTTTGTATGCCATGGAGCCTTACCATTAACTGAGAGATCTGTGAACCTCAGTTTGGGAACCCCGGCTCAAACCCAACACAACAAATATGAAATCTGTTGTTTACAGATGTTGGACTGCTAATTCTGACAAGAGGGTGGTGCCATTGAACATACAGATGACCTCGAGGCAGAGACAGGCTGCAAAATATCTTTGTACAAAGTCCAAACATATCTGCAGTGGAGGCTACAGCTGTGAACGAAGTGGTACTTCTGTTTCATTTTTCATAGCTTCAGGGAATTCCAAAGTGCTTTATAGCAATGAAGTAATTTGGGAAAATAATCATAGTGTTATATGGGACAGAAAGTAGGCCATTTATGCACCTCAACTCCACAAACACAACAAATGATTAAAAATATACACTTTGAGGTTTGTTTAGAGGGTATAGATTGGCCAAGAACAAAAGGAAGTGTTTATTTGTTGTTATTTGAAATAATGTCGCAAGATCTTTTACATTCCACTGAAAGAGCTGGCGAAGTCTCGGTTTAGTATCTCATCCACACGATGGCATCTCCAATAGTGCAGCACTCCCTCCACCTTGGTTAAAATACTAAACACAGACTAGATCATAAATCATACTGCGCCTTATGTTCTATGGGCCTTACTGCTACACTGACCAAAGGACTTCACAGCTGCTCTTGCCAGCTTTCAGTCTCTCTCTCTGACTGCTGAGGAAGTTAAGGTTTGAGATAACATTACAACACACTTTTGTTTGTCTTATGCTTGGTTATTTAGACTCCTCTTTCTTGCTTCCAAACTGTTTGTTAGTACCATTAGGGATACAGATGAAGGGCAACGACCACAATCTTGATCCTGAATTGAAGACTAGATTTATTTTAAAGCTAAGCAGCCACTCGGGCTGGTGGTAGTTATTAGGAGTTACTCAGTAATCTTTCACCGTGTTCCACTTTACGAAAAGTAGCTTATTCATTTCAATGCAATCACAGTCTATATCACTGTTGTTTTTTAAGAACTGAAAGTGCTCCCTATGTTTTGACCCTAAACATACCAATCTTTCAGTACTCCGCAGACTGATTTTCCTTCCTTCTCTTCCTGAACTCAAGGAGATTCTAAATGCCCAAGAACATTAAAGGTTTGCTGCCTTTCATTCTGAGTCTACACTGTGAGGTCCGATCCATTCAGGAGTTAACACTCCAAGGCCTAGGTCTTCTTTATCTCAAATCCAGTTATTAGACTGGACCTGTCACTCTTCATTTGGTGCGCTGGATAAGAAGATGCTATACTATAATTTCCAATGAAATCTCAATCCGCCTGGTCTACTTTATTGATGAATTCGAGCAGAGCATTATGGATATGATGCTGCATACTGGGATTTGTGAGATTTGTGAATGCCAACAATGGTGAAGGGATAACAATCAGAATCATTGGCATACATCATGTAATTTGCTGTTTTGCAGCAGCAGTACGGTGCAGTAATTATAATAAAAGCTGTAATATATATAAAATTAAATTATATAAGTAGTGCTAAATGAAAGGAATGTGAAACCAGTTAGAATGCTCTCCATGGTACACCTGTAGAAATTTGCCAGGGTCTTTCGTGACATACTGATTCTCCTCAAACTCCTAATGAAAAATAGCTACTGGCGTTCCACCTTTGTAACTGAATCGACATGTTGGGCCCGGGATAGATCTTCCGAGATGTTAACACCCAGGAACTTGAAACTGCTCACCCTTTCCACTTTTAATCCTGGTGTGTGTTCCCTCAACTTGACCTTCCTGAGGTCCACAACAAATTCCTTGGTCTTACTGACAATCTGCAAGGTTGTTGCTGTGACACCACTCAATCAGCTGATCTTTCTTGCTCCCATATGCCTTCCTGTCACCATCTGAAGTTCTGTCCACAGTAGTTGTGTCATTGGCAAACTTATAGGTGGCATTCGAGCTGTGCCTAGCCACAGGATTGTGGGTCTAGAGAGAGTAAGCCACATCCTTCAGTTGCATCAGTGCCGATTGTCAATGAGGAAGAGCTGTTATTTCCAATCCACACTGACTGTGGCCTCCCAGTGAAAAAGTCAAGGATCCCGTTGCAGAGGGAGGTACAGAAGCCCAAGATCTGAAGGTTGTTGATTACAACTGATGGCATTATTGTGTTGAATGCTGAGCTGTAATCAATAAACGGAAGCCTGACATAGGTAACACACAAAAACGTTGCTGGTGAACGCAGCAGGCCAGGCAGCATCTCTAGGAAGAGGTACAGTCGACGTTTCGGGCCGAGACCCTTCGTCAGGACTAACTGAAAGAAGAGCTAGTAAGAGATTTGAAAGTGGGGGGGGGGAGGGGGGCGATCCAAAATGATAGGAGAAAACAGGAGGGGGAGGGATGGAGCCAAGAGCTGGACAGGTGATTGGCAAAAGACATATGAGAGGATCATGGGACAGGAGGCCCGGGGAGAAGGAAAAGGGGGAGGGGGTAAAAAGCCCAGAGGATGGGCAATGGGTATAGTCAAAGGGACAGAGGGAGAAAAAGGAGAGAGAGAAAAAGAATGTGTGTATATAAATAAATAACAGCTGGGGTACGAGGGGGAGGTGGGGCATTGGCAGAAGTTTGAGAAGTCAATGTTCATGTGGGGTACGAGGGGTATGAGTCTGACATAGGTATTGCTATTGTCCAGGTGATCCAAGGCTGAGTAAAGAAGCAATGAGATTGCACCTACTGTAGACCTGTTGTAGCGATAGCAAATTGCAGCAATTCCAGCTGCTTGCTTGGGTAAGATTTGATTCTGGCCATGACCAACCTCTCCATGCACTTCATCACAGTAGATGTGAGTGCCACTGGGTGATAGTCATTGAGGTAGCTCACTCTGTTCTTCGTGAGCACTGGTATGGTTGTCACCATTTTGAAGCAGGTAGGAACCTAGGACAGCAGCAGTGTGATATTGAAGATGTCCTTAAACACTCCTGCCACTTGGATGGAACAGGTTTTCAGAGCCCCACCAGGTACACCATCAAGGCCTGATGCCTTGCAAGGGTTCACCCTTTTGAAAGACGTTCTAACATCGGCCTCCTAGAGGGACATCACCGGGTCTCCCTTTCAAAGCAAGCGTAAAGCTCATCTGGGAGAGAAGCATCACAGCGATTCATGATGTTAGGTTTCGCTTTGTAGGAAGTAACGATTTGCTAGTCTTGCCGGAGCTGACGTGCATCCAATTCCATCAATTGTGAAGGTTAGCTGTGTTAGAAGCGTTAAGAGAGAAGCTGAGGAAACCTACAGTTGAAGTCAGAAGTTTACATAAACTTAGGTTGAAGTCATTAAAACTCATTGTTTAACCACTCCACAGATTTCATATTAGCAAACTATAGTTTTGGCAAGACATTGAGGACATCTACTTTGTGCACGACACAAGTAATTTTTCCAACAATTGTTTACAGACAGATTATTTCACTTTTAATTGACTATATCATAATTCCAGAGGGTCAGAAGTTTACAAACAAAATCAAAAGAAATCAGCCAAGAACTCAGGAAAAAAAAATTGTGAACCTCCACAAGTCTGGTTCATCCTTGGGAGCAATTTCCAAACACCTGAAGGTACCACGTTCATCTGTACAAACAATAGTACGCAAGTATAAACACCATGGGACCACGCAGCCGACATACAGCTCAGGATGGAGACGCATTCTGTCTCCTGGAGATGAGCGTCCTTTGGCGCGAAAAGTGCAAATCAATCCCAGAACAATAGCAAAGGACCTTGTGAAGATGCTGGAGGGAACAGGTAGCAAGTATCTATACCCACAGTAAAACGAGTCCTATATTGACATAACCTGAAAGGCTGCTCAGCAAGGAAGAAGCCACGGCTCCAAACTGCCATAAAAAAGCTAGACTACAGTTTGCAAGTGCACATGGGGACAAAGATCTGACTTTTTGGAGAAATGTCCTCTGGTCTCGTGAAACAAAAATTGAACTGTTTGGCTATAATGACCATCGTTATGTTTGGAGGAAAAGGGGTGAGGCTTGCAAGCCGAAGAACATCATCCCAACCGTGAAGCATGGGGGTGACAGCATCATGTTGTGGGAGTGCTTTGCTGCAGGAGGGACTGGTGCACTTCACAAAATAGATGGCATCATGAGGAAGGAAAGTTATGTGGATATATTGAAGCAACATCTCAAGACATCAGCCAGGAAGTTAAAGCTCGGTCACAAATGAGTCTTCCAAATGGACAATGACCCCAAGCATACCTCCAGAGCTGTGGCAAAATTGCTTAAGGACAACAAAGTCAAGGTATTGGAGTGGCCGTCACAAAGCCCTGACCTCAATCCGATAGGAGATTTGTGGACAGAACTGAAAAAGCATGTGTGAGTAAGGAGGCCTACAAACCTGACTCAGTTACACCAGTTCTGTCTGGAGGAATGGAACAAAATTCCAGCAACTTACCTTGAGAAGCTTGTGGAAGGCTATCCAAAACGTTTGACCCAAGTTAAACAATTTAAAGGCAATGCTGCCAAATACTAACAAAGTGTATGTAAACTTCTAACCTACTGGGTATGTGATGAAAGAGATAAAAGCTGAAATAAATCATTCTCTCTACTATTATTCTGACATTTCACATTCTTAAAATAAAGTAGTGATCCTAACTGACCTAAGACTGGGAATGTTTTCTCGGATTAAATGTCAGAAATTGTGAAAAACTGAGTTTAAATGTATTTGGCTAAGGTGTATGTAAACTTCTGACTTCATCTGTAGGTTTAACAGAGGCCCAAGGTCTCCTCATGGGTCCTCATTCTATTAAGTAAAACTAAAATGAAAAATTAAAAATAAATCTCTTCATCCATTAATAACAATCACCCCTTCAGTTGCCCAGGACTATTTTCAGGGATTCCCATCTTAAACAGCTCAATAACTGGACATTTCTCTTCCCTTTCAAAGCATCTCTTCCATGAAATTGTTGGTCACAATTTCTGACATCCCTCTTTTTCTTTTAATACACAGTTTTAGTCTCGTTACCTCTCAGTAATATGCAGGACATTCACCATGTTATTAATGCAAAATCAATACACTATCATTCTTTAATAAAAAGGTTATAACTTTAATATGTTTAATACTGATTCCCACCTGATGGGATTGAAAATATAGTCTTACATTCCAGAGTGTGAAATTTAAAGCCAGCTTGGTGGGTGGCCTGTTGTGGATCTTGTTCCCAGCTCGAATGAGTTTATCCTTTAAGTGCACCCACTGGCTAGAGACAGCATTAGAGACCTCTCATTCTTGAACTGCTTTTGTACACATCGAATAGCAAAGGAAACTGCTAGTTAAAAACCTCTCCTGTTAAAAGAAAACAGGGAAGAAAGAATTTACCAAATCTATACAGCGTATCCTCAGGACATAGTGAAGTGCTTTACTGCTGAAGGATTAATGCTGAAGTGCAGACACTGTTGTTTTCTGGGCAAACTCAATAGCCAGTTTGGATGAAGCAAGCTCTCACAACAGAAGATGAATGAAGAGATAAGCTGTTTTTGCTGGGGAAGGGTGAAAACAGCCAGGGTCTGGAAGAACCCTCTACCCTTCAGGGGAATAGGGTAACAGAGAAACAAGACTAAACCACTATGCCCTTAACCATTTACTTAGATCAATACTGCAGAGTATCTTAAATCTATTTAATCACTCAAATTCATCTCAATTTTTAAAAAATGTATCTCCAGCATAACTATTTGGTGGATTTGTTCTGTATTTCCCCCATTCTATGCACATAGACTATCTTCCTAACAACACTTCTGTACTGCCTGGTTATTGTTTCAAATTTATTGCTGGTGTCCTGGTTTACTCTACCTGAATAAACAGTTTCCTTCATTATTTAGCTCACTCATTTATATGTTATCCTAACCTTCAGTCGAATTAGTACTTAATTTTCGATCCATGAGGGGATTTCCCATTTAGACATGTAAAATATCAATGTTAATCCCACCCAAAGGTGAAAACTAGTATAAAATACATTATCCTCTTTTGATTAAAGCATCAATAGCATTGATAATAACCCTCAATGTGCTACAGAGTTGTATATATAATGTATTCAATCTGCCTTCCTAATTTACCCATTTTACCTACTGAATGATTCTGATAAATTTATGCTACATTCCAATCCATCATTCCTAAGAAGGGATTCAACTCATTCCTAGGTAGAGCTTCCAGATTCAAGATTTAGAAGTCAAGATTCTAGATTCAAGTTTGTTTAGTGTAAGTGTAAAAGAGAGCAAAATGATTGTTACTCTGGATTCGATGCAACACAAAAAAACACAATAAGATAAAGAGCACAATAATAAAAAAAAGACAATAAACATAAATACGTACAATAGCTTATATACATAGACTGGTTACATGTCCGTAAAGTTACACAAAGCACAGGAGTGTCTCTACATGAGGTGACTCTGACAGGCAATGTTAACGTAGTGTTGGTGGTTGAGGTGTGGTGAGGAGGGTTAGTGAGTGGAAGTATTGATCAGCCTTACTACTTGGGGAAAGTAACTGTTTTTGAGTCTGGTGGTCCTTGCATGGATAGTACAGAGCTGCCTCCTGATGGGAGTTGGATAAACAGTCCATGAGCAAGGTGGGTGGGGTCCTTCATGATGTTACTGGCTCTTTTCCAGCAGCTTTCTGTATATACGTATGTCCTTGATGGCTGGTAGGCTGGTACCAGTGATGTGTTGTGCACAGTTTTGACAACCAGTTGTAGAGCTTTCCGATCTGCTGCAGCGCAGTTTTCATACCGTGCAGTAACGCAGATAGCTCGTTGAGTTTAGAGAGATTGATAATTAAAAAGAAGAGCTTTCCCATGACAGCATAGTCAGCAGCAGAATCACAGGAAGCATGTTTGTGATTTTCCAAGTTTCATTGAGGGCAGCTTAAATCCTGACCACATGGAGTTGCTTGGGAAATTACTATCCATGGGATAAGTTGGGGTTCCCAAAGGCTCCATTAATCACCTCCAACTCTAAACACTGATATGTATCAATTTCCAGTAGCACTGGTTTCATGACCCGCCAAAAAAAGATGGCTTAGACTATGGGCCTCATTGAATAGGCTTGATTATTCAGTAAAAAAATATTGATTAGAAAAAATATCAAAATGTATATACAGTAGATGTTCCTTAAAAGCCAGTATAGGAAAGAAGTGGATGTTACATAGAATGTTGTATGGTTGCTCAGAGTGAACTGAAACCAGAATTAGAATCAAATTTATTACTGACATATGTTGTGAAATTTGTATTTTTGCAGCAGCAGTACAAAGCAAGACTTGAAAATAATTAAATAGCGCAGGGGACAAATAACGAGGTAGTGTTCATGGGTTCATGGATCGATCAGAAATTTGAAGGTGAGGGGGAAGAAACTGTTCTTATAATGTTGAGCATGGATCTTACCACTCTTGTACCTCCACAAATCTTCTTACTTTTATGTGCACTGTCAGAAAATATTAGATTTCACTTTATTATTATTATTTTAAAGCCACCTTTCAATATCTGCCAATTACAGATATGAAAGTTATTGTCAAGGGTGTGTAGGTGTAATTACTCTAATTAAGAAGATTTATAGACTTATGGATTAGTGATTGTTGTTGCTAGGAACCTTCCTTGGAGTTTGGCCACCTATTTAGACCTACCTACCTTGTGTCCCCAGGTCAGAAGAAATCAATGGGAAAGCCACAGTCATATGAAGAAAATGATCCAGAATTGCCTAAACTTGTAGCTTAATGGATAAGTTGCTGAACCAGTTCCTTGACACCTGAACTATTTATCTTCCATTGTAAATTCAAATCCACTAGAGCAGCTAGGAACTTAAAACTCATGAAACTAATTAAGACACAAATTTCAATGCATGAATGAAAAGTAACTACCTACTTGACATAGAAATCTGTTTGAAAATCTGTCATCTTCAGCCAATCTGACCTATTTGTGAGCCAAATCTATCAATGTGATTGGCTTTGAGCTGCTTTCTGAATTGGTCTGGCAAGCCACTCATTTCAGCACAGAGAAATTAATTCGGAGATTAGCTAAGCCAGTAATGTCCTCACACCTTGAACAACTAAATTAATCAAATGTTGGTGATGTCTCATTAATGAAGCCACACCTGGTGAAGAAATTCTGTTTTTAATTTATTCATTCACAGGGTATGGATATGCTGACATTTTTCATGTTTTTAATTATCCTGAATAAAATGCTTATTGGGGTACATATTAGGTCAGCCGAGATTCAGGATCCCCTCAATAGTAATCACCAAACTTCTAAACTTGGAGTTCTGTACGTCCCTCTGCAACTAGATTCTCAAGTTCCCCATCAGGAAACCACCCTCAGTACAGATAAGTGATAACATCTTCTCCTTGCTCACAATCAAAATAGGCACCTCTCAGGGATGCATGCCAGCCCACTGCTCTACTCTTCCCGCACACATGACTGTGTGGTTAAGCACAGCTCAAATACCATCAATAAATTCACCAATGTTGCCAGCACTGCTTCCAGCAGGATCTTAGGTGGCGATGAGGAGGTAAGGAGGAGTGAACTAGATCAGCAGGTTGAGAGGTGTCACAATGACAACCCTGCACTCAAAATCAGGAAGACCAGGGAACTGATGGTTGACCTCAGGAAGGAGAATCAAGGAGAAGACACACCAGTCCTCACTGATGGGTCAGCAGTGGAAAAGGAAGTTCCTAGCTGTTAGCATCTCGGAGGATCTATCCTAGGCCCATCATACTGATGGATTATGAAGAGGACATGCAAGTATGAAGTAGGTCAACTTCATTAGGAGATTTGGTATGTCACCAAAGACTCTTTCAAATTTCTTCAGAGAGCATTCTGACTGGTCAGATCACAGCCTTGGTTCAAGGCTACAATGCACAGCATCACTAGAGGCTGCAAAGAGCTGTAACTTAGCAAGCTGCATCACAGGCATCCCCACCATCAAGAACATCTTCAAGGGGTGGTACCTCAAGGAGGCGGCATCTCACCATCCGGGGCGTGCCTGCCTTTCATTACTGCCATCAGGGAGGAGGTACAGGAACCTGAAGACCCACACTCAACAATTCAGAAACAGCTTCTTCCCCTCCAGAGTTCTGCACGGTCCATGAAACTATGAGCACTACCTCATTATTCCTTTTTTTTTCAAACATTTATTCATTTTGTAGTTCATACCTTTGCACTGTACTGCTGCCACATCAAATTTCATAACACACGGGGCAGTGTCAATAAATCTGATCCAGATTGTATTCAAACACTCAGTAGCCCAATGTGTACGAATAGAATCAGAATCAGGTTTATCACTGGCGTGTGATGTGAAATTTGTTAACTTAGTAGCAGCAGTTCAATGCAATACGTAATCCAGAAGGAAAAAACACACAAAATAAAATAATAATAAATAAATTACAGTATATGCATATTGAATAGATTAAAAATTGTGCAAAAAAACAGAAATATATATTTAAAATATGAGGTCGTGTCCACGAGTTCAATGTCCATTTAGGAATCGGATGGCAGAGGGGAAGAAGCTGTTCCTGAATCACTGAGTGTGTGCCTTTAGGTTTCTGTACCTCCTACCTGATGGTAACAGTGAGAAAAGGGCATGACCTGAGTGCTGGAGGTCCTTAATAATCAACGCTGCCTTTCTGAGACACCGGTACTTGAAGATGTCCTGGGTACTTTGTAGGCTAGTACCCAAGATGGAGCCGACTATATTAACAATCCTCTGCAGCTTCTTTCAGTCCTGTGCAGTAGCCCCCCCACCCCACCCCAAACCAGACAGTGATGCAGCCTGTCAGAATGCTCTCCACAGTACACACATAGAAATTTTTGAGTGTATTTGTTGACATACCAAATTTCTTCAAACTCTTAATGAAGTATAGCCACTGTCTTGCCTTCTTTATAACTGCATCGATATGTTGGGACCAGGTTAGATCCTGAGAGCAAATGTTTTACTAAACCAGATGAACTTTTATGAGAACACAAGTAGTTTCATGGTCACCAGATATACTAGCGTCATTACTCAGAGTAGAACTGTACCATTCCAGCCGAGAAGCTTCCAAGCATAGTCCACAGTTTCTGCTGTTAACTGGTTCACCAAGAACTGGGTAAAGCACATAGACAGGGAAAAGCATAGATTACAATTATGGAAGTTAATCTTAGGTAAGAATAGCAATGAGCAACTACCTACCTCCTGGATCTCTTACTTAGATGGCACCGTATTTGAACATGACTATAGCACAATATCTGGATCTTGCAGTGCACCAGGCTGCAACTAATGCACGGAAAATATTCCAGACATATCATAGTCATAGTCATACTTTATTGATCCTGGGGGAAATTGGTTTTCGTTACAGTTGCACCATAAATAATAAATAGTAATAGAACCATAAATAGTTAAATAGTAATATGTAAATTATGCCAGTAAATTATGAAATAAGTCCAGGACCAGCCTATTGGCTCAGGATGTCTGACCCTTCAAGGGAGGAGTTGTAAAGTTTGATGGCCACAGGCAGGAATGACTTCCTATGACGCTCTGTGTTGCATCTCAGTGGAATGAGTCTCTGGCTGAATGTACTCCTGTGCCCACCCAGTACATTATGTAGTGGATGGGAGACATTGACCAAGATGGCATGCAACTTAGACAGCATCCTCTTTTCAGACATCACCGTCAGAGAGTCCAGTTCCATCCCCACAACATCACTGGCCTTACAAATGAGTTTGTTGATTCTGTTGGTGTCTGCTACCCTCAGCCTGCTGCCCCAGCACACAACAGCAAACACGATAGCACTGGCCACCACAGACTCGTAGAACATCCTCAGCATCGTCCGACAGATGTTAAAGGACCTCAGTCTCCTCAGGAAATAGAGACGGCTCTGAACCTTCTTGTAGACAGCCTCAGTGTTCTTTGACCAGTCCAGTTTATTGTCAATTCGTATCCCCAGATATCTGTAATCCTCCACCATGTCCACACTGACCCCTTGGATGGAAACAGGGGTCACCGGTACCTTAGCTCTTCTCAGGTCTACCACCAGCTCCCTAATCTTTTTCACATTAAGCTGCAGATAATTCTGCTCACACCATGTGACAAAGTTTCCTACCGTAGACCTGTACTCAGCCTCATCTCCCTTGCTGATGCATCCAACTATGGCAGAGTCATCCGAAAACTTCTGAAGATGACAAGACTCTGTGCGGTAGTTGAAGTCCGAGGTGTAAATGGAGAAGAGAAAGGGAAACAAAACAGTCCCCTGTGGAGCCCCAGTGCTGCTGATCACTCTGTCGGACACACAGTGTTGCAAGCACACGTACTGTGGTCTGCCAGTCAGGTAATCAAGAATCCATGATACCAGGGAAGCATCCACCTGCATCGCTGTCAGCTTCTCCCCCAGCAGAGCAGGGTGGATGGTGTTGAACGCACTGGAGAAGTCAAAAAACATGACCCTCACAGTGCTCGCTGGCTTGTCCAGGTGGGCGTAGACACGGTTCAGCAGGTAGACGATGGCATCCTCAACTCCTAGTCGGGGCTGATAGGCGAACTGGAGGGGATCTAAGTGTGGCCTGACCATACCATATATATTACTCAAAAGAATTAGTAAGTGAATAGCAACCTGTAAATATATCAAATTATATATTTACTAATTCTTATGAATAAAATGTATGTTTAGAGTACTCAGGTTGCCATTCAATCGCCCCTTCTCGATTTTGGGAAGGAGGTTAGTCATTAAGTAAGAGGATCTCTCTGTATTACTGTCTTTGACACATGAGGTTCATAACCTCCTGAGATTCAGCAGTCACCCGAACTATCTCCTACTTTATTTGGAAATGAAAGTGAAATATGTCAGCAGTGACACACTGCTCCCAGGGGCTACTGTTGAGATAAGCAATAACTCCTGCTGGAAGACACTCAATTCTTTTCTAAGAACACCCTTTTCTCTGGCTTAATGTTTCTGGTCTTCATGTCTATAGATCTGTACTTAACAACCATTGTAGTCTGACAAGTTCCGGCAAAAAGGATTGGACACTGAGAGCATGCTATGTTGGGGCCAGAAGCATTGAAAGACTTGTAGGCTTTCCCCAGCACATTCTCAGACAGTGTTGGTTCTTGACGCAAACAACACAGTTCACTGAATGTTTCAATGCATCTGTGACTAAGAATAAATCTAGTCTAATGTGTTGATGGACCACTGAAACTGGGAGCAGTTGCCGCAGAGGATTAATGGGCAAAGGCAAAAATTAAAAGACCTCTCGCCTATCCACACTGAGGGGCACTGTGATATTAAACCCCTGCAAAGTTTGTTGGAGAGCAGGTAAAGGAAATGACTTATGTCACGCTGAGGCAAACCTAATACTGCAATGAATAGCAGCCTGTGAATGTATTGAATTATATATATATATTTACCAATTCTTATGAATAAAATATATGTTTAAAATATTTTCCATGGCCAGGAGTTGCAGCCTGGCGCATTGCAAGATCCAGATTGATTTTTGCAAGCTTATTCAAATAAAATGCCACCCAGGCAAGGGAGATTTAGGGAGAAGGTGACTGTTCATTGTTGCCCTCAATAAGGTTCCTTTGTACAAAAGACTTGAGTAGATGGAGACCATATGAAACATTCTGAAGTTAATTAGGTTGCTCATTGTATGTCTGAAATGTATGAAGGTGTTGGTTATAAACCTTTTGGCTTCATTTCTTTATTATTTCCTCTAAATTAAGGGATCCCAACCCTTTTTATGCCATGGACCCCTACCATTAACCGAGCAGTCCATAGACCCCAGGTTGGGAACCCCTGCTTTCGAAACCCTTTTTCCTTAAACACCAGCCAACTGAATTCAAAGGGCAAATGAAGAGGTAGACAATCAGGATTGAGGCCTATATAAACACAAGCCCTCCAGGGGAGAAACACCAGCAACTGCACACTGAGGGTGTGGCCTCGACTGGTGACTGGTGATGAAATGTCCGCAGGCTAGTGGCCAAGAGCGGCGAACACCACAACATCAAGCACAAGGCACCTCCAGCAAATGATCTGCATCCTCAAGCAAGTCATTGACAGAGGAGGACATTTCTTTAGTGATGTATATTTTGTTGATTGGAGTATTGATCTGTTGTGGCTATTGACAGGATGTATAATGTGTATGTATTAATTTACTTTTCCAATTGCATAGGAAGTCAAGTGTAGTTAGAGTAATCAGCAGTTGAAATGACACATGCTGAATGCAGTTAGAACAATACAACAGAATTAATTTCAAAACAAGAGAAAACCTGCAGATGCTGGAACTCCGAGCAACACACACGAAATGCTGGAGGAGCTCAGCAGGCCAGGAAGCATCTATGGAAAATAGTACAGTTGACATTTCAGGCCGAAACAATCATGGTGAGTTCCTCCAGCATTTTGAATGCTTAACAGAATTGATTTGATCAGGTGGTTGGGATGACCAGTACATTTTATTAGCGCCAAGTGGCTTGGAGGTGAGTGAGCTTTGTGGAGCTTCAGCATCACGCATTCACACGGAAGCAATTGCTGCGGATTGCATCGCTGGAATCACTGGCCGTCTTTTTGTGCAGGTTAGCAGCAGTGTAATGGAGAGAGTAGTCAAAATTTGTTTGGATCTGCTCTCAGCAACATCTGTGCAGATGAAACCAACCTGCTGTGAAACCAACTCCAGTGAACTTCCAGGCTTCCACTGCTGACCCCTCTGGGCTACCTGGTCATCCTGCTGAAAGTATAGGCATCTGCTCCCCCCGGTGCCACATCCGGGCTCTCGCCCCCACCGCTGCCTACTCCAGACCTCACTCCCCGATGTCAATGTCCCTCACGAGGCCCAGCCTTCCAGCCCCTCGTCTCCACTGCAGCTACTTCCAGCGAGCCACTGTGAGAGGAAGTGACCGCTGGGACTCTGGGGACAGGAGTCTGCCAGGTGGGAGCAGTTCCAGATCTTGCAGGTCAGAATTCATCCAATGAGCCTGAGACTGGCTGATTCCTCACGCTTATTCAGACGTGAGGGAAAGGATATGATGGCAGGACTGAAAAGGGTTTGAACCAGGGAAAAGGAGCCGGGGTTTTCCGTGAATAGTGAACAGTTTTGGCAGAGTGAGCTGGGCCCATGACTCTTGAAGTATCTATAGCCACCTTATAATTACAACAACATAGAATGAGGCCATGCAGCCCATCAGGTCCATGCTAGCTCACAGGTGAGCAATCCTATTGCTCCCATTCCTCCTCCCCTTATTTCCCTTTACTCCTACATCAGCTCTTCCTTCATTCTGTTAATTATTAACTTACACTGTGGTAATGTGCAATTGGCAATTAATTTAACAGTGTATCACCGGGGTATAGGAAAAAACGAGAGCAACCAAAGGAAACCGAAGCACTTATGCCAGCCAAAGTCAGAACCGAACCTGGGGCCCTTGGGCTATGATGCTTAGAGTATTTACCTTAGAGGATGAAAACCTAGAAAATAACGCAAGCTTTCTGACTGCTCCGAAATGAGATAATATTTGTTGCTCGATTAAAAGCAATGTTTGTGCTAGAAAATTAGGAGTGACTGATTCAGTTAAAACAACAAGCTGCTCCCAGTAATTAATCTCAGAGGTGCTGTGAGGCCCACTTTAAAGGCTGCAGTTTGCTTAGCTCTGCAAAGATCTGGAAGCTCATTGCGTTCGAATTACAAGAAGGAAAGCCCGACAGAGATCAATTTTGAGAAACCTTTATTAGCATAAGGAATATACATTACACCAGCAATCTTCAAAACTACTTTGCAGAGTCGTTTAAATTTCTTTTCTGCTGAGAACGGGTAATTGTGGAGTGTCAAGCAAGCAAAAATGTGTAACCAATACCAAACAGTAATTTTAAAAGTATCTGGAAATGGAGCCAAATAAAATAAAACAAAACAAAACTTAGATTACCTGACCCCAGGTAAGGCGAGGTGCTGCAGAAGTGTAGTTCCTATTATAGCGCAGTGGAAGAGCACAGCAGGTTAGTAGCAAGGAATCACTAGCAAATCTGTTTTGGTGATTTTAATAGATAATGTGAGCCGGAATAATCAGATGAATCCTCTGCTTGATTTGGACAATAGAACTGAAGGCTTTGTGGCAAAGTTTGTGGATGATACAAAGATAGATGGAGGGGTAGATAATGCTGAGGAAGCAATGTGATTACAGCACGACTTAGACAAATTGGAAGAATGGGCAGTGAAGTGGCTGATGGAATACAGTGTTGGGAAATGTATGATAATGCATTTTCGTAAAAAGAACAATAGTGTAGACTATTATCTAAATGGGGAGAAGGTTCAAACATCAGAGGTGCAGATAGACTTGGGAGTCCTCATGCAAGACTCCCAAGAGGTTAATTTACAGGTTGAGACTGTGGTAAAGAAGGCAAATGCAATGTTGGTATTTATTGCAAAGAGAGTAGAATATAAAAGCAAGGAGATAATACTCAGATTTTATAAGACATTAGTCAGGTCGCACTTAGAGTATTGTCAAGTTTTGGGCCCCATATCTCAGAAAGGATGTGTTATTATTGGAGAGAGTCCAGAGGAGGTTCACAAGGATGATTCCAGGAATGAAGTGGTTAACACATGAGGAGTGTTTGGCAGCTTTGGGCCTGTACTCACTGGAATTTAGAAGAATGCATAGGGATCTCACTGAAACCTATCGTATGTTGAAAGGACTAGATAGAGTGGATGTGGAGAGGATGTTTCCTATGGTGACGATATCCACAACTAGAGGGCACAGCCTCAAAATTGAGGGACAACCTTTTAGAATGGAGGTAAGGAGGATTTTATTTAGCCAGAGAGTAGTAAATCTAGACTGCAGTGGAGGCCAAGTCCGTGGGTATACTTTAGGCGGAAATTTGTAGTTTCCTGATTGGTTAGCTCATCAAAGGTTTTGACAAGAAGACAGGTGTATGGGGTTGAGTAGGATCCTGGATCAGCGATGACGGAATGGCAGAGCAGACTTGATGGGCTGAATGGCCTATTTCTGCTCCTATGTCTTACAGTTTTATGGTCTAATAGTTATGTCTTTGAAACTCTGTCTTGGGGTCATTTCTGTCCATCTGGAATTTTATTTTAGCATCTTCCCTCAGGACTGTAAGGGAGTGTTGGCCAAGACTCTGCAGTGCAACTGAATCCGCAACTTTCTGACAGCCGTTACTGAAAACATCACAAGAGTATTACCATATCCCATACGTTAGGTGCATTAGAGCTCTTTGTAGTACCAGCTTATTCAAAGACTAGCCAACGTTCCGGTAAATGGTCACATCTTGGTGTCTGCTTTGCATGCTACAGTAATCAGCATCTCTGATGGAAGAGAGAATAAAGTCTAAGCTTCTCACTGATAATCAAAGTGCAATGTCCCCTGTAGGGAGGGTGCTAAAGTGATTGACAGGCAAAAATCAGGACCAGAATCAGCTGATCCACAGGTAAGTGAATCGAGAGGCAGCTGAAGAAAGCTGGCATGCGGGCTACTGCAGTTCAAAAAGAAGTCAAACCCTCCGTGTGAGATGTGAGAACAACCAATGAGAGAAAGAGGAACTATGAAGAAAGCCAATAAGGAGCTGAAATAAAAATAAAACATAGAAGATGATAGGAGAGTTTCTGTGAACAGATCCCATAAGTAGTTGAAAAGTGCCTGCACAATGACTAATTCAAAGCTCTCACCTACAGTATGTGTGGATCCCCGTCATTGGTCTACATGCAAAGCTGGCAAATTTAATGAGTCTGCTGCATTTATGCTGGTGGGGCGTTTTCTGCGGTGCCGAGGTTGTGAACTGCTTTGCCGGCTGTTGTCTCTGTGAGCTTCACAGCGTTTATGCCCTGCTAATATGATGAACTGAGATTGAGGCTTGGGCCCACTCTGGCTACTTGATCTTTCTTTTTGTTAAATTGAGTCCTTCGGGTTTCTTGCTTTGTGGCTGCCTGTAAGCAAACAAATCTCAAGGTGTATAATTTATACATACTTTGATAATAAATGTACTTTGAATCTTTGATATTGCACAAGAGCTGTGATAACATGTTTTATAGGAGAGTATGAGATCACTGAACATTTCACAATCTTAGACCATATAATCATGAACTGTGATATAAATGGTATAAGAAAAACCAGAAAAGCTTTTCTGCATGCTCAGGTTTGGGTGTCGCAGACAAGTCTAGCGTTTGTTTCCCATCACTACTTTCCTTCGTGACGTTCTGATGGAAGAGCTACACAAGGCAAGGACGCTCTAAGTTTGATCTCTAGTTTGTGACAAGCTCACTAACCAATGAAATCTTGTGGTGGATATCCTAATGTTAACTTTAAAATCCTTAGACTAGAGAGGATAAGATAAACTAAAGCTTGTGTCCGTCATCCATTGCTGAGATAAATAGTATTTAAACAGTATCCATTATCATTCTACATGAAGTACACAGGATAAGGACATATCATAGTACCTGGAGGTACATTGTAAAGGCCAGTTAGAATTATGAGAGGGGAAGTATTTATTTTCACTGACAACCCCTAACCTCTCCCAGCTCAGTCATACAAATTTCCCAAAGGAATATTTTTAGGAGGTCCTTCATGGAGATTGGGAGTGAAGTCAGTTGGAAGCCAGGACATGTGCCTTCCCTTCCAGACGCTGATTAGTGAGCCGATAGGACCTTCACAAGAATTCAATGGTCGTCTTTCCTGTTCCCAAGCCATGCATTGCCAGCTTCATTGTTAGCTGTAGAGCATTGGAATGCAGCTGTGAATGAGTTAAACCAATGCTTCAATAGGTTTGACAATTGCCCCCCCCCCCGTTCCCACCCCCCTCAGCACACCAGTCCAGGTGCTGAGGCACCCAACGTTCCCTCAGCACCAGCGTCTCCACCCTCCTGTTCAACACCTGGGTGAAGAACACAGGTTGCCACTGTCTATATCCCCTCCTTGCCCTGCACCTACAATCCACACCTCTGCATAACAACGGCTATCGCCCCAATCTTCACCTCCCCCAGCCTCCACCATTTCCCCAGTCATCATGGACTCACCTTCACTACTGGGCAGGTGAGAAGGGCTCTGGGGAAACTCAGACATGGCAAAGCATTGGGACCGGATGGTGTGAACCCCAAGGTCCTGAAGGAGTGTGCTGAGCAACTGTGTGCAGTTTGCCAGCACATTTTCAATCTGAGTCTCAACCTGGAAAGGGCCTCTACTGTGTGGAAAACATCATCTGTGGTCCCAGTAGCCAAGAAGGGCCAACTGAAAGTCTTGAATGACTACTGTCCAGTGGCCCTGACCTCACACATCATGAAGACCCTAGAGAGGCTGGTCCTGGCTCACCCCTGTACCCTGGTCGGGTCAGCCCTTGATCCCCTGCGGTTTGCCTTCCAGGAGCACATTGGAATCGACGATGCTGCCAACGAGATCATTGTGGACTTCAGGCGTGCCAGGAGTCACACTCACGTCCCCATCTACATCAACAGAACTGTAGTGGAGCGTGTATCAAGCTTCAAATTCCTTGGTGTCCACATTTCCAAGGATATCACCTGGTCCCCGAACTTATCCATACTGATCAAAAAGGCGCAACAGCACCTTTATTTCCTGCGGAGCACCAAGAAAGCTCACCTCTGTCCCAGGATACTGACGGACTTTTACTGCTGTACCATTGAGAGCATACTCACCAACTGCACCTCAGTGTGGTATGGCAATTGTCCCGTATCAGACCGCAAAACACTCCAGTGTGTGGTGAAAACTGCCCAGCAGATTGTCAGCACCCAATTGCCCACCATTGAGAACATCTACCATAATGCTGCCTGGCAGGGCAAAAAGCATTATCAGGGATGCATCTCGCCCTAACCATGGACTTTTTACTCTCCTCCCATCCGGTAGGCGCTACAGGAGCCTCCGCTCCCACACCAGCAGGCACAGGAAGAGTTTCTTCCCTGAGGCTGTGACCCCGCTGAACCTCACATCACAGCGCTAAACTGTATTGTACCCATATTGTACTGTCTCAGTACTTTTATATTTGTGTGCTGTAGCACTTACTTTTTATTCGCAGTTATTTTGTAAATAACACTATTCTTTGCATTTATGGTCAGATGCTAAGTGCATTTCATTGGCTTTGTATCTGTACTTGGCACAATGACAATAAAGTTGAATTTAATCTAATCTAATCTAATCTACCTGCTGAACAGAACCTACTCCCATTTGGATAAGCAGGGCAGCACTGTGAGCATCATGTTTTTTGATTTCTCAAGTGCCTTCAATACCATACAGCCCTCACTGCTGGGGGAAAAGCTGTTCAATGCAGATTGGCACTTCCATTGTATCCTGACTGGCAGACCACAGTGTGTGCATCTTCAGAGCCGTGTGTCAGACATGGCTATGAGCACCACTGGGACCCCACGGGGGACTTGCATTGGCTCCTCCTGTTTAGCCTGTACACCTTGGACTTTGGATACAACACTGAGTCATGTCATCTGCAGAAATTCTCTGATGACTCAGCAATAGTGGGGTGTATAAGAGGAGGACAGGAGGATAAATACAGGAACCTGGTGGAGGACTTTGTCAAATGGTGCAAGCTGAACCATCTGCAGCTCAACATTAGTAAGCAAAGGAGATGGTGATGGACTTTAGGAAGACTAAGCTTGCACTGCTCCTTGTTACTATTAATATGGAGGATGTGAATGTGGTGACAACCTACAAGTACCTGGGGATGCACCTGGAGGACAGACTTGAGTGGAGCACCGACACAGAGGCAGTGTACAAGAAGGGCCAGAATTATCTCAACTTACTGAGGAGACTGAGGTCCTTTGGAGTATGTGGGCCTGTCCTTCACATGTTCTACCAGTCTTTTGTCACCAGTACAATCTTCTATTTGGTGGTGTGCTGGGGCAATGACATCAAGATGGGTGATGCTAACAAGCTCAATAAACTGGTTAGAAAGGCTGGCTCTGTTATAGGATTCAAACTGGTCGCACTGGTGGCTCTGGTAGAACAAAGGACCCTATGGAAAATCCTGACAATTCTGGACAATGTTTCTCACCCTCTGCAAGCCACCTTGGCTGAACTTTTAATAATAGACTAAGACAACTGTGCTGCTCCAAAGAGCGCTATAGGAGGTCATTCTTACCCTCAGCCATTAGGCTCTATAGTGAGTCAACATCTAGCCAGAGAGGTGATGACCCCTCCTGTTAGACTGTTTGAGGTAACTTATTTTTCATTCTTTCTGTTTCTCTTCTAATCTGTGTATATCTGTGCACTTGTAATACTACTGCGACACTGTAATTTCCTTTGGGATCAATAAAGTATCTATTTATCTATCTATCTTCATTATCACTTGTTTTACAACTTGCAATGATGGGATTTGAACCTATATCTCTGTGTTACCAGTCCGGTATCAAAATGCATCCACTGTAGTGAACTGCAAAACACAAAGGCTCAATCATGACTAAGATTTAATCCGAGAGGAACAGCACTTTAACCAGGACACTGCGAAGGTTCTGCCACTGGCAAACACGAAGCAGGCATAAGAACTTTTAGAAGTGTGGTTCTCCTCTGATAACTCCACAAGCAAACATATCAAAATAGACATCATCTATGAACCCTTAAGAGCCAAAGAAACACAATCCAATAGAATTCAAAGGTCAACTGAAGGGATAGCTAATCAGGACCAAGGCAGGGGAACAGGGACCTATATAAACATGAGCACTCCCAACATCTGTGCACTGAGGATGTCATCCTGACAGGTAAAGAAACGTCTGCAAGCTAATTGCAAAGCTCAGCAAACACCGATTTCATTCTGGGTCACCAACAGTTTTGCTAAAGAGATGGGTTTTACAAAGTGACTTCAGGGGAGTGAAAGGATTTCCACAGAGGGGGCCCAAAGTTGAAAGCACAGCTGCCAATGGCAGAGCAAAGGGAATAGTCTGGAATCCGAAGGACCAGGTTAACAGACAATAGGAAAGTTTGCCCCTCTGCAGCAGTAGATTGCTAATATTGCAGACCGCAAATAACCGTCACAGAAGTAGAATGAAGTGAGTGGCTGAGACTCCAAGATGAAAGCTTAGGTAGATAAGTCGAGCTGACCTATTTCCACATCTAACAGTTGTTTGCAAACACCTGTGTGTTTTAAAATAGTGCCCACCAAACCCATAACCAATTATTAATACATTTGTGATAACATCTTGTAAAAAGTATTTTGACTTCAATGCCTTATTTCACATTGCAGAAGACTCTACTGATGGATAGGGAAAGAGCCTGATATCTCATTTTCCATGGTATCTATTTACATTGACTAAGGCCATATAGCTAGTTGTGCATTTCCTAATATATGTCATTGTTTGTTTCCTGATGTGAATAAATAATCATGCATTTACCATGTCACCTAGTTATCTAGTGATTAGTATCACACAAATTCTCCCATACATTTTGAAGTATTTTTCTATCTAGAAATAGTAATAACAAAATGTTTCATGGTACTCGTTACTGACTAGATGCAGTATACATTATATTACATACTTCAGTGTAGTCTTAGGATGATTATTCAACAAAGAAAGAACTAAAGCAACTGTTTGTAGAGCAACATGATATGAATAGCTACAGAAAATGAGTGTTTCTGATTCAGGAAAAAAACTGGTTCACAAAACAAAACACTTTCAGTACGAAATCTGAAGACTGCCTGTAATCTGCTGCAGGCTAATCCAATTTGTGAATTCATTAGTGGTATGACTATCATCACTGGACGTGCTGTATTTCTGACAGGTACTTGTCCATCTCTGTGAGAATTCAACTCCCTATTTTCGATATTACATGGAATCATATAATCATTGAGTTTGTCAGCATAGAAAAAGACCCTTTTGGCTCATCTCTTCCATGTTGACAGTGCTGTCTATCTGTGTTTGCATTAGGCTGCATTAGGCCCATAACCCCTGTCTTTTCTATCCAAATATCTGTTCAAATTCCTTTTTAATGTTGTAACACTCACAACATGCTGGACGAACTCAGCAAGTCGGGCAGCATCCGTCAGGGTTCCGGCCCGAAACGTCGACTCATCGTTTCCACGGATGCTGCCCGACCTGCTGAGTTCCTCCAGCGTGTTGTGAGCGTTGCTTTGATCCCAACATCTGCAGATTATTTTTTGTTTTTAATGTTGTGATTGTTCCTGCCGCCACCACTTCATCCAGCAGCTCAATTCAGATAATCACCAACCTCTGTGTGAAAAACTTACTCCTCAGATCTCCTTTAAATTTCCCCCTCTCAACTTGAACGTGTGCTCTCCCTGGGAGAAAGGATTTTGACTACCTGTCCTATCTATGCCCAACTCACAATGCTTCCAAGATATTTAGCAGGGGCTAAAGTGTGCTGTGTTATCCTATGATCTGTTGGTGCTACAGAAATGTTTCCTGTTACCTTCTTATCGTTTTAATTAATGGTTTTAAATGCTTTACATATCTGAGCCCTAACATCACCCAACAAATTCACATATTGCTAGGTTTTCTCTGCAGCTCTCTGAAATACACTGTATGCTACAATGTACATACCAATCTGTCCAGCAGCAGAATTAATCCTGTAGCTGGGCTGAGTCATTTTACAATGGGCAGCTGTGTAGTCAGGCAGTCCTTTTTGGTGGGTTTGGCATGAGACTAAGAAAAACTGATTGGGTATGGAATTTCCTTGAACCTGTTCCCTATCTCCCATTTTAGCTTCGCAGAAATGAATCAGCAACCCTACTAACATGCATAAAACTGTTCCCAGATTTATTTTTCCTGTCAGGTTACTGCAGAGTAACATGAACAGTTCCAGCAAAAGTCCCTGCACGTGGTATTCACAACTAATCACTCTACAGTGACTGGGTGTAGTGGCATCGGGCACAGCTAACTCAGGAGCACTTGCAGTTCTCTGTAAAAGCACGTCATAAAGAAAGCCCATAATCTTTGATGTCCTCACCAGTCAAGAACCTGTCAGCCTCTGCTTTAAATACGCTCAGTGACTTGGCCTCCACAACCATCCATGGCAATAAATTCCACAGAATCTCCACCCTCTGGATAAAGGAATTCATCCTCAACTCTGTTCTAAAGGGACGTCCCTCTATTCTTAGGCTGTGCCCTCTGCTCCTACAGTCTTCCACTCTCAGACACAACTTCTCCACACCCACTCTAAATAGGCCTTTCAATATTTGATAGGTTTCATTGAGATACCCCCCCCCCATCATTCTTCTGAATTCAAGTGAATACAAGCCCAGAGCTATCAGATGCTCCTCATACATTTCATTCCCAGAATCATTGTCAGCACAACCTTTCTTAGATAAGGGGCCCAAAAATGCTCACAATACTTACAAATGCTCACGAAGTGTGGTCTGACCAATGCCTTATAAAGCCTCAGCATTACATCCTTGCTTCTATATTCTAATCCTCTCGAAATGAATGCTAACTCAGCACTTGCCTTCCTCAGCACAGACTCAGCCTGCGAGGTAACCTTATTATCTCTCCAGCGATCCACTATCCAACTCTCACCTCTCTTTTACTCTTTATATATCTGATAAAAAAAACTTTGGTATCCTCCTTTATAATATTTACTAGCTTAACTTCATATTTCATCTTTTCCCTCCTTATTGATGTTTTACTTGCCGTCTGTTGGTTTTTAAAAGCTTCCCAATCCTCTGACTTCCCACTAATTTTTGCTATATTATATACCCTTTGCTTTGCTTTTATTCTGCCTTTGACTTCGGTTGTCAGCCACGGTTGCCTCATCCTCCCTTTAGAATGCTTCTTCGTCGTTGGGACATACCTATCCTGCACCTTCCAAACTGCTTCCAGAAACTCTAATCATTGCAGTTCCACCATCATCCCTACCAGAGTCCCCTTCCAATCAATTTTGGCTAGCTACTCTCTCATGCCTCCTTAATTCCCTTTTTCCACCATAATAATGATCCATTTTATATCCCTTCCCGTTATATCCCTGGGTGTCAACGTCACTGAAGATCTATCCTGGGTCCAACATTTCGATGCTATCACAAAGAAGCCACAACAGTGGCTATATTTCTTTAGGAGTTTGAGGAGATTTGGTACGTCACCAAAGACTATAGCAAGTTTCAACAGATATACTGTGGAGAGCATTCTAACTGGTTGCATCACCATCTGGTATGGAGAGGCCACTGTGCAAGATCAGAACAAGCTGCAGGACACCTCGAAAAGTCGGCATCCGCCATTAAGGACACCCATCGGCTAAGACGTGCCCTCGTCTCATTGTTCCAACCAAGGGGGAAGTACACGAGCCTGAAGACACACCCTCAACGTATTAGGAACAGCTTCTTCCCCTCTTCCATCAGATTTCAATTAACTTATGTACGCAACCTCATTATTTTCTTCTTTGTTTGCTCTCTTTTTGCACTACTCTTTAAATGTGAACTATTAATATATATTTCTCATTGTAAGTTATAATTTTGTTAAATTATGTATTACAATATACTACTGCCACAAAACAACATTTTTGACAATGTATGCCAGTGATATTAAACCTGATTTCGATTCTGATTTTTACCACCAAATAAATTGCAAATTTACATCAGAACCTTCAAGGAACAATAGAGTAACATCAAAGAGCAATGTAAAATCGTAACTGAAAACATCATGACACAATAAGTTCTATCATTACTATCAGAAGTAAAAGTTAAAGTCTGTCCCAAGCCTTGTGGCCCATCAGGCCAGTGCTTATGCCGGTTTCTGTGGCATGAAGCGACTGAGAGTACAAGACTCCCCTCCGGATAGGATGTCAGTCTATCGCGAGGTTAACCCCCAGCATTTTCCAGTACCCATTTTCAGCCGGGTGGACTGGAGCAGTGTGTGGTTAAGTGCCTTACCCAAAGACACAACAGGCTGCCTTGGCCGAGACTCGAACCCATGACCTTCAGATCATGAGCCCAACACCCTAACCACTTGGCCACGCACCACACACTATCAAAAGTAACCTGTGATGTAACATCCTTATTTCCTATCCCTTTTTTCCTGACACAGTAGCTAATACGGTATATTTGTTCCATTGTGTTGATGGTTAATGAGAATTTTGTTCTTCATTGTTCCATTATTAAACACTTGTTTGATCCTCAAAAAAGTAATGCCATATATAGAGTGTCCTTTTGACCTCAAATTATGAGCTAGAGGAGATGTAGCTTCAAGGCCTTCACTATATATCCGAGATCTTTAAACAACCGGTCCTCAAGGAGGTATTTAATTAACCAAACTATTTCTTCTAAGGTAGTGGTGTATATAAGAATGGATGACAAAATAGTGAAAACATCCAGTGATAGCCACTAAATTAACAAATATGCACCAACAACATTTGGACGCTCTTCAAGATAAAAAATAAGTTAATTCAAGGCTCAGTGCTAGTGCTGCGTTTGGATGCTTGTGTTCATGTGCATTCTAACAATCTGTTGTTAGTTCTTTATGGTTTGTAAAGAGGGGCACTGCATTTTTAGCAATATGGTGCTTCATTGGATATGTTAACCTTGCTGCGCTGTTCATGATCACATCTTGTTCTGACAAAGTCTGCAGATGGTGGGATACCTTAGAGGTGAAACATCTCCTCTAGTACAAGGAATATGGCAGCGCAGACCCCATTTCTCTTTTCATAGGTGCTCCCTGACCTGCTGTGATTTTATAACAGTATCTGTTTTTATTAACCCAATAAACCTTTGCTTAAGCTGAGAAAATCTGCAGATGCTGGAAATCCAAGCAACACACACAAATGCTGGAGGAAATCAGCAGGCCAGGCAGCATCTATAGAAAAAAGTACAGTCAACGTTTCAGGCCAAATCCCTTTGGCAGGACAGATGCTGCCTCTGTTTAACTTTTCATTAAGAAGTAGTGATTTCACCAATACCCTGTGCAGTTATAGCAAGGCGTACCTACTTGTATGCTCAGTCTCCTTGAAATAAAAGATAAATCTTCACTTAATGCATGGATTTTCTCTGGGTCCTCTGATTTCCTCCTACAGTCCAAACATGTACCGGGTAGGATAACTGGTCATTGTAAATTGTCCTGTGGTTAGGTTAGGGTGAATAGGATTTGTCAGGGATTGCTGGAGTGGCATGGCTTGAATGGTCAGAAGGGATGTATCGCTAAAAAATAAATAAATTCCTGTGTCAAATGCTATTTTCCTGTGATTCATGAACCAGGACCTTCTGAACACAGCATTCTGTAAGCATTCCATATTGAGCTATATTCTGCCACTCTATTTGTCCCTCCAAAGTGGAGACAATTGAAAGTCATTCCTAAAAATGAAACACTTTAGAAGTGATACCAAAAGGTCCAATTTCTTCATGAAGTTGAACTTGAGGTTGAAGTTGAATTGCCTGATTCAGGGACAAGAAAGCCAAAAATCCTTGAAGGTTACCCAAAGCACGGTATCCTTGTGAAGGTACCTGGACCAGTATTTATTCCCATTCCGAATTATCCTTGTGAAGCTGCTTGCGAGCTACCATCTTAAATCATATCAGTCTTTGCTGCAATGGGGCCACTAGGAAGGAAGCAATATACGACCTAGATAGGGCAGAACATAAAAACATAAGAAATTGAAGTAGGAGTAGGCCATCTGGACTATCAAACTTGTCCTACCATTTAACGAGATCATGAGTGATCCAGATGTGGACCCAGCTCCAATGGCCTGTCTTTTCCCATAACACGTAATTCCCCTGCATGCCAAAAAAAAATCTATCTAACTGTGTCTTAAAGATATTCAATGAGGTAGCCTCCACAGCTTCCCTGTGCAAAGAATTCCACCCATTCACTACTCTCTGGGAAAAGCAGTTTCTCTGCATCTCTATCCTAAATCTATATCCACCCCCGAATCTGAGTCTCACTTACTTAATCCCCAAGTTCTAGTCTCACTTACTTGTGGAAACAGCTTTTTTGCCACTTTCTTATGTATCCCTTTCATAACTTGATATTTTTCTAGAAGGTCCCTCGCTTATTTTTTTCTGAATTCCAGTGAATGTAGTCGCGGGTGACTCAGTCTCTCTTCATAGGCTCATCTGCAGAATCAACCTGGTGAATCTTGTCTGCACCGCCTCCAAAGCCACTGCTGTACGTCTTTCCTCAGGTAAGGAGGCCAGAAATGTATACAGTACTCATCAGTACCCCCGCACAGTCACAGCATAACCTCCCTGCTTGTAAATTCAATCCCTCTGGCAATGAAGGTCAATATTCCATTTGATTTCTTGATAACTTATTGCACCTGCAAACCAACCTTTTGTGATTCATGCACAAGCACTCCAAAGTCCCTCTGCACAAGAGCATATTTCAATCTCGCACAGTTTCAATAATAATTCGATCTGATTTTCTTTCCAAACTATATGACCTTGTATTTCCCAATGCTGTACTCCATCGGCCAGACCATTGCCCACTCACTTAACCTATCTATATCTCTCTGCAGACTCTCTACTTCCTCTGCACAATTTGTTATTCCACTCAATTTTAGTGTTATCAGCAAATTTAGACGCGCTTCACTTGATCCCTCTTCTAAATCGTTAATGTATTTCATGAACAGTTGTGGGCCCAGCACCAACCTCTATAGCACTGTACACACTGCTGACTGCCACATTAAGAAACAACCATTTATCCTAACTCTCTGGCTTCTATTGGTTAACCATCCTCTATCTATGCCAATACATTATCCTCAGTTCCATGCATCCTTACATTATGGATCAGTCTTATGCAGCACCTCAGAATCAGGTTTACTATTGCTGGCATCTGTCATGAAATATCTTGTTTTGCTGCAGCAGTACATTGCTACATATTTTTTTTAAACTATAAATTACAATAAGAATATATTTATGTAAAATTAAATGAGTAGTGCGAAAAGATAGCAAAAAAATTAAAGACCATATCAAACACCTTTTGAAAATCCAAGCATATAACATCCATCTCTTCCCTTTTATGTACTAAGCTCATTATAAGCTCAAAGAACTCTAGTAAGTTTGTAAAATAGGTCCTTCCTTTCATGAATCCATGCTGTGCCTACCTGATGGAATGGCTTCTCCAGATATCTTGCTAATTCTTCCTTACTGATACTTCAAACATTTTTCTGACTACAGATTTTAAGCTTACAGGCCTATAGTTACCTGTTTTTGCCCTCACCCTTTTTTTAAACAGTGGTGTGACATCCGCTGTTATCTAATCCAACAGGACTTTCCCAGATTCCAGAAAATGTTGGTAAATTATTACAAGTGTGTCTGATCTAACTTTCGCCTTTTCTTTCGGTATCTGGGGATGCATCACTTCAGGTGCTGGCGTGTTGTCCAATGTTATCCAATATTAATTTCCCCATGATTCAGAGGGAACTTATTGAACTGAAACAGATAAACAACATGTCCTCTGTTTTTTGAAAAAGGTTCACCATTTGTGGAATTACTAAATCCTTCAAATGAAGAGGATTGCCCAAAGGACCTGATTGGAGACGCATTCTTCTGCTTTTTATCCCCCTATAGCCCACACTTTTTCTCTTACAGTATTTGAAATCTGTTTTATCTATTTTTTTTTTCTGAAACTTCATTCCAGATCATTTTTTTCCCTTATGTCACCTGCTGCTGCCAGCTTTGGATGACATTTCCGAGTGAGGTTGGAGGCAATATCGGAAGCACAATAACTCTGGCAGGCTCTGCAGGACATTACTTCCACAAAGCAAAACCCAACACCATGAATGGCAGCGATGAGCTACCAGATGAGCTCAATGCCTTCTATGCCCACTTTGAAAGGGAGAACATAACTACAACTGTGAAGATCCCTGCTGCATCCGGTGACACTGTGATCTTTGTCTCGGAGGTAGATGTCAGGCTGTCTTTCAGGAGGGTGAACCCTCGCAAGGCGGAAGGTCCCAATGGAGTACCTGATAAGGCTCTGAAAACTTGTGCCAACCAACTGGCGGAAGTAGTCAAAGACATTTTCAACCTCTCACTGCTACGGTCAGAAGTTCCCACCTGTTTCAAAAAGACAACAATTATACCAGTGCCTAAGAAGAACAATATGAACTGCCTTAATGACTATCGTCCTGAAGCACTCACATAAAAGGCTTTAAGAGGCTGGTCATGGCTAGAATCAACTCCTGTCTCAGCAAGAACCTGGACCCACTGAAATTTGCCTATCGCCACAATAGGTCTTCAGCAGACACAATCTCAATGGCTCTTCACACAGCCTTGGTTTACCTGGACAATGCAAACACCTACATCAGGATGCTGTTCATTGACTATAACTCAGCATTTAACACCATCATTCTCACAGTCCTGATCAATAAGCTACAGAACCTGGGCCTCTCTACTTCTGTCTGCAACTGGATCTTCGACCTCCTAACCAGAAGACCATAATCCCCTCCTTGCTGACAACCAACACCGGTGCACCTCAGGAGTGAGGTGTACCAGCTAGTTCAGTGGTGTCGCACAAACAACCTTGCATTCAACGTCAGTAAGACGAAGAGCTGGTTGTGGACTTCCGGAAGGGTAAGTCGAGGGAACACGAACCAATCCTCCCAAAGGGATCAGAAGTGGAGAGAGTGAGCAGTTTCAAGTTCCAGGGTGTCAAGCTGTCTGAGGATCTAACCTGGTCCCAATATATTATGCACTCTTCTCACTGTTACCATCAGGTAGGAGATACAGAAGCCTGAAGGCACACACTCCGTGATTCAGGAACAGCTTCTTCCCCTCTGCCATCCGATTCCGAAATGGACATTGAACCCGTGAACACTACCTCACTTTTTTTATATATTATTTCTGTTTTGCACTATTTTTAATGTAACTATTTAATATGCATATATTATACTTACTGTAATTAATTCATTTATTCTTTCTATATTATCAGGTATTGCATTGAACTGCTGCTGCTAAGTTAACAAATTTCATGCCCTATGCAGGTGATAATAAACCTGATTCCCATCCTGATTCAGTATTTTTACAAGACAGATCCAAAACTTCAATTTTGCCTGGTTGGATAACACTGTTATTCTTTAATAGGCACAGTGTTCACTCTTTAATTAATGGTTTTAGGAGACAATATGCTCCAAATCCTCCTCCAGTCTCTGAATCAGCTTAGCACTGATAAGATACTGCCAAACTTGGACGGCTGGCAAGTAAAACTGGTAAAGTAAAGGACAACTTAAAAGTTGTTGCGTACATTTCATTTGATGCAACCCTCCAAAGACCATTGACATTCAGCGCTGAAAAAAGACACAGATGATTATCAAAAAATAAGCTGCTGAAGGGATTCAATGGGTCAGGTAAAATTTGTGGAGAGAAATGGAGAATGCTTTGAATTAAAAACTTCATCTGGACTGATTAGGATTTTGGATGCCCTTGCCTTGCAAACAGAGGGATTAATGTAATCTTGCAATTAATATTGAAACAAGTAAGTGAAAATGGCTGATAAAGATAGTTTTTTTCAGTGAAGAAGACACATGATGGAAGCCAACAATTGAGGAATGAACAGAAACATGCTAAGCAGCCCACACAAAATGCTAAAGGAACTCAGCAGGCCAGGCAGAATCCTGTCAACGTTTCGGGCTGAGACCCCTCATCAGGACCTCTCGGCCCGAAACATCGAGAGTTCACTCTTTTCCATAGACGCTGCCTGGGCCGCTGGGTTTCTCCAGCACTTTCTGTGTGGATTTCCAGCATCTGCAGATTTCCTTGTGTTTGAGAAACATGATAATGTTTGGCTTTGTAACGACTAGCAAGGTGTTCAGCAGGCGCAAAGGCTTACAGGCATTTATTTCTCAACTAGGTCACTGAATGTAATGGAAGAAACAGCTGGGTATTTGCCTAAATAACAAGAGCTAATCCAAAAAGAACTATTTGTGCTTGAAAACATTTATAATCCTAAACAGCAGTTTTGGTTTTTAAACAAAGTTAAGGGACATAAAACTACATAGCATTTTCAATGCAGAAACAGGCGATTTGATTCAAATGGTGTGTTAATACTATGGACAAACCTCCCACCCTAGTTCTTCTCACTCTGTCAGCATATCTTCCAACATCACACTCCTTTATTTACTTATTCAGCTTCCTTCCACATTCAAAAGTGCTATGTTGGAGGTTTTCTTTTTAAATTTTTTATGTCATGTCTCCTTATTTTGCCAAATGTGTATGTGTATAAAATTTGAATGGTTCCCAAGGCCAGCATAAAGGAGTAGGGCTGCCGTTCCAGACTCTGAATTACTAACTTGCTATAAATACATTGCCTGCCTGCAGTTCATCTCTGCTCACATTTACAGGGAGGTCTGAACATATTTGTCACATGAACTGATTCAACAAATGTTGAACAAGTATAACAATGTCAGCTTCACTTTAACTGTTCTGATAAATACCTTTTCATGCAGTTATGCAAGAAATTATATTTGTACTGTGCCTTTAGTCATTTTGGGTTGAGCCACATCAATTCTGAATTAAAGGACTGTATTACTGACAGTAAACACCAAGACACTTTCCTGCACAAAGGAAGAAGCAGCCGGAATCCAAAGAGTCAGGTTATCCATTCAAAAAATGTTTATACATCAGTCAGGCTTTGAACAAAGTACAGGTGGGTGAAGGAATAAAACCAGAAAATTGGAAACAGAATACACAGCTATAAAAACTGCTTAAAGGGGACAGGTCTTGGGTGATCGATTATTTTTCTGACAAGGATTTCACTTCTGAAGACTCATAATTTGTCTGACCTTGCTAGAGAATACTGACTGACCTGCTGCACGTTTCACACATTTTCTGTTTCAGTTACAAATTTCTAGCCGATCCTTTTCATTCAAATGATTTGTATCTCTCTTTCTCTTGATCCATAGTTCCAGAAGTACAAACAAAAGATGCTTTCTTTTTATCTTTACTAAGAATCACATTGGCTCTGAGAAGTAGTCACGTTTGCCTGAATAACTCCAATGGTGTAATTTCCTGTGACAGTGCACTCACAATGGAATGGAAACTTCTCAGTGTGTTTGTGATTGTTTTCACCAGTAAACTTGTCCAGTTCATAAGTTATTTTAAGCTTTACCTACATATTCATCCATGAGTCCACTAAAATTAGTCAATAAGCTACCTCACTAATTTTGTCTTTAAAGGCAATCCTTATGTCTGTATGTATGACTACAGAGTATTGTATGGAGGTAGCCCCAACTCATCCACACTGTACCAGCCCTCTACACCTAAATCTTGCCAATCCTCTCTCAGGCAGTGCATTCCAGGTACTTACACTCACTGGGTTATCTTTCCTTAAATCTCTTGCCCCTTATCCTGAACCTCCAGAGTAATCCAACTCTGATATGGAAAATATTCCCTACAGTCTATCCTATCTATACATCTAGAGTGGGTGGTCACCAATTTTTGTCAGTAACTCAGACCCCGCCAATTTTAACTGAAACGAGAGCTGGGACTAATCTGGCAATCAGGAAACCATTAAAATCATCCCTGGTGCAATCAGATAACTGAATCAAGAGATTTTTCTCAACATTGTTATTGTTTGGTTGGTACAAGCATAAACTGACAAGCTCTGTACATTAAATGAAATATCAGTACATCATTGATTGTACCAATTGATAATGCATTTAAGGTCCCATTCATTCTACAATCAATTTAAAAAAGTAATGATATTGCTTGTTTTAAACTTCTTTTTAGTGAAGCCAAGTTGATCTTGAATAATATGCAATAATATTATTTTTCTTGGGTTTCATAACAACTTTGGCAAGTTTCCTTGTTCCTAACAAAAATATAGTCCGTTAAACATGGCTGTGTGCATGTGTGTTTGTGTGTGAGTGAAGGAACAATAGGGTCAGGATTTAAGTATTTTCTATAGAACAGACTGCTGCAGTCATCAACACTGCACCTTTCAAGGATGAAATGAATGAACCGCTATAATTATTTCTTTAACTTTAGCTTTCTTTCCACCAACAGAGTCTTCTGTCCTACCAAGAGACCGGGGAGATTTAAACCATTGAAAGAGGAGAGTTGGAGTCTTTGTCAGACATTCAAAGGTGAGAATAAAGAACCTCCTAAAACCTTGGAATTGCTTCAGATTTTCCCCCAGTAATAGTCAGTCCACTATGGTTTGGATTCTATTATGCTTCCAGTGTTTTGAAGTGGCAGAGCCTCAAAAAGCAAAGCTCGTGTTCATTCTAGTCAGCTCAACTTCAGCACCAAAGATCCTTTTTGCACCTTTAATTTGCAGAGGCAGGGGAGGGGATGGCTGTAATCAGCCAGAAGCTTCTCAGTGGTTTTCATTCGAAAGCCTCCAAAACAAATAAATCACACATTCTTTCACTTTCTTGAGTTCTTATGGTCATCTTTTGTTGAAAGATTTCTGCTAAGTCACAAGATGTTTTGTCCTCCAGAAATATTGCTGGTTGGTGTTACCCTAAAGGTGCTCGCCTACTATAAGCTTCATCCTATTTCTTGAAGAAAGTGAATGAAGTGCTCCTTTTCTTTATTGGTATTTTTCCCATATTGCTGTAGGTATTGAGTTTGTAAAGCAGGGAAGTTTTAGATTGACTTACAGATACTTGATAAAAGATTTTAAATACCTTGCTTGATAATACACCTGACTGCCACTCCTGTCTCCTGGTTACTACATGGGAAAACTGTATATTCTTTCATCACTGCCCAAGGTTTCGATATCTTTGTTGATCCAATCCTAGCAATTATGCTTCAGTTCTCATACTTCAGGATAAAACATAGATGGACCCCTATCAAAAATGATAACAGCATTCACACTGATATTATTAGAAATCGGGTGAAGGACCAACCATCATAAGGCATGCATAGGAGCAGAATTAGGCCATTCAGTCCATCGAGTCTGCTCTGCCATTCCATCATGGCTGACTTATTATCCCTCTCCACCCCATTCTCCTACCTCCTCTCCACAACATTTGATGCCCTGACTAATCAAGAACCTTTCTACCTTTAAATACAGAGGATTCTGGTTAATTTAGCTTATTTGGGACAACACTTAAAGAACAAAAACTAATCAAGAAAATGGCCGGGATTCATTTGGGACACAATGCCTCTTAACTGAAATAGAAGGATGTTGCCAAACAGTTTCTATCCAGCATCAGTCATGTGCAGTCACGTGTGGCCATTATACACTACACTCTGCTTAGACCAAGCAGTTTTTAAACAGCATCAGCTATGTGTTCAAAACACAGTGATTTTTATCACTGATAGTTGGTAAGAAATAAGCAGTAAGACAATTCAGAACTGTTTTGCTCACTGCAGTTTCAAGCTTTCAGTTTTGAAGATGCTGAAGTGGCTGGGAGTGAAAATGAAACAATTTCACTACTTCAACAAGTTAGGCACTACAAAGAATTTGATGGTCTTGACAACCATTTTGAAGTTAAAATAAAAATATAGATGTGGAGGATGCAATCATCGAAAGTATTGTATGAAAGCAATGCACCTTCTGCACTGATTTTGTTCATTTACAGTCAATCAAATGAACATGACAGCATACACAATGAATTCATCTAACAATTATAAGGAACTAATACACAATTTTATAGTGCTCTAGTCATGCAGGTTTATGGGGGTGCAAAGGATGGGTAGCACCTTTGGTGAAGGTGCTTGTCATGTCCATTCTAGGCAGCTTATTCAGCTTTGGCCCTCACCAGACATTCAGCTCTCACCTGTGGCTTCAAGTAACTGTTTGCATATGATAGTGGCCACGCACCAGTACACTACAAAAGGTGAGCTAAATCAGGTGAGGGTAGCCGCTGGGCCTCATACCCCAGTCCGATTCGGCCACGCCTGTCATGGCTCGTGAAGTCAGCTCTGGCGGACTGAGCGGGTGAGAGCAGCAGTGAGATCCAACGGCCAGAAAGGCAGGTCTGCATCGCTTTGTGGCAAGCGAAGGGCATGACATGGTTTGGTAAAAGTCACGGTCATTTACTGCAACCAAAGAAGTCCCCAGTTTGTGATGACGACTCATACCACAGCAGCTGGACTTCTGAAGTCGAGAGAGTGGAACTGCACCAGTGTAATGGCTTCTCCATTTTGAAAACTCCCCTGCTCAGGTCTCCTGACTTTGTTGGATATGATGGACAACCAACATCAGTAGCATAGGTAGTGCCTAATTTGTTTTACTTCATTTATATTTTATTTAGAGATACAGCAGAGAACAGGCCCTTCCGGCACGTCACCTAGCAACCTCTGATTAAACCCTAACCTAATCACAGGACAGTTTACAATGACCAATTAACCTACTAACCGGTACGTCTTTGGACTGTGGGAGGAAACCAGAGCACCTGGAGAAAACCCATGCTTTCCACGGGGAGGACGTACAAACTCCTCAGGGATGATGTCAGAATTGAACTATAAACTCCAAGGCCCTGACCTGTAATAGCGTCACACTAACCACTACGTTACTGTATTTCATGTAAGTACATAATTTGTTACTCAGGTAACTGGTGGTTTATATTGCTTATACCTTTTTAGCTATTTCCATAAACCTTCAGCTAATTGGAGCAGTCACTTAACGGGACAAAAATGTTCTCGTTACAATTGACCAGAGTCAACTGTACAGGCAATGACTTGGCTTCCACAGCCATCTATAGTAATGTATTCCACAAATTCACTACCCTCTTCCTAAAGAAATTCTTCCTCATCTCTGTTCTAAATCAACATCCCTCTAATCTGAGGTTGTGCCCTCTGATCCTAGATTCCCCCACTACAGGAAATATCTTCTCCACATCCTCTCTCTCTAGGCCATTCAATATTCAATAGGCTTCAACAAGATTCCCTCATTCTTCTAAACTCCAGAGAGTACAGGCCCAGAGCCATCAAACGCTACTCATATGTTAAACCTTTCGTTCTTGGAATCAATCTCGTGAACCTTCTCCGGACTCTCTCCAACATCAGTAGATCTGTTCTTAGACAGGGAGCCCAAAACTGCTCACGATACTCCAAGAGCCTTGACTTATAAAGCCTCAGCATTACATCCTTACTATTATATTCTAGTCCTCTCAAAATGAATGCTAACATTGCATTTACCTTCCTTACCACCAACTCAACCTGCAAGTTAACATTTAGGGAATCCTGCAGAGGACTCCCAAGTCCTTTTGCACCAATGATTTTTGAATTTTTTGCCCTATTTAGAAGATAGTCTATACCTTTATTCCTTCTACCAAAGTGCATGATTACACACTTAAATTGAATTGAATTGAATTGACTTTATTCCTTACATCCTTCATATACATGAGGAGTAAAAATCTTTGTCACGTCTCCATCTAAATGAGCTATGTGCAATTATAGTAATTTATAACAAATATTATGTACAACAGGACAGTCAATATAACACAGAAATACAGTTGTGTCAGTATGAATTAAGCAGTCTGTTGGCCTGGTGGAAGAAGCTGTCCCGGAGCCTGTTTGTCTTGGCTCTGATGCTGTGGTACCGTTTCCTGGATGGTAGCAGCTGGAACAGTTTGTGGTTGGGGTGAATCAGGTTTCCATAGATCCTTCGGGCCCTTTTTACACACCCGTCTTCGCAAATGTCCTGAGTAATGGGAAGTTCACATCTACAGATGCGCAGGGCTGTCTGTACCACTCTCTGCAGAGTTCTGTGATTGAGTGAAGTACAGTTCCCATACCAGGCAGTGATGCAGCCAGTCAGGATGCTCTCAATTGTGCCCCTGTAGAAAGTTCTTAGAATTTGGGGGGGGGGGGGCCATACCAAACTTCTTAAACCGTCTGAGATGAAAGAGGCGCTGTTGTGCTTTTTTTCACCACACAGCCGGTATGTACAGATCACGTGAGATCCTCAATGATCTTTATGCCAAGGAACTTAAAGCTGTTCACCCTCTCAACCACAGATCCATTGATGTCAATAGGGGTTAGCCTGTCTCCATTCCTCTTGTAGGCCACAACCAGCTTCTTTGTTTTTGCGACGTTGAGGGAGAGGTTGTTTTCTTGACACCACTGTGTCAGGGTGATAATTTCTCTTTAGACTGCCTCATTATTATTTGAGATTAGGCCAATCAGTGTAGAGTGGTCAGCAAATTCAATTAGCATTTTGTAGCTGTGGGTGGTGACACAGTCATGGGTATACAGAGAGTAAAGGAGGGGGCTTAGGACTTAGGAGCTCATATGTTGAGGGTCAGAGGGGCAGTGGTGAGGGAGCCCACTCTCACCTGTCGGTGATCTGACACAAAGTCCCAGATCCAGCTACACAAGGCAGGGTGAAGGCTGAGATCTTTGAGCTTCTTGTCGAGCCTGGAGGAAATTATGGTGCTGAATACTGAACTGTAGTCCAAGAACAGCATTCTCACATGAGCATGCCTTCTGCCACTTCTTTGCCCATTCTCTCGATGTCTAAATCCCTGATTCCTCAACACCACATGGCTCTCCACTTATTTTCATAACATTCACAAATGGCCATAAAGCCATTAATTCCATCATCCAAATCATTGACCTATAACGTGAAAAGAAAAAGCGCCAATATCAGCCCCGAGGAACGCCACTCGTCACTGGCAGCCAATGAGAATAAGCCCTCTTTATTCCCACCCTTTGCCTCCTGCCAGTCAGCCAATCTCTTTCTCCTTATTATTATTAAGATTCGGTACAGAACAGGCCCTTCCAGCTCCTCAAGCCACTCTGCCAAGCAACACCCCCACCTCCCTCACAAATCAACCCTAGCCTAATCTCGGAACAATTTACAATGGCCATTTAACCATGACGGACACCCAACGTCAGTAGCATAGCATGCTGACTTTGGCCTATTTTATCATATGCTTCAAACTACCCTGAATCCTCATCCTTAATAATTGACTTCAATATCTTCCCAACCACTGAGCTCAGGCTAACTGACCTATAATTTCCTTTCTTCTGCCTCCCTCCCTTCTTAAAGAGTGGAGTGTCATTTGCAATTTTCAAGTCCTCAGGAACCATTCCAAAATCAACTGATTCTTGAAAGATCATTGCAAATGCCTCCACAATCTCCTCAGCTACCTCTTTCAGAACCCTGAGGTGTAGTCCGACTGGTCCAGGTGACTTATCTACCTTTAGACCTTTTAGCTCAACAATCACCTACTCCTTAGTAATGCAACTACTCTCACTTCTGCCCCCAGCACGCTCAGATTTCTAGATCATTATCAGGACAATTTAGCAAAACAATACTAAACCTGATCTATCTATAGGATGCTTTGTCTTCAAACTCAAAACAAACCAAGTACACAAGCTTTGATTTTAAAAAGAGCAAGGGCAGCAGGTTACTTGCAATACCATCAACTATATATTCCCTTTCAACTCATGCATTATCCTGACTTGGACCATTATATCCACATGCCCTTATCATTGCTAGATCAATGTCCAAAACCTCCCCATTGAGCAGCATTAAATCAACTGCTGTTGTTCAAGACACAATCTTCACAATAGTAACTAGGACTAATAGTTACAAGTGACACTGATAATTTACGAATGATATCACCTTAATTTCAACAGCCAAATACAAAAAAAGATTTAAGACATGGTATATGGGACTTCATTCTTATCTTTGCAATAGTGTGCAAATCTAAATCTGGAACAAAATGCAAAGATCCAGCTGAATGCCACAAGGTGGTCCATAAATGGTATATGTCCAAATAAATTAACAGTGTCTTTGGTCATTTCAAGACTGGCAGCTGTTCTCTATTAGCAAAGAACATCGGAAAACTGATAACACAATGCGGACACATGACAAATTTTCCCCTCAACTGACAAGTTACTATCTAGATTTGGGTGACGTGCTTGATTAAAACTCAAGGAAGAGAGAGATTTATTGAACGATTGAACCATTTCATAATTACGTGACTGCTTCAAAACCTATGGCATTCACTGGTGACCAGGATTACGCAGGCATGCTTCCCTTACTAAAACACAGCTCTCACACGTTTTGTGACAGATTATTTGTTTGCTCCCACACATACTGCCGTGATGTCATATTCCCAAAAGTGTTGAGTAATTGTGTGATGGTTCATTAAGCAATAACTTCTGTTTTGTTGAGAATGTGCTAGATAATAAACAGTCTTGTGTTTAATAAAACCTGAAGTTACTATCTGAAAGCCTGCATTTGGATTGTATATTTAAGCAGTTAAGTGCCACACATACCCTGACTCCTGTTGCTGGAGTTAATATTGAATATAATCTTGATTGCCATTATGCTAACTTATTACATTCAACAATTCATAGGGGAATGCTCGTGCAACCATATAAATACCTAGATATTAATTTAAATAAATGTTTATTGCACGCAGTTTTTGTATTAATGAAGACTTGTAATATGAAAACTGGAAGTACCAGCAAGAAATAGTTATGCTTCAAGTCAAAGCTGCAATACCAACCCTCGTCTCTCCTGCCACTCATCCCCAAACAGTTCTACAATAACATAAAGCAGTGTACGTTAAATAAAATATTGCAACTCACAATAGAGATATATGCATTTACATCACCGGAGATATTTAAAACCACTCTGGGAAACGACACAAAAGCTATTTGAAATCAGTATATCCTCACCTCCTTCAGACTGACACTGAAAACCTGCATCATTTCTATGATGGATTGTGGTGCTTGTGTAGCTCTGATACACAGGGGAGCTTCAACATTAATGGTAATGATGGTTATGAAAGCAGTTTGCTTGATTGACATCCCATCCACCATCTCAAACATGCACTCCCTCCGTCACCACCACAGTGCAAAGCTTCAACAAAATACACTACAGCAGCTTGCTTCTTTGACACCACCTTCTCTACCAGTGATCTCTGTCAGATTTTGGATGAGTAAATTAATGTCTAGGTCACGTACTATTTTGCTTTGGTTATATCTTGCTGTTCTTTGCAGTCCTTCGCTCCAAATCCTGAAACTCCATAAGACAAGCTTCACCAGAAGTATGGTAGCAATTGACAACTACTGTACCATTGACCTTCCCAAGTACAATTAAGCCTTGGCAATAAATGCTGCCTTTGCCAGCCACACACTCAAGCCCCAACAAATCTTTGACTCATTTTGTAGGCCAAGTCTGAATGTTGCATATTGGTGAGAATCATAGATCACTCATAGTCAAGGGGATTGGTTCTTAGATGCTGACAAACTTGTGATTATGTCATAGCAATAATATATGAAGGCATTTATATAATTATGCGATTCACATCATAAAATATTTGATAAGAGGAAAGATTCTATCAAGAGAGATTAAGTGGCAAAATGAGCATCACCAAACCCATAGCACGGCATATATTGCTGTAGCGAACACTAATTTGATTATTCCATACATAATTCCATTTGTTAAGTGTCCACTGGAGGAAATTCTGCCCACTTCATCTTCTGTCAGTTTTTCCATATCTATGTCTGGTAACTGTTACCACACAAAATGCCACAAATGTATCAATCTATGTGTTTTGGGTAAGTCTGATTTCTTTTCTCTCTCTGCAAGCGTAAGTCACCACTATAAATAAAAACAACTTAAGCAAAACTGCTAAAACAAAGCCAAAGCTCCGATGGCCACATGGTTAGTGTTCTCCCTGAAATCCAACGGGGATTCCCCATGCAGGTTCAAATGCCCCCTCTAAGAGCTCACACTGTAGGCAACAGGACTGGACAGTCAACTAACACTTCAAATTTTGGGGGGGTGGGGAGGTGCAATGGTAGATTAGCGACTGGAGCAATGCTGTTATACCTCAGAGTTCAATTCCAGCATCTCCTGCACGAAATGTGTCTTCTTCCAAGCGCTGGTTTCCTCCGGGAGCTGCGGTTTTCTCCCACAATCCAAAGATGGTTAGTTTATCAATTGCTTAATCAGTCTTTGTAAACTGTCCTGTGGTTAGGATAGGGTTAAATAGGTGGGTTGTCAGGTGGCACGGCTGACTGGTCCCAGAAGGGCCTACTCCGTGCTGTATCTGTAAAATTAACACTCATACTTGCCTGATGTAAGCCCAATTTATAATTGTGCGTCAAATGTACGCCATAGTTACTGCATACCCTAGGTGACGTGCATCTCCCCAAAAATGTAACTCACGCGCCACAGCAACACAGGCCACAACAGTTGTGATTGGTCCGCTTGATAGCATCACATTTCCTCCTATGCATTTCCAGTTGCTTTTCTCCACCACGTCTGCACACTGATGCAAAATAAATGGTTGGAGACGATGAACCAAATCGTCAAATCTACCCGCCGACATCCGAAAATATTTGAAATGCACTTCCTCATCCATGTCTCTCACAAAGAAACTCAACACAGTGGCATAGAAACCCCACCGCCAACTAGCATTTTGGCTGTGAATTGCAGAGCAACGCAGACACAATTACGCATGCTCGCTACGACGTAGGGCTACGCAAAAGTATAAACCAGGCCCATGGCGTAGCACGTACACACAAGTATAAATCAGCCTTAAGGAATGCACATTTTCTCCCCATGGTCTGAATCCATTAAGATACATGTTGAGCTTATTACAAGAAAAGACTTGTACTTATAAACTACTCTTCATAACAACGGAAAGTTCTCCACAGCCAGTCAATTACTTTAACTTTGTTGTTTTAGCAGAAATGCAGCAGTCAATTATCCACACTGCAAGAACCTACAAAGAGCATTCTGATGAACAGCAGTTAAGTTTATTGATGATATTATCATGTCATCCTGGTACTGGAAGAATTATATACTTTTCTTCATTAAGCTGTCATGGGATATATTTAGGACCTGCATACCTCAACATCCTGCCCACTGAGACATTTCAAGCCAAAGGTTCACACCCCTGAGCGTCACCTTTAAGCCAAACTCCCTAATGTAGGTTTCTGGAAATCTTACTGGGATTCTGGAAATCCGGCACAAATATTTTGTTTTTGCTTTCTCATTTTTTTCTCTCTCCCCCTTGCCCTCCCTGTCTGTCCAGGAGATGCATTCAGCATCAGTGAGTACAGCTTGAAAGATTTTGGTCTCAGTGATATTCTGAACAAAAACATATTGTAGTCCCAAATAATTGAGTACATCATGCAATTATTAGGAAAAAAATATACAGCAAGACAGGGTATTTTTCTTCATTTAAAACACAGGTATTTTCAGAAGAATGGAAAGATTTTTAAACACACAAGTCATTCTTTTTTCTTAACTTCTACCTACACCTACTGATCTTCTTATCAAAGCCCATGATTATATTCTTTATGATAGACTTATCTTGTAGCATCATTCTTGGGAATGCATCTCAGGCTCCCACTGAAATGGCCCATACAGAGAACAAATGCCTAATGAGAGGTCCAGTGAGTCCAGGCCCTAAGTAACGACGAGTTGCTTGGCTGAGGATAGAAGGGAATGCATCTGAGCCTGAGAAAAGAGGTTGTGGGAATTTAATAGGTTATTGTTATGGCTAAGGAAGGGGACAGAGTGGCAACAGAGCAGGTTATTGTGGAAAAACACAGAAGGACAAATTAGTTTTTATTTTAAATAAGATGGACAGTATCTGTCAAACCAATGCTTTTAAGACTTCATCCCTCTAAAAATGGCACTAATCTGATTTCCAAGGCAAATGGGTAATGAGAAGATTCATAGTCAATTCAAAGGTATTCCCATACTCCATTCATTGGTGGAGGTGTGTATAAAGTCTCCTCTTTTCTGTCTGATTCAATGGTACAATTCCAAAGTTTGCCATTTGCTTACTTTGCTTACCTGATTTTCTTATTCCAAACTTTAAACTCTTAAACAAGTCTGCAAGTATGGGCACCACAATCTAAATGAACAGATTTGACATTGACGTTATGATCAAGGAAACTTCTGCAAAATTATCTGAAAAATCCTCCCCCCAAGAAATAGCATTTTCATGGATAATAACATACTTCCTATCCTAAAAGTACAAGTGTCGTTTTCAGTATGCTCACTGGGGTAAGATTACAGTATCTGGGTAATCCAGGATACTTCACCTAACAGCCTGGTTTATCTTTGACCCTGGTCAGTGACTATGAATAGGTTATATGATCAGAGAAGACAGCTAAAGAGAATGCATATCACCTAGCCAATGTCCACACAAAATTCAAAAATACTAGCTGCACCAGGAATGTGAACATGACCATCTCTTTTCTCTGACAAAACCTTATGTTGTCGACTTCTTCCTACTAAAGTTGCAATGATTAATTTGCCAAATATTTGGATTCTCTCCAAACCATATGTCTGATCTTTTGCATTCATCTATGAAATTCAGCAGGAATCCTGAAACAATATGAACATTTAAAAATATATTTTTGGAACATCTGTTTCATTGGAGCCTTTCACCTGTTTCCCTTTTTTTATTCCCTCCTATGAATGAGAGCACCTAGGCAATCAGTTCAGTCATGTCATCTTTGATCTGTCTTATTCTACATTAGAAAGCTGCTGCTTTAAGCACCAGGAGTGGAATGTGTCTTATGCCTGGCAGTGCAATGAGTGTTGTACGTTCTGAAGTGTCATAGTTCATTGTCAACACCGGACTGAAATTCCCTCGGGAGAAGAGTAGATACTAGATTAGATTCAACTTTATTGTCATTGTGCCGAGTACAGATACAAAACCAATGAAATGCAGTTAGCATTTAACCAGAAATGCAAAGAATAGTGTTATTTACAAAATAACTGCGAATAAAAAGTAAGTGCTACAGCACACAAATATAAAAGTACTGAGATAGTATAATATGGGTGCAATACTGCTTAGCGCTGTGATGTGAGGTTCAGCAGTGTCACAGCCTCAGGGAAGAAGCTCTTCCTGTGCCTGCTGGTGCAGGAGCGAAGGCTCCTGTAGCGCCTACCAGATGGGAGGAGAGTAAAAAGTCTATGGTTAGGGTGAGATGCATCCTTGATAATGCTTTTCGCCCTGCCCAGGCAGCATTTATGGTAGATGTTCTCAATGGTGGGCAATTGGGTACTGATAAACCGCTGGGCAGTTTTCGCCACACACTGGAGTACTTTGCAGTCTGATACTGAACAATTGCCATATCACACTGAGATGTTGCGCCTTTTTGATCAGGATGGAGGAGTTCAGGGACCAGGTGAGATCCTCGGAAATGTGGACACCAAGAAATGTAAAGCTTGATATATGCTCCGCTACAGCTCCGTTGATGTAGATGGGGACGTGAGTGTGGCTCCTAGCATGCCTGAAGTCCACAATGATCCCTTTGGTCTTCTGGGTGTTAAGGGCCAAGTTGTTGTCAGTACACCATGCGGCCAGGTGCTGGACCTCATCCTTGTGGGTCGTCTCGACATCCCCCCTGATCAGGCCAACCACCGTGGTGTCCTCTGCGAACTTGATTATGGAGTTAGAACCATGTACAGGAATGCAGTCATAGGTGAAAAGGGAGTACAGAAGAGGGCTCAGCACACAGCCTTAAGGCACGCTGGTGTTCAGGGTGAGAGTGGAGGAGGAGAGGTTGTCTAACTTAACTGATTGGGGTCTGTTAGTCAGAAAGTCCAAGGTCCAATTGCAGAGGGATGAGCTGATACCAAGCTGGCGAAGTCTGGCGATCAGCTTGGAGGGGATCACAGTATTGAATGGTGAACTAAAGTCAATGAACAGCATTCTGATGTAAGAGTTGGGGCTGTCCAGGTGGGTCAGGGCAGAGTGAAGTGCCGTGGAGATGGTGTCCTCTGTTGACCTGTTGATGCGATAGGCAAATTGATGGGGGTCCAGGGTAGTGGGCAGACAGGATTTCAGATGTGATAAGACCAGTCTCTCAAAGTACTTTGCAATGATGGGGGTGAATGCAACCGGGCGGAAGACATTCAGGCCCGTGGCAGTGGAATGCTTCGGCACTGGCATGATGGTGGCGATCTTGAAGCTTGTGGGGACAACTGCCTGGGCCAGGGACAGATTGAAAATGTCCATGAAGACCCTGGCCAACTGCTCAGCACAGACTCTGAGCACACGGCCAGGTATTCCATCTGGACCAGCTGCCTTCCATACATTCACCCTGCTCAGGGTGGCATAAACATCAGAGGTGGAAAGTGAGAGAGGCAGTTCACCAGGTGGGAGATTCGCTTCGAGGGTGACCTCCTTGTTCTCTAGGTCAAAGTGAGCATAGAAGTAATTGAGCTCATCAGGGAGGGAAGCAGAACTGGAAGAGTCTGTAATGACCTGTATGCCATGCCACATGCACCAGGAGTCAGAGGAGTTGAAATGCTCTTTGATTCTCTGTTTGTGTGTGTTTAGCCTGAGAGATTCCCCTCCTCAGGTTTGCCCTGTCTGAGCTGTAAGCCTCCCGGTCTCCAGACCTGAAGGCTGAATCTCTGGCTTTGAGCAGGAGGCGAACTTCTCTGTTCATCCATGGTTTCCGATTGGGGAAAACTTTATTTGTCTTTGTGATGTCACTCTATCTACACTCTTGCTGATGTGCTCAAGGACAGGGTTGGTATATAAATCAATGTTAATCTGAGAGTCTCTGGTGGCATGTGTCCTGCTTGTGTCCAGGGCAATATTCTCTCCTCCATTAATACCCGCAAAAAAATGGATTAATAATTTTAGAAATATTTTCATAAGAACCTCTGAGATTTTATTATCCAGAATTTCTATTCTATTTGCACAGGTTGTAGTAATCTATGACCTTCAAAAGCATTAACATGTGGGTAAAGGTCCTCTCACAGCTTTTAGTGCTACAAGTCACATCCGAAGACTGGCCTTTGGAGGCTTGGGACTAAAGGGCTTTACAGTCATTAAAGAACCGTTTACAGTGCAGTCTTACAACATGAGAAACACACCAAACATTCACCCAGCAACCTCACCAACACCTACATGATCATCACTATCATCTGCTTTAGTGTTGAGCCATAAGTGATTGTGGATGCTGGAATCCATAGCAACTCACAAAAGATGGAGAACTCGGAGGGTCAGACAGCATCTATGGCGGGGAATGTACAGCCGACATTTCAGGTCGAAACACTTTATCTAATCTGGGGCCTCAGCACTTATCCACTAAATGTTTTTCAAGACATCCAACAACTCCTTCTTCTTAATATTGACATTGATCATTAATATACTCCAAGCTAATCTCGCCATCATTCATGCCCTTCTTCATGTTTAATGTTGATGAAAAGTGCACATTAAGGATCTCACCCATTCCTCTGGCTCTACGCATAAAATTCTTCCTTTGTCCTTGGGTAGACCTACCCTTTACCTAACTACCTTCTTGCTCCTCAAATATGCACAATGCCTTGAAAAAGTTTTCAGCCCTCACAACTAGTTTCACATTTTACTTTCAGTTTCTAAACCTAAAATATATTGAAGTAGGGTTTTTGAGCTGACCTACAAAACATTGGGTATCACTTCAAACCAAATGAAAAATTCCAAAACCTGTCAACAATTTGCTAAAAATTAAAAACCAAAATTGTGAGGCTGAAAAAGTATCTATCCTCTTTATCGTTACTACATTAAATTTTCTCATGTGCAATATTATATATTACCTTACCAACTCACCCAATTTGTTGATGTAGAAAATTGGAGGATCATCTGTTTTCAATTAATTCATAAGAATAAATAGCCCCTTTTCTGGTAAGCTCCAACAGTTTGGTAGATTTTCAATAGATCAAACAAAAAATTAAGACAAAAGAGCATTCAAGACAAGTCAGAGGAATGATAATAGAGAAGCTCAAATCTGGGTAGGGGTACAAAACCATCTGAAAGGCACTGAACATACCTCAGAGTTCAGTGCAGTCCATCGTGAAAAGTGGAAAAAACAGCCACACTGCCTAGGTCAAGCTGCCCTTCTAAATTTAGTCACCAGAAAAGAATAAAACTTGTAAGAGAGGCTACTGTGATGCCAACAGTCACTCCAAGTGTGCTGCAGGAGTCAGTGACTGCAACTGGAGATGAAGTTTATGGCTCCACAATCTCTAAGGACTTGCACAAAAGGGAATTTTTGGAAGAGTGGCAAGGAAGAAACCCTGACTAAAAAAAAAAATCCTTGCCCATGAAGACCTTGCAAATCATCACTTAGAAGACTAAAGTGGAACTTTTTGGCCTCAAGACCTAGCGGTACATGTAATGTAAATCTAATACTGCTCATCAACCAGTTAACACCATCCCTACTGTAAAATATGGTGAGGTAGCATCATGCTATAGGGATGCGTTTCAGCAGCAAGGACTGGAAACCTGATCAAGATTGTTGGGAAGATGAATGCTACTAAATACGGAGAGATCCTGGATAAAAACCTGCTAGCCTCTGCCAGAAAGCTCAAACTGGGAGGATGTTCCTCTTTCAACAGGACAACAACCCAAAGCGCACTGCCAGAGCAACCATGGAGTGGCTCCGAATGAAGAAAATTGATGTCCTTGAGTGGCCGAGTCAGAGTCCTGACCTTAACCCGATTGGATATCTCTGTCAAGACCTCAAGATTTCTGTCCACTGCCGCCTGGCACAACTTGAGTAATTTTGCAAGGATGAATGGGCAAATCTTACTCCATCACATTTTGCAAAGCTAATAGAGACTTATCCGAATATACTTCTGGCTGTAATAGCTGTGACAGGTGGTTCGGCTAAGTACTGAGCAAAGGGGATGAATACTTTTGAACTGCTGACATATCAGTTTTTGAATTTTTAATTTTTCATTTTTAGTGTTTACCATTTTCCCTGTTTTGTGCTCTACTGTTAAAAAAAAGGAGCATGTGATTCACAAATAAAAATTCTCAGTTAAATCCTTGGTTGTCATACTCATTTATGTGAACAAAGGGTTGGGGGCTGAAAACTTTCACAGGGCATTGTATGAAATGCTCTGGAATTCACTTAATCCTTTTTACCAAGGAGATTTCATCCCCCCATTTAGCTCTCTTAATTGGTTTTCTATCTTCTTTCCTGCTTCATTTATATTCCTCAAGGGTCTTGCCTGATTTCAGCTTCTTAAATCTGACATACAGTATACTTACTTTTTCTTTTATTTTCACTGAACTTACAACATTTCTTGTCACCTAAGATACTCTCACATTTCCACCCTTATCTTTTATCATCACAGAAGGATGCTAGTCTAATTAATTCCCACATATTAAATATGAATTAACCCTGAAACAACCACTCCCAAACTACTTTCTACAGTTCCCATCTAATGCCGTTGTAATTATCCATTCACTGATGGGCCAGTCTTATCTTTATCTATAACTATCCAAAAACTTACATAATTATGGTCACCGTTCCCAGAATGCTCCCCACTGGAACTTTAGTTCAGGGATAAGTATCCCTTCAGTAGAGAGATAAATATCAGTCGCTACATTGGTCCACCAAAGTGCACCATTCCAGGATAGCAAACAGAGGCTTGATCTATGCTAGATCTTGCTTACAAGTGTGAAAAGTTCTGAACAGAGCCATTGACAATTGGCAAGAAAACACAGACACAAAAAATGGCCTAACATCCCATTTGAAAAATGTTCCCTCACATGCCACGTCAATCAATATGTTACTTCTTTGTGAGATTTTTTATTGTACCAAATCTGAGATCCCATTGAGTTTAAGGAAGATTATGGGAGTGCATACACCATGCAGGGGAAAAATATTTTAAAATCATGTCTGCTTAATATTCTTAATTGTTAATAAGTTCTATTTTTTGTAATAATTTACTTCATTTTAATTGATATTTAATGCTTCTGAATACCAGAGATATTTAAAAAGTAAAAATCCCTCACGACTGATAAAACTGGAGCGGGGGCTTTGCCAAGTGGCAAAGCTTATCGAGGGTGTTTTTGGGCCAGGATTTCCTTAGTGCTTCATGGAAGGCCTGCCCCTGCTCAGGCCCCATTTCTGGAATTCTAAACATTTCAAGCCAGCACAGTGGGGCCTCTGAACTCAGACTAGTAAAGTACAGGTGTGAGAAGACCACGTGTGATGATTCTTGACAGCACAGAACTGGATAAATAAAATTTGGCCTAACATCCTATTTGAAAAAAAAACTACCTCACACAGCTCAGAGCCCATTCAGTACTGTACTGCAGGCCCAACCTTGACATTGTGTACAGATCCTTGAAGAGATTTCAATGTAAAACCTTTTGATTCAGAACCAAGAATGCTACTAAATGAGTGAAGAATTTTATTTTATCTTTTAAATAATGAGGCAACTTTAAAACCTGCTGTAAGACCATGTGCAAAGCAAGATGCCCCTCACTGTGGTAGATACGTGTCCTCCTACAATAATGCAGCTAAGATTATAGTTCATAAAGAATTGTGAATATGCCCCCCCATTTAATGTGTATAAAATCAGACCCTCAGACCTTTCTGTTAAAGGCACTATTCTGCTGCTTCACACACAGAATACGGGAGGAGCTCAGCAGATCAAGAGCATCTATGGAGGGAAATAAACCATAGAAACCATAGAAACTACAGCACAGAAACAGGCCCTTTGGCCCTTCTTGGCTGTGCCGAACCATTTTCTGCCTAGTCCCACTGACCTGCACACGGACCATATCCCTCCATACACCTCCCATCCATGTATCTGTCCAATTTATTCTTAAATGTTAAAAAAGAACCTGCATTTACCACCTCGTCTGGCAGCTCATTCCATACTCCCACCACTCTCTGTGTGAAGAAGCCCCCCCTAATGTTCCCTTTAAACTTTTCCCCCCTCACCCTTAACCCATGTCCTCTGGTTTTTTTCTCCCCTTGCCTCAGTGGAAAAAGCCTGCTTGCATTCACTCTATCTATACCCATCATAATTTTATATACCTCTATCAAATCTCCCCTCATTCTTCTACGCTCCAGGGAATAAAGTCCTAACCTATTCAACCTTTCTCTGTAACTGAGTTTCTCAAGTCCCGGCAACATCCTTGTAAACCTTCTCTGCACTCTTTCAACCTTACTTATATCCTTCCTGTAATTTGGTGACCAAAACTGAGTTGACATTTTGTTCCAGGAAGGATTGGGAAGGTGGTGGTGGGGAGTTCAAGCTAGCAGGTTATGGGTGAGGCCAAGTGAGAGGGAAGAAGGGTGGGTGGGGGAAGAGGTGATAATTGGAAGAGGTAAAGCACTAAAGAAGAAGATATCTTATAGGAGAGGAAATTGGACCATCGAATTAAAGGGAAGGATGCGCAGAACCAGAGGGAAGTGACGGGCAGGTCATGAGAGTTGGGGAGGACAAGAGAAGGGATAATGGAGCCACCAGAATGGGATTAACGAAATAGTGGGGTAGGGTGGGGGACAGAGGAGTGAGGTTACCAGAAGTTAGAGAAATCATTGCTGATGCCATCAGTCTCCAACCTGATTCTCTAATGTCTAGTCTGTTTCATCCCTTCCAACACCCTCTGTTCTCATCCCAAACTCTTTTTTTCTCTCACCATGTTTCTGATGGCTCATGTTGGAACATGCAAATGCAGGTGAGGTTAACACTGAAGAACTGAAGAGCAATAGTTCATAGACACTCAAAATTCAAAGTACATTATCATTACACAACCTTGAAATTCGTCTCTTTACAGACAGCCACGAAACAAAGAAACCCCCCAAAAACCATATGTGTATATATATAAAAGGAGTCTGTCTAACACCCAATGTGCAGAGAATAAAAAACACATGATGCCCATAAAAAAAGAATAAAATAACTTAAAAATGAAGACCGTTGAACACCCAATGTGCAATGAAAAAACCATCATGGAGACTGTAACTGCAAGCAAATAATCGTAACTGAATTCCGTAAAGATTGTCCCTTTGTTCAGCGCAGAGTCAAGTAAACCTCATGGAGCAGCGATCTGAACCAGCCCAAACCTCACCTCGGGCTCCGACCACCCTAACCAACCTTTTCAATCTGGCGTGGTGCTTAAATCTCCATCTGAACCACAGGTTCTGCTGTTTGGATATGCCAGGTTTCGCTGGCTCAATTCAGCCTGTAAATCTCTGTCTGAACATCGTGTTCAGTCACGTAAATATGCTCTGGGGCCTGGACCCTACAGCTTCAATTCGACCTGAGCCCAACCTTTCACGCTGTCAGTGACGGGCCCACCGTCTCACCTTGCCTTGGCTCTGCCACATCAAATTGCCTCCACATCCAAAGGAAAGCTATAGACTATTACCTGCAATGATCGTTTGCCAGAAAACGTGTGGTTAACAAAGTATTTAAATGCTATCCTTGTTTCACTAGCCACCAGCCAAAGGTCGCTGAGGTTCACCAGCGCCATCTTAAACCGGAACCTGCCCAAATTCACTCATAGCAAATGGTCAGTGAGGTCTTAATGCCAGAATGCTGTCAGTATACAGTGAAATAGACATATGAAACCTTACTGGACAACTATAGGGAGTAGAGTGAAAGAGTAGACTTGTATTCACATAGCACCTTTCATGACCTTACGATACCCAGGAAAACATTCCAGCTTCTGAGGTACTTAGTGTGAGAAAGAAAAGAGAACTGCCTGCCTCATTTGCGAGCCTGACACACACCTCAACACTGTTGGGATAATTAGAGATACACTGCAGCTCTTAAATCAGAGCAATCCAATTTATGAAAAGGAAAATAGCAAGATAGTAAAAAAGGTACGAGAACTATGCCCTTATAAAACAAGTCAAGCACATTTCACATTTGAATGTCTACTTAATGACAAGAGAGCCATCTTATCATTCGCTCTACTAATGGCCAATCCTCCCCTTTAAATGATGAGGGATCTGTGCTTCAGTTTTTAGCACACATATCAATCTGTGTCTGGATGATCTTAATTCATCCAATTTATCTTTGGCCAGACTATTAGTAGCTGGATTAATATTACTGGGTGATTTATCTATCGGATCCTCATTGGGCCCGCTCCACCTCAATACCAGCACAAGCCCTTCCCCATTGGCCGATTGATCTTTTAATTTTTTTTTGAAACAGTTATTTGTTTGTTGCAATTCAAGCAAAGTTTTGAAAGAGCTCTCCCACAGGAATTTAAACAATAGAACCAATTCAGCTTGCAGATTTATATTAATGAAGTATCTTGAAGTATTTATATTACCTTTTAATGCTGATTTGATGGGGGTCAAAGACAGTTGCAGGAGACTTATATGGAGCATGAATGCTAACATAAAGCATATGGATCAAATGAGAGTGGTGTAGCTCTAGACTCTGTGTTGTTCTAACATGTAGGTTTTCTGACTGTCCACAACCAATTGTTGCAAATTAATGTACTCAGAGATACAAAATTGCATGCTGCTAGTCAATCTTAAATGAACTGCATTTTATATAAAGTACCAACAAGGAAGAAATATCATATAAGACCATTGTCCAATCCTTTACAATAGTTGCTTGCATGTGTGCAGCTAAGAAAGTTCATACCATTTATGACAGAACTGTATTTATTGGCTAGAATTTACATTTGTCTAATGCTAGTACATATATAAAATGCAATATTTAATTTTGGTACAAAGGGATTGTATATAACAGTATGCGGGTGAGATCCCACAATGCAAGTGCAGGCATTGGGAGTTTCTTTATTAACGGTCCACTTACAAAGCAGCATTCCGTCAGAGGCATGTGATCTTCCTAACTGCTGTAATGCAAAACCTGCCGTGTAACTCTACATTTCACAGTGGTATCCGAGATTCTGCAACGCGAGCAACGATCACTGCCAGCAGACTGATAGTGGCTGCACAGTAGCTACATATGATGCACATGAGATTTTTGTAATCTTCCAGAGTGAAAATTTAAACTAAACCACTGGCAATCTACTAAACTGCATTTTCACTCCTTCATTATTAATGCTCTAATGCCGGCTGATCTCTGTAACTTCCCAGTCTTATGCCTTTGAGCTCCAAGTGTACTGATTTATGCATTCCTCTTTCTTTATTCAAAACTCAGATACAGCGTCCTATTTTGAGTCCCAATGCAAGGTATCAGCCCAAAACATCAGCTATTCCACTGCATTCACAGATGCTGCCTGACCTGCTCAGTTCCTCCAGCAGTTTGTTTTTCTCCTGCTCAGTTTCTAGCACCTACAGTCTCTTGTGTCTCCAATTATTTCTGACCAACAAATTAAAACTTTGGATTTCATTGGGCCAAGAGTTTCTGCTTTGAGCACAATTGACAGCAGGGGTACACATAATGCACTCACTGGGGGCATGAGTTAAGAGGTGCCTTGTTTTGGTCCAGTTTCCATTTGAAATGGTTTGTGTATCAGTGAAGGCAATATCTTTCACTGATCAGTGCAATCAGACACAATTAACTTTTTAATTTGCTTCAGTGAATGTTTCTGGACGGTCAGATTCTGGGGTGCCATGGTTAACACGATGCTATTACAGCTCAGGGTGTCGGAGTTAGGAGTTCAATCCCAGCTTGCTCTGTAAGGAGTTTGCACATCCTCCCCATGAAATGCATCGGTTTCCTCCGGGTGCTCCAGTTTCCTTCCACAGTTCAAAGACTTACTGGTTAGTGGGTTAATTGGCGACTGTCAGTTGTCTTGTGATTAGTCTAGGGTTAAATTGGTTGCTGGCGGTGCGGCTCAAAGGGCTGGAAGGGCCACAGGATCTCTAAATAAAAAAATGAGATTTCATTAATGCAACTGAAAATCTCAAAAACAAACAAGCCTTTCACCACCTGCGATGATAATTGACTGAACATTGCTTTACGAAACTACACAGCATGATTGCCAAATCAGTTAATTCACAGTGGAAAACTTCTTAGGAAAGAACAGAAATAGTTTAACGCATTTAAAGGTGCCCTTGCAGCTGGAAGAAGCCCTCCTGAAGACCCGTAAATGGAGCATTTAGCGGCAATTTGCCACAGAGATTAATTCAACCTCGGGGTATGTATGGACGGTTTCTAGTGTGTGTGGGTGTTTAAATCCTTTGCAAAGATCCTGCAATCCTTCTTGTCTGAAAGTATTCTGTATTAGAATTACTGTGGACAATTCACTGCCTTGTCTAAATTTAACTTAATTATACTGGAAATCATGCAGTCAGCACAAAACCCTGCCTATCAGGCCCATTTTGAACAGCCCACTGGCTGTGACTTCGATGTTCCAGTTTATGCTGTGGAGGTGGCGCATTGTTGGAGGCGGTGCCCTGTTGAAGGTGTTGCTAAGGGATGACCAGGCACACCCTTACTCTGATGGGTGATTTTGAAAGATTTTCCATCACTATTTTGAAGTTAAGCAGAGGAGCTCCCAATGCTATCTCTCAGGTAGCACATCGAAGCACAAGCATACTATCTGTGAGTTATCAGTTTGACGTTTATGGGAGGTTGCTGCGTGCAACTTATCCGCTGTGTTTCCTACAGTTGCATAATCACCACACTGCAAGCACAAACAGGGTTTCAACCAGAAACATTGACAGTTCTTTTCCACCCATAGAAGCTGTCTGACCTGCTGAGTTGCATCACAAGCACACTGAGCTGGAAAAAAAGTTTGTTGCGAAAGGCAATATAGAGAGTCTTTCTTTCTTCTATCGATCTCATTGAGATGCCTTGCTGTAGATATTAGACCTTTGACTAGCTCCCTCATCTACCCTACCATTTATCAGTGGTCCAATGTTTCATTGGGAATGGAAGCCATTGAACCAGAGTTTGGTCTCACTCTTTGCAACAGTGATCACAGACGTCTGCCAAGCAAGATGCATTTACTTGAGATCATCTTCTGCTACCCTCTGCCACCTAGGCAGACAGTGTGGTCACATTCACGCCATTAAATCAAGGACGAGGGCACTGAACTGATACCATATTAATGGCACAACATAAATATAAATTGATATTGTTGTGTGGTTAATGGGTAAGTCACTGTTCCCTGCTCCCGTAAGAATTTTTTTTGGGATCCAGAGTAATGCATACAAGATGCTGGAGGAACTCAGCAGGTCAGGCAGCATCAATGGAAATGAAAACAGTCGATGATTCGGGCCGAGAACCTTCACCAGAAGGTCTCAGTCTAAAACGTTGACTGTTTTCATTTCCGTAGATGCTGCCTGACCTGCTGAGTTCCTCCAGCATTCTGTATGTGTTAATGTAAATAAATAATTGTTTATGAAGGAAACCTCCTCAGTGTGAAGCTCAGAACAATCTCTGGTGTCCAGTTACTTCCATAATTTGGTTTTATAATTTCATCCATAGTGAGAACACTTTCCTAAGGACATGTTCTGTACTTAGATCCCCTGCCTAACTGTCAGCCACCGAGGCTCATTAGAAGCAGCCCTTTGTTGCCGATCGATGCTGTCACACCATTTGGTTTCTTTGGATTAATTCACAATGTAGATGAATATTTCAATGATGATGACTAATGCTAAGTACAAGAAATGATGAACAGGAAGCCAGCTCTGGGAACCAGATACTGAAAGGATGCTGTGCGGAGTAGCCAGCAGCAAGCAGTGGGACGTGACAATTTGCTTTTAAAAGCCTGCTAATGAGCTTCCCACAGCAATCAACAGCTGCTCTTAGCCAGAGGAAGGCGCACACTTTGATTTTTTTTATCCTTAGTAGAAGAAATTATTTTTAAAAAGTTAATAAGATAAACCAACCATTGCAGTAATGTTCAATACATTATACTTTGTCTGTAGATATAAACCAAAATGGAGTCACTAAGTTAATCAGGTTTGTAGCATACTTAATATTGCAAACTTAACTCTGATGGAATAAACAGAACAGCTTTGTTGACTATTGTTTGTTTCAAATGGTCCAGCTCCAGAGCTACAGTGGATATAAATGGAGCCAGATCATTGATGTTCGGGAAACAACTGGCCCACTACTTCCTGTAATATTCCTGCAATTCCTGTAACTGCTTTTAAGTGAACTTGCTTTACTGCCTAGATTCAGAGAGGCATAGAATACAAAAGGAATCCCATCAAGCCTGTGCTGCCTCTTTGAAACTGCTATCCAATTAGTCCCAATGCCCTTTCCCCATAGCCATGCAATTTTTTTTTCCCTTTTCAAGTATTTATCCAATTCCCTTTTGAAATGTACTAATCTACTTCCATCAGCCTTTCAGGCAGTGCATTCTAGACCGTGAATAACAATCCCCCTCGTCTCTCCCTATTAGGAAATCAGGCATGCTGATCCTTGATAACCGAGTCTATAATGGAAAAGGGGATATTTCACATCCAGTCCCTGGTCTGTGCTGAATAAACCACTCTCATCTGGGCTATTTATAGGGCCTAGTCATTGGTCTTAGCCCCCAGGATTAGATATGGGAAGCATCAGGTAAAGATCAAAGTTCACAGACCTCTCTGCCTTGTTGACACGCGTGGATGTCAGGCAAAGACGAAAAGCTTCAGCAAGGTACCAGAAGGCATCAGGTCCTAGTGGAGCTGGAAATTAGCACAATCTAGTCAACATATTTTTAAAATTCGCATTCTGCTTTTCTCTCATTATCCTTTATGATTCCACCTCTCTGAACTCCTCCAGATTTGTTCACTCCCACTCTCTCATTCAAGAAGTGATTCATCCCCTAAACTCGGGGGTGGGGTCCCTGAACCTGTATATTTTTCTTTTGAGATACAGTGTGCAATAGGCCCTTCCGGCCCTTTGAGCCACACTGCCCAGCAATCCCCCCATTGTAACCCCAGCCTGATCACAGGGCAATTTACAATGACCAATTAACCTACCAAGTGGTACATACATCTTTGGACTCTTGAGAGGAAACTGGAGCACCTGGAGGAAACCTTCACGACCACAGGGAGAATGCACAAACTCCTTACAGTCAGTGGCGGGAGAGTATCTCTCTCTCGTTCTGTCCTTCTTTACAGCAAATCTTAATATCTGATATACCGACCAAGCCTTGGGTCATCTCCTAATATGGCCTGGTGTCAAACCTTGCTTAACAGGACTCCTGTGAGATTTGTTTAGTTTACAGAGTGGAACAGGCCTTTCCGGCCTAACAAGCCTTGCCACCCAGCAACACATCTGTGCTGTACTTAACCTTAGCCTGATCACAGGACATTTTACGATGGCTAATTAACCTACTAACAAGTACATCTTTGGACTGCGGGAGGAAAGCAGAGCACCCGGAGGAAACCCATGTGGTACGTGGAGAACTTACCAACTCCTTACAGAAGGCACTGGATCTGAATTTCGAACTATGGTGCCCAGAGTTGTAACACAGTCGCACTAACCACTACGCTAGGTGGCATCCCTGTTCGGCTATTCGGCTACATTAAAGGTGAAAATTGCATTTCCAAGCTTTTGTTGATGTTGAATTACCTTTCTTTATTGATGACGACCATTATACTTTGCTCTTCATTCTCAAATTGTGGCTTCAATAGAGCCCGGAGATGAAAGGCACAAAACTGTTTTCATATAGTGCCTTTTACAACTGCACTGCATTGAAATGTATTGTGGAATCCTTCACAGCTACTCAAGAAGATCCATGCTTGAGCATTTCATTGGAAAGATGCACAACAATAACTCTAATGCTGCTGATACACTGTCAAATTTGCACTGGAGATGCTGTGCTTGGTGTAAGTTGTTAATGAAATAATAAGGTACAAGGCTTGCTTTGAAGTGATTACTCTCATATTTTTATGGGCAGTCTAAAAAAGGTGCTGTGTATTTATTATATGTCAAATGCATAATAAAGATAGGACAATGATAAGCTTCCTGATTTACTTTAAGATGAAGGCATTGGCCAGACTTGTTTTCCCTTGATTACAGAAGATTAAAGGATGATCTGGTCTGGAACTTAAGACAATTAAAGGATATGATAGTGCAGATAGAGGGAAACTATGTAATTGGGTGGGTGAGCTCGGAACAAGGTGTTAGAACTTTAAATGTTAGAATTAGGTGATTCTGGGGGGGCGGTACTTCTGCAGTAGGGTAGTGGAAATCTTGAACTATGGCCACCTAAACTCTGGTTATATTCAGGACAATTTAATTATTGACCAAAAAATTGCTTGGTTTAGATCAGTTAATACAATAAATCCAATGAAAGTAGTTGGGGTAAATAAAATTAAGATACAGAATATCCATAATGTAGAACATGCTTAGAAATTTGAATGGCTGACTCCTATAAATATGGTTCTACTTTCCAACTTTTTCATAAGTTCTCTCCTCTGTCAGCATTACCTAATGGACGAATATGGATTGGAGGAGGATACTGGCGGGGATGACAGCAGTGCAGAGATGGCTGAAGTTTCTGGGAATAGTTCACAAGGCGCAGGATAGTTATGTCCCATAGAGGAAGAAGTTCTCAAATTGCAGGGGTAGGCAACCGTGTCTGATGAAGGAAGTTAAGGACTGCATAAAACCCAAGGAAAGGATATATAAGATAGCAAAAATGTGTGGAGAAGTTGGATGATTGAGAAGCTTTTAAAAGCCAACAAAACACAACTAAAAAAGCTCTAAGGAGGGAAAAGATGAAATATGAGGGGAAATTAGCCAATAATATAAAGCAGGATACCAACATTTTTTCCATTATATAAAGAGTAAAAGGGGTTTGAGAGTTAATATTGGACCACTGGAAAATGATGCTGGTGATGTAGTAATGGGGAACAAAGAAATGGCAGATGAATTTAATGAGTACTTTGCATCAGTCTTCACTGTGGAAAACACTAGCAGTGTGCCAGTGGTCCGTGACTGTCAGAGAGTGGGAGTGAGTGTCATTGCTATTACAAAGGAAAATGTGCTAGGCAAACTGAAAGGTCTTAAAGTGGATCCTGGACCAGATGAACTACAAACGTACATCCCAGAGTCCTGAGGAAGGTTGCTGAAGAGATAACGGATGTATTGGTCATGATCTTTCAGGAATCACTTGATTCTGGCATTTTCCCAGAGGACTGGAAGATTGTAAATGTCACTCCGCTCTTTAAGAAGAGAGGAAGGCAAAAGAAAGGAAATTATGGACCAGTTAGCCTAACCTCAGTGGTTGGTAAAGCGTTGGAGTCTACTATTAAGGTTGAGGTTTCAGGGTGCTTGGAGACTAATGATAAAATAAATCAAAGCCAGCATGGTTTCTCTGAAGGGAAATCTTGCCTGACAAATCTGTAAGAGTTCTTCGAGGAAGTAACAAGCAGGGTGGACAAAGGAGAGGTTGTGGATGTCATTTACTTGGATGTTCAGAAGGCATTTGAAAAGGTGCCACATGTGAAGCTGCTTAACAAGATAAAATCCTATGGTGTTACAGAAAAAAATACTGGTATGGATAGAGGAATGGCTGACAAGCAGGCTGCAGCGAATGAGAATAAAAGGGACCTTTTCTGGTTGGCTGCCAGTGACTAGTGGTGTTCCTCAGGGATCAGTATTAGGACCACTACTTTAATTGATGACTTTGTGGCAAAGTTTGTGAATGATACATAGATAGCTGGAGAGGTAGGTAGTGCTGAGGAAGCAATGCAATTGCAGTAGGACCTGGACAAATTGGAAGAATGGGCAAAAAAAATAGCAGATGGAATACATTGTTGGGAAATGTATAATAATGCATTTTGGTAAAATGAGCAATAGTGTGGACTATTTTCTAAATGGGGAGAAGGTTCAAACATCAGAGGTGCAGAGGGACTGAGGAGACCTTGTACAAGACTCCCAGAAGGTTAATTTACATTTTGAGTTTATTGTAAAGAAGGCAAATGCAATGTTGGCATTCATTTCAAGGGGAATAGAATATAAAAGCAAGGAAATGATGCTGAGGCTTTATAAGACACTAGTCAAGCCACACTTGAGTATTGTCAACAGAAAAGATGTGTTGTCATTGGAGAGACTCCAGAGGAGGTTCAAGGGGATGATTCTGGGAATGAAGGAGTTACCGTATGAAGAGCATTTTGCAGCTTTGGGAAGAATGCGTGGTGATCTCATTGAAACCATTGACAGGACTAGATAGGATAGATGCAGAGAGCATGTCTCCTATGGTGAGGGTATCCAGAACTAGACGGCACAGTCTCAAAATTGAGGGGCGACCTTTTTGAACACAGGTAAGGAGGATTTTTTTTAGCCAAAGAACAGTGAGTCTGTGGAATGCTCTGCCACAGACTGCAGTGGAGGCCAAGTCTGTGGGTATGTTCAAGGCAGAAGTTAATTGTTTCCTGATTGGTCAGGGCATCGGAGGATATGGCGAGGTGTATGGGGTTGAGTAGGATCCCGGATCAGCCATGATGGAATGGTGGAGCAGACTCGATGGGCTGAATGGCTGAATTCTGCTCCTATGCCTTATGGTCTTATAGTCTAATATTGTGGTCATTGGCTGTGGGCCAAGTAGAATATAAGGCCTCTGGTTCATTCAGCATTCTCCCCTACAATTTGATCTTGATTGGTAGCCTTGAGTGCAGAGGAACATCTGAGAAGCTCCTGTTCCTGATTGCTAAAGGTAATTGCAAATCAACACTGAGTGAAAGTCAGGATTAGGTTTGGCTGGGATAACTACTGTAGTCCCGAGCAGACCTTGTGTATTTGGCTGCGTAATCCATCCGCGGATAACGACAGCTTGGTCGAGGGGCTGGTGGCTGAATGCTGTCCATCAAACAATCTTCCAGCAATGGGAGCAAACCTTCAGCAAACAAGAAAAAAAAACTTTGACCTGGCACAACATAAATGAACTCCTGTCATCCAAGTTATCGGAGCATGTCAGACAACTGTCTGAGTAGTATACTGGTACTATTAGTTGAGTTGTAATTCAGTGCCTGGATGAAGCAAATTAAACCCACTGAGAGCTCTTATGTCACTGTATGTGCACGGGTGTGCCTACGTGCAATGTAAAGTATCAGAAACAAAACTAGAGCAAAAAAAAACCGAAACTAGTAAGCACAACACCGCAGCTGTGAGTGAGGTGGCAGCTTACAGTCACCATTCAAGCTATATAAAGATTGCAGTAAGGTTGCACCTTTTTCAAGCCCAGAACAACCAAAAGAACATCACAGCCAATGAGTCCTTTTAAGTGCAGTCTCCGTCACAACGTAGGAAACGTGGAAGCCAATTTACGGGTTTCTCCATACTCCAGTGTGACCTGATAATCCATTGTAGTTGTGCTGGTTGAGGGAGTAAATATTTGCCGGTTTGCAAGGAGGTGTCCCCGGCTCCATCTAGTAGTCCCACAAGATCTGTTATGCTCATATGAGTGAGCAAATTAGACCTTCGTTTAACGTCTCATTGGAAAGGCAGCATCATCCTCCACTGCACCAGTCCCTCAGCATTGCACTCAAGTATCAGCCTAAATTAAGTACCGAAGGAGCTGGAGTGGAACTTTAACCCACAACTGGCTCAATTAGAGACAAGAATGATTCCAAATGAGCCCCAGCCTTACAGCTATTTTAACAGTATAACTAATTATATAAATGTCTTCAGTGACTTTGGGCGATCTCTATCCAGGCCAGAACTAACCCATTCTTTTTCAATAAAAACCCTAAATTAATTTTCTCATTTTAATACAGTATATCTCATCGGCTCATAAAGGAAATGCAAAGGTCACATTGGCACTGTCCTGATGGTGATTTCAGGAGAGACTGGCTCGGAGGAAGCTTGGACAGGCAATCTTGCTACTGTTTGTAATTGAATGACAGCGACTACAAAAAAAACACAAAATAAAGTGCTTACTAGCATTTTTTACTATGCCAAGCACAATGGTTTATCCAAGATAAATAATTTATGCCTCAGCTTCCGCAAGGTTTGTTCCTTTTATTCATCAGTCACAGCCCATGGATAATGCAGCTGATTTTCCTTCCCCAGTTTCCTTTCAGCTGAATGACTTGCTAGGGCTACTTCAGGGGGCAGTTGAAGAATCAATCATATTGGTGGGTCTGGAATCACAAATAAGGCAAACTGAGTAAGTCTACGGATTTCTATCCCTAAAGGACATGAGTGAACCTGATGGGTTTTTACAGCAACTCTAGTTTTATGGTCGCAATCGCTGATAGCAGCTTATTACTCCAGGTTTTATTTTTAAAGTAATTGATTTTAAATTCCCCAGCTGAAACAGTAGAATTTGGACCTCTGGAGTTACTAGTCCACCATATCTTTCTGGTAATGCCTGAAACCGGAATCCATCTGAAGATTTTACGGGGGGGTTTTGTTGGTTTTCAATATGTGGCAATGAGACACATCACCATTGAAGGAGAGATAACAATTGTGTTGATAACTACTAACAAATGTTTCCTATACTTGGGGAGTACCATACCAGAGGGCACAGACTCAGAATACATCCCTTTAGAACAGAATCTGTAGAATTGTTTGGCACAGATAGCCTTGGAGATCAATTTTAAGCAGAGATTGATGGGTTCTTAATTAGTAAAGTTACGAGGAGAAGGCAGGACAATGCGGTTGAGGAGCATAATAAATCAGCCATGATAGAATGGCAGAACAGACTCAATGGGCCAAATGGCCTAATTCTGCTCCTATGTCTTTTGGTCTTATGGCCTTACGGTGTCTCGTCCGTGTTTCTCCCCAATTCACCAGCATGTTTACGTCTTTCAGATCAGCAAAGAAATAAGCAAGTGAATATGCCTGTTTTGTTGCAGTCTAGACTAGAGTTATAGCACAGTGACAGGCTGTGTGGAAAATGTAAAAGGACCTAAAAATGCAAACATAAACATTGCAAACTAGATTTCCACCTTATTCCTGTCTTAAGTGCTGTGTGTGAAAATTCCTTCAGGATATTTTGACTTGCTGCCTTGGAGTTTTCAGCTCTCTACAAACGCAGCAAAAATAAAGGCTGAAGGAGATTTGAGACTGCGAGTCAAAACATCTTGGGAAAATTTACTCATAACTCTTTAAAAAGAGGTAAAGAGGAAACAAAATTCATCTAGTCGAGTGTGATTCTCAGTACTCTGAACAATAAGAGATTAATTTTTGTTTCTCTCTCACTCGTTCTCCACTCTGTGCTTTTCTTTTCCCTCTTCTAAACCTGGGTGTAACCTGTTAAAGAAGAAAGAGATTAAATGTTCAAGCCTGAGAATGTAAACATATCCAAGCCCATTGTAGAATATGTGGAATTCATATAACCTTTCAAAGATAATTAATTGTGTTACAATCTTGGTATTTATTGAACTTTAAGAGCATTGTAACAGGATATAGTTTTATAACACATCTGTTAATATTCTATTAAAACCAAGGGGAGTGCGAGACAGAAATCATTTTTCATATTTCTAAATGCTTATGGCCTTTTGTTTCTACCAGAAGAAATTTTTCTGGCAAAATGGCTCCATAGTCAATTTACCTAAATTGATATTTTTAAAGTGATTCTGCAGCATCTGAATAATAAATTTTATTTACATTTAGTAAAACATAGTATAGGACTGTCCTTGGTAGTAACAAAGGGTCTAGCACTAAAACTTCTGTCACAAGCTAATACACCTCTCAAAATAGGAGACGAGTAGATTATCAATTTTTCTGTACAATGTGATTTAGCACTGGTTTTTATAAGTGTTAACATCATGGATTTAGGGGGCAAAGATAGAATGACTACAGTAATAGATTTTATTATTATGTGGACAATTCAAAGGCTGTAATTTTTAAAGAGAGTAATTTTCAAAGTATGTGTTCTGGTCATGATTCCCACTGACTACTTTGTCTTGATGATCTAGAAATTTGAAATTCATCGATCGACCATGGTGCCATTTCCCCATCAGTGAAAATAACTCAGTGAAACCTGCTTGTAATAAAATGTAGGCATGAAAGTTCCTTGTAATCAACTGTAGATTATTTCTTTGTAATGCTGCAGTAAATATGTCACAAACACCTTTTAATACCCTTCTGTGAATGTCATCCTGCCATCTGCTAGTTTGCCTTGCATAAACCAAAAATCATCTGACTGTCACACCCTTTGGGGTTAGATCTTTACTCTGTGCAACAGTGCGAAAAAGAGTGATGGTTGTACTACATCTCTCCTGAATACTATTTCCGATTAAGTGAACAGACGTAAAAATTGGATGTGAAATGTGCAGCTGAATCACTATCATGCATTTTACACTTTGCACAAAGTTCATCCTTTCTGGTTGCATTCTAGAACTGGACAACATGGGGTTAACTATTATAGAGTCTAAACTAGGACACATTCCTCACAGTTCCCATTTCTGAATGTCTTGGGTGTCTAAAATCCACAAAAGATTGATTTGATTTTCTACAGATATCTACACAACCTCAGAAAATCCCAAACCATAGCAACAATCATTGTTAAAAACTATGCACAGCAAGATCCCACAAACAGCAGTGTCTGAACGCCCATGGTATTGTTTGAGGGAATAAAAATTTTGCCTGGATCCCAGGGAAAATTTCCTTGTTTTTCCTCAAAGTGGGATCAGCTATGTCAAACTGAAAACAAAACGAACAGGCCAGACTTAACATCTCAACAGAAGGCATCCTTTGGAGTCTTTGCAAACGATACAAAAGCTGGTTGTGACTCATTACTAAGGAGGAGCACTGTAGACAGTGAGAAAACTGGGCAGAAAATGTAACTGAATCTGGGGAAAATGTGAAGAAACACATTTGGAAAGAGCAAACAAACTAAGGAAATATATAATAAATTGCGGTTTACTGGCAAATTTAGTGTAACAGCGGAGCCTCAATCTTATCTGTCCTCATGCATCCAGCTTGCTAATCATTCCCCATAATGAAATGTCTCCATTCTAGGCAATTTCCTAGTAAACCTCTGCACTCTAATGCTATTGCATCCTAATAATGATTAGAACCATACACAATACATTAATCAACTAGTGTTTTATACATCACCAGCATAACTTCCTACCTACTCTTGTATTCTATCCCTTGCACAATAAAGGAAGATATCATATATGCCTCTTCAATCATATTTTTTACCTACCACTGCCCACACCTTCCCCCAACCTGGGATGTGATGACAGGACAGTGCAGAAGAGACTTCAGGGCCTTTACTGATGATGGAGACATTTAGTGTGAGGAGAGGAAGCAAGGCTGGAATTGCTCTCTTCTAGCCAGAGGTGGCTGAGGACAGAAGATATCCCATTGTATAAGATAATGGGAGATGTAGAAAAGGAGAATTAGAAGGATCATTTATTTCTCCCTTGGCTGAGTGGTAATAGCTACAAATTATGGATTTATGGCACTTAGAGGAAGGATTAGAGAGGAATTAAGAAAACTTATTTTTAACCAAATAGTGATAGGGCTGTGGAACACACTATCCAAAAGTGTGAGAGAGACAGTGACTTTCTACATTTAAAAAAATGTTTGGATAAAAGCTCAAGATGAGATAACCTACAAATCTGCCACTGAAGAGCTGATATGGACACAGTGAGCTAAGTGGCCTGGTTCGGTCCTGAAATTTTCTATAATCAGAAGGGTGGTGCATGCAGCAGCATGGCACTTGGTCGGTGTCGCACTCAAGTCTTGGCCTCGATTTTCTGTTCACATTTCGAGGGAATATCAGGGCTGATACTTCCCTTAGTGAAAAATGCTGCCAAAAGTCAAGAGCCTGGCCTCACTGGCAGCAGATGGCTAACGTCAATTGGAGATAAAATAAAACCTTGGAGACAAAGGTAGCAAAAACAATTCCAAAGACATTTAAAAACAGAGCTTGCATCTCTTTGTCATGTTGACTAAAGGAAGGGCATCTTTATCCACCCATGCTGATACACTTTTCAATGACAGCTACCAACACAAAACATGCCCACCAATTTATTTACCTTGCACAGTTTCAGTATAAATACCATAACTGAAAATAGTAGGGCTGCCTAACTGGTATATTTTATGTTAGACGTATAGAAAATACCATCCTGCATAATAAATAATCAATTGAATTAGAGCCTGTAACCAAATCTGTTTTCCAACAACATTGACAAAGCACTCAAGTTTTCCTCTCAAGCTTCATGACATCATCTGAATCATTGAAAGATATCCATTACTGTATATATGACCCTGCCATTTTATATGACAATTGGCTTGACATCACAAAATTCCAAAACTCAAACTGACTTCCCATTCATTGATTACACAATAATGCATCTTATCAAATGTCAGCCTTGGCTCAGTACTAGTCCTCCTGCCACTGAGTCAGAGGGTCACGGATTCAGCCCTCACTCTAGAGATTTAACTATGTAATTTAGGCTCACACTTCAGATCAGTAATGAGAAAGTATAGCTTTTTCAGAGGTGCTGTCTTTCTTTGGAATGTCAAATCAAGGACTCCTGCCAATCAATAACATCCAGTAGATGCAACTAGTGCCCTACTGATGTTACCGAATTCATATTCTGAAGACTGGGATTCATAATCTGATGTTCAAATTCTGCCTTAGCAATTTCCAAATTTGAAATCAGTTTTACAAAAATAAAGCTGGCATCAACAAGATTAAAAATTGCTCAGATGCTGGACTATTTTAATGGTCTTAATGCCTCACTAGTTCCCTGGCCTAGATTTGCCTAGATGTGTCTCCAGTTGTGTAATTGATTCTTCATGTCAAAAGAATACAAGGCATCAGGTCATACAATGCAGTAACATAGCAGTTAGTGTAATGCCCTTACAGCACTGGCTCTAAAATAGGGGTTGAATTGCTACTGCTGTCTGTAAGGAGTTCATGTTCTCTCCATGACCGCACAGGTTTTCTCCGCATGCTCCAGTTTCCTCTCACATTCCAAAGACACACAGGTTAGGATTAGTAAACTGTGGGCATGCTTTGTTGGCAATGGAAGTGTGATGACATTTGCAAGCATACAATCATCGATGATTTGATTTGATGCCAAAGGATGTACTTCACAATATGTTTTGATGTACGTGTGACAAATAAAACTAACCTTTATCTTTATCTTAAGTTAAGAACCCCTTTGATCAACTAGACTTGTCATCAAATCCATTCAAAAACCAGCAAGAGAGTTTAGCCAATGGCCTGACCATGATTTATAGGTATCAACAGTAGGTCATCCAATACATTATAAAGAGTACTGAGATATTGTGTCAAGGATGTCCCAGGAGCCTCTTTGAAGCCTTCTTATCAACTTACCTGAATCTTCAGCTGTAATTGATCCAAATGGAGAAGATCCTGGAAGGCAGTGGACAAATCAAAATTTTTTGCTGGAGTACATAGAAGATCAGTGAAATGATGGAGAGAACGTATCACCTCTCATACTGTTTCCCAACAAATTTTCTGCCCCATTGGATGCTTCAGTAACTTCAGAACCTAAAAAACTGTACTGGAAGTCATCCTCATGTCTGATTGCTGTTACACAGAGCTTGCTGACTTCAAATGGCCTGCTGTATCTCCTACATAAGTTTCAGAAATACATTATTGTATTTAAATTACTTTGAGATGTTTTAAGGTTGTGAAAGGTGCTCTGTAAACACGGTTCCTTTTTTATGTGATAGAAATGTCTTACTGTTTTACCGTTTATTAATTCAAAGTACCACATTCACATTTACATATAACCTTACTACTGTTCTGAGAACTTTTTATTCTTAGTCTCACTGGATAGGTCTACAAATTTCAAATGTGTGGCTACTATTTCTCTAGGTCGTTCCTCCACAAGGTGGTGGTCTCACTGTGGTTTAGTTCTGTGACAATTCTTCCTAAGAGAAAAATAAAAACCTATGGCCCATAAAATTTGGTATATTTTAAGTTTGAAATAATATGGTGAAATCCCTCCAGTTTTTATACAATACAATATTTGTCGAGTTATAAGTCCTTAACTTTGTCATAGTTGCTTGCTTCACATTGTTAAGCTGCACTGGCTGCCACACTTTCAAGCTTCACCTCTAAATGATACATAGCATCAAACTCTTGTGCCCTGAAAGTTTTGTATCTGAGCCTGTTAGTGAATCCAAAGAGATAGTCAGAAATTCCACAATGTGTATAAACGAGTGCATCAATTTTTGATACAAAAGCAAGGAAAAAAATTTAAAATGCAAGGGTGTAGAAGAAATGACTATATTGAGGAATAAACAAAAAGTACATATGAATGGCTATTTTTCACTAACTTCAGTTTTCTCATTGTCAAACAGACTTCAAAACCGGCAACAGCCCACACTGGCATAATGATCCTATTTAAGATCTAATTATTGACCATCTCAATGGTATGTGTTAACAATTCAATTTCCAGAGTTGGACTTTTTTTTTGGTTTCTAATTCTTGTGCTTCTTTGCATGTTTTTCTCTCATAGCTTTCCTTTTCCTGACCTTTCAAAGTACACCAAAATATCAATTTTGGACCTCTCCTTGTTCCTTTTGTCAGACCTCCTCTCAGTTAATAAGAGTGCAGCAATTTAAGTTTTTTTCTTGTGTGAAACCTATCCTGAATAAGATTTGTAAAAGCTCGATTTTAAGGAAGATTGTGACTCAAGTTCTGTCCTTCTGTGATTTAACTTTCAAATAATCAGTGTGAGAACTTTCTAGAAATTCAATTTTGTTGATGTAGTATGATTGCGACACGATGCCTTTTTGCTGTTAACTGCAAATTACTTTCAATGCACTATGGGTTAATTTGGTCTAGCTGATTCTAAATAACCCTCAGTGCATAGAAACCTCCTTCTAGCTACGACAGAACTGCAATCAAACCATCCACGCACATAACAGGGTTGGCTGGTATTGTACACAGACCCCGCTTTCATAAGCTAAATCCCATTTGGATGCTGAAGCATTGGCTCATATTAAATTTCACGTAAGTGATATTGCAAGATCCTATGACATTCACGTCCCTCAAGGGACCCCTTCAATCACCTCCCCCAGCCTGTTCAACACAACCATTTTGTTTATACATTACTGCCCTTGCATAAAAAATGCTGAATGGGTCTTTTTTTCCTCCTTTTATTGACTGTTTTGCTCATTTGCATAAATGCAATTAAATCATTTCCACTCGTCCTACTTTCGAGCAGAATGCAGAATTTATTGAAACGTGCAAGTAAAGTAAAGCTAACCTTTTTTTTTACCGTGCATTTTACACGCTTTAGAAAACAAGTTCGGGTTACAGAGGGGGGCAACTCTGATTAGTGATAGACAAACTCTGGTGATAGCAGTTGCCAGAAGTGGTTAGAAAGACGAGGGCCGGGTGCGAATGGGGGCTGAGGGTGTTAATCTGTGTTCACGCCGTCATTGTCACACTGGCGATTTAACTTGGACTTCAATCACTTTAGTTAAGAGAAGGTCGAGAACTCTATTATCTTTTAACTGTTCGTGACTCCTCTGACCCGTGTGTGTGTACGTACTCAGGTGCTCGGACTCAGAGCGGGTCCAGTGGAGCCGTCAGTGTACAGACTCAGATTTCTCCGCTGAAGCTGCAGCCATGCCTCAGCTCCTTCGCCTGTTCCACCCCTCGTCGCTTTAAGAATTTCATTCATTGAAAGTCAAGGCAAGTGAACCGGGCCCGTGGAGGAACTGGACATCAGTAGGCTCCGGCAATGCTTTCGCCTTGGAGTCAGATCATTGCGTGAGATGATGATAATGATGACATGGCGATCAATAACTTAACCGATTATTTGACTTTGTTTTTATCCAATGCGCCTCTGCCTTTGCTGGACATAGTACTTGCCATAAAATGTTCTTTCGCAGGTGGGACAATAGAGGTGGCTTCGTGCTGGAATCCTAGGGTCAAACAGGCTCTACAGCCTTCCATGTACATATCGGGTACTGTACTTGTCTATTCTAATCCCGTAGCCTGCTGTGCCATGATAATCATTTAAATGCTCATCCAGCTACTGACTGAATATTGTAATACCTACCTTCACCACCCATTCAGGTAGTGTCCCAGATTCCCCTTCTATACCTGTTATCTTTTACCTCAAATGTATGCTCTCTAGTTTTCAACACCATTGCAATGGAGGGAAATTTACTCTACCATTTCTATGCCCCTCACAATTGTGTCAGGTCCTCCTCAGCCTGCTTCGTTCCAAGGCATGTAGCCCCAATCCTATCCAGTCTCCCCTCATAACATAAACACTCCATGACGGGCACCGTCCTAGTATTCTGGGAAGGAGGGCTGGAGACTATCTCACCCACACCTCCAGGAGTGAACCTTGATGCTCTTTCGGTAACTTTTCCTTCCAGACAAACCGACAGTTATCGACCCCGAGATGCGTGACCGCGCATCACGAATTGAGGCCAGCGCCCGGGACTTCAACTAACGGCCACCAGACCACGGAGGGTTAAGAGCTGACTATAATACTCCACCCAGCCAGATGGCTTCGGTGGATAGATCATGACTTACTTATCTAGTAGAGAAACCTCATAAATGCGGAATAGAAGGCCTTTAACTATTTGCATTTCATAACTGATTTAAAATAGCAAATAGATTATGGTTACTGGTAATCAGTAACAACATATAGAATCGTATCATTGAGCGATATTTAATCCAGACAATATTTTCAAATTTATTTGTAGACGCCCCTAACAGAGGCTCTAGGACTCTCGCTCGGTAACCAGTAACTTTAAGGCCTATGTTATTGAACATGTCTGGGTCTAAAGGGCCCATTTATTAACGCACCGATTCATTTTGCGTTCCATTATCCCCCAAGGAGGAAGCATGGGATCGGTTTGTTTTGCCTTTTTTGAGCAGTAGGTTAAGTTGATAATGTAAACGATGAGCATTTCACTGAATAACTCAACTTGGACGCGGTTTTGATTATTTTTCCTTACTGGAATTTTCCATCGGCTCTGATCGATTAACAAAAATAAACGATGTGGACCCCCTGTATTTCACCCACAGTGGAGACTCTGTGTCCGGCTGAGAGAGAGGAGGGGGGAGATGGGCGAATAGCAGGCGGCTTGGTCTCTTGTGAGTAACATTTGTTTACACCAGCAAACTGTAAACAAGGCAAGGTCACCGCGGAGCTCCGCACAGAGTTAACGCAAAGTTATGCGGGTGCTGAAAATCAGCAAATGCTCAGAATCCTTAGCAGCTCAGAGAAACTGAGATAATTTTCCTAACGTTGGACTTTTCATTAGATTCAACCGTCGCTGTTACTTAGCTGCTGCGTATTGGTCTGGCCACAGATTAAGCTGCTCGGTCGGTTTATTCGTACGAAAATTTGCGGGACAGTCTCATGATTTGATATGCCTAAGCCATCCAGTGATTCTGCATTTGAAGCTAGTTGGAGTGGATGGTTAAATGAAGCGGTTATATAACGGTATTATTTATATAAAATCCCCCCCTCGGGTCACTGATCCTCTCAATCCCGCTTCCCTCTCAATAGATGTAATTAGAATTATTCCATTAAAAAAACTGGATCCGTCGACTCCTTAAAAAAATATCTGGAGTATCGTATTGTGCCCGTATTTATACGTGTATGTGTGTTGGGGCGGAGGGGTTAGGGCAGTAGAATACATGGAGAATCATTTCGCTTCTATCCGAACCTAAACTCATTACTTTCTCTTACGTCTTCAGTGAATATAACCCGGAAAAAAAAACAGGCGTTCTGGCCAACTGCGATGGTGCATTAGGATTCCGGTTTCTGAGTGTTTGCAGCTCTGCTGGGGCATGACTTGTACCGTCCGATTGCCAGTGGGAACTGGCCGCTTGAACAGCCCGAGTGACATTTAAGGTGTCCGGCGGCGTGGCTGCTACAGAATCATTCCCATTACCTGTAGGCGTTGTCGCTGTACAGGATAAATCATGCAAACTTTAATACGAAACCGATCGCCCAGTTCTTAAAGATATCTCGGAAAAAATCCTGTTAAGAGTCCAACTGTTCGAACCGGCGCTGAAGATTAAGACTCGCGTTTTGCTATTCATTAAACTCTTCGTACGTCAAATATTCCGCAATTTTCCACTGAAATGCACTGGCCACTTTACTACTTAGCTTACTTTGATCTTCTTATTATGATTGTTCTTTAAATATATTTTCGCGAACGTTTCTTGGGGTCTGTAAATAACCGAACTGAGCCAAACCGAATTATTGGTAATCAGAAGGAATCCTCACGTCCTACACCCGGTACTCCTAGTTATTGCGTACTGGTTTACGTTACTTGATTGAGTTCCGTTCAGGAGGTATAGTGCAGTGTATATGGATTTCACACTGGTATTAGTGAGAGTATAAAAGATTCATAGTCTGGGTCTGTTTGCTTCTGTTGGCACTTGCCTTTGGAAAATCACTGACCGTTCGGAAACTTGGGTGTATCGCATTCAAGAAGAAGGTGCAAGTTTATTTATTGACCGGAAAGCAAAATAAGACAAATACAGGAAAAAGACTAATTTAATATTTTATTTATGCGATTTTGTGAAAGTCTGAAGCAATATAGAAACATGCACACAAAACCCCAGCCCCGTGCCAATGGTGAATCCGTGCTCTGAGACTTTAGAACAAGTTACCAATGAATTCACCAAAAATGCTTCAACTTTCCAACCGTTGTAAGGTGCCGGAAATACAGCTTTGTACACGAAACTATCAAAACATATTCCACGCAAACAGATCCACGTGTACTGCCTGTTTGCCTTTTATAGGCAATATATTCATTCCTCTATATTCAAAATGGGTTTTAGTTCAGATTCAGCAGACAGGTCACTGGGCTGTTTGAGTTAGTGAGACTTACTTCCCCCCTATTGTATAACAGTTAAAGGGAAATATTAGGAAGCATGACTTGAAAAGATAGATGTTTATATTAATGGCGTCAAGATGCAAAAGTGTTTTAATATTTCTATTTCAATAACATACATTTTATTAAACAGTTTAGTTTTCCCGTATTTCACATGAGGCGATTTCCCAAAGAGCATAAGAAAAGGGATTCCTCCTTCAATATCTGCCCGGTCTGCATTGTCTAGGATACTATGTGGAGCCATGGGACAGATGCTGCGGAGGACTCCTCCGGGGAGCGGTCAATTATTTAATTATACAGGACAGCATTCATTAATGGTGCGGGTCTGTTTCGTTGAGCCGGGGCAGATCGGATAGAAACACAGCGGTCTGCATCAACTGCTTGCTGACTGCATGAAATGAAGGTCAAATGCAATAACAAAGGCTCCAAGTTTACCTTGAACTTCCCTGTCTGCACATATGGGAAAACCAGAGATGAATTCCCCAACATTTTTTTATTTATGCTGATATTGTCATGCTTCATTCTCTCTCTGTCTCTCAACACTCTCACACAGTATGTTCATTATTTAACAGGCTATTCATCTGCTTTTCAATGACTTTTGCATCCTTTACCAATTGATGTATGTCTATTCACACATTTGTATCAGTAGATCTTACACTCATTTTTATGCCATTTAAGATATGTGTTAGTTTAGCCTGATTCCTGACATATTAGGAGAAATCGCCATCTGAATTCCACTGTGCCCATTACATTTATTTTTAATTTGACTTCCTTGTTTTTCTAAACATTACAGATCTTAAGATTTGATAAAATCACCTTAAGATTCTACTTTTGCCGGTATTTATCTTTCTCTATATTTCGCTGTACGTTCACCTTTGGCGAAGTCATTCTATGCACGAGATCCCTTTCTCTGTAACTGCAAAATGTGTGCTCGGTGGTTGAGACATACCCAAACGTGTCAAGGTGAACCCACGAACTTTCCGTTTTCAGTGTCTCTTGGTGAATCTCACTGAAACCCCTCTGTAAGAGCCTCCGTGTGTGTATCATTCTTCGGCTGAGTCGGAGACAGGTTAATGTCCAGTCCCTGCCCCCGGGCACGTTGTCTCGAAAAAACTGGTAGTCTTAACTGGTTCTCTTTTTTTCAATCTGATGTAATTCTTTCAGAAAGCAATTTTTTTTTTAGTTTTTAGATTTTTAAAAGGGTCACTCAGAATTGAACATTTTGTTTCCTTAAATTGCTGACGGGTAACCTTGTGTGGAAAAAAGGCGGACTGAAAGGATTACGTGCGAAAGTAGAATTCAACATTTAACACACATGCAGTGTGTGAGAGTGAGTACTCCATATTACAGCGTGGACTGGGGAAAAGGCTGTAATTACACGATGGAACAGAAAAAGAGGGACAAGAATCCGGACAGCGTTACAAACATGTAGAGCACACACAGGGACAGTGATAGAATGGTTTAGATAGCCAATGAAAAACTGAGCTGTTACTGTAGGTAAAAGATTTCATTTATTTTGAACAAAAAAGTTCTGCGCAATAGCAGTCAATTAATACCGATGTGGTATTCACAGTAATGTTTCCTCGAACATATTTGCCATCCGTTTTCAGGCGGATTTTCCCCCAAAAACTGTCAGCAGGGTTTGAATCAGTTTAAGTGTACATTTTCATTCCACAGCTTCGAAGGAAGGAACTACCGGGCTGGTAGTTAAAGCATTGATTAGGATACCGAAAATGGCTAGAGGACACAAAGCAAGACACTGCAGGATATGTTTGGATGGGGGGGGGGGCGCTACAATAGACGGGGGATGTTAAAGAGATAAGTATTTGAATGAGGGAACGGGAAGAATGAAAAAGGAGAGTATCATGTACCTGTACTGAATGATTGAGGGAATTTATTACATACAGCAATGATTGCTGTACATCGTGATACACTCGCGTTCTTCTTTTTAAAAACAAAGGATTGCTGTCATTTATTAAACTGTACACGACCAGGAGCTGAACAGGAATACTATTGACCTTTCGACAACCGAACATCATTCGAGTGATATCTGTTACATTATCCATCTTATTTCCTACGGAACTATTGAGGTAAAGATGCTTGGCCATTTTACATCCACAGATATAAGAATGGGCCCGATAGCAGTTTTATTTCCATCCTCCATTCGAAGTGGCATCCGTCCTTTACTCGTTATAAATATCTATATTGCATGTAATGTCCGTTTGATTTTTTAATTATATTGCTCTCTATGTAGAAATATATATATTTTATTAAATTCTGAGTTGACTATTGATCAAAGCCTTAGTTTTTTTATCTTTTATTTCCGATTTCCTTCTATCATTCTGCTTCTCCCATAAAACACACAATAGTCATGCAGATCTTTCATTCTTGAGAGACCTTTCATCGCGCCTACCTTTTAACGAGCAGAGTGCCTCATTTGTTCAGCACGTCAGTGGAAGCAACAGAATAACCAGCCCCATTACGACTCAAACTCGCGGCTCCTCACTGCCTTTCAGTTTAAAAAAAATACAAAAAAAAAGTTCACGGGTTTATTTCAACAAACGTGGATTCTTCAGCCTGCAGACCGCATCGCATTTTCCTCGACAGTTTGCAACCTACAGAGAGAGAAACACATTGGCTTTAATCCTAAACTATTAGTCTTAAAAGTGAATGCATCATCCGCGTTTAAACAAAAATAAATTTCATGAGGGCACAGAAGCGCAGCAACACTTCGTGAGAATTATTTGTTGGATTTGAACAGATGTAACTGGTGCAGTCGTGCCCGTTCGATTATAGAGAAAAATGTTAAAATGTCCTGATTGCACGTGTAAAACCATCGGAGACTGTACATAGCGAGACCTTTATGCAATCCAGCGGACCTGACGTCATCTGGTTATTACAATGTATTTTCGCTAAGCAACTTCATTTTAATGGTTTTAATAGCTATTCACTGAAATTTCATTATTTTGCAATCTTTACGTGGTTTTGCCTTTGCTTCGAGGACGTCAGGACATTGCGCTTCGAAGTTACATTATTGCCACGTATCCTTGTGCAAGATAAAACTGCATGGATCCAGATACTGTACCAGATACACTTTCATGGACGCTGAGTTTTCAGTGACTAGTAGCTAAAGGGAATTGTGTGTGTGTGTGTGTGTGTGTTTGTGTGCGTGTAGCGAGAGAGAGGGGGAGAGAGAAAGCTTACGACGGAGCCCCAAATCTACGTTCCCCCCACCTATCCTCGCAGGCTCCCCGGAGGACAGACAGCTTTGCCTCTACCTCCTCTCTCATCTCATCTGTCTGTACGCTCCATCGGGCTGATTAACAAAATGCCAAACGCAACTCTATTCCTAATTCCCCAGACGTCAGTGTCAATCAGCTTTTAGATATATACAGCTGTGGGCGACTTCTTCCTTCACTAAATCTGCAGCTCTGTAAATTGTTAGGGGTGGGGGTTGGGGTAAAATAAAGGGTTCGGAGACACCGAAGAACAACGCTCCAGCTCCAAAGCAAGTCTCGTAACCGCATGGGAAAATGGGGAAAGGACAATATAATGTTATCCATCAATGTGTTTGAGTCGGAGAATAGAAAGCAGAATGAGATGAGGTAAAATATTAAACGAGTCCCACCTGTATCTTCAATGCAGACAGGCTGATCGATTAGATGACGGGTTATTAAAAAAAAATGCATACATTGCGTGTTCCGGTCGTATTAACGTTGGTTAAATTCCCTTCATGCCCCACTTTTTAAAAAAATCTTTCTCGCAATTGCCCTTCCCATTTCCCAAGCAAGACGACTCACCTTCTTGCAAATAAATAACAGGGTACGAAAGGGTTGGGTGGAGATTAACTTGATCTGTCTTGCTCGGGTCTTCACGATGAGATTGAAAAATAAATCTTCAGAATGCCCTTGAGAAACTTCTCAGCAAATTCTCCATTGCAGCGATTCGGTCAAGCTGGAAAACAAGAAGCCGGTAACATTGACAGAATTTGTTTATGCGATATTTGGAATTCAGCTAGAAAGAAAATGTCACATTTAATCTGACCACCGCAGTTTGGGCGGTTGTAGACAATAAAAGCAACCACCCCTCCCCCTACTCCTGACTCCAATAAACAAAAGGAATCGAGATCTTTGTTACGGTAAATGAGTTTCCAAGATGTTAAAATGTAGTTGCGCCTTTGCTAAACAGAAATCCGGGAAATCTATAAATCGTCGAATCGGTTAATAATAGAGAGATATATGACGGTGCAAAATCATGTCCTCCACCCTTCTGATCCATGCTTTCCGGAGGGAGGGTTTTGAGACGGGGTGAACAGCTACAGAGGTTTCAGGCACATTCACACGACACCAACTATTGCAGAGAATAGTCTCCCCCTCTTAAAGCGGGTACGCACAATTGAATCGGGTCCGACTGGTCAGTTATTACCATTTTTCTTTTATTTGCGTCGGTTGATAGTGTAGTCGTTTTTCTCATCTGCAGATTCAATCCTGCGTTTTCATTTCCACTTCAAAAATAAATGTTGCGCAACCAAAAATGAACTGATTTTAGGTTCGCGAGACGAAACAGCGTAGATGGTTTGATACGTTATGGAGCCGTGTGGACACGTAGACTCCATCGAAAACTCTGAGATTACAGTGGTAATTTATTGAGCTAATTTAACAAACTAGAGATTAATGGAGTACCGTTGATGCATAGTTGGATGTTAGACGTTATTTCTGTGCAAGAGTAGTTACAGCAGAGAAAACATTGGGAATTGAGGTAGTGCTTCGGGACTCGAATGAAATATGCGTAATGAGAACTTTCGCGTGGAAAAGCGGTTTCAAGTCAATTTTACATGCTTGAAATCAGTAGACCAGCAACGTGCTTACACGAGGAAATATAACAGCAAGGAAATTGCGCTAACAAAAGTACGCGAGTAAAACTATTGGGTAACATTATATAAGATACGCAGACATCACGCACCAGCATCTTTTCAGATCTCAATGTTTGGCTATTAACGGTCCGGGAAAGAGGGACACGGATATTTAATTCAACTTGTTCCTCTCGATTACGCGTGGGTGACATGACAGCTTTAATAATCCAAGGACAACGGCTTCACACAAAGAAGCGTCTCTTCAGTCGTTTTTTTACCCTCTGACTTGTCTTGATTTAGCAACAAGCTCATCGACGAAAGATTTGAACAGCTTTACTGAAGGACTGGGTCTAAGTGTTCCGAATTACAATGCAACCGGGACTAAAACCGCAGGAGACCCGGAGGGGTGCTTGCAATTCATTTCATTTTCGATGTTCTGGGGGAAACAACAGGGGTCCCAGTTACCACCACCCTGTGACAGCGTGCGAGTTGTATCCTTGTTTGTTCCCCTTATTTTTTACTGGTTGTTTGATGGAAAATAAAGACATTTATTGAAGTCACTTTGGTCCAATCGCACATTACAATACTTTAAATGTGGGAACAATAGGCTTGCGACACTCAGCTTAGTTTTTAAAAGCTCGACGTATGCAATGTGTTGAACCCAACAAGCCCCGGTCCGATTCAAATGGAGCATTCACAAAATAGTTGATTTCATCTCAGCTAGATACAACTCCTGACTAGAATATCCCATTTTTTAGCAACGTAAGACTGATATTGTCTAGCATTATTAGACAGTATACAAAAAAAAACGGCATTTGGTTTATCACTGGTTAGATGTGTTTTGTAAAGCAAGAATCGGAAAAGTTGGTCATTAGAAGGCCTCTTTATTATTCGGAATCGAAATAAATTGCGCCATAAGTCAATTACAAATCAATGTCGGGTTGAGAGAAAGAGAGCGAGCCGGCCGTTTGAAGGGAAGAGGAATGTTGTTTTGTGAGCGGATTCGGGGGGCCGGGCCTCTCCGGGGACATGTGACCACGGGCTGGTGATTCCATTGATTTTCGTGCCGCGGCGCTCCAGACTCGGCTGGGAGCGACACCAGAGAGGCCGGGGCCTCCTATCAGGGGCAATGGGGATTCCGACGGCGAACAGTCCCTAACGCCGTCACCAGCCACATGCTCTCCGTCTGCTTTGCGCTGCATTTCTCCTTCAGTTATCGCTGCTCCGATCTTGTGCATTTCGGAGGGGAAAAAAATCAAAAAAAACAAAGCAACAGAGCAGTTGTGTCATAAAATCGCCAATGTGTTCCTCAGTGAAACGTTAATCTCCTTTTCTCCCTTCTATCGGCCTCGAACTAAACTGCATGTTCCCCAGTGAGTACTGTGTATGTGTTTCGCGGGGAGAATGACTGTTGCTGTGTTTCCACAGGCGCTCCATTCTTTCGACGCTGCCGGAAAGAAAACCGTTTGTGCACGTTTGTTGGAGCCGAATCCTAGAGGGCATTCCGCTCTGATCAATGCATAAGACAACGTGACACAAAATGGGCATTAGGTTTACAAAAAAAATGTCTCGGGAGGACTAAGGCAGGAAAAAAAGGTTTTGTTTCGAAAATACTATCGTGTAGTTTCGTGTAACATTACTACCCGCGCAAACGTTAGTAAGTTGTTTAGAATCGAGCAGCGTTTGAGAACCTTGGTGTAAGATCGTTTTGTAGATGTAAGATCCGCTTCGGCTGTAGCGGATACTTTACCCTTTGCCTTCACCACCCCCACCCAGCCGTCCTCCGTCTGGATTTTGCAGAGGTTGGAACCGGGCCAAAACTCACTGAAGCTTGATTGAGCGTTGCAATTCTGTAATGGAAATTAAATCCCAAACTCCTCCGCTTCTTCCTTCATCTCGTTAGACTCGCCAAGGCAGATAGTTTTAAGAAAGGGTGAGAGGGTGGGGGATGGGACGAAATGAATGCAGCATGTATTTACAAGTCGATTGTGACCTCGATCCCGTGGCCTGTAATAAAGTCTTCACATCTGTCGTTCAAAGCGTCTCTGTAATCTGCTGCATTCCCAGCATCGCGTGTTTTGCAAGGCTATGTGTGGTGCAGTTTATTGTGGCGGTGAATTCTCCATAACAATTTCCTCCCTCTAAGAGTTTCTTTTAAAGTACAGGCAGTACGAGAAAATCAAAACGCCAAAAAAAATTATCAATTCTAAGTTTTTTAATTAAAACTTTCTCAGTTCGTGAACCGATCTATTGATTCGTTATACGTTTACTAAATTGTCACTGTGTACGTTCTGACAAAAGGCCTTCGATCTGAAATCTTACCTCTACTTCTTATCCCACAAATACCGCTTAACTTGCTGGGTGTTTTCTGCATTGTATACTTTTATTTCAGATTTCCAGCATCTGCTCTTTTTTTTCGATTTTCGGTGCACGTTAACCGAGCCACTGACTGAATTACGTGTGTTTTGTTTAAAATGCTGTTATCGAATTGTAAGCTGCTGACTCGGTAAACACGTTAGGTAAACTTCTGACTCAGTACACATTAACTAACGACTTTTGTAACCCCCGTCCTCCTCCACTGGTCTGCTACACCCCCCTCCCCGGAAATAAAGACGGGACTGTTGGCATCCGGCACCGTTTGACCCAGCCGAATTATTCTCTTTGTAGACTTCCCAGACTGCCTGTTAATGGAGCTATTTATATTTAAATTCGTTTTCATTCTTTGAAAAGAGAATGACGAAGATTCACAGACGTGTTTAAAACTTCCAACAGTGGACAATTGGCACGGTGCAGGTATTCATTCACAATGCCAGTATAAGTGGCACATTTGCGTACGTGTGTGTGTGTGTGTGTGAGAGAGAGAGAGAGAGAGAGAGAAAGTGATGTGCCCGTAAAAGGACGTGGGGGGGGGGGGGAGCTAAGGAGGGGTCGGTAACATAGAGAAGCCTGAAGGCACACACTCAGCGATTCAGGAACAGCTTCTTCCCCTCTGCCATCCGATTCCTAAATGGACATTGAACCCATGAACACTACCTCACTTTTTATTATTTCTGTTTTTGCATTATTTTAAATTTAACTTATATATTGTAATTAATTTACTTTTTTTTCTATATTACGTATTGCATTGAACTGCTGCCGCTAAATTAATAAATTTCACGACACATGCCGGTGATTCTGATGTAGGCTCATTTCCAATTGTGGGCTGTCAGTGATAGGCCAACCCATCTGCTGGAAAACGGTCGGTAAATAGAACGCTTTTAAAAAAACTAAAGTTTAGAAAGAAAATTTGCAAGTTGACATGATGGTGAACGTTCTCAGGCCTGCTTTTTTATTTGAGTTCTTTACTAACTTATCAAATATCGTTGAAAATAAAGGATTCAAAATACAACGTTTATGTTTTATCAGCGTACAAGAATTGGAATCCAAAAGTTCTAGCGCATAATATTTTTAATCTAGAAATATTCGACAGGTATTTGCGAAACTTATTCAAATTCTTGTTACACGATTTGTCTTACGTTATTCGCTTATTACAAAAATATACACTTGCCAGTTATTTTTTGATCCTTCATAATTCTTCCCTTCAGCCCTTGTCAAATATTCTCAAGTGAGTTCCAAGTGGAGAACCTATGACTTTGCCTCTGTACCTCTCTGCTTCTGGGGCCTCTACGTTTGACTTGCGCTCTGGGACAGACTGAACGAACTGTTCTTAACACGAAGATAACGGTAGACGCTCTTTCTAGATCTGTGCCACGTCCCAGGGCACTCCATGAATCAGTTTTCTATCCTTACTAAAACGTTACATTCTTAAATTATTTTAAATGTACGTTTCCTTGCCAGCAATTGGCACCAATAAAGGACTGTGGATAAACATTGTAAATTACTATTTTATTCCCTTTGTGTATCTTTACTTACTTTTCTTAACCGAAAAAATAGTGTCAGCCTTTACGCACAGTAACGATGGGTGTCTCATTCACTTCGATACCACGTAGTCAAGATTGGTATCTTGTTGCTATGTAATTATATTAACGGTTTATTATTATATATATTCTGCATTGGCACGTTGTTATGACATACTCGGGATTCTTATATCGCTATCTTGCCACTTTCAGAAAATGTAGTTAAGATCCCACAGCCCCCTTCGTATCATATTACATCGCAGAGAGTCCTTATAAAACCAGAAGTCTCCTCGATTTACAGGGTATCTTTTAGCGTCGATAATGTCATCTTCAGAATCAGAATCATAATCAGGTTTAATTTCATTGGTATATGTCGGGAAATATATTTACTACGTTAATTTCACTTAATTTTGTATGTTGGTATGCTAGTGTTGATATTCCGGGGAAAAAATCATTTGCATTCAGAATAAAAATGCTATTAAATATATAACTCTGGAATCTTATGTCACCAATAGTTCCAATCACAGTTAATCTCTAATGAATTCGGATCATTAATCCCTTCTGTGTTATTCGTCTGAAAGTATAGAACCTAAATAATAAACCGCTTTATGTCAGAACCTTTGGGTTAGAATGAGATTAGATGTTTCACATAAACCTTATTAGCATCAATTTCTGTTACTTACTTTAGAACTGTTTGTTCCATACTTATATCACTGGGTTGGTCTAAAGACTTTATGCCACTGGTAAAATGATAATGGAGACTAATTGCAGCAAGCCACCTAAATGGAAATTGCTTCGTTTGCCTTTCAGAGCCATTCTCTTTCCTTTCTCTTGGTTCCCTGTGATTGCCATTGCTGTTTAAATAAATTAGTTATTGACTTTTTTAGGGGGGCAAGAAACGTAAATTTAGAGAGTGTAAGTCTGAAGTGCAAACGTATCTTCACATTTCCTGGAGCTCAAGTAATTAAATACATACAGCATTTAGAACAGCCAAGTCTGAACGTCTAACAGAGACCAGACGCATAACTGTGGTATTTTCCTGTGTGATATCCGTACAGGGTAATATAAACCCAGTCCAACAAAGTGAATAGCTATTAACTGCGTTTTTCCTCTTCTCAAGAATAGCCTTTCAGCTGAAAAACGCTCCAAATAGCGATCGTTCGTGGTCTGTAATACAACCATCAGTACACATTTACTGCAACCGTTTGCCTTCTCCTCATGAAACCTTTTACGATATGGAAGTGAGGTGGGAGGGGGAAGAAATGAATTAAAGATAGAAATAAAAATCTTAATTAATCAAATGCGAAATAATATTTATAAGCGCCCTACATTCTTGTGTGGTGACTTGAATTCTCCACATCTATACTTTTCCTTTTATGGGATTAATTTAAATATAGATCGATTTTCGTGACATCAAGAGACCGAGGATCACCTCGGGTCATCGATATCACTACCATATTGGCCTTTAGTATACGTGTAGATATTAAGTGCAATTAAATGCATCACCAGGTAACCGGACTGATGTACTTGGTGCCGGAGAGATCAAGTAATAAGTAAAGTTTTTTTTTCCTTGAGAAAATGTATTTGTGTCGGATATGCTGGCAACATTTTATCTGCAGATTGTGTGGTAACCCATACATTAGGAATCCCATACTCCAGTCTATATACAGTACACAGAAAAGAATGGCATTCTAAATCTCAAAATGTGCTTATGCGGATTTCAAGCAGCAATGGGGGAGGGGCAGTCACTCGAGACAGATGTCCTTTTGCTCGTTCGGTAGAAACATTTCATATAGACTCTGCTATATTTTACTTAAGACTTTTTAAAAAAAAAGATCATCTGCGTTTTACTGCCGAATTTGTTCTCTTTGACATTTTTGAGCAGGTTTATACAACCCGAAAAAGAGCTCTTAGAGTTTGAGATTACTAAAGTCCGCAAAGCGTTAATACGTGCCTCTCAGGAAAAACGAACAATGATGGAAAGTGCTGATAAGCTCGCCTTTCCGGCTTCAGTCGCTTTCCGTGTGTTGAGTGATATAACTTGGACTGATCCTCTGTCTTGTAACATCGCCCCATTCTCTCTTTATTTCATTTTGTTTCTCTTCCCCTGTGCTATTCAATTAGTCTTTCTTTCTCTCCACGTTCTCATTTTAATTCCCCCACACTACTTATTCTCCGGAACTGGTTGATTACCGTCTCCTATCTTGTTATCTCTGTCCTTCCCTCCCATTCCCTCCACATTCGGTTTTTCCCTCTTCTACATGATTCATTCGCACAGAGCAGCTGATATCGGACACTCATTAGGAAACAGATGAGGCACAGTTTTGTACCAATGTGCAAAGTCCCTATAATAAATCAAACGGCGCAGACAGAGACAGCGTGGAGAAAATAATAGATACACAAGAATTCGCGTTTGGATCTTTTTTTGTTATAACAATCGGGATGTACCATTTCAATACCCATGTCTTATTTTTTAAATTTATACATTAGGTTAAAATAATATTTTAGGAGCCTTTTTTTTCTTTTGAAGGTGCAAACCATCGTCCAATGCTTAGTATATTGTCAGAAGAAACAAAGACAGTATTCACTATTCGCAAATTTTGCTATTTTATTTAATGCCATGTCCTGTTCTCATAGATTCAATCACCTCACATGCCATGGGAAATATAGCCATTCAGACGATTCACTCTTCTATGTATGTTCAAACCAATAGGTTACTGTGATAGGAGTTTAAGTAAAAGTAACCGGTCGCCCGGAGATTACCTGTGAGTTTTGTGATTATGTAAAAGACACGCATAGTTCGCCGGTCACAAAAAAATTACTTCGTCAATTTCGCGTCAGTTTCTCAGGTTTCCGAATCAACTGGTGGCTGTAACTAAAATGCACCGTAGCTGCAGCGCTCACGTGTAAGTGACCTTAAAAAATGCTACCCTGTTTGAAATGATCGCAGATACTTAAATACCTAGAAGGCAATGTTCCGTTTGTTGGTTCCCGGTATATCAGGGGAGTGAGTTATTAGGAAACAAATACAGAAAGAAAATCTCTTTGAATCCAAAAGGAGATGTAGAAGGGACCCTGTACTTTGAATATAAAACGCTTAAGGTTTTCGCCTGCATGTTCTAACAAGCCCTATTTATTACTCAAGTCAGGATTTGTACTCGAGGCAGGCACTGAAAAATATCCGTTATCTACCATTCTTTGTAATCTCACAAGAAGTTCATTTATAGGAAGCCAGTGACTCTAGGATAGCTTGCTTAATTTCCGATTTTACATGTTGGCTTGCATTTCTGTTTATGTAAGGAAGCTTGTGAGGTATAACTCTCCCTCAACCAGGTCCCTGCCACACACAGATCGGGTTTATTGAAAACCTCAGGTGCTTATCAAGATTAGGTTTTCGAGCTTCACCCTCTTTTTCCTCCTCCGCAACTATCAAGCACCAACCTTGAATCACTTTTTTGAATTGTTTGTACTCCTTCCCGGTTCTCTAGTCGGATGCTCTGATTTATGACCCCGGGATTAAAGGGTATTCTCTGTGTTCGACAGCCGCGTCATCGCTATCCTAACATAGAAAAAAACACGAAAATGCTAAAGAAACTACATTGCATGTGTAAACGCGACTATCCTAACATAGAAAAAAACACGAAAATGCTAAAGAAACTACGTTGCATGTGTAAACGCGACTGTGCAGTAGAAAAAGGAGAAAACTGCTACATTAAAAAAAACATCTTACAAGGCTAATACTGTATAAACCATTGGGAATTTTTAGTAACTTCTCGGTTTGGTTTAAAGTGGGCGTCAGCAAATTGATAGACTGGGGTCGCTGAAGTTACCACATTAATAAAAGCGCGAGCGTACGGAGTTGAGTTCCGTTAACGATTGGGCAAGGCTATTGAAATTTGAAATGGCAACAAATAACCTGATCCGAGTGAATTGGGGCTGTTATGATACGCTGCATCAGCTCCAAAAAAAATGTAAGCGGGTGGACCTGGAATCTATCAGCTTGATCAATGTGCACCGTCCATCACTGAATCAGTACCTCGTCTGTGGCTGTGCGGTTGCATTTGGACTTTCTTAGTGTACTTTTTGTCAAATTGAATTAGCATGTACTGGCGACCGACTCAGAGACAAAATAAATTGCCCCTCTAAACAAACTGGACCCCAGTTAGGATCTTAACTCTTACATTGATGGTGGAACTTATTAAGAAAGTAACTTATATTTAAATTGTTTTAATTTCCTTGTGTTTTATTTACATAATATTCCACAAGACTTTACAAAGTAGTAAAAAAAGAGGAGTGTTATGTGGAAATCAATAGCTGTTGTACAAGTAAAAGGTGTAGCCAACCAGCGATATATTTGCAACAGCTGTAGTTAAAATCCTGCACCATCCAGTTATCTTGCAATTATTGCCTAATGATTTTGGAGAAGATACTTTACAATATGGAAAATCATAGGTAGAATTTGTGATGAAGTTTTCAAAAACTTCATATAAGCCCCAGTGATGGGTATAAGGATAATGGAGCATTGGCTCAGGAAATCTCGTTTACTGGAACAGCTAAGGAAGGAAATCTGCAAGCTCTCCTTGGAGATTGATTTGGTTGAATCGCCAACTTTAACGCGAACGACAAGACGAAAATATCAAGGTGTATCATGGTATTGAATTGTGTCTGTATTATTTATCAGTTCATTTTACAGGATAGACAAGTTTAATTTCGTGGCAGAAAGGAATTTTGTTTTGTTGTGCAAAGCCTGCTTTTAAATCCCCTCTAATCTTCAGCCTCTTATTTTAACCACTCCACCCCTTCCCCCATTACAAACACAAGCGCGCGTGCACACACACACACACACACAAGCAAACAACCATTTTTTGTTTGCACAAAAGAGATTCTGGAAATCCAGATTTGCGACGGAATTAATGAAAATACTGGAGCGTTTATCTTCAATGCCAGAACGACAGCAGTCCACGCACACTCGCCAATGAGGCATATTCGCACTCAAGGAATCGCTAATCACAGTCCCCATCTAATATGAAACTAGCACCAGTCGTTTCCAGTGGAAAAAGAAACAGCGAACAATGTGCATTTTGTTTATCTCGCTGTTTATTTGGCTCCACTGGCAGACCAAAGAACTCAATGGTGATTCATGAGATAAGTTAGCTGTCAAGACCTCATATCTAATGACTGTGACTTTATGTTTTTCTATTCTGCTGTTCTAAGACAGAGCCATATTGATCCAAGCTCTTTCGGTTTTCAGCGTGTTCGTTTGAAAAGTCATGCCGTTCTAACGTAAAACGTCCCTCACTAGGTCTCCCTGGATAGAATTTCATTCGACGAGTCGCCACGTATATTAGACTTTGAGATATGCCTTTTCCAGTTATTTATAAATCTGTATGCAATTGTTTTGAAAAAAATGTTCCCTACATTAAATATTGCCGACAGTTCTAAAATCCAATTGCTTAAGGGTTAAAGAGCATTCGTTGGGCACGACATGGCAAACCAGTAAAGTTTATTTCATTGTTGCCGATTACTTAATAAAAAGACAAGCTTAAATTCCACTCACAGCCCATAATACTTGAAACTAAAGTGACCGCGTTATACCCGGCACGCCACTCCTGAAACAAATGGTCTGTTTAATTGCGATTTTTAAAATTTTGTGATCACATTGTTTTCATTACTTTAACCGGGGGAAATTACTGGTTTGCCAACATCCAGGCACACCGGAGAGAACACAAATTATAATCTAGTTAGTTTGCCGTAAGTATCTTGGTTTTTTTTTAATTGCTGTCGCCGATGTTTTCCAATTACTTGACTGTTCACCAGTACAACAAATAAGTCTAACACACTTAAAGCCAGAAGGGGAATCAGCGATCGCACGCGTTTATTAAAGAGCCTATAATACGCAAAGAAAGGTTTGAAGATCTATGTGCCAGTGTCATCCTGTAATGAAACCAGCATAGTTTCGTTTATAAAAACGCACAAAAGCATAAAAATAGAAGCAGACTTTTTCCGGTTTACCGAAGTTCAGGTAAAATTGCTAAATCCGCAGCTACCCCCAACGTTCCACCCTACCTTAGAGTAACCGAAGTTACAGAAACGTCTAAACAAGATACAGAAAGAATTGTGTCAAAGGCTGATTTGTTGACCGCTGAATCATTTCATTATCTCAACGCGCCGGTTCGTTTTATTGACTTAAAAGAAGTAAGGCTTAAAACACGCCTCGTTTTGTCAACCCCACCCCCTTCAGTTGAATGTGAAAGGACAGCCACAATAGCATCCTTATCTTCAGATAGCTTCAACCAGTTCATTCCGGTTACTCTGTGAGCTGCAGATAGGCCGTTTCTGATATCGCAATGTAGCAAAGTAACGTTACAGTGGTATGTGTACTGTGTTTTACAATGTGGTCATGTTGTAACTCATGACTTAGTCTCAGTACATTAAGTTTGCCAAGAATATGAAACAGAAATGCTATATATTTTGCAGTCCGCTGTGAAATGATACCGCCGCGTATTATGGAGCAGGCACTTGGTTAATTATTGTACAACAACATTATTGTTAGGCAGTGTTAGATTTATCTTAGCAACCGAAACGCTGACATTCTCTTTATAATGCGCATTCGTCTAATCGCGCCTTTCCTCCAAATATGCTGAAGCATGTAAGCACGCGGTCAGTGTTTTAATTCAGATCGATTGTACAGGATCTGGACGGTGACAAATAAATGGGTTGAAAAAAAAGCAACGCCCTAACATAATTTACTGTGGTCAGTCCGGTGAGATTTATTGCCGCCACTGCACCTCTGATCTCGAGTTTGGTGAAGAACTGTTTGCAATGCAAATATCCGGGGAAATTAACTGATTTAAATCAATGAGCGTGCACACACTCGCACACAGGGAGAACATATTACGTTTACCCTGGCAAATATAAACGGTGCAAAGTAGACATTATCGATTGCGGCCCAAGGTTACAGAATACACACACCCCAACCTCCATTCGTACAAATTACACAAACATTAAAAATTTTGCTGTAAAGTTAGGGGAGAATTTTACTCTCGTGAACTCAGTTTTCAGTTGCTCAAATCAAAAGCTGAACCGACATGTTCATCAATAAACCAACAAAGTTCTTCAGAAAACTGACAGTCGCGCTTTAAAAGCTGAAATGTATGTGCTGGGAATTGCGGTTGAGAATCCAGCTCTGACTGAGAACGGCATTTCACTGTCCGTTGTGGATCATAATTATAAGACTTTAAAATTAATATCGGAAAGCCTCACAGGACTTATGCCATAGGAACAGCAGAGAACTCAGAACATAGTATACTGTAGTTGGATTATCAAAAACTATGTTGATTGACATATAGGGACCTAAAGCAGCATGCCAGGCAGGCGACGGTCTTTAAAATAGACTTACAACTTTGAAAGTTTTATTACATCCATTTCCAACCTTCTGGAACAACATACACTGTGGTAACAAGATCACCTTCTCTAAATTAATACCATTTTCCCCTTCCTCGATGTTTTACAGCAGGCATCAACGATTCGAATCAAACAATATATTGGTTTGAGGTTCAGACCTTGCGGGCAATAACTCGGGAGTCAGTAGTGCTGTTTACATAGGGCATTTGAAGCGACACGGCCATATCAGCTTAATCGAAAATATTAGGTACATATTTTTATTTATGATTTATTTTTACTTCTGACTTACTGGCGCCAAGGACACTGGCGTTGCTCAAGTCTGAGAATCAATGTTTTACTTCTTAAAAAGGAAAATACCGGAATCTGTGTTTATTTTTAAATCACCCTCGGATCAGGTAAAGGTTTGCTAAAGTTGCCAAATGCTGTTATTATAAGCTATGACGCCCTTTTCTAACCTGCATTTTTTTTGTTGGCGTTTAAAAATTCATCAGCTAACTCAAGATCTATACGAGGACTGTCAGTAATTACGTTCTTCTGATAGTTTCAACCACGGCAGAACTTGGTTTGGATGGAATAAAAACTTGTAGAGTCAAAATGACCTTGCACTCCTTTTCTGGACCACAATACAGATTTGTTTTCTGAGAGTGACCTTTTCACATAAAGCTGTGAGAGACACTCCAGCCAGCATTTACGATTCAAAAGAACAAGACCCACTGCAGAATATCCAATCCGCAAAGAATTTACCCCAACCCATTAAAATCTGAATGTTAAACATTTCATATTAGAACCAAGACGCCCCATTTCAGCCTAATTATAAATGTCCGTTTGAGACATTTGGAAGAAACGGAATGGTAGAAACCAAAGTCCCTCTGAGCGCTCCCTTTCAGGTCACCCGGTACAGTTTTAGAGCGATTTATCTGTTTGGGGACGGGGGTGGTATATTGCGAGCAGAGAAAGTCGCATCAATTCGTTTGGCAAAGTATCCGCATTCCCCCTTTGTAAAAACCCTCAAGGCGCTGTAAAAAAAAACTCGAATTGGGGCCCTTCCTCTCGCCGCCTGAGCCGCTCTCCCAAATATTGATTCAATTGCTTTAATCTTCCAAACAGCTTTTTCTTAGGTCCTGGGGTGGGGGGGCATGGGGGTAGGGGGGAGAATTTCGACTGTCGGCCCACCCTGGATTCCAGCGGTTTCCACCCTCTATCAATTTTGTGCTCTCTGAAATCTTTGCCAAGCAACGACTTTTTATTTGCCTGTAGGGCTTAATTTTCTGTTAAAAATTATTAAACGTGAGTTATTTGTACAGCGCGGAACAGTGAGAAATAGAAATGAACATTGTATAAAGTGGGAAGAGGGGGCTTTTTTCACTTTTGCAATCGCCGCATATCTTTCTAACTCCAGCACCCTGCCACGTGTTATTAATGTCTGCCAGACAAGCAGAGAATACATTTGCCAGCAAACTGTAACTCGCCACCGAACGTTTGTCACGTAAGCAGTGCTATTTACTGGGGCTTCGTTTAACAAGTATTAAAAAAGCCTTCAACTCAAGGTCGAACTCTCAACCAAATCATTGTATAGAAAACACAGCACAATAAATATAGCCGGGTAACCTTGCAGGCTGCTGTTTGCCCTTCATTACCCATTCCTCAAACATGGCTCCCAACTGACCGAGAGTATTATTTTATATGTATTAAAAACATGAAATCGCACAGCCGCGGTTCAATTTGTCATCCACACACACATGACGCACTTAAAAGATCAATTAAAGCATCATATAGACAGCCGTATCTCGATTATTGAACAGAAAATTTAAAAAAATAAATTGCAATCCCGTTTGTCGATCCAATCATGAACACCACCAACACACAAAGACACATGGATATCTACAACTCGTTATTAACCGGATGATTTATTGTTATACATACCTAATCACATTACAGCTTCTGTTGCATCCCAGTATATTAAACATTGAGTCACACACTGAACAAAACCAGGGAAAAAATACACGCCGTGCTACATGTAATCAGTTGTCTTAAGATTCCTTGGTAGACAAAGAATTCACGGACCAAGCATTGCATTTAATTATAACATGATGGGATGCAATACATTGATTTTCTACATTTTAAAATATAGCAGCGTTTTTTTTCTATTAGAATAGAAAGGAAGGGGGAAAATAAATTGGAAGGAAGCTGTCAGTCATTACTGCTCCATTGATCATTCACAATCTTCTGCATTCTGCTGCTGCCATCAGTCAATCCGCATTAATTGCCCCTCCCCTCCCCCTCTCTGGGCGTCTCTCCCTCTCTCGCTTTCTATCTCGATCCTGTCGCCAATTTGAGACAAACACAACGCTGATGAGTCCTTCAGAAGTTGCTTTTCTTTCATTCGAGGCGCGATTGTGCCTGGGAGATATTCAGATGAGCTCTTCCAAACATTCAGACGGTTGTTCCCCTGGCGCTCGGGGAGCTCATTACTATTTTAGTCCCTTTCCTTGTGTTAGGGAACTTGAGGAACTTGAAACCGCCTGAAAAAAACATGAGACAACACGGCGAAGCTGAGTAGTTGGGGAACTTGAAACTCCTCGCCAGATTCTTATTACTATTTTGATCATTCACGAGAGAATGGGCAACCTCGAAACCGCACTATACTGAGTACTATTGTGATCGTTCAATGCCGTACAAAGGATCGCCTTGAAACTTCCCGTGCTCTCTAATTGGTTTTTCAGGGACGTCGCGAGGGTGAGTTGGCCCCGGGCCAATCAGAGGCGTGTTTACATTGATTGATTGGCAGCTTCTTCAGCCAATCGTCGAGTTATTGACACGGTGTGATTGACAGGAGGCAGGCGATGGTGAAACAATGTGTGCTTCATTGCAAAAGGAGAGTTTGGAAGACTGGCTAGAGTTGAAAGAGGTTTTTGTATTTTGTTTTCTGTATGGCGATTCCAGAATTTGCGTTCACCTCTATCTTGGATTAAAATAAACTGGGGGGAAAACCTACTTAGCTGTCTGAATCGTCCATAAACGTGAGTAAAGTTTCACATCTAACGTACTCTTTAACTATTGTACAGGGTAATCAACCGTGCTTGTAAGACGTGAAGTAATGGGAAGGCGCGCAAACCGTGAAAAACATTTATTCTGGGCGTATTCGCACAAGTTTGGACTGGGAAGTGAGATTCTCCAGAACACTAGACGTTACTGGAATAGAGGTGGGATTGTTTCTTATATATTTTACTGCTGTCGATTGGGCTGTCTAAGTCTCTACTGAAGTTAGACCGGATTTTCTGTAAGAGCAAGACGTTCACTGCTATCCGCTTAAAAAAGATAAACTTTCATTTTATTGCTAAAAAGATAAGTGAAAATGACCAAATTTACACGTATATTAAGCCTTTTTCCCTAAAAAACAGAATTAGTTTTTTTTTATGTTCCACGGGAGACGGGGATTGCAATTGATTGTACTCTTTTGAACAAATGCCTGTTTTTAATTAAAATCAAGATTTAAACCATCTCCCGAAACATTGGCCAAAGCCTGGATACGGAAACAAAGCTCCTAAAGGATTAGGTTGGCAAATGTAGCGAAAAGTTCTAGACAGAGAGAGAGAAAAAATCTTCCACTCTATCTGGAGATGTTATTAATGTCTGCTGCGCTTGCAGTAGATGTCTCAAAACGCCTAACTGCTGAGTTTAAGGAACCTTTGCGTTCTATATTTGCTGGTTTCGGCATGTTTCAGCATCGCGTCTTACGAAAGAACAGTGACTGGTGGGCATGAACTTGGGATTTTAGAAACTGCAAAAAATCACAGTGATAGAACGATTGTACGCTTTGTTAAGGAAAGGAATCCGTCGATTCTATTGAATGGAACTTCGAATGTGTTTAATTAGAAAACGAAGGTGGGGGGACCTTTACTCCCGTATCAGGGTTATAGTAGTAGAGCAAAAAATAAGCTCGCATTCTATCATCACTACTGATTGTACTTATGTACTTCATTTGAATTATTGAGCCTGAATGTATACAAAATGCTCTAAACAGCTTAAAAGATGATCTTTTAGTGTTATGTTTAAAAAGCTATTGGTTTCAGGGGTAATCATCTATAATTTTAAGAAGCAATGCGGTTGCTGATTTTGTTTCATAATCACCCGCTACTCTGGGCAGTTTTTTAAAAAAAAGTATGTACCAACAATATACTTGCGAATCGGGAGTTAAAGTAAAAATTATTTTTGTCTGCTTTCTGCTGTCGAATGCACGGTGGCGGTGGCATAATTACGAACCGTACCAGAAGCAATATTTAGTTCTGTGGGTATTCGCTATGTCTTGCGTTAGCAATGCTCACATGAAATATCGGGCAGAATTTGAATTGAGCGACAGAGCAGCAGAACTCTCGGTGGCAGATGTAAACTGTATGGTCCAAGCTCTAACATAGATTAGAATTTCTATTTAATAGCGAAAAAGCATGAGCTGTAAATGATGCCGATCCTTAAAGAGGAAAGGTTTTGAGTGTAACTTGAAACGCACATGTAATTTTCTCTGTTTTTTTATGCCAATAAAAGCCACATTTTCCAATTCATTTGAGTTATTGTAAGAAGATGCGTCTGAAACATGGATTTAATATTTTAAACTACTGTACGTACTAAAGTAGTGCTTTTCTCCACAGATGCGGTTGAGAATGGCTCAAAGGAAACCTGATAATGTGGTTGTAAATCTGGGGACTATCTAGTATCCTGAATTAAACAAGAGGGATTTGTTCCGAAGCAGAGTTGATAGGAATCGCGCTGAATTATTATGGATGGGAGAGATTTCGGCCATCACCGAACAGTACACGTCCCGTCTCCTCTGCTCACCGGCCTGAGCATGGAGCCGCATAGAGTCGGCGCTGCAAGCGGAAGGATCGTCTCCACAGCCGGCCACCTTAGCTCGGCGCTCGGGTCTCACCTTCCCCCGGGGAAGTACCTCTCTTCGCCGGTTTCGGTCCACGGGCATTCGGGTAAGTTCAGCCTTGTCTTCCTCCAACAATTCTCAATGTGGTTTTTGTGTGCTTTATAAAGGTGAATCTGTGTTATGACTGAGCCGCCTTAGACCTGAAGGAATTGTGTTTTGTATTTTCTGAGAGAAAAAAACAATGATTTTTCAAAACCACGAGGATTTGCCCAGTAGACGGGAGTCCTTTTATTGACGAGGGGAAAACGGAACCGTGTGGGAGATTCCAAGGGTAGAAAAAGTTTGCTTAAAAGTTTTGTAAACTTACTTTTTAAAAGATCAAATCATGTGATGCACCTATTTAATGCGTAAATTATGCCAGCACATTATGGATATAGTTCTTAATAATAATAGTTCGGGTCAAATGTCCCCTATCCAGATCTCATTGACTGCAATCAGGTGTTCCTAAATAGTTTCCCCTTTTCTTAAGTGTTAAGCGCATTCGGAATGGTTTTTCTTCCCGTGAGTTGGTGGTAGTTTTTTCTCTTGTGCTTGGAATCAGCACAGGATAGGCAGACAAGAAGAAATCACAAAACGCTGGAGGAACTCAGCGGGTCAGGTATTAAAAGGGTCTCGGCCCGAAAAGTGGAATGTTTATTCATTTCCATAAATGCGGCATGCTGAGCTCCTTTAGCATTTGGTGTGTGTTGCTCTGGATTTTCAGCCTCTGCGGAATCTCAAGTGTTTACAAAAAAACACTCAAGTGTGTGGAATACACTGAAGGAAGGGCCGTTCGCTTGGAGCTTGCTATTGCGTGGCGCGTTATAACCGAGAGCACCGTGGTTACTTGTGGTCATTTTGTTGGCGTGCTGAGCTTTAATTAAGTCGAGCGATGCCGATGGAAAAAGGTTCGAGTAGATAAATTACATATATACGCGCGTACGTGTGTGTGTGTGTGTGTGTGTGTGTGTGTTTGTTGTGTAACTATATGCCTAAATTTGAAATCCGATTAAGTTAGCATTCTAGAAGGGAGACAATGCGTGCTATTAAAAACATTACATCTGGGGGCTGAGTTTATAGCTTCCCTGGGACGGATTTGGTTTTCTGTTTTTAAATGTTACCCTCTTTACAAACGGTAAACGTGCTCCCTCGTTCTACTGTCTAAACTACCACAAGACTGTGTTTCGGAAGAAAAACATTTGAGAATTTGATTCTGGGGTGTATACACGTCCTTTTCAGAGCTTTCAGTACGAGCCAATTTAGCGTTTAGGTACTCTAAAAATACAGGGCGGTTCAAACAGAGAGAAAATGTCATGGACGAACCCATCACCAGGTTGAAGATATATAAACATATAGAGAGAGGAGGTTGCAGAAACATTGAATGTAATCTGAATGGCTAGGAATTTCAAATCGGATTAAAATACAAGCAACTATTTTTATGGTGAATTCGAACAAATATTCACACCTTTGTCCGGTGGCGTAGTTCTAATTCTCTTTAAATAGGTTCCCTTTGGTATGTAAATCCACACAAATAAATGCATACAGCATTCTTGCTGGTGGATTTTATCGCTTCAGTAGAAAGATATTTTAGATGGAAACTTCAGGCTAGGTTTACAGGGACAGGAATTCTGTTCAGAGTTTGTGACATATCACATACGGACATTTTTCAATTGATTTATTTAGTTTAGAAAGTTTGTAGCTGGTAACAGATAGCAAAACGCTGTGGCGTCCCCAAAAAACCGTCAAACATCAACCGATGGAAATCTTGACTTTGCGACGTAAGATAAAAGGTGATGGGTGGTGGTGGTGTGTGTGTGTGGGGGGGGGGGTGCTTTGAAGGTGTTGTTAAGAGTCTATGCCAACTGGTTAAATGAATTGTAAATGTTTCTCGAGGAAGCTGCGCCTCACTGACTACTTTTTCCCTCAAGCATGCAAATTGTCTGACATTCACGCTTGTTAGGGATGATTAGAATTGCGCAGATTGAAAGTGCACCTTTGTGTGAAAAAAGGCCGGTGGAGCAGCGAGTAGAAATCGCCAACCATGACATTTGTGAAACTACATTCATTTATTGGTATAAGTATGTCTAGCTGACATGGCAAAATGATTTGTAGGCTGTGGTGATTCTCTAAAGTCCAAAAAGCTACCGCGCGTTCACCTAAAAACTGCATTATAGCTAATATTTAAGTGCGCTCCTTCATTTCAACAGAGTAACTAAGGTCTGTATTGTTAGCTGTTTACAATCAGAACTTCACTGCTGTGTGACTGGTTTAACTGCTCATATTCTGAAGCAGCTGTCTCCCACTGACCATTTAGCAAATAGTTCGGTTAGTTCGCCCTAATTCTCAGCTTCCCGGTTGTGCGCGAGCACGCATAAGCGAGTGTGCTACCTTAACCATTCTGCAAATATCAGAAAGTTCACTTTATCAGCGTCTGCTGTACTCTGAAAGGAATAGGGATTTAGTTCATGTACAGGTAAAACCAGCGCTGAAACATCACGACGATTACAGCTAAAAAAAAGCTATTTGCACAGCTATTTGGGACTTCGCTGGGTGGTACACGGGGCTGACTACCGAGCTATTTAAGCGTTTGACGGGCTCTTCTGTGATACTGAGACTTATAATGAGGATTTACTAATTTCACTCGGGCAAACTGAGATGAGAGGCATATGCATGATGATTTAAGGATTAAGTAGGTTGCTCAACCAATCCACCTCAGATAATGCACCTGGCAGTCATAGTGTTAATATTGTTTTTTATGTAATATGAAATAGTGCGATTGTACGACTGTCTCATAGGAAATGTTAATTTCGCCAGATTTTTAAAAAATAAAATCATTCCAGCTAAATGCCAGTGACTTTTAAGTTTTCAGTTTAATAATTACTCGGAGCTGCAGGTTTCACTGCCATTACGTCCCACCGTATTATCTTAATGAGTCTTAAAATATTAAATTATGGAGAATGGTTTCAGGTTTAGGTTAAGGACTTCGATGACTTTACCATTGGAAGGTGGCTGTGCATCAAAATTAAGAGTACTTGGTCATATTTATTTTAGGCGACATCAGAGTTGGAATAGGTAGCTCCGAGTCATAACGGCTTGGGCAATTCTCTTGTAGCATATGCAAAAAGTAGAAATGGAAAAATGGTAAATAATTAAAGACATATACGCTGTGAGCTCAGAGCTTAATACATTAATATCTGTGTAACTAATGTCTGTGAGATGGAAGGGTAGGTAGGGTAATACAAAACATTCTAGCAGACTGTTTAGACTGGGAATGGCTATTTGTAGATGTGTTGACAATCTTACAATTGCCAGAAAAATTCTATTTTTAAAACAAGTTTTTAAAGCTTAAAACTTCTGGTAGGACATTTCAGCGCTTGAAGGACATCTTTGCGATGGTGGAAGCCGTCAGCGGACACACCCCCGGGCCTCGCCTCTGACCTTGGAAAGTACAATACTAAAACAGAACCATGCTTTTCTAAACTTCGTTTTCAGTCTGCACAACTGGAAATTCATATAAGCTGGTAACCGAATCAACCTATCTAGCACGTCATTACTATATTAATAGAAAGCTCTGCAAAGTCAGTGCGTTGCAATTCCCGGTGTTTAAAGGCACTGTATTCTTTTTTAGTGTCTCATTTCTCGGCAATGAGCTCTAGACGTTTTAAAAATTAAACAGCGGGTTCTTCTTTTTAGTTCCCTGCCCTTTTATCAAGATCAAATTCTCATCAGTTCTGGATTTAAAGGTTCGAACTGCGATACCAGCCGTGACTGTGTGGACCGGTTCTGTACCTTTAATTCATTTTACCGTAATTAAGAGCGGGAAGGTTTAATGCAAGGTCTTCTTCGGGCATTTTAAAGGATGTGCCATTTGGTCAGCGAGGGTACTGGAGTCAAGTAAAATCATCTCTGTGGTTCCCTAGGCAAAAGTGGATCCGAATGCCAAGAAGAACCCCAGAGATCTATTTTAACCCTTGTCGGCCAGGCGGAAGATTCTTTAAGAGCATTGCAAATCTGGAGTCGAGGTTTTCGTCTGCAGAAAGAAGAGGATGTAAATGACTCATCCACCTGGTTGAGCCGACGGATATTGCGAGTATCACCTCTTAGTTTGCTCTGATTTAGTTTTGTTCCCCCACACTTGAAAACAAAGGCTGCGCCTTAATTTCCCTGTGGTTTATTGGGACACAAGACAGCGTGGCCCAGTCTCTGATCACTAGCCTGAACCTAGCACTGACTGATCAAGTGCTCAGAATTTAAAAGAAAAGTTTCTTAGTCGGAGGATTGGCATGATAGATGAATGAGATGATCGTAAATTATGTCCCAACCATTTCCAAAAATGGAATTTGCTTAGTGCTGGTTTAACCCTGAAGAGTAATCAGTGTTTTAATCCAGGAAGTGGAAGAGATATGTTTCATTCATCTTCCCACCTCTTCTGCAATCAGAAATCATACCGGTAGGATACAAAGTCCTGTTCTTGAGGCTGCCAAACTCTACAAACATCAAAGCATCTGCCCAACACATTTTTAGATAAATATTTCAAAGGCTGTTCCTGTCTCACGAGTACATTAAAATGCATGTATTCAATGGGTGAAAAGAATGTAAGGTAACTGCTGACAGGGTGAAGTAGTGTGGCAACAGCCAGTACAGACTAGTTGGGCCGAACTGCAAATTTTGCGTGTTTTTATCAAGTGTTGCATGAGAAATGTGCAGACAGGTGTAACAGTGAAGGCGAGTGGGAATAGACAGCGGGATTTGAAAAGATCTCGGAGGAATACCGATCTCCGGACACGGGCAGAATTGGAGCAGCATTCCACTGATAGGGTTTGAGCAACGGATAAAGGCGACCTAGTTTCAAGCGCTTCAACCTAAAGGCATCTGAAACGCCAGGCCGCCTTCACTCCCGCAGAAATTAATCCTGGTGGTCGGCGTTGCAAACCAGAAGCCAAAACAAAAAAAAAATGAGGACACTGGAAATCTGAAATAGGAAACAAAAACACTGGAAACACAGTAAGTCAGGCGGGAAGTGGAAGAAGAAAAAATATGGAAGGATGCAATGGAAGGTCATTGACTGGGCTTTTCTGCCATGGATGCTGCCTGTCATTCAGTACCACAATATCAGCTTCTAAATTGTCTTCAGGTCCACTTTCCACATGCACTAGTACATGTACACACACGAAGATATCAGATCGTTTAAGGAAACTGCATTTATATTTTATTTGCTTGCACTGGATTTTCAGTTTACACAACTGAGATACACATGCTCAGTAAAGTCGATGTGTTCCCATTTTGAACCGGCTCTGCCTTACTGATTTATCACTGATGTGCAGGCTCGCTCCATCTCTCATAATTAAAACAGAAAATGCTCCGCAAGTCCAGCAGCATCTGAATCGCACTGACGGTGTTGGGGGCGGTGGGTGTGGAGCACTGTTTTTCTTTTGTTTTTTTTATTTGTTAAGATGCAACACTGAAGCTATTCCGGCCCATCCAGTTGCCGCCCACCAACTCCAATTTAACCCTGGCCTAAACACGGGACACTTTACAATGATCAATTTACCTACTAACCGGTACGCCTTTGGCCTGTGTGAGGAAATCGGGGCAGTCGGAGAAAACTCACACATTCCACGTTTTGTTTTATTTAATCCTTTGGCAGTTTATAACCCACTCCTCGCCGAAATTGTTTAGATGTGGCAAGGAGCTGGGAAGAAAGAGCAGGAGTTACTCCATTTTAAATAAACTGCGGTTGGACTATAATCTCGAAGTATTATTTGTCCTCAGATCTGTCTGGTATTTGCTAATCTCACTGGCAATTTGAGGTACACCGATTGCGGCAGATTAGCTAAGCACTTTGAAGCTGAGATCGAATGTATAATTGAAAGATTTTATTCTCCTAAAGCACAATTTACAACCATTGAAAATAATTGGCAACGTGCCACATTTGTAGCGGAGTGCCTCTGTCAGTTTCGCGTCAGTGTCGTCCTGGATATTTCCATCGACCAATCCTTGCACTGGGCTACTTATACGGTGGAGTAAGCAAATAGGTCACTGCGCATAAGTTTGAAGCATTGTGCCAGAGAAATCCATGAAGCTCCAAAATGCAAATTACTTTCACAGATTCGTGTTAAGGGACCTTTTATTAAAAAAAGGCTACGCGTATTTTTTGATTATGCCAACACAGGATAGAGAATTCGCGATGAAGGTAAAATTCAGTGCGAGACCACACCCGGTTGAAATCGATTTGAATCAACAATGAGGGTTCCAAACTTGAGGGTTTTAAAAGCCAGAAAACGTGTCAGTATGTTAAAAATAATTATGTGGATGGTGATAATAGAGTTCCAAGATCCAGGAGGAAAACTCAGTGTTTATTTTATCCAGGTTCTTAATGTTTAATCTCCTCTCACCAAATGGAGGGTTTTGTACATTTTACAAAAAAAGAGACCTGCTGATCTGGAAGGCGGCGTCTGAAAAGATGCTGAGAGCTGAAACGATACCAACTTCCAACGGGGAATTGGGGAAAATTTCACGGAACTTTTCAGTTTTGTAGAGTGGGCCTTTGAAAGAGCCGAATCTGGGAAGATTGGAGAGCAGCCCCTTTCTGGGTTGCGTCAGCGAACCAGCTAAAGGGATGGGAGACGCAGTTCTTTAAAATATTCGAGCAAAAATGTTTTGGTCGCTTGAGCATTTGCTGCTGCTTTGTCGATTTTCACGTGCAGTCTTTCCAGGTTAACACCGCTATTTCCTCCGTCCCAACCCCCAAACACAATTAGATTTACTCTAATTTCCTCAAGAATATGGGGCAATTATTACTGGCAATTTCTCAACTAGTTGTGGTTTGAAGCGATTAACAAGAGTACAGTATATAGTCTCAGCGCAGTGGTGACTATATGAAAAGGAGGCATGGAGTGCTTACTGTTCTGTATTCTATTATATACTTACTATTCTGTAACATTTGCAAGATCGCTATTCATTTGGAAGACCCTGCACTTAGTTCCTGGACAATTATTTGGCAGGCGTTGATACCGGAAAATAGCACATTAGCACATCACCCCCCTCCCACCCCTCCTTTATTTGTACCTGGGCATGAAGCTCGGGTGTTATTGTAGAAGTTGCATCAGAACTGTATTATAGAAGTTGTAAGTTTTTATGTGCCCCCAATCAGCGGTCAAGTCTTATTTTGCAAGGACACCGTGTCTGGGAGTTTTCGGAAATGCCTTCCTCACATTAGCCGATTTTCCGTCGCATTCTAGATTAAGAAGCATGCCTCCATCTGTGTATCTGTGTAGACGGCGGGACACTAGCGCAAAAAAAAAATGGGGAGGGGATGTGGGGGAGTGAGAGACACCATAAATCAAGCGAATTTACTTGTGTTCACAATCCTCCAATGTCAGTTCCCGATTTTGGGCCCAACTTTTGGCCCTGGGAATTCCTCTCCAAACTCTTAACAGATTTCCTTACAGACGATCTTCATGAACAAACTTATTTGCTCCGAACGATAATACTCAGACTAAATAATAACGTCTGACTATATGCTCTTGTCAAACACAGGTGTTTGCACATTGAAGCGGCTGTATACGCTAGACTGTTCTGATGATTTCTTCTTAGTCTGAATGGATAAACATGGCGTAGAAGTCACAGCTTTCCTTATCTCCTTCCCGCTTTTTTAGGACACTGCTTCACTGTTTTCGACTATGGCGTGTGGATAAACCAAGTTTTGCGCTGTTCTATCCATTGTGACAAGGTGCCAGGAGGAGAGAAATTGAATGTCCTGTTAAATAGCTGTACACAATTTACAGTGAAGAATCTGTGCAAACACAATCGCACATTTCATGCTGATACAGTATTAGTAGAGTGCGAATTGGAAGAACATTGGGAGACCCATGTCAATAATGAAGAATGTTGTTAGGACGTGGTAAAAAAAAATAAGAGGAAATGTAATTTATCCATCTTCTCAAAGCCAGAGGGAAGGCCGTTTGTGTGCTTGGGCGATCTGGCTATGCGAAAGTACATCAAATAGGGATCTGTTAACAAAAAAGGGAGAAGAAATGTCATTGGCTTGGACTAAATGAGAACTGAGCTTCTTTCCACATTTGGAAAATTGCTAAATGCCATTACTCAGAAGCCTTGTATGTCTGTTCGGAATTATATTAAGGAACACGTGCCTTTTAAAGTCAAAATAAACCCGAGCCACCGCTCCAAACAAAGGCGACTGTTTGTGCGACCCTTTGGCGATTTCATTATTGATTAACCAATGGTTGTGGCCTGTTTCACCGTGAGGCAAACCCATTTCTCTCTGTGCTTGAGCTTCGGTGAACGGGGTGCCTCAGAGAAGTGTGATTTAGCAGAGGGTGGGGCTTACCAACACTTGCCTGTTTCAATTGTAATGGAAGTTGTTCCCCTGATCAGGGCTAAGTTCTCTACTAAAGGGAGGTTCCATTTTAAATACAGCACTGAAGTATTTTGGGAGGGGAGATTCTACATTTTCGGATGCCAAGTCCAAACTTGGCAAACTTTCCTGCACTTCATCAGATATTAATAATCTTTGTATTGACTTAAAAGGCAATGTCTGTTTTAGTAAGATGTGGATCACTGGCTCACTTCACCATGCTGCTAGTAAGTTAATGCAGGATGCCTGTACTGCAAACAGTAAAGACGTGGTTGACAGTATTTTAGTGGATTAATGTCATTAACGTTAGGTACCCACAACTTTAATTAAGCAGCATACATAGTTACCTGAAGTGTTTTGCAGTGATGGCTTTTTGGTTATTTGCAGACTGTGCTATTGCTCTTTATATATTTTTATTACTTTAGCTTCAGAATATCACCCTAACCTATCACCCTTTTTGAGATATTTCCGTCTTTTTTTCATTGGATTTGCCCCATTTTGGCGGATACACTTAAATCTTTGAGTTTATAAGAACAGTTAGTTAAGCAGCTTATTTAAATGCAAACAAAATTACATCTTTAGTTTCATATTGGATGCTTCATTATTAAGAAGATTGTTGCTGAGATTTGCCCTACAGACATAATGGATTATGTGGAAGCATGTCTGGGCACAAGAGCAATTTTTAATGATCAAATTGGCAATATTGTAATTTTAATCTAGAGAAGCGACATCTCTGGAGCCCTGTAAACAAAACGTATGTGTAATCGCCCACACCGACTTGCACAGCTTGTGCCATCGACTACAAGGGATGGGAGAGACTAAATTCTCCGCTCCTTTTTTGTTTAACCTTCTTTTGCACATTGCGTTTTCAAAAAAAAAGCTGCGGTGATTTAACACCAAAATGGCCAAGACAAATTTACATTTTTTTAAAAACCAAGAACAGTAGAATAACTAAAGCCTTTGTGGGAGGGATTGGGGTGGGGACCAAGAAAGATAGTTGTGTGTGTTTGGGTGACTGAGGGCAACTAAGTAAGGGGTGTGTGAATTTGTGAATGCTGAGGGGAGGGGATGGCGGTGTGACCGAGAAAGATACAGATGTGCAGAGACCACTGTGCTTAAGGTGGTGAGAAACACCATATTGGAGATGCCCAAGCACAAAGCAACACTGTGCAACTACCCTGCAGATACACCTATGTATCATTCTAAACGTGTACTGTATTTTTAATCCAGGCATCAGTTGTCTACCACGGGGTGCATACAGCATTCCAAAGTCAGAACACTCCTGTATACTTGTTGAATAGTTTTTGCTTAAGGTGCCATATTGTTGAGCAAGGTGTTCCCATTCCCTTTGATTCGCTTTCTCTGGGATATCGGTTCTGGTGTGGGACTAAGGAACAGTCTCTCCTCAGAACACTATCAGTTGTACTGATGTATGTAGACCTTAGAATATCTACATACCATATTTTAAAGCATTTTGCCAGCCGCGGACGTTTATACATTTTGTTTACATAAATTAACAATGACAGGCAGGAATTAAATAACTTTGTAACGTCTTTCTGGGAGTCTCCACCATGGACGCAGAGCCTCAGCAGCCTGCTGTAGGCTTTTGTATTCTCAGCTGAAGGGACTGAGTCTGGCTGAGTGCTAGTAGCACTCCCCACTCCCCTTGGTCCAGGCTTGCTTTTAAGGAGACAGAAGACAGATTTCAACCTGACAGCCCATCACTTAATTACAGTCCAAAGTCCCCAGTGCTCAGATCTCTAGTTGCAATTTCTTTAAGCCTTTCTGTTCGCCCCATTTAACAGCCCCCCACCTCCACAACCAACTCTGCTGTTTCGCCTAGAGTTACATAAGAGGGAGGAAAGACTGAATAATGCATAAATCTGTTTGAAATGCATGCCAATCCATAACTTGGAAAGGCAGAAACACTGACTGTTCTTTCTTTTGCCTTTCATTTGCTAGGAGTCAGCAAATTGCTACACTTCTTTGCTGTATTGCTTTGGGAGTGGGGCAGTAGACAGCCTTCCTCCCTGTCACTTTGAATGTGGTGAGTCATTTAAGTGGATGAGCATTCATTTTTAGCCGATGAGCTCCTTGGTACAAGGTCCACTAATATAGGTTCCTACTCACATTAGCCATCAACCCAGATTAATTAGGAATCCATGCATTATCTGTCTATCTCTGCCCATCTTCACTAGCGCAGTATTGGTCCTGGAAGTTTTACCCATTCTGCACCAAACTTAATGAAAGCGCTGGGAGTGCTCTTCCTTGGGACATCATAGTCATTTAGAAATAAGTCATTAGAAGACATGTTGGATGAGGTTTTGTTTTATTTTTAATGTGCTATCTTCACAGCTTGAGCTAAAATCAGCAGAATGTCTTGAAGTTTAATGTGCTGGAGATTCTGCTGAGGTTGAGCTGATCATTGCTAACTACCAACTACCTGGAATGCTTCCTAATTTGAATTCCGTATTATTTGTAATATTTGTAAATATTTTTTGGGAAGGGACAGTCAAAGCAATGTTACTTATGTAGCTACCTTGTTACCTACATCCAGTTATTGTATATATAAATCTTAGAATGTATGTGGGAGTTAATTTGGTGGGTCATAAACTTATCCGTATTCAAAACCCTTCGCCCTACCCGGCTACTTTATAATGTTACTTTATACGCACAAAAACCTACCTTTGAGAAGGCAGCAAAAAAATTGCCAAAAGGGGTGGTTAGGTAATCTTTAGTGGGTTGGGGTTACATTGCATCTGGGGTGATCTCAAAGCAATGTGAGGTAGCCTTCCACTGGGATGCTCACAGCATTCTGCTTTAGATGCTGATGAGGGTCAGGCTGGGCTAGACTTCCAGACTGATACTGTCACTTTTATTTCAATGCACATTAAATTTTTCTAACGTAAGAGCAATTAACATTATAGTTACATTTTTGATCCCTACATTGGTAATAAAAATATCTGGATGTTTAAGAATCAGTTTTCAAGGTAAGGGTATCACTGGCCAAGGCAGCACCTCTAGTTGCCCCTGAAAGGATGGACGTGAGTCCCTGCAGTACTCCCACAGTTTTCCCACCATTCACCCATGGTGCTGCAGACAGTGATCTTGAGGATTAACCAGCAGCAAGAAATAGGTGGTCATGAATTTCCAAATGGGGTTGGGGTGTACTTAGAGGGGAACAAGGAGTTTCCTGGTCTCCTCGTTCCAAGTGTTGCATGGTAGGGATTTGGCTGGTGCTTTGGAAGCAGTGCAAATTTTAAAATATTGTTGAAGATTATCAGTGATAAATATTGCAATCATGGTAAAACTCGTGGTTTAGAAAACTGCTTCAATAGGCCCTAAATATTTCTGCCTCAGCCCAAATTAGAGGTTACCTTGGCAATAGTGTAATTGGTATCTAGGGAGCTATCGCTGCAAAAGCCTTGAGGCTTGTGGATCCTTTCTAGAAGAGGGTAGCTTGAAAGTGAAGACTGATGTGTTTTATTAACAGTTAGTAGGGTGTGTCTGTCAGCACCAAGTGTCTGTGACATCTCTCTAACACCCCATGACACAAAAGCAATCATAGCCTCCAAAAAAAAAACTCTTTGGTCATGGGTGACAATGAAACTGGTTTCTATGTTATTTCTTTCTAATGTTGCCTGCTAGAAACTACTTTCATTTTTAGCTGATATTTTATATCAATATCTGATTGATACAAAAAGTAGATATATTTATAGATCTCTGAAACAAGACAAAAAAAAAGGCACTGCCTCGGAAAGCTAGCAGTGTTACGAGAATAACTAAGTCTAGATCTATTTTTACTAGCTTTACGGTCAAATGTATTGAGAAGATCTGAACATATTGATAATTGTATTTAATTGGTTAGGAGTAGCTGTATTGACAAACGCAATATTTGGAATAATTTACTTCACTAATTAGATCTGACTGCTTTCCTTTCATCACATGGACGATGATCTATGCTAAACCAATAATATGAACCTTGAGGGTCCAGCTTCCAACCACCTTGCTTAAATAAAACTGTATTGACTTCCTCGTTTTATATAGTTTTACTTTATAACCCTTGATAGCTCAAGAAGCTGTTCATATTCTCACCAAGAAATGTTAATAAAAAGGTTCTTTAAAAATGGACCGATTTTATCTACAGAGGAGGTTTTACGTGGTTTTCTATGCTGTAAGCCATGTGCAAAATTTGAAGGAGAAACTGGTTAGAAGTCCTGCCTTTTCTGGGTGATCATGTCAGCAGATGCGTTAACTCCTTTAATGCTGTTAATAAGCAATTCAGCACCGAGGGAGTTCGTTTTATTTTCTAATTTAATAACTGTATTTGCATGTAGCATTTTTTATTTATAAACATATTGCAGCAATGATTGTTTTTTTAAAATTTATACAAATGCACGTAATGGAATATTTTCTTCAAAATCATCAAGGCCTCACAATTTAATTTTTTTTTGTTAGCACCATGCAATTTTATGTACGTGGGTGTGATAATCTCATTTCTTTTGGGATTAATATTGAAATGTGTACAAATCCAGAATGGTGACTCACATGTGTGAAATGACATTTTGATGGTCCCCAAAGTAGCTTAAAAGGCAAAATTATTGCTGCAGTTGAGGCTGTGAACAGATAGGATCTGCTGTCTTCAAACACTATGAATGCAGCCTAGAAATCCTTTTACACAATCAAAAAGCCATAATAAATTGTGTGCACTTATTGTAGGAACCGTCTTCCAATTTGTTTCCATTTAAAGGCAAGTAAACTAAAGACTTTTTCTTAAAAAATGAAATGGAAAGTTAGTCAGAAAGTATATAAAATGACTTTAAATGCTTTTTTATTTGCTAGCTGCTGAAGACTACTTGGATATGTTTTGACAAGAGATTGTTTGAAAAAAAGCTAGCTGAGTATTAATTGCTTTGGTTCTTGGTGCTGCCCAGATTGTGTATGATCATTTATCAGTTCTATCTGCATGTTTGTGAAATTGTGAATTCTGTCCCTTTTCAGCCTTGACAAGGACTCAGCTCCTTTATGGTGTTTGTGTTATGTTATAGCTTTAAAAGGCAATCTTTTTCTTGGCAAAGGTTTAATCGCCTCATCTTGGATTTTCTGTAACCCTTGGGAGATTGCATAATGCACAACAGCACGAGATGCATAATGTTTTTAATGCCTGCACTAACTCCGATGAATGGTCCCTTACATTGTGCAGAGGCTGAATCTGTTTCTCATCACTAGTCATGTACAAGATTATGCAAGTCAGTCTTAATGTTAACATTATAAAGCAACGAGAGGACAGAAGTGTTTATGTGTCTGTATTTACGTGACTAAATGTGTCTTTGTTTCCGGGCATGTGTCTGCATCTATTTTCTTAAAAAGAACCCCAAATATAGGCTATTTAGAGGAAGAATATTCCTTGATGATTTTAATCTTTTGAAGACTGGAGGTGTTTTGTTTCACCTCTAATGATAGGCTTTTAAAAATCTGTTCAGTTGAATTGTGCCCTGCTTAAATTCTGCTTTGTAAAATTTAGTACGTGTGATATATTATGATTTGACCATTTCAAGAAAGAGTGCAAATTAAAAAACAGCACATGCACATAATGGTTTTTAAATGATACCATCACCATTTATGGAACCTTAAAGGATAATAGTTGAAGTGAAATAATGTGAAATATGATATTTTGTGACTTAAATAATCATTTATGACTTATTTTGGGGCTTTTGGCTTGGCGTGAGCTATGCTGCAGTGTGTCATGTAGTACATCGGCAAGAGAGGAACAGCATTAAGATCGAAATAGATACTTAACTAATCACTTTGTCCTTGACTGGATATGGGTAAAGTTCTACAGTGCCCATGTACTGTTAAGTTGATATACAGAGATCAACTAGCTGTGCTGCACAAAAAACAGTCCAATATATTTATAGCCTTTCAGTTTATTAACTGAGAAATTGACAAACGTGCTAATGGAAAAAAATACATAAACTACTCGCGCACACGAGCCAATCCCAAATTCTGTGCACGGTGATGCTTGTTTTTGCCTGTTTACCTGCTGATATATTTAGTATAGTCCAAATTCTTGATTTAATCAGTAATGGATTGAGTATTGGATTGCAAAAATAATTGGCTGCCATACCCTAATACAGATTTATGAGTTACCCCCCAAAAAAATAAAGGTGTTGTGTCTTAACAAGAGGTAACGATGATTTATTGCGCAATTCATCTGCAGGTAATAAATCTGTATCTGTTATTCTAATGAAAGCTGTGACCTTTATCCCCTTAGTGAAGGATTCTTTGACTTTTTAACATGGCATCAATTACCAAATTATGTTTCAACTGGAATTTGGATCATGCAAGATAGTGAATGTCTTACGATCTGTAACAATATTGAACTTTACAAGATGGTTTCTTTATACCTTCCCACTTCTCTATCCAGCCTACTGATATTTAATTCAGAAAGGCCTGTAAAAAACATATCCTTTGACCTTAAGAAGTTTGTTAGTTAGACTTTTAATATTCAACACCATTACAGCTATCATTTGAAGAAAGCACTTGTTCAATCTTCATTTCCCATGGTTCCTGAAGTCCCAAACCTTAAAATAAAGGAAAATTGAACAATAATGACAGGCCTTACAAAATGTAAGGTTTTAATACTTATAATATCTGACTTCTTTTTATATGTACATATGTACAATTAACAGATTTTCACTGGTGTATGTGAGCCAGAGTTAATATGATTTTTGATATCCATGCCTTTATTTTCTAAAGAGACATTGGAAATTTGGCTGGGGTATTAAGCCTCATTAACCCATTATCCCAATCCTCATAGACACACAGTAATGCCCCTTTCTTCCTGTAATTTGGCTAAGTGACTGCTTTTCATGTGGAAATTTCAACAATGAAATTTGGCTGGCTGGCCACTGCAAACTCAGTGTGTTCTTGCTGTCACTCTACACTCACCTATGTGTGATGAGTGAGGGTCACTGGGGGTGATTGGTATTCTCCCCACTGGCCTAAATGGCAGTGAAACCAAACAACAGGAATTCTGCAGATGCTGGAAATTCAAGCAACACACATGAAAGTTGCTGGTGAACGCAGCAGGTCAGGCAGCATCTCTAGGAAGAGGTACAGTCGGCATTTCAGGCCGAGACCCTTCGTTAGGACTAACTGAAGGAAGAGTTAGTAAGAGATATGAAAGTGGGAGGGGGAGGGGAGATCCAAAATGATAGGAGAAGACAGGAGGGGGAAGGATGGAGCCAAGAGCTGGACAGTTGATTGACAAAAGGGATATGAGAGGATCATGGGACAGGAGGCCCGGGGAGAAAGACAAGGAGTGGGGGACCTAGAGGATGGGCAAGGGGTATAGTCAGAGGGACAGAGGGAGAAAAAGGAGAGTGAGAGAGAGAATGTGTGTATAAAAATAAATAACGGATGGGGTACGAGGGGGAGGTGGGGCATTAGCGGAAGTTAGAGAAGTCAATGTTCATGCCATCAGGTTGGAGGCTATCCAGACGGAATATAAGGTGTTGTTCCTCCAACCTGAGTGTGGCTTCATCTTTACAGTAGAGGAGGCCGTGGATAGACATATCAGAATGGGAATGGGATGTGGAATTAAAATGTGTGGCCACTGGGAGATCCTGCTTTCTCTGGCGGACAGAGCATAGGTGTTCAGCAAAGCAGCCTCCCAGTCTGCGTCGGGTCTTGCCAATGTATAGAAGGCCACATTGGGAGCACCGGACGCAGTATATCACCCTAGTCGACTCACAGGTAAAGTGTCGCCTCACCTGGAAGGACTGTCTGGCCTTCTATACATTGGCGAGACCCGACGCAGACCGGGAGACAGCTTTGCTGAACGCCTACGCTCTGTCCGCCAGAGAAAGAAGGATCTCCCAGTGGCCACACATTTTAATTCCACATCCCATTCCCATTCTGACATGTCTATCCACGGCCTCCTCTACTGTAAAGATGAAGCCACACTCAGGTTGAAGGTCTGGGTAGCCTCCAACCTGATGGCATGAATATCGACTTCTCTAACTTTCGGTAATGCCCCACCTCCCCCTCGTACCCCATCCGTTACTTATTCTTACACACACATTCTTTCTCTCACTCTCCCTTTTCTCCCTCTGTCCCTCTGACTATACCCCTTGCCCATCCTCTGGTTCCCCCCCCTTGTCTTTCTCCCCGGACCTCTTGTCCCATGATCCTCTCATATCCCTTTTGCCAATCACCTGTCCAGCTCTTGGTTCTATCCCTCCCCCTCCTGTCTTCTCCTATCATTTTGGATCTCCCCCTCCCCCTCCCACTTTCAAATCCCTTACTCACTCTTCCTTCAGTTAGTCCTAATGAAGGGTCTCGGCCTGAAATGTCGACTGTACCGCTTCCTAGAGATGCTGCCTGGCCTGCTGTTTTCACCAGCAACTTTGATGTGTGTGGCAGTGAAACCACTTTATCCCATCCTCATCTTGCAACTAACACAGCCAGAAAACCCAGGGAGCAGGTTACGTTCAGCTGTTGTACTGACTATGCAAGGGGTCCAGGAGAGAAGTTCTATATATCTGTTTTGATTTACATAGTGACATAAAGAAACACTTTTTGAAAGGTTATCGAGACATTTAATAATGAAATGTCTGCGCTGAATTCCAGTTTGAGCTCAGTAGTCAAAGAAAACTGAGTATTTTAAGTGACTGTGATGGCTCCACATGAACCAGTATTTTTGTAGAGACTTGTTGGTCATTGTGTAAGAAAAGATACTCTATACACCTTGCGTGAATCTCCAAGCCAATTTAATCAGTTCCAACAGAATGGGAGGAAAGGACGAAGCAAGTGTAAAGGGGGAATGAAATGCCAGACAAAGAATAGAAGGTAGAGTCAGAGAAACCATGATGGGAGAAGGGAGGAAGTGTAGAGTGTACGTTGGAACGTATCACTGGGGGCAAAATGGCGGGTCTCCCGGTTATCATTTAATAAATTTAGTTGGTTGATGTGGAAAAGTTAAGAGCTGCCCTTTTGCTCCAAATTCTCTGCTAATCTAAAGTTGCTAAGAAGAATGCTGATGGGACATAGCTGCTGCACTGCCCAAGAACCTTTTTTTTTAAAAACATTTCCCGGACCTGAGAGAGTTTCAACATGTTGTTCAAATTTACGGAATCAGAGGTCCAGCTTTGAGCAGGCGTGCCTTTAAACCTTTAGCCCTAGAACTTTTTTTTCATGGAAATCTAAACTTGACGAAGGCAAAAGGTTAAATGCTGGCCGATTATACGGTTTCAGTACAAATTCTTTCAAGTGAATGCGATGCACATGCCAAACATTTCAATCGAAAGTTGAGAATTTTAAAGCAGCACGAGAAACCAAGTGCAGGAGGATCCTGTGGGATAAAGAGTAGCACTTCTTGGCCAAATTGAAGATGGATTTTAGTAGAAAGCTGCCGCTGATGTGTTCTTATTACACGTTGAAAGGAAAAGACTCAAGTCAGATATTGTTGCATTTCTGTAGTACTTTCCATGACCTCAACAAGTTCCAAAGTGTTGATCAGCCAAAGAAGTATTTTTGAAGTGTAGAGAGTGTTACAAAGTAGAAATTATGGCAGCCAGATTGCTCACTGTAAGCTCCCACCTGTGGCATTGTGATGGCAACTAGATGGCTACTAATCTTGACTGAAGGTTGAATGTTGGCCAGGTATCCTAGACGAGCTCTATAGTCCACTTCAAAATAACGAAACAGCATCGTTTACATCTAATTGAGTATCAGGCAAGCTCAAAAGCAAAGAACTGTAGACATCACAAATTGGACATAAAAGACCGTATGATGGTAAAGTAGTGCCGATGGAGAGAAAAACTGATTTAATCAGGTTGGAGGTTTTTTATCCGAATCAGGTTCTGAAAGGTCATTGAACTGAAATATCGACTCTGTTTCTTTCCCCACTTGCTGCCTGACTTGTTTCTTGCAGTTCAATTTTTACTTAATGGCAGGCAATGTCTTATCCAAAAGATGGCACTTTCAGAACTGTGGTGCTCCCTCAGTACTGCACTGGAGGTGCCCATCTCACTCTGCATCAGGGCCTCTGGACATAAACCTACAATCAGAGGCAAGAGTTCTGGAAATTAAGAAGACAAATATAGCACAAAATTTAGAATGTTCCAATGATATATGCATATGATTGCTTACATCTTTCTTTGTAAGCACAGGGACCTTTGCTGTTCGATGCTTAAAAAGCACTCCAATTGCCTCTTCCCAGTTTAATTCCCCAGTGTTTGAAAGGTACTGGTTTATCCAGATAGCTGGAACACCCTGCTGTCTTTAAACAGAGGGAAACTTTGGCGTTAGGGCACAAAGGGATGGACTTTCACAAGCTGAAGAACTCAGTCACCCGTGACCAGTGGCTCAATCTGCCAGGTATCCTGTGTCTTTGGATTAACAACTCAGCTTCTGTGCTCTGGACAGTTTCCCTCTGACAAGTTCTCACTGAAGAATGCAAGCAACACGAAGTGGTGGAACGGTCTTCATGTCAATATGTCAGGTTTAAAATGTTTGCCGACAGCAGTTTGATGTGTCGAATATCCAAAGTGTTAAATTTTCAATAATTACATAGAGGATAATAGAAACTCTTGTAAAATATATTGAAATTTGGTTATGCCCAATCATACGGTCCAAATCCTTCTTTATAAATTGTTACCTTCTGTTTAAACTTCAGTAGTAGATTGTCAGTATCCTCAGATCTCATTATCCAGGCACTTTACATTAACCTGGCACATTTCACATAGCAGAATATTTCAGCGGTGCCTCTTAAGAGAACTATCAGGGAAAAATTGATGTTGATCCTAATATTAGGGCAGGAGGAGGTTCAGGGAGGGAATTCCAAGCAGGGCAGGAACTGGTGGTACAATGGAAACTGTGGATTTCAAGAACATATGTTCACAAGTTTCTGTTTTAAGCATGTATTTTTAAAACATAACTTAAAACAGCATACTCAACTATTTTGTAACTAGGTTAAAGCTACTTTGCATTTTTAACCTTATTACCAATTTCTTTTTTGATTTCTTCCTCTGGTGGTTTTCAGCCAACTTTAAAATATGCTTGGCCTTGCTTAAAAAAAAACAAAATTGCCTGAAAACTGTGATGTTACCAGCATGCTGTCCTACAAAGAAGGGTCCTCACTTGGTGCTCACCATTCCCTGTTCAAGCAGGCATTTCAGTAACCTAGGAAAGTACCACGATTCGGTACATTCTAAATTCCAGAGGTACTGAAACCTCTGATGACCTCTTGTCTGAGATCATCTGGCTCAGCACAGATTGGAGATCATATGGTTTAATGAATTAGGTCACTGATTCTTCGTGAACCCAAATATACAATGAGGTGGTGTAATTGTGCAGCAGATAAAGCTACTGCTCCAGTGATCCCGATTCAATCCTGACTTCAAGCACTCAAAATCAGTTTTCCTCCCAGCTGGTTGGTAGATTGACGACTGTAAATTACTCTGAGTTGCACATGTGATAGTGAGGTCCCATCTCTGGCAGGCATATCTCCAGCTAAGATTCGCCCCGGTCCTCCTTGTATAGTTGTTCTAAGGATGAGTGAGTATAAACGGAGCTTAGTGAAGTTTCAGTGCTTTTATACTTTATTGTCGCCAAACAATTGCTACTAGAACGTACAATTATCACAGCAATATTTGATTCTGCACTTCCCACTCATATGGCATTGATGATGATAAATAAAATAAGTTACATTTATAGAAGCAATGAAGATTGTGAAAACCCAAGCTATCAGCACTTTTGTCTGGTGACGATGACTCTTCCAGTGATACAGAGTCCTTGATGATGTAGCTTCATGTATCCAGAATTACAAAAAGCAGGAGACAGATGTCTAACCAATCTGTCCTGAAGACTATTGTATCATGTTACCGTCACCTCAATGTCGAACAAAGATTAATTCTTGGACCATCTCACCCTGTACAGCTCAATAACTTGCTGCTGGTCTACCCATGGGTGGAAGCTACGACTTTTGAATATGTAGAGAATTTGTGGGAGAGGGTAGGGGGTAAGCTGGCTGGAGAGTGGTGGGTGATCTTTTATAGACTCTGAACTGTCTAAAAGGGGTTACGCCTTTTCCGATAATGACAGCTGCATACTGTGCACCATCTGCTAAATGCTTTTGTTTTTAAAGTAACAATATTTGTTTGATATTGTCTGATGCTCACCATAATTCATCAGTTCTTACAGGAATCAAATAGATTGTTTATAAAATGGTATTTGTGGTTTTGTGACTGTGGCTTCCAGGCACTAAAAATGGATCCAACAAGTGGTTGTGTGCAGACGCACCCTGGTGATCTGATTGTGGTTTCAGAGCCTTTTGCCGGGGGCCATTTTTGGAGAAATTCTTGCATTGAATGCAGGGGTCTGTGATTTCTCATATTATAAACCTCAGACTGAGTGTGCCAAGGCAATAGTAATCACAAGTGGCACCTGCAACGTGACATTGCTGAGGAAGGTGAAAGGAATAAATAGGCTCATCATATTGGGTATTAATGATAATGGCTAGGTCCTGGTATTATAATTAACTCTTGAACAACAGGTATGAAGGGAGTGATTGATACTGAAAGTCTGAACATGGGATACATTGTTGGTACATTTAAGATGAGGCTAGGTGAGTCCATTTGAGAGAAAGCATTAAAAGGTTATGCTTATTAGTTGTGATGATGGGAGGAGGCATGTGTTAAATTGGGACTCAGCATTATTAGTAGAATAGTTAAGCTGCTTTAAATTCAGTCAAACATAGTGCTGCTTGTCTGCTTGTTTCTTTATCTCTGACAACCCCACTTTGACCTCACCAGTTACAGCATTTCTCTATTTTCTCACCCAACGTTTCTAGCACCTATGAAGAATAATCCCACGGTATCCACAGAGATCTGAGCATGCTAAATAGCTACTGAGCCAATAAAGGAGAGATTAAGAGAAATGCCCTAATACTTGGTCACAGGCTAGAGCTTTAAGAAAGATTTTGAAGAAGGTTGCTGAGAGTAGAAGGCTATGCAGATGTGTTCTCAGAGCATAGTTGAAGGACCATCAGTTATGAGGGGAATGAAGGGGACCAGCAAGGGCTCAGCAGAGGGGAAAAGGTTCCGGGGGGGGGGGGGGGGTGTTACAAAGCTGTAGGTTGAGGACATTACCGATAAAGGGATAGGCAAAGCTATGTAACTATTCAAATACATAAATGTGCATTTTAAGTTTACATTTAGGAACAGACATCACATTAGTCATCACGGATTGAGAAGATGTTTATGTGGGACTTGATATGATGTAGAATATGGGCAGTAAGACATTCTAAGTGGCAATTTATATCAGTTGGAAGGTGGTGACCTGACCAGGGAAAACCAGTACTCCAAAAGTAAAGGCATGGATCAGAGTGTAAGTGATGGATGGGTGGGCAATATGATGGTTAAATGCTTAGAGCCCCATGACTTTAAGAGGGACAGGGCGATATTGGCACCAGGTCTTGGCAGATTCTCACAGTTTTCTGTAGATCTGCAAGTGTTCTGACAGGTTAAAAGAGGCAGATGTACCCATGCAGCGTTTCAAGTGAGTCATAGATACCAGTCAACAGAATGTGACCAAAGACAGTGGAGGGAATGAAGTGTTTCACTTTAGATTTGTGAGTCACCAAGAACAGCCTTATTGGTCAATGCACAATTCCACATATAGAATTAAAATATCAAGTTTCTAAGCGAGCTCCTTTATATCAAGAGCTTTGGCTAAGTGTGGTGACATTTTCACAACTTCTAAAAGGAGTTAATTAAAATAAAAAAGCAGGAGGCAGTTTGTGGTATAAATATATAAGACCATCATTACCCTTTCACAACGTCGGGTGCCCAGCCTGGGTGGCTGATGTAACTGACAGTACCAGTAGTGGTGGGAAAGAGCTGGAACAGTGCTTTCCAGTCTGCTTGGCATAGTAAGTTTTCCATTCCTCATATTGAATCTGCTGTTCAACTTTACAAGTATAAAATCCTTGATTGATAAAGAAACTATGGCCATTTCAACCAAAGGTTGTTCACTATGTTTAATATTTTCTTAGCTGAAAGCTATCCCAGTCTCTTTGCCATTGCAAGAATTTAGACTTTTAATATTTAGATAATATACTGTACATGCCTGTTCAACTGCAGTTCAAGTTATACAAATGGAGATGAATTTACCCAGACAAGTGCAGTTTAAAGTCTTAAATAAAAGAATTCATTGGAAACCCACACAGAATTTTTATCATCTCATAGAATATCCATATGCATGTACACAGGATTCACCTCTCAAGCATATGTATGACAGGTATGTTTCACCCCTTTTAAATGTAAGGGGACATTTACCGTTGCACACCCTGTGTTCGCTGTGCTGGTGCAACATATATGAGCTACTTTGTTGGAACATTCTAGAGCACAGCAGCATGTTGAGAGGCTTTAGGTTGCTTTATTAAAAGCAGCTAACTGAGATGTTCCTCTTACAGATCATTGCTTCTTTTTATTTTTTTCTCTAGTTCCATATCAGGTTCAGTTTAGAGTTTGCTAATTGGATGACAAATGGAAAATCACAGTCAAAAGGTTAAATGCTAATATAAAATAAAGGCTAAAGATGCATTTTTAATAACAACTCATGATATAATTATAAGAGTTTATTAGTGTGTCATTGTAACTTGTTGGTCTGGATATTGTTGTTACATTGCAATTTTCATCATCTTAACTACCAAATGAAACACACATGTGCGGGGAAAAAGAAATAGTGTTTGAATCCATTTCCTGTTGAATATAGAGCAGATAGGCAACTGGTATCTATTTAATGAACAGTTTGAACGCCAGAGAAGTCCTAGATTTGAATGAAGTGTACCAAGTTTGTAAATATATTCCAGCAGACGCCAGGGTGGATCTGATCAAGAGGGAAAAGAGTGGCACCCAGAAAATATACTGTATGTTCTGACAATAAATGTAACAAATTATTTGAGCAACACACATCAAAGTTGCTGGTGAACGCAGCAGGCCAGGCAGCATCTCTAGGAAGAGGTACAGTCGACGTTTCGGGCCGAGACCCTTTGTCAGGACTAACTGAAGGAACAACTAGTAAGAGATTTGAAAGTGGGAGGGGGCAAATTATTTGACCTGATTAGAAATGGAACATATGTTAGCGTCTCTGATTAATGTAAGAATTAAAGCAATTTATAAAATTTACTTAGTTTTGTTAAATCTTCTCATAATGAAGTCTAAAATAGCACGAATAAGGGCCTGGAGTGGAAGCCGATATAATGGTATTTTATTTCAGACCTAATGATGCCCAGCAGAATTTTGTAAGTCATTATTTCAAAACTTTGAAAACAGAATTACACATTAAACCAGTTCAGCCTTATTATGTTGTACAAGTTGGTATCTAGATGTTTTATGGATTAGAAACATATTCATTTTATTTCACTGTACTTTGTGAGTGTAGTGTAAGTGTTAATACAGTAACGATAGTGGATGAGGTGAACTCCTAATAAGCCCTGTGATAGTGAGATTAGCTGGAGAATATTTGGAATGATTGAGAATGAATTTGAATTTCCTTTGAGTTCTTGCCGTGATTTTTTATAGTGATGCTGGAACTTTATTTAGGTTTGTTGATGTATTGGGGCTCGCATCATCAAAATTGAGGAATGCTTAAAAATAGGCACAGATACTGAATTAAGGCTTAAGGGATGAGCTAGGGGAAAAGACTCGGTGAATGACACAAGGCTCAGGAGGCAATGCGAGAGCCATGAAGTTTTGAAAGTTTTTTTTATCCAGAATCTGTTTCCTTTCCAGATGCCAGATGTATCATTCTTCTTGTTTCCTGTGGGAACTCTAGGGTCGAAAATGAGCCAAGATGTCTGTCTGGAGAATAAGCTCCATTTCATTCCACCCCCCCCCCCACCCAACTTTGCTTATAGTATTAGTTGTTCCTGTCCCCCTTGTTAGATTGCTTAATATCTCTTATTTGATTGAGCTTCTTTTTAGCCCTTGCTTTCCTGCTACCAATCCTACCAGCCTGATCTGTACAGAGGCATTCCAAACATCTTTCTTACAATCGCAAGTGAGTTGGACTGATGCAAAGAGAACCATTCAGCTCTCGTTAGCAATCCCAGGCTCACAGATACTTCACTCATTTGGAATAAAATACAAAGGCTGTTACTTTATTGGAGACCTTTGCTGCTTGTGAATGGATGTGGAGGTGTCACTAGCATAGTACATGGCCAGGCTCAAACTCTGCAGGACGGGCTTTACAAAGTTTGACATCATGGTCTTATCCTTGCTTAAAATATGCCTGAAAATAAAGTATTTTAAAAAGTGCTCAGGTGCACACTTTGAAAATGTTGATATAAAAACAATCTTATATTGTCAGAAGGGAAGAATAAAATGGAGGGGTAGGGGCACAGATGGTGCTCTGTCTGACTGCCAGTGGTTCCTCTTTTCGTTAAAGCCCTGCCCATTGAGAAAACAGCAGCAAGGAATGCCTCATCATAAAAGACAGCTTGCATTGATTTAGCAGCTTGAATGTAGTAAAACCATCCCCAGGAACGATAAACGGAATTTGTCGCTCAGCTGTGTTGGGAACTTTAAGCTCAAGCAATAATCCAACAAGGCAGAAGAAGGAAATGATTGGGAACCAGACCTTTGATTGATTTAAGACCCATTCTGAGGTTTGACTCTGGGGAGGTGTAAGGAGGAGTCTATTCCCCCATGCACAGTGTAATTTTTGGAAAAAAAGCCCTCAGGCTTAGGTGCTTTCCCCAAACCATAACAGATGTGATTCCAAAGTTGTACCTCAGCTCTGTACCTCGTTGGCTGGTGACTGATCTCCAGAGCACAAAGCACCAGAGTTTCAGGCAAGGCAATTACAATATTTACAGCTCTGTAGCTGATTAATCATGAGCAAGAAGCAGAGCAAGTAAGGGCAGAGCAAGGAAGTGAACAATGTGCTGTAGGAATTCCTGCAATTAAATCAGACACATTTCAACCAGATTTATCTCTGTATTTTTTATATATAAGAGGGGAACTCACCAGGAGCAAAGTGCCACAACACAAGAAACACTGTGCTAGTGAGTCCAATTTAATGGGCATTTACGACTTGCATTTTGCAGATTCAGGCTGATTTCTGCAAGATTAAGAACTAGGTGTAGTCGGTGTTGTGTTGCTGTAATTGATTACCATAATAGCAAAAATTTCAATGCAAACTCAGCATGATGCAGTCCTTGATCTTAAAATGTTAAGTTCAATCGGGCTGCCTGTTGAATGACAAATTAACTTAGAGACTTGGTGGATGTAAATCACCCTATCATTGCTTAAACCAATTTTTCATATTTCTAAGCCTTTAATAAGGTAGGGATTTTGTTTTAGTGTGAGAAATTTGGGTCCTCTGGTGCTGCTTTCTGATGACAAAAAGCAGGGTAATGACCAATGTTGACTTTTGGCTTTGTTGTCAGTCATACTAGCCTGTACCATTGACAGTGTCGACTCAAACAGAGGGCTCCATTTGAGCATTAATTGAAGGTAGAATACAAATTTTCCATTGTCATTAGGCCTGAATACTTGAAGCTCTCTGCCAAGCAAATTGCAAGTAAAATAACTTTTCCCTTAAAATTAAGCGGCAAGGAATACCAAAAGGAATTGTACAAGAAATGCTTCTTCAAAGTCACAACACGCTGGAGGAACTCAGCAGGCCGAGCAGCATCCGTGGAAATGATCTAGCTGCCTATCACCTCCTTCATGGTTCCACCTCCTTCTACTACCCATTGTGTTTTCCCCTTTTCCTTCTTCACCTTTCCTGCCTATCATCTCCCTGCTTCCCCTCCCCCACCCCTTTATCTTTCCCCTTACTGGTTTTTCACCTGGAACCTACCAGCCTTCTCCTTCCCACCCTCCCCCTTCTTTATAGGGCCTCTGGCCCTTCCCTCTTCAGTCCTGACGAAGGGTTCCAGCCCGAAACATTGACTGATCATTTCCACAGATGCTGCCCAACCTGCTGAGTTCCTCCAGCCTGTTGTGAGTGTTGCTTTGACCCCAGCATCTGCCGATTATTTTGTGTTTACATTTTGCTTCTTCACGATCACTTTTGGCATCCACAACAGACACATGCAAGGATCCTGAGGCAAAGTCTCTGAGAGGGAGGGGAGGGTAACTTTGTGTTTGTTTGCAAGACAAGCCACAAATGGGTTTTGACATTTACTCCATAATAGTTGTGACTCCATTCCCATTGGCTGTAAAGTACTTTGAGGTGTCTTAAAAGGCTTTAGGAACAACCATGTAGCTCATTTAAAATGAGTCTAATTGTAATGAGAAGAATCGCTGTGCAGTCTTGCTTGAAGGTTGTTCTAGAACAAAGCCCAGCCCGGGTTGATATACTGGAAAAATCACCATTCTTTCTTTCGAGTGTTATAAAACATTCATAACTCAGCTTTACAATGCACATTCAGATATGGCACAATTTAGTAATATGCCCACACTCATATCTCTAATGCATTCTGTTCCTATTTGAAGTATTGGGTTTGAATGCTGGCATTCCCATCAAAATGAAAATTTACTTCTGACAAAGAATCACCTTGGATCAATCCTTGCGAGGCATTAGGAATCAGAACACTATTGTATTTGATTTCTTTTTTAAAGTTTCAAAGGTGGTGCCTGCCATAGGTAATAATTTGAAAGTGATCATGACAATATTTCAAACTGCAACCCCTCTTAGTTTTCCACTGAACTAACTGTCCTCATAAACAAGCACGTGTCCTTGCTTTCAAGGTTGTTTGGAAGTTGTAATTTAATGGTGGCAACATTTGTCTGGTTGCTAGATATTCAGTGTCAGCACATTGTAGGGTATTCTGTGTATAAAATGGATGCAAGGCCATGCAAGATTTTATGCCAATCCTTGGAATATTATTGTTTTATAATAAACAGCATTATTTAGAAATCTGTGCATTTATGTTAATTTTACTGTTAATTAAAAATCACTTTATTGCCTCATCCAATTTTTTTTACTGTAGAAGCGGTGTCATTATATAGATGGCCTGGAATATACAGAAGTAGACAATGTTAATTGAAAATTTTCAGTGTCAGAACAACATTGCAACAACCAACAGAGACATTGCCTTCCATCTGATGGTAAAGTTCTGGGATTTTAAGACAGCAATGGTGGAAGTACAGGGATATATTTCCAAGTCAGGACAGGTATTGACTTGAACGGAGAAAGGAATTACTGCTGTTTCTTTGCTTGTCTCCCTAAATGGTAAAGATTTCAGGTTTGAAATGTTCTACTGCAGACTTTTGAGTTGTGGCAGTGGACCCTGTAGATGGTCAGACAAGTGTTGGCGACGAGTCTTCTATGGTCGATAAGGTGTCAATGGTGCACAGACAGCTCTGTCTTAGATTGTCTATAGTTCTTGAGTATTGCTGGCTTTACACTCATCCAAGTATGTTACATCATGGTCTTGAATTGTGACTTGTAGAGGGTGGAGAGTGTTTGGTAAGTCACTCACCCCAGAACATATAACCTCTGACCTGCTTGTCTAGCCTCTGAGTCAGAATCAGGTTTACTATCACTGTCTTCTGTGATGTGAGATTTGTTGTCTTGTGTCAGCAGTACAGTGCAAGGATGTAAAATTATTATAAATTACAAATTAAATAAATAGTGCAAAGAAAAGCATAATGAGGTAGTGTTCATGGAAATCTGATGGCAATGGGAAAGGAGCTGTTTCTGAATCTTTCAGTGTGGGCTCCTGTACCTCCTGTCTGATGGTAGTAACAAGAAGAGGGTATGTTCTGACTGGTGAGGTCCTTAATGATGCCACCTTCTTGAGGTACCACTTCTTGAAGGTGCCTTTAGTGGTGGAGAGGATTGTGCTTGTGATAGAACTGGCCACATCTACAAACGTGTGCAGCCTCTTGAGATATTTAGCCTCCATACTATGCCATGATTCAACCAGTCAGAATACTCTGCACCACATAGCTATAGAAATTTGGAAGCGTCTTTGCCAATATACCAAATCTCTCCAATTTCCTGATGAAGTAAAGCCACTGGAGATCCATCTTCATGAATGAATCAGTGTGTTGGGCCCAGGACAGATCCTCTGAGATGTTGGAACTTGATGCTGCTTACCCTTTCTGACACTGGTCCCTTAGTGAGGACTTGTGCGTGTTCTCCCAACTTCCCCTTTCTGACGTCCACAATGAATTGTTTGATCTTGCTGACAGTGAGCATGAGATTAGAAACATAGAAAATAGGTGCAGGAGTAGGCCATTCGGCCCTTCGAGCCTGCACCGCCATTTATTATGATCATGACTGATCATCCAACTCAGAACACCGCCCCAGCCTTCCCTCCATACCCCCTGACCCCCGTAGCCACAAGGGCCATATCTAACTCCCTCTTAAATATAGCCAATGAACTGGCCTCAACTGTTTCCTGTGGCAGAGAATTCCACAGATTCACCACTCTCTGTGTGAAGAAGTTTTTCCTAATCTCGGTCCTAAAAGGCTTCCCCTCTATCCTCAAACTGTGACCCCTCGTTCTGGACTTCCCCAACATCGGGAACAATCTTCCTGCATCTAGCCTGTCCAATCCCTTTAGGATCTTATACGTTTCAATCAGATCCCCCCTCAATCTTCTAAACTCCAACGAGTACAAGCCCAGTTCATCCAGTCTTTCTTCATATGAAAATCCTGCCATCCCAGGAATCAATCTGGTGAACCTTCTCTGTACTCCCTCTATGGCAAGGATGTCTTTCCTCAGATTAGGGGACCAAAACTGCACACAATACTCCAGGTGTGGTCTCACCAAGGCCTCCTGCAGTAGTACCTCCCTGCTCCTGTACTCAAATCCTCTCGCTATAAATGCCAGCATACCATTCGCCTTTTTCACCGCCTGCTGTACCTGCATGCCCACTTTCAATGACTGGTGTATAATAACACCCAGGTCTCGTTGCACCTCCCCTTTTCCTAATTGGCCACCATTCAGATAATGATCTGTTTTCCTATTTTTGCCACCAAAGTGGATAACTTCACATTTATCCACATTAAATTGCATCTGCCATGAATTTGCCCACTCACCCAACCTATCCAAGTCACCCTGCATCCTCTTAGCATCCTCCTCACAGCTAACACTGCCACCCAGCTTCGTGTCATCCGCAAACTTGGAGATGCTGCATTTAATTCCCTCATCCAAGTCATTAATATATATTGTAAACAACTGGGGTCCCAGCACTGAGCCTTGTGGTACCCCACTAGTCACCGCCTGCCATTCTGAAAAGGTCCCGTTTATTCCCACTCTTTGCTTCCTGTCTGCTAACCAACTCTCCATCCACACCAATACCTTACCCCCAATACCGTGTGCTTTAAGTTTGCACACTAATCTCCTGTGTGGGACCTTGTCAAAAGCCTTCTGAAAATCCAAATATACCACATCCACTGGTTCTCCCCTATCCACTCTACTAGTTACTTCCTCAAAAAATTCTATGAGATTTGTCAGACATGATTTTCCTTTCACAAATCCATGCTGACTTTGTCCGATCATTTCACCGCTTTCCAAATGTGCTGTTATCACATCCTTGATAACTGACTCCAGCAGTTTCCCCACCACCGACGTTAGGCTAACCGGTCTATAATTCCCCGGTTTCTCTCTCCCTCCTTTTTTAAAAAGTGGAGTTACATTAGCCACCCTCCAATCCTCAGGAACTAGTCCAGAATCTAACGAGTTTTGAAAAATTATCACTAATGCATCCACTATTTCTTGGGCTACTTCCTTAAGCACTCTGGGATGCAGACCATCTGGCCCTGGGGATTTATCTGCCTTCAATCCCTTCAATTTACCTAACACCACTTCCCTACTAACATGTATTTCGCTCAGTTCCTCCATCTCACTGAACCCTCTGTCCCCTACTATTTCTGGAATATTATTTATGTCCTCCTTAGTGAAGACAGAACCAAAGTAATTATTCAATTGGTCTGCCATGTCCTTGCTCCCCATAATCAATTCACCTGTTTCTGTCTGCAGGGGACCTACATTTGTCTTTACCAGTCTTTTCCTTTTTACATATCTATGAAAGCTTTTACAGTCCGTTTTTATGTTGCCTGCCAGTTTTCTCTCATAATCTTTTTTCCCCTTCCTAATTAAGCCCTTTGTCCTCCTCTGCTGAACTCTGAATTTCTCCCAGTCCTCAGGTGAGCCACTTTCTCTGGCTAATTTGTATGCTTCTTCTTTGGAATTGATACTATCCCTAATTTCTCTTGTCAGCCACGGGTGCACTACCTTCCTTGATTTATTCTTTTGCCAAACTGGGATGAACATTTGTTGCAGTTCATCCATGCAACCTTTAAATGCTTGCCATTGCATATCCACCGTCAATCCTTTAAGTGTCATTTGCCAGTCTATCTTAGCTAATTCACGTCTCATACCTTCAAAGTTACCCCTCTTTAAGCTCAGAACCTTTGTTTCTGAATTAACTATGTCACTCTCCATCTTAATGAAGAATTCCACCATATTATGGTCACTCTTACCCAAGGGGCCTCTCACGACAAGATTGCTAATTAACCCTTCCTCATTGCTCAAAACCCAGTCCAGAATAGCCTGCTCTCTAGTTGGTTCCTTGACATGTTGGTTCAAAAAACCATCCTGCATACATTCCAAGAAATCCTCTTCCTCAGCACCTTTACCAATTTGGTTCACCCAATCTACATGTAGATTGAAGTCACCCATTATAACTGCTGTTCCTTTATTGCGCACATTTCTAATTTCCTGTTTAATACCATCTCCGACCTCACTACTACTGTTAATGTATGAGATTGTTGATGTACCAACACTCAACAAGCCAATCTGTCTCATTCAGATTCAAATTTACTTATCACATATATAGTGAAACACACACATGGTGGCCACATTGTTAGGTACCTCCTGCACCTAATGATTGCTACTGAGTTTATGTTCATGGTCTTCTGCTGTTGTAGCCCATCCACTCCAAGGTTCAAAGTTTTGTGCATTCAGAGATATTCTTCTGCGTACCACTGTTGTAATATGTGGTTATTTGAGTCACTGTCACCTTCCTGTCAGTTTGAACCAGTCTGGCTATTCTCCTCTGACAAGATGGTTTTCGCCCACGGAACTACCACTCACTGGATGTTTTTTTGTTTTTTTGCACCATTTACTGTAAAACCCTAGTGAATGCTGTGTGAACATCCAAGGAGGTCAGCAGTTTCTGAGAGATACTCAAGTCACCCTATCTGGCACCAATGATCATTTCCCATTCAAAGTCACATGCTTTTATGCATTGAGTTGCTGCAACATGATTGGCTGATTAGATATTTGCAATAATGAGCAGGTGCACAGGTGTACCTAATAATATGGCCATTGAATGTGCAGTGAAACTAACACACCCAAGAATACAGCCTGCAAGTGTCGCAACACATTCCAGTGCCAGCAAAACATTCACTATCTTTGGCAGAACAACACAGAACGGAACACAATGAAACACACCAAAATGGAACCAACAAGCAACAGACCACCCTCCTTCCCACCCACATACACAGACAGTCCTCCAGCTCCAGGCCCTTAGGTCTCAGTTACTGCAGTACAACTTGCGGACATCCAATTGGCCCTCTTTGGTTTTGACCCCAGCCTAGTCAATGATGGGACCCCATGGCTGGAACTCTGAGCATGCTGAGTGACTGGCCCTTGTGCTTCTCGTGCCTCCTGTTTGCGCAGAGATGCACTGACCTGGGATAGACTGATAACCATGGATGTCCATTGTCCCCATGTCCCCATGTCTGGCGTTTGAGTGCGAAGTGGAGGTCTGGTCACCAGTTGTGTTTCCAGCTGTTCACATCGCTGGCCTTTTGAGCACAGAGTGGAGTTCTTGATTCTGGATGTCAACGTCGCTGACCTTTGAGCATGGAGCTGAAGCCTGACCTGTAACTTCTCCACATCCCTGTGCCTAAACTCTAATCTAACATCTAACTTTCTGTCTCCAAAACTGTCCCTATGAACTTAATAGACAACTAAGTCTGAGCCTCGATCTCGATGGAAACTGCAGTGCCCTGACATCTTGAACTCATTCCTGTATGCCTCCTTGCTGCTATCTGAGATTTTACCAAAACATTCATGTTGTTAGCATATTTCACAATATATTTTCAAGGGTTTGGATAAATGTAGGCTTCAACATAGGTAGGAGAAACTAAATTCAAAAGAATTGTAGAAAACTTGCAGAGTTCTTAATATAGCTACAGACCATGTCAATGTTTAAAGATATGATAATTGATGGAAAGTGATACCAGTACAGGAACAGAGCAGGTGGAGGAGCTTGTCATGAGTGCCAGAGGAACCAGTTGCGTCAAAGAAGATTTTGTGACATCCACTGACAAATGGAATTTGGTCTAGATTTTTAGTCATCTACCCGTGATACATGTTCAAGCTTGCCTTTTGGCAAGGTCTGCAGCTTAAAATGAGATGTTAATGTTCAAAGGTACATATGCAAAAACTTAGTTATGTGTAGTTTGTGTTCTCAGGCTCTTTTTCACAATGAGTACCAAAGATGATTGCTTTTAATTTTATTTTTTGTTCATATTTGATCACGTAATTCTAGTAGCTGATCACCGAGTTTTGTATTTGGGATTCTCTTTGCAATTAAAAGGTTCCCTGATTGCTGAGGGGGAACTTTTCATGATACGAATGAGGTGTCCAAAGTGTCTTTGCCAGGCCCAAGGCAGAGGTGTTGCAATTAGTGAGGAGTAGATGAGGAAGGGGACGAAAGGAAATCAGCCTATGTTCTTGGTCCTGTTCATAGTTTAGTATGTTGCAAAGTCATCTCACAATGATTATTTACCGATTGCAGACTGATTGATTATCACTGAATCCAGAACATTGCAATTTGTTCAATGGTAATATTTCTTAGAATTCTTTAAATTGGCAATTGTTTGATACTAAACAGTTGTGAATACTTGTGCTGGCATAACTTTGCATTTTGACCTCATGCAACCAAATTATCTTCCTATGACATATACAGAGCTTGCAGACAAAGATCTTTGTGCCCTCACCAGGAGTAGGTGTGGTCCTGGAGGAATGGAGAGTAGCAGATATTGTGACTTTATTCAAGAAAGGAAGGTGGGATTATCCAGGTAATTAGTCCAGTGAGCCTCACATCAATCATAGGGAAGCTGTTGGAGAGAATACTGAGGATAGAATTAATGCAAATTTGATCAGACATGGCCTGCTTAGAGACAAGTCAGCATGGCTTTCTGCAGAGCAGGTCACATCTTACAAACTTGATCAAGTTTTTTCAGGTGGTAACAAAGGAGCTTGATAATGATAAGGGAGTGGATGTTAACTATATGGACATTAGAAAGGTATTTGATAAGGTCCCTCATGGTAGGTTGATAAAGATGCATGGGATGCAGAGTAAATTACAAGTTTGGGTTCAAATCAGATCTGCCCATAGAAGACAGGGAATAGGTGTGGAAGGCTGTACTAGCTGGAGATCCGTGACCCAGTGCTCTTTCATAGGATTGGTGCTATGACCTCTGTTGTTTGTGATATAGAGCAATGATTTTAGGATGAAAATGTAGATGGTGGATTAGCAAATTTCTAAATAACAGGAAAAATTGGTGGAGTTGTGTACAGTGTAAAGGACCATCAAAGAATACAGGGGATATAGATCAGTTACAGAGGTGGGCAGAGAAGTGGCAGATGGAGTTTAACCTGGGAAAGTGTGAGGCGTAGCACTTTGGGAGGTCATATGAAAAGCGAAAGTTTAGAGTTAATGGTATTCCCTTAATAGCATTATCCAATATCCTGTGCCCCTTGCCTGATGGTAGTTGTCAGAAGAATGCATGGCCTGAGTGGGGGCAGGGGTCGTCACCAGCCCATCCTCATTTTAAGGGTATGGGTAAGGACAAACATGGTCAAGACACCAGGGAAAACCTCACTCTACTCTTCTTTAAAATAGTGCTGACTTCCCTGATATAGGTAGGATGAAGTCTTTGTTTAATTTCTTTTCCAAAAGATAACATCCCTGATATTGCATCTCTTATCCAAAAAAGGTATATTATAATTTTGAAAAAATTCTTGGCAGCCAACTTCATTTCTGGAGGAAACATATAATCCAGAATTGACAGCAATAACGTACACAGTGGAAATCAAAACACACTGCAGATGCTGGAAATCTGAAATAAAAACAGAAAGCCTGGAAAGACTCAGCAGAACTGGCAGCATCAGTAGTATTGCTTGTCTTGCTAAATGTTTCCAGCAGTTTACATTTGTATTCTGCAGTCAGTGGAATCGTCACAAACCAGTTATTTGGTCATTATCATGTTGTGATAGTACTCTGCACATTTAAAGCGAGAGTAACTGCACTTCCAACAGTAATTTATTATTTTGAGTGCTTTGGGTCAAGATGGTGGAGAAGTGCAAGTCTTATGTGTTTCCATTGGTTATATTCTAAATCAGATGCCTCAGTACAGTGGTTTTCAGTATGTTCCATTCAGACCTGCATAATGGAGTTATTCTGACTACATAAACACACTTAAGCCTCAGGCGATAAGAACAGCAACACGAACATCAAAAAGCTGACTAACATGACATCATTACTACTATGGATTTCCCCTTTATATAAAATAAGAATTTTTTAAAAAATCAAATGCTGCTTTCTGTTGATCTGGTTTGTCCAGAGCGTGCAAGGGAGCCTAAAAACTCCCTTCCAACCCTATAGTGCCCTGCACAGAAACAGTCTTTGCTTCCTTGTTGTAGAGTGAAAATGAGCCCCAGCTTCCCGATATTTGACCATGCTCTGTCAAGTTAAGGCAAATGATAAAACCGACCTATTGCCTGGAGTCGAGTGGTTCCATTGTGTGGTAATTAAGGAAATTGCATTTTGGGATAAATATTAATATTAAATTAGGCACATTTTCCTTACTGTGCTTTACAATTGGCTCTTGCTTCCAAGCATGAAATGGCTGCATTATGCACAAAGACCCTGGAAAAGAGAGCAAATTAGAAAGATGCCAAATTGGAATACTTGCTTTTGCTAATGCACTGGCTTGTGGTCATGTGAACCTATTCTGCAAAACAATGTAGTAAAGCACTGGGAGCCAAGAGAACATTTTGCATTACCACAAATGTTCTTTCGGTGTGAAATCTGTCAAATTTACAAAGAGTTTCTGCCCTTTGGGCTTTTCACACTGCATTTACGACATGTACAGTAAGTTGCTCAGTCAGCAAGTGACCAACTCAGTGGATGTGGAACTGATACCAAGGATGAGGAAATGCCTAGCTAGTCTTGTGCTGACAGCACTTTGAGCTCTGAAGTCATCTTCTTGAAATAGGGAGAAGGTAAAGCTGATCACACTTACCACCCCTTATCATCACCTGAGCCTAAGGCTCTGAGGTGAGGACTAGGTCAGGCTTGCATTGCGTTGTATGCCAACATTTCAAATTGGATTGGGCATTCTCTTTAAAACAGTTATGAGTTTTAAGGTTGCTCTTACACCATTAAACTTATTATGACACCTCAACCATTGAGCACATCTACATGAAATGCTGTTGTAGGAAAGCAGCAGCCATCTTCAGAGATCCTCCACCATCCAGGCAATGCTCTTTTCTCACTGTTGCCATCAGGTAGAAGATACAAGAGCCTCAGGACTCACCCCACCACGTTCAAGAACAGTTACTGCCCCTCAACCATCAGGCTCTTGAATAGAAGGGGATAACTACACTCACTTGCCCCAACATTGAAATGTTCCCACAACCAATGATCTCACTTTTTTTCTCATTATCTCATGTCCTCGTTATTTATTGCTAATTATTTATATTTGCATTTGCACAGTTTGTTGCCTTCTGCAGTCTGGTTGATCTTTCATTGATCCTGTTATAGTTACTATTCTATAGATTTGCTGAGCATGCTCACAAGAAAGTGAATCTCAGGGTTGTGTATGGTGACATGTATGTACTTTGATAATAGAATTTTCTTTGAACTTGAGTTTAGATGCTAATCAGGTACACTCGGAGGTGCCGGAAGAGCAGATATTCCAAACTATGGGATGCTAGCCTGTTAATACTCCAGCACACTCATGGTTCAGTTTTGTTTTATATTACTGTAAAAAAAATAATTGTTTTTAGTGCAGAGAAAACTAGAAACAGTATCAGGTGAGTTTCTAGGGACTGCAAGAACTGGAGCCCTGGTGCGTACAATGGAGCATGGCAATCAAGCATCTGGCTCATCACCAGGATTTCCTAAACAATCAGACTGTGGATTATTGAAGCATTTTACCTGATGCTTCAGAGTTCTAATCCTTCTTCTTTCGTCTCTAGATTTAAACCTTTCAGTCTTATGCCTAGCCAAGTTCAAACCTACTCCTCTACTTCTGCTCGCCATCTTGCTGCTTTCTTGAAATACTGTGAGAAACCATCTCCCCCTTGATTATTAGTAATTGCTGCATTTTGTGACATTTAATATTGTAAGTGTCCAACTGAGATTTGCCTTCAGCAGATGTTCTCACTGATTGTGTGGAAAATCATTAGGTGCAGTCACTTAATTATAGTCTGGAGAATAGAAAATGCAGCTCCTTTGCTTGTGGTCCCTGGGCCATCCAGTACTTTTTAAACATAGCCTGTTGACGCAAACATATAAACACACTGCATCTGTAATCTTGTGCTGATGAAGTGTATTTTATATATGCAGACCACACCCCTACAGTTTTTGCTTTTGACTCCCAACTTTATTGTTTGCAGCAGGTTCATATTAATCTCTTCCCAGTTTGGAAATGAATGCGTGCTGCTCTTTCGGGCGGATAGCAAATTATATTTGATTTGATGCTGTCCTTCAGATGCCTGTTGTTTGGAATACTAATTCACAGCACTGGCGGTGAATTCCAATGATGTCACCTTCACACAGCAGCCTACCCCACTTCAAATCTTGCCGAGCTGTCACGCAGAGACAGGCTGCCATTTCAGTCTTTAAGATGACAACCTGTCAGATAAGAAGCGACAGCTGCAAATTTGGACATTTTGATAGAATGGCCACTCTGATCCCCCACCCCTCTGTTGCCTGAAGGTAATTTGCTTTCATTTGACCATTGGCCACCTCCACCAGTGTGTCCGGGCGGAGACACCCTTTTCTGTTGCAGCCAGGCAGGTTATCATACAATCTTGAAAACAAGGTTCCCCGAAGGTTGAGAGGCTATGGAGGGCCAACAGTAATTTTGAGAAGGGCTTGAGAAAAAAGTAATACAATTCCGTTCTCCATTTTATGGGAATTGCAAGCATAAATACTTCCATGTTTATTTTGGCCAATGAGTTTTACATTCTGAATGACAATTGAATTTATAACCATTTCTAGAGAGAAACCTTTGAGAATAGATACCCTTTAAAACTTTAACTAGAATAGTAATGCTACTACAGTAAAGTCAGAAACTGAACAGAAATATGCTTTGCAACCCAGTGTGTCTGAAAACTGAATATTTCCTCATGTATAACAGAAGCAATGTGAAATTGCATCAATAAAGAAACATACAGAATTTGCCCAAGTTATCTAAGGAGAGAGAAATCTTGCACCATTTTCAACATTGCAGCAATGGTTTCAGTGGACATTGGCAATCCTGTCGTCTTGGACAATGTTGTCGCACCCTCCAACCAATAACCTTTCATAATCAAATGAAGGAGACCATAAAGACGTAGGAGCAGAATTAGGCCATTCAGCCCATCAAGTCCGCTCCACTATTTCATCATGACAAATATGGATCCCATTCAACCCTGTGCACCTGTCCTCTCACCATTATCCCTCATTGCCCTGACCAGTCAGGAATCTACTTTAAATATATCCACTGACTTGGCCTCAATTGCAGTTTGTGGCCAAGCATTCCACAGATTCATCACTGTTTGGCTAGAAAGTTCGCATCTGATGTAATCTTTCTGAAGTAGTGCTCTCCTTCCTACTCCTCCCTGGTTTATACTCTGCCCTCAAGCCCCCTATTTGCAGTTATATCTGCCTCAGAGCCCTGACCTTAGCCCAACTAACCGTACTTTCATTAAAAATTTAGTTTCCTGGTTTAACATTTTCATCTCATTAGTCCCTTCAACTGAACTTTGTCATGTATATCACTTTAAACTGGACAGTCCAACTCTACCTTTGAAAATGCTTAATGTTCTAATAAATGGCCCTGCTCAATGGCACCTTGTCACAAGCTGCAAGTCTGTACTGTGGAACTACACGGTTATCATCAGTTACACTCCAGGAATGTCAACAAGAGTGAAATACAATGCTCAAGCATACCCGCCAAACCATTCTTGAGCCAACCTTGAGACCAAGAGCTTTCAACCCTTGCAGAAATAACTTTCAACTTTTAAGAAGCTTGGCTATAACTCAAAAAGCAAATTTCGAAATGCAGCAATAGTGATCAGTATGGCCCAAACTAATATGAAGTATACAAAGACAAAACTTTTATTAAGTGTAATCTGCAGAAATTAAGTTTTACCTCTTACTCTGTTCATTAGTAGCATTAGAACATTGAAAGCATAATATTATCAACATCTTTAACAATGACTATAGTTTGGACTGTTGTGTCAATTAAAAATATTATTAGCGTGGTTACAAATATTTCATGAATTAATCACAATTTTAAATGTGTCGAGAAGCAGTAATATCTTCAGTGTAAATGAAGGGAGAGAGTAGGGGTTGGAAAGAGGATGAAGCAGAAGGATAGAAAACAAAGGAAGTGAGGGTATTATTCTTAGTCACTCCTCTCTCCCCTCACTCTCTCTCTCTCTCTCTCTCTGTCTCTCTCTCTCTTCTCCATATGCATTTACTCATTCTGTCCTCTAATCTTCATCTCCCTCACCACTTCCCCCACCCTGTCAATCTCCCTACCTTCCCCAAAATCTCCACATCCTGTCCCATCCCCTCACCACCTCTATGTCCCATCTTGGTCTGTCCATGCACCTCCTCTCCCCGCCCTCCATCTTGCCTACCCTTCCCTCCCTCTCATATTCTCCTGCGTTTACAGCAGTAGGAGTTGGAGCCTAGCCCCTTCCCCTGCAGTGCAGGATGTGAGCAGGTCAGATTGATTCCTGGGATGGCAGGACTTTCATATGATGAAAGACTGGATCGACTAGGCTTATACTCTCTGGAATTTAGAAGATTGAGGGGGGATCTGATTGAAACGTGTAAAATTCTAAAGGGATTGGACAGGCTAGATGCAGGAAGATTGTTCCCGATGTTGGGGAAGTCCAGAATGAGGGATCACAGTTTGAGGATAAAGGGGAAGCCTTTTAGGACCAAGATGAGGAAAAACTTATTCACACAGAGAGTGGTGAATCTGTGGAATTCTCTGCCACAGGAAACAGTTGAGGCCAGTTCATTGGCTATATTTAAGAGGGAGTTAGATATGGCCCTTGTGGCTAAAGGGATCGGGGGTATGGAGATAAGGCAGGTACAGGGTTCTGAGTTGGATGATCAGCCATGATCGTACTGAATGGCGGCGCAGGCTCGAAGGGCCGAATGGCCCCTATTTTCTATGTTTCTATGTAGGTTCTATGGTTACTCCCAAAGTTCAGTTCAGTGTGGGATGTTTAATCAGGCCAGAGCTGAGATGGGATGACCAGGCTCAGGGTCCCAGCAATATTTAACCTTCGGGTGGGATGTGGGTAGCAGAGGCCTGATTGGTGTATTGTGAGAATTTTCAACCATTATCCTGCAGTAGCTACCATAGGAATATAGGGCACCTGTAATACTTGGTTGGTGTGCTAAAGTTCTTAAGCTATCTAGTTTATGTGTAAAATTTCAGTACTAGTATAAATAGATTCAGATTAATGCTTTGAAATCAATCCTGCACCGCTTGGAATTTTCTCCATTTAAATAGAATAACTGCCTCCTGACTCCTTGTGCAATATAATTCTGGCCATTGCAGACTATAATTTCACTCAAGGGGAGTCAAAGAGAGAGAGAACTAGCCCCAGAACGAATATGGTTTTCATTAACCACGGAGAGCCCCTGTTGGTTCTTGGAGTGCTGTCCTGCAGTTATAAATAAAGGGTGAAAGAATTGATTTCATAATAGAAGTTCAGAGCAACTCCAAAAATTTGTGAAAAATAAATTTTTAAATTATAACAAAAAACTAACGGGCGATGAGTATTTGTCTGGAAATTACGCAGTGCTGCATTTTCCACTTCGGTTCCTGTGTTTCCGGTCTGTGTTTGAAGGAGACCGGCCCTCCCAACAGCAGTCAGCTGCCTTGCACAATGCTAGCCCAACCAGAAACATCTGAACTTTGTTTTTTTGGGGGGAAAAGCACGTCTTTCTCAAGCCCCGAGGCCAGCAGCTTCCTGTGACCGTCATGTGGTTCAGCTGAAAAAAAAGAGAGAGGCCTCAGAAGAATTTCCAAACAGCAATGTGTCTGCTTCCAGTTAAACTTAACTGCAGATGCTGTAGCTGTTGGGAGCTAGGGAGCCGTTCCAGTTCAAAACCCAACCCTCAGAAACAACGTGAAGTCTTAGTTTTGTCAATTACTTTCAGCCTGGCAACATTGCCCTTTTCGGGAAAGTTGTTAGCCACGTTCATCCAGACACACCTTCACTTCTGTGTAAGAATTTCCAGATTAAAGTTTTACTCACAAGGCCTGAATACATATCACTTTAGCTGCAAAATAGAATTGAGGGAGGGCTGCATTGCATCCAGGGGGCCCAGACTAGGGTCAGCGCCTAGAGTTACGAAGAGAGTATGTATGAAATAATCTGTCTGGACAGTACACAAAGGCAGTTTGGTACATGGGACAATAGTGAACCAATTCCACTTTAAAGTTAGAAAGGGTCACCTAAAAGGGTGCTGGGTAGGGATGCCAGACCCATGCCTATTTTACCAGTGGAGGATATGGACAGACTATCCTGGCACTTCCCTCTCCCCAGGCATTTTGGGCAGTCACTTGAAAGCATATAAATAAGCACATCTTGTTCTTTTTTTTGCCAGATTTGGGCCTTGTAATACTGACAGTTCATAGCTGAACTTAACTAACACCAGCCCTGTTGTGTCAGAGTGTATTTCATTTGATCTTAAACGTATTGGTACTGCTCCTTTTTCATATGTTTGGACTTAACTGTTCAGTGAAATAATGCTTGCCCACATTATGGGTAACCTATCTATCCACATTAAATCACTGCAGAGTAACATGCTCTGTGTGAAATACTTGGGGCTGTTCTCAATGAACAAATCAAAAATGCTTAATAAATGCAGTCCCTTTTTCAAAGGTAATGATTTGTATGAAGCTGCCACAAAGGTATATTATATAAAAATGGTCTCATTTATTTGTGTAGTATGTTGAATATATATGTGAAATAAATATGAAAATATGCATGCATGCAACTGATATGTACACACATTTAGCTTGTGTGTGTGTGTGTGTGTGTGTGTGTGTGTGTGTATGTGTATGTATGTGTTGGGGGGGGGAACAAATGAAACAAATATAATGTGATCCACTGGGTTTACCAGTTTAATGGAATCTGTTGGTTGCTGTAAAGATTGCAGGTGAATATCTTTGTAAGATGAACAAAGCATTTCTGCTTTTCTCACACTGTTTGGAGCATGGCTCTTGGGAGCAGTTCAGCATTTGCTCTTTGTCCCTACCTAGGTGCTGTGATTGCTCTAGGCACACCAGAGTGCCAAGAGACATTGGGATACCTAGATTGTGGAGCTTCATTACATTGATTGTGATGCAACCAAAAAGCCTCAAATGATAGGGACAAGAATTAGTGCTGATACGACCTGCTACTCAATAGCTTCATACCATAGACATTATTTGGTTGAAACAGGAAAATGTGGACAATGACAAGAATAGTGTAAAGTCTCTGAATGTATGCCTTATTTTTGTATGGCCTACAGGTAATTGAAAGACCATCTTCTGCGCTGCTTGCCTTATGACAAGAAATAGTTTGTGCAGTACAGATTTTGCAATAGAATACTTCCTACCAAATTTGTGTCAAAGAATCTCCCAGGTTCTAAACTTGGACTTGTCTAAAACAGGGTCTTTTTTTCTTTCCATCCAAGCACCTTTTATTGTCATTGGACCAATAATCAGTCATAGATAAAAGTCTGCTAGATCTTATCAGTGGGTTTTAACAATATATCCCAATGCTACCTCTTTGTTGGTGTTGGCAAGGAGTGGAGAGAAAATATAGACCATCTGTTTCTCAATGTTCCTCATTTTAAACCAATTAAAGCAATTTCAATCTAGCCTTTTTTTTAAAGCATAGTTTGTGATACTAATTCAAACCATGAGCAACTGATCACATGCAGGAATTAAGATTGAGAAAATTTACAAGGCTTTAGTTTTTGATCTGTGGCTATTAAACAGGATGATATAAACCATGTTCACATTTAGCAGCATTGAAAATTTAACATCTGTATTATGCGCTGTAGTCGCAGTGTAAGCTTGTATTTCTGAAGACATCTTTCCCTTTTTACATTCCTGCCATTTACAGTTCAGATGTGAAGTGCAGGCTGCCCGGGCCACATACAGAGTAACTGAGCGCTTGATTCGTGGCCCTCAGAAGTATGCATACATTATGTGCCCTGCGTGTTTAAGTTATTCCGAAGGCAAGCGAGCACAGCAAGGTCTCAGTATCAGCCCTTTTGGTGGAGGATGAGTGAACAATGGTGCCCTAGACATACAGGACACTTTATTCCTTTTTGCATTTTCTCATCCGAATACAGATTCGGGACCTTTTGAACCGAATCAGCCGAGAGTTGTAAAACATCATGAAACCCAACGTGAAGCATTAGATTATGAGGACACGCAGTCCTCTTTTATTGTTATTTAGTACTGCATGCATTAAGAAATGAGACAATGTTCCTCCAGAATGATATCACAGAAACACAAGACAAACAAAACTGAAAAACTGACAAAAACTGCATAATTATAACATATAGTTACAACAGTGCAAAGTAATACCATGATTTGATAAGAACAGATCATGGGCACAGGAAAAAAAAAGTCTCAAAGTCTCTCGAAAGTCCCATCATCTCATGCAGACAGAGAAGGAAGAAAATCTGTCCCTGCCATGAGCTTCCAACGCCGCAAACTTGCTGATGCAGCACCCTGGAAGCACCCGACCACAGCTGACTCTTGAGTCCATCCAAAAACTTTGAGCCTCCGACACCGGGCACCGAGCACCATCTCTGCTGAGCGCTTCGACCCCGGCAACAGGCAATAGGCAAAGCCAAGGATTTGGGGCCTTCCCCTCCAGAGATTCTCGATTGCACAGTAGCAGCGGTAGCGAAGCGGGCATTTCAGAAGTTTCTCCAGATGTTCCTCCGTGCTTCTTACGTCCGTCTCCATCAAATCAGGATTGTGCACGGCATCCTACTTACAAATACGATATCATTTCGGAGCGGCCGCACACCCAGATGAGTAAGTACTAAAAGTGTGAGCCACCCCGGATGGGAACTTGCTCAATGTGCTACATTTCTTGAATGCACAACAGCAACATGTAGTTGAAACAGGAGGAGTCAGAGGTTGCATGGGGGAAGAGAGTGAGAGTTCCTGCATTGATTCAAAGGATCATACAAATACTGGTCAACAGAATACATGCCAGGAGTGAGGGTCTGTGTGCTGGGGAGCAGCTGCAGTGGTGGCCACCAGTGGGATTCCCACACACTAGAGCGAGGCAGAAAGAAATTTCACGTTCTCATAAGATACGTCAAAGTGATGCACCCAACACTCTTTGCAGCTTCAAAGTGGAATTCCTCACAGTTATTTCACTTGAGGATCAGGCTTATTTCTATGTGGTGCAATTCAGCAAGAGGTACAGGACCCTGATGCATCGACTGTTCTTTTCCTCCCACTGAGGTTGTCTGTTGCTCCAGCTTGCAGCTTCTCAGTCTTTTTTGTCTCCAAGAATCACAGAGGTATTGTATCAGGCCATTGAAGTAATTGCAGTAGGAGCCCATTCATTGATGGTCTACTTTCAGTGGAGGTGGACTGGACAAGTAGGATGTGAGAGATTGTTATCCGTCCTTGAGGGTCTGCAACCTGACTAACAATGCTATATGCTCATGGGGGTGATTGAACGTGAAGAAGCATCTCAGAGAATTCCTTAGAGCTTTGTTTGTACCCTCTGCTCCACTAAGAGTTTGTACCATTATATAGAGTGAGGACCCTCTCCTAGTTGTCTATTTTTCCATGTCCCCAGTCCCTGTGGATCTCCTTGTGTTTTTCCCTGTTATCTTTAGTTTGCCAGTTTATGCAGCAAAGGATGATGAAGTCTCCCTTTCTGCTTGGTATGCACTTAGACTGATGCAGGCAGCCAATTCCCCATTTCAGGATGCCAATACTGTTTTCCACTTTTGGTATTGATACTTGTGGTAGGGCTCAGTTGCTGTGGCTGGACTTCTTGCCCTGATGATCCATTCCTCCAGGGTCACTGAGACAATATCGGTATTGTAGTTTCTATGAGGAACACGGTGTTGTGTATGCCTCATGAAAACTTGGTCATCTTCACAGAGAATTTACAATGATCCTTGGCCGTTTGTACTTTGAGATGGTATAAATCATTTTTGTTGGTGAAGAGATATTACTTACTGGGAGCTCATAGGGGCACACGTGTGCATTCAATGTCTTCCTAACCTTGTGGACAGCTGGCAAAGCTTGATGGTCTGTGTCCGAGATACTGCCTGTTCCTCCCTTCGATCAAACTAGAAGAAATAGCACTTGCAATGCCCAAGTGACCTCACTGAAGCAGCAGAGAACAGGAAATATGGAGACATACCAGAAGTTTGCTACAGCTGCTTGGAGTGATACCATAGCGAGAATGTTGGAGTTCATGTGACCTTGATCTTTGTAGAGAGCAGTCCTGTGAGGGTGTGACTGCAGCATTTTACATGCTTCAAATTTCCCCTTACCTCATCAACCCCACCAATCTGTTAGCAAACTGATTCCCTGCCTAACAGCACCAATTTCTGTTGGACCACATTCAGTGTGGCCCTCTCCTGTCTCACCAATGTGGAAAGTACATTGAATGGTGAGCTTGGCAAGTAAGCTTAGCCCTGACCTCACCTCCTCATTCCCAGGACAACTCATTGGAAAATAACAAGGAGCAAAGCACCTGGACGCGATGTCCCTCTTCAACCAAAGAGTATCCCAAGCATTGAAGCACACATTTTGTATTCCGACTGTCAGCAGAGAATATGGGTGACAGCAGAGCCATTGAGCTGAAAACATCCTCATTTTGTTCTGATTCCTGTAGAAGATCGCCTGCTTATTACAGTTGAAAACTGGAACTAATATATATGCACGTCGATGCATATTGTTTGTCCAGAAAGCTTCTGTTTTTTCTTAAATTATGCTTCTGCATATTACTTGGTGTTGCAGAGGAAATTGTAGAAAGGCACATTACGCAGCTTCTGCACAGGATGTTATGAGAAATAGGTCATTAGGAAAGCATCTCTCTTCCTCCCCCACTGCCCCATCTATTTATTTCCTCATGCGGGGAATACATATTAATAACCCTGCAGTAACTAGCTTAAATGCTGCTCTTTATATACATAAAAAATATTGGTTTGTGGTTTTGGTAGCAGTAGTAACAAAATACAAAGTTCAAGGTAACTTTATTATCAAAGTATATGATGTCACCATATATTATTACCCTGAGATTCATTTTCTTGTGGGCAATCACAGTAAATACAAGAAACACAATAGAGTCAATGAAATACCACACCCAACAGGATGGACAAACAAGCAGTTTGATAAAAAAAACACAACAAACTGTGCAAATGCAAAAAAAAGAGAGATAATAATATGTACAAATAATATTACAACCAGTCCATTCTAACCAATAGGACAATCCATAATAACCCTCTGGATATAATATTACTGATAAACAAGCAAGGACAACTTACTTAATAGATATAGCCATTCCAAACACACATAACATATGGAAATAAATAAACAAAAACCACCAGAAATGTGCTGAACTAAAAGAGAAGATTGAAAAACTATGGAACAGGAACAGGGTATACATTGTGCCGATAGTAATATCTACGACAGGTATCATCCCAAAGTCACTATATAATGGCATTAAACAAATATTGCTACACAGCAATATGTATTTAATTCTCCAGAAAGCCACAATGCTAAAAACCGCTAGAAGTAGATAAAAAGTTCTCTGTAATTGAGAAATGAGTGTGCTTGGCTATGCCCATACCTCAGGCTTTACTAGCCTGAGCTTAGAAAAAGGTAAATATAATAAATAAATATCAAGAACATGAGATGAAGAATCCTTGAGAGTGAATCCATAAGTACTGGGAACAGTTCAGTGATGGGGTGAGTGAAGTTATCCCTTACACTTAATATTATGTATAAACACACAGCTCTCCCCATCTGTGGGGTTATGTCCCATGCATCCATGAATCAGTTGCTCATTTGTTCCATCTGCACTAATGATGGAGAATGGAAACAGTTTATTAAATCTAAATAATTTCCAATGTTGTAATTTCATTCATTAATGGGTATTAAATTACCAAGAAATCTGCAGGCACTGGGCTTTATAAAAAGAGGCATAGCATCCACAAGTAACTGCTTAGGCCTCATTTGGAGTCCTGCCTATCAGTACCACTGTTTGAGAAGCAGATCATTCGGTGGCTGCATATGGTGACAGGCACAGGCCTCAGGGTCTTCAGCTACAAGGACTGACTAGAGATGCCAAAAGTATTCACTGGAGATTAGAGAAGGAGATTTAATAGAGGTGTTCAAGAATTAAAGGGGTTTTTCCAAAGGTAAATAAAGAGAAGGTTCTCTTCTTGCAGGGAGATTGGCCAACATAATTTTAAAAAGATTGGTGAAAGGATAAAGGAGTCAATTTTTTTTTTTTGTCATGCTGTTCTGATCTGGAACTCACTGCCTGAATGATAAGCAGAAGGAAGTGAAATTGTATTGTTCTCGAGATTTGGATAAATGCTTGAATGGAAATATGTGAAGGTTGGTGGATGAGAGTGGGGAGTGGGACTAATTGGGTAGCTTGTTCAAAGAGCTAACAGAGGAAGGTAGGACAGATCATTGCCTGCACTACAAGTTTCTATGTTTCAGAGATGTCTTGGTCAGATCCTGGCTTATTCTGAACTGACTGGCTTCTGATCCTTGACATAGCAGTCTAGGTTATGTAGGAAAATAAAATCAGTGACCTCTGGTGAAGAATACAAAAGTTTAGTCATCAGGATGGGACGTGCTTGACTGGAATATCCCTCTCAGTGCCAAAGCTCACAGTACAAATATCACATGAGGAAGAACTACTTTGACAAGGCATTAGAAAGATAGGCAGAGAGTGTAGAGTTATTGCTTCCTTTTCTTGGTACTTCCAGGAGCAAGAATGATTGTGGATTCTGATGTGGGTCCTATGTAGACTGTGCCATAGACAGGGCAAGGAGAGCTTGTTAGAGTAGTTGGTTGGGTAGTTAGGGATATTGTGATCTACTTCTGCTGTTTGCACTTGACCTCGCCACTGATGTAGCTCTGAGGTGTTCACTCCTTTATGTTGAGCCAAGGATGGAAGCATTGGCTGGGATGTTATATTTGTTCATGGAGACTTTAAGGTCGGCCCTGAGCTTTTTCCTTTGCCCTTCTGGAAATCCAATGTCATGTTGGGCGTTGAGTAGAGTAACTCTTCTTGGGAGCCTGGTATGTGGATAGTGTGGCCTTACCTGCTGAAGTCTGGGTAAGTGTGATCAGAGCCTTGGAACTGGGGTTCTTGGCCTGAGAAAGTCCCTGTCTTTGACCTACCTGTCTTCATGACTTTTGAGGATTTTTTGGAGGCTGCATCAGTGCTATTTTTATATACAATAAAAATGTTTATTGTATAGTGCGCTTTGAGCTGCGTACAGTAGGCTGCAAGAGGGAGGGATTTTAAAGGCACTTGGACAGGTGAATGGAAATATTTAGAGGGACGCAGGTCACAGGCAGGCAAATGGGACTAATTAAAATGGGAATCATGGCTGAATGAACCAGATGGGCCAAAGAGCCTGGCTCTGTGCTGAGTGACTGTATGACTCTTATGATCACCACAGTTCAGTAGACATTGGGCCTAGTTCTGACTTCGGTAGCCTTGTATTTCAAACATTCTTGTCGTTAGTTGTCTGATGACTACCTGGAACGCTCAAGAGGGAGTGTTGCTGGAGGCCACTCCCAAGATATGAAAAGTGATACAAGTGTTCCAGGGACCCATCACAGATTTTGATTTCTGGGAATGGCAGTCATGTTTGGTGGGGATAGGATGGTAAAGGATCTTTGCCTAACAGACATTTAATGCAAGATCCATCCTCAGTGAAGCAAGGTAGCTGCTTGATGGAGTTCGGCAGTGGAGGTGAGAGAAGAATGCTTGGAATTTGCCACATATTGTGCATATATATAAATATTATTGATAGGCTGCTAAACACCAGCATGTTCGTCATTGCCCCTGCACTGATGATGCCTTGGGCAACAGTGACCAGATGCTTCCTTCACCTCCCTGCCCCCGCAGTCACATGACAGTGATGAGAAACAGAAAGATAAATCCTGGGCTGGAGTGAGGAATGGGGGAGGGCAGGGAACTGGAGAATTCCTCTCTGACCTCCTCAGGCAACTGAAAGCCGTCCAGGAGACCTCATTGATAATGCATACCTGATTGTTCAACCACCCACCTTTTATGAGGTCTGATCTTTGCCCTAGCCAGATCCCAATCCAGTTCCCTTTATGAAGGTGTATAAATACTACAAGGATGCTGATAGAAATTGAGGACTAAATGCACTTGGCCAGCTGTCATCCTGCCCTTTTCGCATTTTATAACTCACCCCAGCCTTTTGTTGATAAACACTTCACAATTTCAAGATGTTAACCAAGCTTTAAGTTCCTTCCTCATTAGAGACTGGATTCCTTTCAGTTCTGTCATACTCAGAACTGTCTGCAGAATATCTGCAAGGGGACAACTAGCAGAGCTTTGCCAAAGGTTACTCTCCTTAGATAAATGATTGTACAAGTACGTTTTTAAAAACATTCATTTTCGGTCTTAGGCAATTGTCACTGGTACACTTAACATGCCAGATATAATTTATATTGTTTGTGAGGTGTGGGAAGTCTCCAGTTGTACTGCAGCATTATTTTAAGAGAGAAATGTAAATGGAAAATTAAACCCCTGGAGTTAAGGAAAAGTGGAATTCGTATTTTTAGTTGTTCCATGTCTGACAGCATTGCTTTCCACCTGCAAGATCACACACACTCCTTTAATGCTGGCCGGAATTTAGAACACCTACTATTGAACAAGGTGCGGTTTTTAAAATAGTTTGCAGAGTCATATTTTTAGTGTGTTAGACTGCACCAAGTGAGGTTGGGGTAGTGAAAGCTGAGGGGCGCAATTCATGTCTGGATCACTGTGCTGCCCTGTGGTGGAGATTATCCTTATCTTCCACTGTGACTGAATGTCTGGTTCATTGCCAAGACCACAGTTTACTTTATGATTAATTATTCTTGAAGTACAGGTATCACTGATAAATGCAGTATTTATTGCCTGGGCTTTGGTACAATTGAGCAACTTGGTAGGACACCTCAGGTTAAAAGTTGATCATGTGGGCGAGTGTAGTCACATTTAGACCAGTCCTGGATAGGGAAGGCAGACTCTATACATTTTTTAATTGGCATTACAAAGAAACTTTTCCTGGTACAGTAATCAGCTTCCCACTAGCCTCCCCCACCCATATACCTTTAAAATCTATTACAGTTTTTGTGGATGTCATCCAATAATTTGAACTCTCACACACTGAATTATATTCCTCTGTATTTATGTGTGTATGTGTGTGTGTGTGTGTGTGTGTGTTTATTAGCACACGTGTATGCATGTTGCAGGAAAGAACGCCCCTCTTCAAAAAAATACAGGCTGATGTTCTGGTTTTGTTGTTTAATAATGTCTGTATTTAAAAGTCCCTGTTGTAAAATGAACTAGCACTTACGTTGTATCTTCACAAAATCTTTAAATATTTCACAGTAAACATTACTTTGAACTGCAGTCACAGAAGTATAATATTGCACTTTTGAGTGAATAATTTAAAATCTGGTGAAAGTTGCTTAAATAAAACTTTTAAGAGTATTAAGAACAATACATATATTTAACACATCTTTACTAATTAAAAAGATAGATGTATAGTAAAGAAAATATTATTAAACAAGAGTACTTAAATTATCCTTTTAATGAATGTTGCCATCAAGTATCTATGCTGATATAAAGATGAGGGGCCAGATATGAAGTGTAATCAACCGCTTGGTTCATCAAGTTATGGAATGTACCTAGACTTAATGTTGAGTTGAATGATGGAGTAATGAGTCAGAGGTACCGACATGAAAACCTAGGCATCTGGCTGGAGATTCTTGACAGAACTGCTAATGAGCCAATAGTGTATTCCAACAAAATAATTTTTTCGTAGAGTTCAGCAGATGGCTTGGGAGGGGAACGGATGAGGGAACAAGAGGTTTATATTTAATCCCACCGTGTAAAAAAGCACCACATTTCTTTTTGTTTTTTTAAGGGAGACTCTTTCTTTAAATACAGGTTTTTGTTTGGAAAAATTCATCATCTTTAGAAAAACTTGCGCAGAGTTACTAGCCGCTGCCTTGTTAAAGCAAAATTAATGTGAATATTTGTGTTTCATTTTGTACATCGCCCATTAATAAACAGCCAGAGTCGTACTGGTCTAATATTTAACTCGTGATAATCGGATTTAATTGTTGAACAACAGCAGACAACTGTGGTTATTACCTAAACAATTTCAGCACTCCATACAAGTAGTGTGAATTTATTTTTTGAAAGAAAAGCCTCTCATCATGGCAATTGGCTATTAAGTAGAAGAAATAAATTTAAGTAATTTGCATTTACATGTATCTTTGTTGCAGCAGTTCAGTGCATATGAAGGTGTCCCTGGGCCAGCCGAGTAGCGGTGGTCACAGCTATTGTTTACTCAGGAAGCTCCCACAAACAGCAGAGCATTTTCTTTTCCTACTGTTGATAGAGGGTCAGGAAAAGACGGCACCTGGTCAAATATCGTACACTAATTGTGATTATCAGCCTCTCCCCTTCCATCCATAAATTCAAAGATGGTAACCCCCCCCACCAATTCCCCAAAACCATATGACCACTCCCCACCCCAGCATGCTTGCCCTACTTACAGTGCTGTCAAATTCTAAGACTCCTGGCGCCCCATAAGAAGTGCCACTGTACCTCAAGTATGGGCGTAAGTCATTAAACAGTGACATGCTGTACAACTGCAAGGGGCAAGTCGGACCCAGTCACACAGCAGTCACTGGGTGAATGATTCTCATCAGGTGAAGGAGCGGAAATGAGAAGCCAAGGCATGTTCCCCCCCAGACGCCAGTCAAGTTAAAGTTGGGCAGGAACAGTCCATTTTACAGCAAAGTGAATTTAATCATCGGATTATGAAACAACGTTTTACAACAGACTATTTAGAATGAGTATCTACAAACTATAGCAAGAATACTCCTGAATGAAAACACACCAAAACCCCCTGATGATAGCAGGGTGATCTCCCCACTAAATAGCAGTGACTGGAGGAGTTATATTCCTCAAATCAAGGGCATAAAATCAGTCCAGGCCATCTATAGATGTGCAATCCCCAGACCTATTTGAGAGAGGGGTTACTTTCTATGTATAGGCATAGATGCCAAGCCTAATGGCGCTCCCAGGTAAGACCTTTTGACCAGGTGGTCCCCAAAGCAGGACTGACGGAGCTTGGCTCTTCTTTGCTTATAAAGTTAGCCTCCACAATCAGTATACCTTGCAAAGTGAGGCCCTGGGAAAGCTGAAGTGGCTTCTCCGAAAACTGCTGAATGAATCAGGCATGTTTCCCTAGAGTTTGCTATATACATTGAAAATGGGATTTTATTTACCACCAATAAAAGAGCTGGTAAAAGGCGTAGGGATCTCAGATATTTGCAGCATAATACTCTTTATTTTGAGCCTGTGAAATAAAGAACAGTACTGGCAAAGCCAAACTTCTTCAACAAAAGTATTCAATCTCAACACAGAATGTAAAATGCTAAATAGATCCCTGCTTTTTATGAGATGATGTGGATTTCATGCAATGCCACTGTTTTCCTTTTCACTGTGGTCAAATTCCACATGTAGACTCACTGCACCGGAGGCGCTGCAGGTTGCCTGATGGTTCCTTTTAGAAAACACGATGCACAAACAAGCTTTAGACAAGTCAATTCAGATGCGCTTGCTATTAAAGAGCCTGGGATAGAAAGCAAGTTACAGCCAGACTAAAACGAAGCATCGTGTGCTATTGGGTTTTAACGTGGCCTTTTTGTACCTGAGTGCCTGCTGTGAAGTCACGACCTTCCATTCACTTGGGACGTATTGTGCACCGCAGTTTTCTTGGACCATATTTGCACAATAACCTGTTTTCCTGCTTTATTGACCTTGTCTGAACCAGCTCACCCCCCCACCCTTTGATACTGCCTTTTCTTTTACCTGTAATGTTGAAAGTGAAACTCATGTTACAGACTAGTGTAAAATGTCTACAGTTGTTCAGCAAGAAGAAACTTGTGTTTATATTCCAGCCTAGAATTTACCAAATCACCGTATAACCATTGGAGGAATATTTCTGCAGTTATAGTCACCCTCTTAATATAGAAAACTTTTCGGTTGCCTTGCACACAGCAAGATCCCACATATTGTGACCATCTTTAACATTTTTAGTAATAAGAATTGATGAGTAAAATTGACCAGGGTGAACAAAGTCATTTTATAGACATCACTGCATTCCCCTGATAGTTGTTCTAGATTCTGTCATCAGGTCCCCACAGTCTGTCTTGAGCCTGCAATGTTTTGTCTCAGTGATGAGAGAGAGCACCTCATTTTACAAACAGCTTCTTTGTATATGCAGCTGACCTATCTGTTTGATGACTTATTGTACATTTTGACTTTTCTCAGATCAACGTGGGGTTAGCAGTAAAGCTGAATAATGTATCCAACAGTACGATGCAATGTAACTGGATTATTTGCTGTGTCAGTAATGACTGTTGTGTACTGTCGTAATTCTGTATCTAGCTCCCTCAGGTTACTGCTGTGGGCCCTGTCCACTTCCTGAAATCTTCCTCTCTTTACAGCTTCAATAGGTCCACAGAATATTATCTCATCTGGGCAAGGCCATTAGTTTGTAACTTCCACTGCAAAGAAAAATTGCGGACTATTAAGGATCCAAAATACAGGGTAATAAAGGTGGATTTTGTAACATTCATTCACTGTAAGCAAATGCCACATTACTGCAATCATGACTAGCTGAAAAGTAAATGGGCATTGCTTCAGTAACGTTAACGAAAATGAGGAAGAGGGGAAAAATATGCATTTTAGTAAGCATGGATTAATACACTTGTAACTTTGTTATCAGCTTCATTCGATTTCTATGCAGAAAGTTGCTTTGGATGTTTGTGCATGTCCTTTGAACTCTGTACCCAATGGCTCCTTTGAACTTAAACAGACTTTTAAAAAAGGGTTTTGGACAAACCCTGCTCTCCCCAGTGTTGCAAATGTGTTGTAGCCTCTGAGCATTTCTTTACATTAAACATTGTCAAATTACAGTCTGATGAACTGCAGCACTGACTTGAATCTAAGGACAGAGATTGGAACAGACACTGTTTTTGAGTCCAACTCATTCTATTAGCTCCAAAGGTGGTTTTGAAAAGGCATTGCAAAGACCTGAGGTTTAACCCTTCATTTTTGTGCAGTAAATGTTATACTGTTCACTTTATTGTATTTTAAATTCAAATTAAATCAAGAATGATTTTTTTTTCACATTGTCGAATGGTTAATACTGTGGACCATATTCGAGTAGATCCTGACTGTACTGTCTCTCCCTACCCTTCCCATCCCTCTCCCCAAATCAGGTGATGCCTACCCCGGTGGCTCAACTCCTTTTCTTGGGGGTTTCGTCGCCAGTGGCCTAGGGACCTCGACTGCACCTCACGGAACCCCTGCTCCTTTGCCCTCTGACCCTTCCTTCCGTGGACCCAACCCCACAAATATCCAGATGGCACAACTCTGGGTGGCACACCCTCACGAAGGTAAAAAATAAATTCTCAACTGCACTTGGTCTTTGCGGTTTAAGTCTGCTGTTGAACTGAACAACGGGCTTATTTGTCAGCAGTTTCGTGTGTTGCAAAGCCTTTGGTGAAATGGTCTGGAAAACAGTAAGTAAGTGGCAACATCTGAGGGACTTGAATGATAGTTCTCTCACACAAAGCTTTTGGAACTGGCCAGACCCAATTGTGACTTTGTTATTTTCCCTGTGAATAATCATCTGCTGTTTAATCTATCGCCTGGCAAACAAAGAATGACGTGCGTTGGTTTAGCAATCATGACGTCTTCTCCCTTCTTTAGCATTTTGTGCGTTTGCAGCCTCTAACTGTGTAACCAATTGGAGAGATAATCTTGCAGTCTCCTTTCTTATTATCTGTAACTTTGTTCCAGGGTGTAAAAGGTCTTGGATTATATCCACATTTTCTTCCTTAGATTAGTATTGTGTGGAGAGTCAACAGCACGTGTTTCCCAATAGCTCAGAGAAGGATAATGGATTATTCTACTGAGGTGTGAAACTTCATGAATGTTGGAGTAGGCAAGGCAAGGGGGTCAGTAACCTGTCTGTATTTTCCTTTCTGTCCCCCCTTTCCTCGTAACCTGGACTCATCATCCACCCCCACCAGTTCCATCTGCCCATCACCCAAATACCAATATCTATTCTTGATATGATCTCCCTTAGTTCCATTCCTCCACCTGTTCCATCTGCCCATCATCCCTCTCTTATCTGGTTCCACCTATCACCTACCAGTATCCATCTCTCCCCTTCCTCCTCCCCTCCACCATCTGGTTCCATCTGATTTTTCTTTCCTTTTTATGTGTCCACCTATCGCCTACCGTCCTCTGTCTCATCTCTCCCTCTCACTGGCTGTCTTTTCCTGATACTTTCAGTGGCATCAATCCGAAATGTTCTTTATCCCTTTGCCTGCACAGATGCAGCTTGCTTGCTGATTCCCTCTCCTGTAGCTTATATTTTTGCTCCAGATTCCAGCATCTGCAGTCTCTTGTGTCTTGTAGTTAATTTAACATGATTAGCAGAAAACAGCAAATACATTGTCATTAGTGGAAAGTCAAGGGAGAAAGCGGAATTTGTTTTTGTTCGGCAAAGCACTACGGACTGCAGTACGTTGAATAAAAGCAAAAAATTCAATTGATATCTTCAAATTGAAGTTGGATATAGCCCTTGAACAAGAAATAATTGGCTGAGCAATGGTGAAAGGGTTGGGGGGGGTGGAGGATGAACTGGATCATCTTACAAAGGTTTAATTCATAGGAGACAGGCTGTACAATACCTTCTGTACTATGATTTCTGCTCCTATGACTTACTGTCTATAAAGTTCTGTGATAAAAATTAAAAAATAGGATGGCACTGCATCAGAGAAATGGGCTGGGATTAGTTTTTGTAACTTCAGATTAGCATGGGAGTGGAGTTGGGGGCTACTATTTAGGGTGATGAATGAATAGTTCCTGCATTCCCAAACCTCAGCATAGAGAAAAAAAAATCATATATGACTTCTTATTGTGCTCACTCACCTTCCCCTCATCCATACTCGTAGAAAAAAAATATTCTTTGGATATATAGGTTTAACTTGCTTGTACCTTTATACACGCTGGCTCCCTGTTCTGTAGAAAAGATTCTTTTTTTCCACCAGGAATCATTGTTCTATTTCACATTGTCCAAGCACTCCAAAATTGCCCTGGAGACTTTTGGAAGTTGCAATTAATTTTCTAGTCACTACAATGCTAGGAAAGAAAAAAAACATATTGAAGGTATTAAAAGTGTATCTTGCTTTCACCTTGTGTTGAAAAAATGTGGGATAACACAGAAGGTTGTGGGACTGTATGGATTGTCTTGTGGTGGAGGTCACGTGATACAATGCTGCCAGCCTGAGTTGGGAACCTTCCCTGTGCTACTGGTGGCAATCCATGATTATAGCAAAGACCTGCCTGAACTCCAGGCAATATTGTATATTATGCAGTAAATGTGCCTCTGCATCCGTGAAAATGACGTGAAGTTGTCATGTAGAAGTGGAAGCTGCTGGTTCCATTGAGGTACTGTGCAGGCATCAGTAAACATTTGCCATCTTCACTGTTTGTGCTACCTCCTCCCCTCCCCTGAACACATTATATCTGCAAATGCTCCATCCACCGGGGAGTTCTAAATCCATTCTAGAGGATACTGGATGTTCTCTTCCATGTGAACTAGGTACTGTAATTGAAGTAGTGCATTTCCTCGGATGATAATCATCTAGTTCAGGCATTTCTGCTTTGAAACTCTCTCAGAGGCCCAGCCACCTGGTTTCTTTGGCTCACTGTCAAAGTCCCTTGCCCTATTATGCTCCTGTGCATCATCTTGGGCCATTTTGCTGTGTTAAAGATGCTGGTGAAATATAACTTGTTGTACAAAGGTGAGCACTGAGGGCGATTATTAGTGACGTCAAATCAGTTCCCCTAGTTGGGGTGGCCTCTGCTATTTTGGAAGTCAGCACACTTCAGAGGCTGAGGCCTGAACTGATTGACGGCCTTCCAGCTGCAGGAACTCAACAATTTATGCAAATCTTGGACAGCTGAGCGGAGATTTCCCGTTGGATTAGTTTATCCTTGATTGATCCAGAGCTTCACCCTGGCCAAAAGCTACCAAGCTACTCTTTCCCTCTTTATGCCGTACAATATTATAATTTATCAAAAAAAATACAATGGATTGCCCTTGCATCAGGAATGTGAAAGAAGAATTAGTATGAACATAAAACACCCAACTTAAGAAAATCAAAAGTTATAAATCACTGTTTATTGATCACTCCAATTCACCCAGATGACACCAGGCAATCTTTTTGCAATCCCCACTCACAGAAAACACTGCTGAAGTAAAACAGGCAGTTAACAGTGTGCCCACTCCAGGTCTATTAATGACCCACAAGGTCCTTTCCAATAAACCTGTTACCTTGTTCTTCAGTTGGTCGGAGATTAAGGTCTTAGATTTTAAATTTGGTGTTGTATTTAAAACTCGTCTTTGTTTCTGTCATTATTCCACACCAACTGATTGATAATGGGAGTCTGAAATTCCAAAGACGATACCAAAAAGACGAGGGCAACTTGCTGCAGTGTGCCCTATAGGTTGTTACGTACCAGGTGCATGAGAGAGGGAGAGCGTACACTGGTAGATGGATGCCATTGAAGTCAGCTGTTCTGACCTTAATGGTTATGCTTCTTGAGCTTGTTGATGGGGCTTTACTTAACCACACAACTGGAAAGCCTTCAGACTCCAGATTGTGTTTTGTAGGTGGTGGGATAGGCTTTGTGGAATCAACAGATGATAATATCAGTCCTAAGGAAACTCCAGTAATAGTGTGAAAGACTTACCTATTTGCGGAACCGTAGCAGCAATAAATTTAGTCAGCAGGAAATACAATAAGGGATTCAGGAGAAGCTTCTTTACCCATGAGGTGATGAGAAACCACTGCTGGCGATGGCTTGAAGTGGTTGTGGTCCAGTGTCCAGTTTCCCTTCAAGTAGATATTTTAAAGGGAAACAATATCACATCAGGGAATACAGAAACAGTATTGCTGACAAGAGTGGAACAAAGTGGGCTGGAAGAAAGCCCGGGCACAGAATAGCACTGATTGTACGACTGAATCATTTATTTCTGTCCTGTGTATAATAATCGCTGTAAAAAGATTCTTTCTCCTCTCAGTCTCATTTTTCCCGTTCACAGATTCCCTTTCACTAATTCCTCACAGAAGACACTGGCAACGATGCAACCAAGAGGGAGTGACAGTACTACCACAGGAATAGATTTTATGTTTGCCACAATACTAATAGGGTCTTTGGGAGTCTCTCACTGATCCTATTCTTTTAGTGAGCACTGAATTTACTTCTATTGGTTCAGTTGATCTTGCAAAATAAGAAAGCGAATTCAGTCTCATGTTGCAATATTAAGAATTACATCAATAGAGTCACAGAACACTACAGCATAGACACAGGCCATTCGGCTGACCTAGTCAGTGTTGTACCATTTACCTGCTTAGCTCCACTGACCTGCACCTGGACCATAGCCCTCCATGCTACTCACCAGTGTCTTATAGAATTTCAACATGCCATTCCAACTCCTGTACTCAATATACTGACTTATGAAGGTCAATGTACCAAAGGCTTTCTTAATGACTATATCACCCTATGTCACCACATTTAAGGAACTATGGATCTGTTTTTCCAGATCCCTCTGCTCTAGCACAACCGTCACTGCCCGGATAGTCTTCCTCACTATCCACTACACCCCCAATCTTGGTGTCATCCGCAAATTTGCTGATCCAGTTTACCACCTTATCATCCAGATGACAGACAGCAAGGGATCCAGCACTGATCCTTGCAACGTACCACTAGTAACAAGCCTCCAGTCAGACAGGCAACCATCTACAACCACTCTCTGGCTTCTTCCGTGAAGCCAATGTCTAATCCTATTTACTGCTTCATCTTGAATGCCAAGTGATTGAATCTTCTTGACCAACCTCCCATGTGGGACCTTGTAAAAGGTCTTGTTCATGCAAATGACACCCACTGCCTTGTCTGAAAGTGAAACCTCATGTCTTATTTTAAGCCTCCTGATTCCCTCCTTAAGTGTTCTCTTGCATTTCTTCTCAAGTGCCTCATTTACTCCTGCCTCCCTCCGCCTGCTATGCACCTTCTTCTTTTATCTTAACCAGGGCCTCAATATCTCTTGAAAACTAAGCTTCGCTAAACCTTGTATTTTATTTTGTCAGGCACAACAAGCTTTGTACTCTGAAAATTTCACTTTTGAAGGGCCTCCCACTTACTAAGTGCACCTTTGTCAGAAAACAACCTGTCCGAATCCACACTTGCCAAATCCTTTCTGATACCATCGAAATTGGCCCTTCTCCCATTTAGAATCTCAATCCACAGAGCAGAACTATCTTTTTGCATACTTACTTTGAAACTAATGGCACTGTGATCACTAAATGCGAAGCGTTCCCCTACACAAACTTCTGTCACCTATACTGTCTCATTCCCTATTAGGAGATCTAGTATCATATACTCTCTCTAGTTTGGACTTACATGTATTGATCAAAGAAACATTTCTGCACACATTTGACAAGATCTCTCCCATCCAGCCCTTTTACTGTATGGGAGTTCCAGTCAATATGTGGAATGTTGAAATCACCTACTATCGCAATCTTATGTTCCTTGCAACAGTCTGTAATCTTACTACAAATTTGCTTCTCAAATCCCACAGACTGTTGGGTAGTCTGTACCAAGATATGACCATGTGAAACCCATTAATGTGGTCATACCTTTCTTATTCCTCAGTTCTACTCATAAAGCCTCACTAGCTGAGCTCTCCAACCCTTCCTGACTGAGTACTGCTGTGACATGCCACCCTTCCCTTTTTAATTCCCCCCCCCCACTGTATAACATTTAAAATAACAATAATTATCTCATTAATAATTCTTCTACTCTAGACCTAGCTAATTAGGTCAACATGGATTACCGTTGGAGGAGTTAAGAAAAGCCATTGAAGGGTTAACAAAATAGTCGCGATCACCAGCAAGCTCTTGTGTTCAAGCCAAGCCCAGTGTTCCCCTGTTTTGTTAGGCACACATGGCTATTTAAGATGAAAGAAAAGGTTGGCTTGCAAGTGAATCATATAAATCCATTTTCAGCAGCAATTCAGATTGTTATTGGAAAGAATCGCACTTTTCTGTTCAGATCCTATTTATCCGTCTAATGAAGTTGTCCCTCCTCCTAAAATGGCATTAACCCATTCATGTCAGGATTCTAATGTACCGGATTCCATTTGATCATTTCCACAAATCACATTGCATTTTAAGTAGTGAGTTGCAATTGTGGTTATAGGTGTTATTGTGACAATGTTGGTGTAACTAAGAAACATGTTTTATGTTGTCTTGCTGTTAATAACTTCACAGAATAAATTATATTTTAGTGTGCGAATTTTAGATTTAATACATTTCAGCTCAGATATGTGGATACATAGAAACTCCATTTACCCTGGGATTTTCGGACTGATTTCTAAAAGGAGGAATGTCTGAAAGAACTGGTTCCCGAATCATTCAGGGACTTATTTTGAGCTATTGCTCAGAGATTTCAGGGTTGTGCTTCTATAACACATTTGAACAAGATGGGTTTTTTTTGGATAATGGGAGTCGGAAGTTCCCAACAAGCCACTGTGAGCTTAGTCACAGCCATCTATGCAGTTGCCTTTGGCTATTTGGGGCCTATTTTATAGGAAGTCAGTGCCAACTGAGAGGCTTTGCTTTTTATTAGCCTGGCACTCGGGCTACATGTTGGCTGTAAACAGTGCTAAATAACCCAAGCAGTGTTCATCCGTTGTGATTTTATTGTAAATGCATTAAAACTCTAAGCCACGTTTCAGAGTTAAAACCCTGGAAGACAAAAGTACCCCAGCGCCAAGACCAGAAGCTAATTTTTATGCAACTTCACTGGAAAAATATGTGATGTTGTCAGAATTGCAGTTCCTTCTTCTGTTATGACTTTTCTGAAGGCACTGACTCATGCCAAAGCTCAATTTTGTCAACCACTTCTGCTGTTCCCTGCTGCCCAATAGCTCATTTAAGTTGCCAGCTGAGGTAGCGAGAGTTGCTGGCCTTGTGTATAATTATGCGGTTAAACAATTCTACCTCACTCTTCGTTTATCATCACCCTTTCTAGCTGAGGTGGTGATCAGGAAATTTATACAGTATATACTTTCCCCCTCATCTATCTTGAACTCTTTACATCGTTTCACTAACCTCTAAAGTCTGTCTAGTTTCCCATTGTCGCCATTTATTCCATCCCAATCTATCAAGATCATATCCATTTCTGTCAGCGCACCAACCAGCCCCTATCTATTCTCTTTGGATTGCCAAAAGATATACTCTTTGTTCCCTTCCTTTTCTTCACCGATACGCCCCTCATCCAAGGCATGGAGATGCAAGAGACTGCAGATGCTAGGATCTGGAGGAAAGTAAACTTTTAGAAGAACTTGCAAGATCAGGTAATGTCTGTGGGGGCAAAAGTATTGTCGATATTTTGGGTTGACACCTCAAATCCTGACTGGACAAAACTTCTATAGGATCCTGATTCAGAGTCCCAACCCAAAACATTGACCATTCCTTTGCCTCTACAGATGCTGCTTGACCTTTTGAGGTGCTCCAACAGTTTACTATTACTCATCTAAATTATGCTGCCAATTTCCATATTGTTAATTTATCCGCCAATCTGAATGAGTTGATATTTCATCCAGTTAGATGCCAGAGTAAAACATTTTCTGCATGCTTGTTACCATTCCCCCCCAACCTAAGTCCTCTCCATCACAAACATTATCTTCTATCACCTGAGCAACTCTGCCCTTCACCACACTTGCCTCAACTCTATAGGTTGCCTTTATTACCTGCATTTTCAATAAGTCTCATCCAGATCATCTAAAATACGATTTCTGAAAATCGAAGTTCAACTGATTCTCCTTTGTCTATCTTACTTGTTATTTCTTCAAGGAATTCCAACAGATTTGTCAGGCAGGGTTTTTCCCTTGAGGAAATTATGCTGACTATGCCCTATTCTATCAGGTGCCTCCAAATACCCCAAAACCACATCCTTAACAATAGATTCCCAACATCTTCCTAACCTCTGAGGTCAGACTAACTGCCCTATAACTTCCTTTCTTCTGCCTCTCTCCCTTCTTGAAGAGTGGAGTGATGCTTGCAATTTTCCAGAACCACTCCAGAATCTAGTGATTCTTGAAAGATCATTACTAATACCTCCATAATCTCTTCAGCCACCACCTCCAGAACCCTGCGGTGTACACCATCTTGTCTAGGTGACTTATGTACCTTCAGACCTTGCAGTTTCCCAAGAACCTTCTCCTTCGTAATGGTAACTTCACACACTTCATGACCCCGACACCTGGAACTTCCACCATACTGCTGGTGTCTTCCACAGTGAAGACATAATGCAGAATACTTATTCAGTTCATCCACCATTTCCTTACGTTGCAATTCATTCTGTTGACTGCAATTTTGCCCTATCATCAGCCTCTTCTTCCTGGAAGTCTTACTATTCCCTTTGTTCTCTACAACTCCACTCTTTCTGTGCAATTCAAATCAAATCAAAGATTTGATTTCTAACTTTGATTTATACATTTTCCTCATTCTGGTGAAGGGTCATTGACTTGAACTGTTAAATATGGTTCCTTTTCTACAGATGCCTGACCTTCATTTTCTGTTTCTATAAGATTTTTAGCATGTGCAGTTTTACTTCTTGCATCCCCATTAGTCTTTAAGGAGAGAACTCCATGCTCTGATTCGCTTTCCTGATGCCTGAGGCCAAAGGCTGCAGGCACAGCTGGATACACATATCTTCCTAGGGTGTGGCTTGGTGAGAGTGTGGGAAGGGATTCTGTCTGAAGTGACCGGGAGTTCACTCACAAATGAATGGTAATTTTGGTAAATTACTGGAGGTTTTAGAACTGTTCTGGAGAAATCCCTGACATGATACTTGAATTTGTATGATGAAGTACTTACTACCATTAAATCTCAAACATACTGTTTTATAAACATGAGAAAATCTGCAGATGCTGGAAATCCAAAGCAACACACACTCAAAAGTGCTGGAGGAACTCAGCAGGTCTATGGCACGAATAAACAGCCAATGTTTCAGTACAAGACCCTTCCTAAAGGGAGAGGGAAGCTGCCAGAATTAAAAGGTCAGGGGAGGGGAAGGAGGATAGCTAGAAGGTGATTGATGAAGCCAGGTGGGTTGGAAAGATAAAGGACTGGAGGAGAAGGAATTTGAAAGGAGAGGAGAGTGGACCATGGGAGAAAGGGAAGGAGGTGGTGATCCAGGGGGAGGTGATAGGCAAGTGAGAAGAGGTAAGAGGCCAGAGTAGGGAATAGAGAAAGGGGGGGCGTGAGGGAATTTTTTTTTATCAGAAGGAGAAAGGAATTTTTTTTATAACCAGAAGGAGAAATCAATATCTTGTTTTATACCCTTTATGTTCTGAATTGCCCCACTAGAACTTCCTTATTGCGGTTCTATCTGCTTCTTTAAATTTATTTCTTAAACATAGCCATGAATTTTATAGACAACTCAACCTGTGGGAAATGTTCCGAAGAATTTGTTTGAGATGTAATGAGAGCATTGAAAATTAAATGCGCCCACTGCAATGCTTTATTTGAGAAATAGTTGAGAAATTTTTAATGTTTACTGATTGTCAGCTATATTAGAATGCTAATTGTTGGCAATGATCTACTTCGCTCTTTCCAATGTTATTCTTTAAGCTAATGTCATCAGAAACATAGTCTTGAACCTGGCAAGCAGCTGAGGTGTATATTCAGCATTGTAGCTTTTTTGAAACTTGTGCTTTTAATTAGTGGAGTATGGCAGAAAATAAAATAAGAGGATCTGGAGTCAGAATTCACTTTGAATATCAGCTTCTTGTGAGATTGTGGCACTCCGGGTAGGACTAATTTGGACCTATAAAATGGCACCAGGCTTCCCCAACCACAATAAACAACTTAATGATTGTCTGGAACTAAGTAATGGACTTGAGAAGCGTGGACAACTAAAATGCTTTTCTGCCTCCTTCAGTAACAGAAACAACAGAATAATCTCCTTCAAGGTCACCAGAGAGTACTTTGACATTTATATTTTGGCTCCAGCAGTTTATCTTCTTACCTTCTCCCCACCCTCACCCTCATCCCCTCCTACCCAACCTGCCCGACACACAGATTGACTAAGAAGAGTGATGACAGGGCTAAAGAGAGCAGTGGGTGTGTAATTGGTTTAGAAGGTGTCTCATACAGTCCCAGAATGAGACTGAGGAGGCATCACCTCTTTTCCTTGAGCCTCCTGAGTTTTACTTGCCAGCTTCAGGTTTAGGTTGAAATGCTAGTCTTACCTGGGCTGTGGAAGGGACTGGTTCGTGGATGGTACACTGCACAGAGGAGTTGACATAAATATCCTTTGCGCTAAAGTAAACAGGGAAGTAGGAAATTGTGTTGTGATCCTGAGTTTTCCGTTTGCTCCCTTGGGATTAAAAATGATTATGTTTTTCAGCTTGGCAAAACAGAAAAACAGAGGAAAGACCATAGCTGAGCTGAATTTATATTTATATTTAAAAGTTAGACCCTGTGGCCTTTTTATTTTACCCCATGCCAGCCTCAGGATGTTTTTTGTTCATTGCTTTTGCCCTTTTCTCGACCACATCAGACAAAGGGATTGAGCTTCCATTGTACATAATGGCCTTCATGATTCAGTGTCTAAATGAAATGAAAGCACCTGTTCATGATCAAAAAAATATGAGAACACATAACCAGCCTTTTTAAAGAAGGTTCAGATGTTTCCTACTGCTAATAAATGCCTTCATTCATTTGGAGTCCCCCGTGAATTACTTGGCTGAAGTTTTAACAAACACCATTGTAATATTTCGGATAGTAGTGCCCTTAATGTTAATACAAAATATTATTGCAACACACACAAAATGCTGGAGGAATTCAGCAGGCAAGCTGTGGAAAAGAGTAAACAGTTGATGTTTCCGGCCGAGACCCTTCATCAGGACAAACTATTATTGTTTATTTTTATTTTCTTGCCTGAATGGGCAAAAAGAATTTGGACAACTAACGAAGTTGCTTGCAAGGGGAGGTTGGGTGGAATCAATTAAGTCACATCGATTTATCCCACCTCTCTTTGAGGATATGATACTTAAGTTCAATACCTATTGGCAGTAGAGCAGGAAATTGCTCTGCTTCTAATTCCTATTCATCCATTCACCCAGGAAGATTTGTTAGTGACGTGTAGTATGTATAGCATTAATGGTTCAAGAGCAGGCCAGCAGACAGAAGCTGAGATGGGTAAGGCAAGCACCACCTCCACCACAACCTGTGGCCGGCACAAACAATTGGATAGAACCAGAAATAAAATGTGTCTATACTCCTTGTAAAAGGGAACTTTCATTCAGTGTCACTAATGGGCACTAAGTGCATTTCAACAATACTCCTCTAAATAAATTGGATTAAAAATGTCACTGATTGTCCGGTGGCCTTCAGCAAATTACAGTTTCTTGGTTACTGGCAGGTATAATTGTGCAAAGTTAAAAATAGCCCATGATCTGGTCAGTTGACCATCAGATCAGTTTTATAAATAACAAAAAGTTTGTTGTAGGAGGAAATAATAGGAAAAGGTTGCCTATTTTATCAGAATTTATCATTGTGGAGATTTTGAGAAAATCAAGTAGTTTGAGCAGAATCAGTAGGTGTATTTCATAGTTTCTACTCTGTAAATTCCCATGTTCCCCATCCATGATCTCATGATATATTTTATATATTCACTTGGCCTCTGCAGTCTTTCTCAGGTGTAGAAGTCAGGCAACAGAATTAAAGTGGTGTTTTTCAAACTGGACTTTGGAGGTGGTGCAGAAGCAGAGATATTTTTAAAATTCATTTCTGAGACACGGACATTGCAGCCCTTGCTTCATTTCCCTTGAAAGGACAATGCTGAGGCTCCTTTTGTTCTAGTGAACATTCTTCAATATAGAGTGTGGCCAGTTGACCCAGGCTGTTAGCAGGTCAGGTCCATATTCATTTCCGGACAGGCCAAGTTAAGCCATCGCATATAGGCTTGGATCATTATTATATCCAGTGCTAGATGATTATAATATGTCTTCTATACTCGATAAGGTTTGGATTTCATCCTCAAGCAGAACAATGGTATGCTTAAAATTGACATAGTTAGAGTGATGGTTGGATGGCATATGCAAGTATTCAGAGTAAGACAGATCATAGTTAAATTTGGGTTAGGATGTAGCTTTATACCCAAATAGGCCTTTTTTGCCACAATATTTAAGAAGTTTGATGATTTTGACCAAACAATGATGAATGAATGGATAAAGGCTTTCATCCATTCATGGGGAAACCAAGCAATGGGATTGATCTGCTCAGATCAGAAACCTAAACTCCCACGATATTCAGTTAGTGTGTGGAAGAGTAACAAGTTCTGATTGACTTCCCCTCTTTCCATTGATGGGAATGGCCAACTGGAAATGCAGGAGAAATAATATGCTTTCCTGCTGTGATAAGTAGTCATAATCTAGAATACATTGCCCGAAGGATTATCGTAACCAGGTTACTCGGCAACTTTCAGAGGAGAATTACACACATACAAAGGACCCATTTTCCACTTTGATGCATCATGTTGTTCACCTGAGTTATGCCACCTGGCTGTGATTGTGTTGAAAAGGAAATGGTTTCAGGCAAAAGAGCAGTGAAATTGGAAATCTGATTGCTCTTTCAAAGAGTTTAGATAGGCACAACAGGTTAATTTTGTGCCCTGTTCGTGGTCGCTCCCTCTCCCCCCACCAACTGGAAAAACATTGAGAAAATCTGATGTGTTGCTTGAGCCTCACCTGATATGTTAGCACAAGAAAATAGTGTGTATTTGCAAAGCACTCCCACAGATGATGAAATCTCCCTAAATTGGTATTTAATCAGTGAAGATTTAAAATGATTCCTGAAACCCTAAACCTCAGCTTGTCTCCCTGTGCTGCTGATTCATGCGTCACTTTATCGCATGATCTGAAACATCTGGCACACTATGATTTATTACCTGCACTTGGAGTCTTATGCTAATGTTCTCAGAGAAATGAGCCTTCCTTTTTGGGAACCTTTATGTGACTGCTGACTGTCTTCTAATCTCTTAAAAAGATGCACAAGCTAACTTGTAAACCTAGTGTTCTTTATAAATAAATGTATAAAAGCTATTTTTAGAAGTATTAATCTGATTACCAGATGTGTATGCTAAGGCTGCTCTTCTCTGAGCTGATGTATCTTCTAGCCCTGATGTAAAGAGGGGTGTGTGTAGCCTGGAGAAAGAATGCAGACTTAGCAGAGAGGCTGATAGCCTTAAGCACTCTGCCTTCATTTAAAAAATGGCTCAATCTTGAAGCAAGTAAGATAAAATTCCTGAGTAATTTCACATTAAATACAAACAGCAAATGCTGGAAAAACTTAACAGGCCAGGACACATTTGTGGAAGGTTGAATAACCTTCCTGATTTCCAGTATATTTGCAGGTTTTTGACTTTTGTTCTGGAAAACTCTGGGGTCCTAATAGGATCTTAGTTTATACTCCAGTTTAGATGATGAAGAATTTACGAAAGATGCTCACTACTTTTTTATTTCTGTTATTTTACACTACTTATTTTATCTATCTTATAGACATATACTTAATGTAACTCAATTTTTTCCTCTATATTTATCGTGTATTTCATTGTACTGCTAACGTAAAGTTAACAAATTTCATGACATAGTCCGGTGATATTAAACCTGATTCTGATTTGGATCCTCTGGCAGCCATGATCCCCTTCCCCTCTGCTTTTTGTCCATAGATGAATTATTAATTTAGTTTTAGATAAGTTACAGTACTTCATTTATGCTGTTCATTATCTGCCAAGATGTTCAACACACAGGGTACAGTGTGCCAGTTTTTGAAACAGATATCAGATAAACTTGCTCAAAAAAAAACAGATGGAATCATATTGCAGTTTCCTTGAAAGAGCTGTTTTGGGTTTTTTTTCCACACTCGTACTTTTTCCCTATGGTTATGTCGTTTTTTTAACTTACTGTAATTTCCCTTGGATAACATTGGTGGCGTGGAGAGGGGAGACTTGCAGCATGGGCAACTGCTGGTCTTCCGTACAACCTTGCCCAGGCCTGCGCACTGGAAGCCTATATATAATTTCCTTTTAAATCTGCTTCCACACTCTTCTACAGCATATTCCAGGTCATAGTAGTTTATTCTGTGAAAGAATTTCTCGTCTTCTGTGTGATTTTTGTTGCTAATCCCTGTCATCTATGGTTGTCTTACCTGCAAACGTGGCTTCACCTAACCAAGCCCTTTAGTTCATACATGTGGATACCCCATTTAAATTTACCTATAGTCTTTTGCATTCCAAGAAGATTTATGCCAATTTATTTTGTTCAGCGTTCTTTGAAATATTCAAGTACATTTCTGCAGTCTTGCCAAAGGTTTGATATCTTTGTAATTAACATTCAGTGTTGAGCACTCTGTACATCAGAAACATGCTTTGCAAAGTTAAGTTCTAATGATTCTGAACCACTTGCCATCATTGAGCAAATCTATATGGGGTGGTGTCATAGGAAAGCAGCATCCATCATCATAGACCCCTTACAGGCCACGCTCTCTTCTCACTGTTGTCATCAGGAGGAAGGCACAGGAGCCTGAGGTCCTACACCATCAGGTTCAGGAACAGTTATTACCCTCCAACCATCAGGCTGTTAAACCAGAGGGGATAACTTCACTCAACTCCACACCCCATCACTGAACTGTTCCCATAACCTGTGGACTTATTTTCAAGGATTCTTCATCTCATTTTCTCAATAATTATTGCTTATTCATTTATTATTATCATTTTTTTTCTCTTTCTTTTTGTAATGGCGCAGTTTTTTTTTACATATTCATTGTTGGCTGTCCTGTTGGGTGCAGTCTTTCATTGACTCTGTTGTGTTTCTCGTATTTGTTGTGATTGCCCACAAGAAAATAAATCTCAGGGTTGTATATGGTGACACATATGTATTTTGACAATAAATTTACTTTGAATGTTTGAAGTCTGATTTTCGGAACAGCAACCCACCAGGGCCCCAAGAGGTTCCTGAGCAAGTCTGGTTTGGATAAGCAGTGTTAGTTCGCTGATTGATAAAGCAGTCTGAACTGGCTTCAGGGCCCAGAGTCAGTCGTAACAAAGGCAAGGCCATGTGTTTTGGGAAATGGCCTGAATGACCCTTTGTTCCCTTCACAATCAGACTTAAACAACTGAAGGTGCTGGGACTTTGGTTGAGTGGAGTGATACCATCACCAAGAACTAGGGAGATTGTATAGACCAAATGAGTCAGAACTGAGAACGTGGGAGCAGAACTCTGTGGCTTTCTATTGTGTGGAGATGTTAATGAGCATGGCAGGGTTTGCTGGTGGATGTTAGCCCATCACTGAATTTATCTTTGAAGAACAAATGAAGATGGCTCACTACTCTTTCTCAGCCAGGCTGTTCTGACAGCATTTCCCATACCCAAGTAGGACAGGGGCAGAAGGCATGCTAGATCACCACCACCCAGAAATTTCCTTCCAATCACTCAGCAACTCCAATTCAGAAATATATTGCCTTCATTGTTCAGTCCAACAGCACTGTGAGAAAACCATGACTGCAGTGGCTCAAGGAGAAAGCTAACCACCCTGACATCTTTAGGGAATGTGGGATAGTTGATAATCCAGGTCTTCACATAGATCTTAATAAACGAATATTAAAAATCTCTCTCTAATTCTTGTATAAGATACACCTCAATGAATTGCCAAGATGATCTTGTAAACCTCTGCACGTAATTCCATTGACATCAAAGGAAGTCTCCACTGAGTCTTGTGTGTGGCTTCGAAATGGCTGATGTTAAACATTTGCTCTGACTCTTACTAAATACATATTTAAGCCTTGGGACCTAACCTTTGAACTTGTGACCTTTGTGCACTCCTGCCTCCATTATCTTGGCTCCACTGCAGATATCACTCTGCTGGCAGGTTTGACAAAGTGCCTAATTACTGAAAAGCTTCGTGTTAACGAGATTGCCATGTGCACGGGAAGAAATCACAGAAATACAGTTTGTGAATTGCCTGCTTTGTGGATACACCTACATTCTTCGTTACTAACTCACATCCACCACCCCCCTGCCAAAAATATTTCCGTTTATCAGTTTAGTTTTTACAAGACAAATTTTTACAGATTGTTGAAGAAACTGAAGAAGTCAAGCATGAGGGAAATGCTTTTTGTGAGAAAGCTTACTAGATTTTGAATTTGCAATAGCTAACTTTACCCTGCGGGAGTCGGTTTCCATCTCCCTGTTTTAAGACCCAGAAAATTTGAATGTTTTTGATTGTATCTAGTATTTAATATCTGCCATTTTTAGCCGAAGCTTTTGTTGCTTGTTCAACTATGGGTGCTTAAATGCTGCTTGTAAATCTCCGAAATTAGACAACTGGAACTTGAGTATAAGATCCAGGCTGACGCTCCTGTGCAGTCTTAGGAGTTGCTGCACCGTTACAAGTACCATTTGGAGCATTTGTTAAATCCATGGTCCGTCTTCTTCCTCAGGTGAATATTGGGGATTCACTGTAGAACTTGGTTCTGTTGCATGCAGTAAATATGTATTGAGACATAACTGGCTGGAATAGAACCAAATTTCAATGGCATAATTCAACACCACTCCTTTAGCACAGACAACAGAGCATCAATTACTACCACTATTAGATCCACCACCCTCTCTCACCCGAGCACCAATACCCTGGTTAAAGTTTGTCCCTCAGCACAAATTTATTAAAAGTTTCTCTTGTGATTTTCACATTGTTGTTCATGGAAGTTATTTGTAAGTTGCTTGGTGTTTTTTCTATATTGCATCAGTAACTGCATTTCAGAAGTATTCCACTGGGTGTTAAACCATTTAAATGTTCTGGAGCTGTGAAAGGCACAGCAAAATACAATTTATTTCCTTTGCTAATAAAGCAAAAGAACTTAATACAGGAATCCAGCCTTGTCCTTTAAAAGAAATTCTCTTTCCTGCATAACGTGAAACTGAAATGTATTAATGCTAAATTTAAATGGTACATACTATTTAATACGTAATATAAGTAATATTGTATTCTTTATTTTCACAGGTTATTCTCACTTGCCAAGTAGCCTTTATCCACCTTATATTCCCATCAGTCACCTTGAGCACCCAAGCACTGGCAGCCCCATTCTAGCCCAACTCAGCCAACACAGCCTGTTTGACTCTCAGAAAGGTCAGTGCCAGTTATCTTCTGATACATACTCATTTTAACGTTTGTCTTTTTTGTACATCAAGCTATCTAATATTCGGGAGTAATTCACTGGTACTTTGATCAGACGGTATATAATTTATGAATTGTTCTGAAAAGGAATAGTGGACCAAAGCTTCTAACTCAATGTCAGAGGTTAGTATTTGCAATGGTTACATATTTTTGTTGCCAGTGGCCCTCACCATTTGGGACATTCCCTCTTTTCATTTCTACCATCAGGGAGGAGGTGTAGAAGCCTGAAGACCCATAATGTGTTAGGAACATCTACCACCCCTCCTGCCAGCATATTTCTGAATGGTCCATCAACCCATGAACACCCTCGTTTCTCTATTTTTACATTATTTATTTATTTCTATAACTTGCAGCAATTTGCATGCCTTGCACTGTGCTGCTGCTGCTGCAGAACAGCAAATTTCATAACATATCAGTGATAATAAACCTGATTCTGCTTTAAGAAATAGCTTTTTCCATTCTTAGCTCATTAGCCCAACACAATGATTGTGATTTTACAAATTTGATGTAATGGAACTGACATTGTGTCTACGAAGTTTTGGTTCATAGAGCAAAGTGAAGAATTATTAATATAAGGCAGTGATATTTCTTATTCTGTTTCTATTGGATAGAGAAAATTGGAATAGGATATGGTCCAAGTTTGAAATGCTTCATATAATGGAGTACAGTATGTTGATGGAAGCAGATCATTTCATTATATATACTTGGATAAAAGTTTTAAGCAAGTTTTATATATAGATAAAGATAATGCCTGGCAAGGATCCATAGGTATATGAAAGAACAATGCACCCCATGTAGTTATTCTTTTAACACTAAGCTAATTTAATTCACTTGCAAAGGATTTTAATATATAACTGGTTTTGAATTGAATTGAGGAACACACAGGGTCACATTAGGTCTGTATGAAAAATAATTAAGTGGATCACTTGGGACATTGTTGCTCTGGTCTGTTGAGGTGATTGGGAATGTAATTGGTAAGGGTCAATTAATAGGGATTGCAATGTAAATGTCATGGGATTCTACTGAATGACTTTGGGGAATAGAAATCACAATGAAATTTAGCAGGGCATCAATACCTTGGAAGCCAATCCTATGATCAGAGATATCTCTCCAGGAAATTAAGCATATTGGAAAGTGATTTTATTAGTGACAGATTTTGAAGCTTCTACTTAAAGAAGGGCTTATCTGATTCTCTGTGTTTGGTATATAGTTCGGGGACAATTTTAAAGCTAATCAAACTATGCAAAACTTTTACTTGTACTGTTTGTTATTTTGAAAAAAATGGAATGCTTTTATGATGAAATCTGTTTAACATGGGTCAGTTGTGATCTCCCTCCACAGGTAGCAATGACACCTTACCTCTTCATTCCGTTGAGAATGAAGTCATTTTGTTTCTCATGGGGAGCACATGCCAAGATCTATTACGGTATTCTGCTTCAGAATATTTCATAAACTTGACTTTGTAATACATGATCCACTGAACGAAACAAATATCTGCTGGATGATGCTACCGTGTACTAATATGCTTGCCTTAAAATGTTCTCTTTCATATTTTTTCCCTCTTCAAATTAAAAAAAGACATTGTAGCTAATACCACTGAAATTAGTTAACATTCACTATTCTATCCTACTTTACTGAATGAAAATGCACATTTTGAGTTTTCCTCTGCAGAAGGTGAGAAAAGTGTTGAAGACAAAGCTCGTGTGTCAGCAGGAGAAAGATTGGTTAACGTTTCAGCTGGCACTTCTGTAGATTAACTTATCTCTCTCATAGACATGTAGATTTCCAGCACTTTCTATTTTCATTTTGAATTAGAGCAGGTTGTGTAGGTCTCCTTCAGTGACAGGCTGAAAACCATGTCATTTATACACCAGACATATTGAAGCAGCAGATAATTGAATCTAAATGGCAGTTTTGCATCATTAGAATGTGAGCATTACAAATTAGGGAGTTGCACAGCGCAGGCTTCCTTTTGCAGCCATGAACTGGGATCATGAAACAATGTATGTATCGGAACAGGCAAGCCTTGAGGCCTGACTAAACTTGGACCTTAGACTCCAACCAAACTAGGCCAGTAAGCTTTGGTTGCCTGCTGCAGACCACACAGCCGAGAAGCAAAGTGACCTGAATTTTAAATTAAACCTGTGCCAGAAGCAGTTGTCCAGTTCCTTTTGTTGGGATAGGATGGGGCCAGGTCATCCAGCAGTTGGCACTGGATTATGGGAACATTTCTCCTTTCTTTGATTTTCCAAAAAGAACCCACACTTTTCAAATTTAAAAAAAAACACCTTGTTGGTGTTTGAAGAATCTTGACTGTGTAATTGCTGAATAATTGTTGAAACATGCCACATATTAGGCATTGAGAGCCCTTAAATTTATAGCAATCTGGCAACCCACCACAGGTGTCTGCCAAAATGCCTAAACAAAGCCCCCCTTCCCCCCAACCCCAAATGGACCTAGAACCTATACGGATTGGCTGCAAAATGTCTGACCGTTAAATTCAAGAGATTTATGACCGATATTGGTCCCAACAAACAAGCACAATACGTACCAAGTTCTACAGCCCATGCTTAGATACAGTAAATGTAATGAAACGTGATTGGGAATTCACATAGTGGGTCTATGCATTTCCATCAAGTATCATTTTTCCCAGAATTGACTGTACCTCTCTTTCTGAAGAATCCCAATTTGGCAAGAGATTTATTGGAAGCCTAACTGCTGGTATGAAAGCAAATGCACCACATCCATCACTGACTTAGTGTTGGTCAGGCAGCTTAAAGACAGGAGTTATCCTTGATTCGTTATTTGTTACACATTATTCCAGGGTACAAGCATGTACGAAGTGTGAGCCTTCCTGGTAAATCTGACAAGGGGGAAATGGAAATCCAGTTATCTGTGTTACATTACATTCAAACTCAGGAGCTGGTTTTAATGATTGGAGTTTGTATCTGCCTCCTGTGTTTCATATGTCCCTCAGCAAGGAGAATAGGATTATCTGGGCTGTGAACTTTACCCACACACATTAATCAATGCCATGCCATGATAACTGGGCCGATTTTTTTCCTTGCTGAGGAGGAGTGCATCAATCTACTGAATGGCCCAGCTGAACATGAATACCATTCTTCACAATTAATGTAATCAGCATTGATGCCAAATGACCACCGGATTCAAATACTGTTTATAGCTGTGACAGTCCGATTCTTAATGATTTCAAATCATTTTAAAGCAAATTCTTAATCTGCTTTGCAATTGCATGAAAACAATTCATCTTTAAAATCGAACCCTTTTGTTTAACAATAATATTGATAATAAATTACAGTTGTATGTGTTCTTAACAGTTTTTACCACACATGCTTTTTGGGCTGAGGCTCACTAATTTTCATCCCAGGATGATCACATTGGAAAACAAGTACCCTGGAGGTAATCATCAGACTCCAAGATGAATTAGTTTGACTAATAAGAGTTCTAAGTTGGAAGAGGGTGGAAGGGAATCTCAGTCTCATAGGGCCAGGCTGGTTTTGCTGAGATTGGAGGAAATCAATAAGTTAGACTAACCTTGAGGTTCTTAATCAACAAGACAACTTCCTCTATGGACACTGTTGACTCTCATCATTCTCATTTGATCATTAGTTTAGCAAAACACCTGTGGATGTTATCACCACTGTGAAAGATGCTCTGTAGAATCATTAGAAGGAAGGTCCACTAGTCCATCAAGTCTCTGTCACTGATGGTAGAGCAACTCAATCACTGCTATTTCCTCTTTCACTTCACTAACTCTCTAAATTAATTCCCCCCAGACACCTGTCCAACTCCCTCGTAAAATGCTTGATTGATCCATACAGGCTGTGAGTTCTGGATCATTCATACTCTCTGCATTAAACAGTTTTCCAAACACCTGCATACTTTTCACAAAGTTTGTAATTTCTGCCCCTGTTTATTGAATCTATTGATGCGAACTTTCCTTGTTTTACCCTAACTAAACTTGCCAGCATCTTGTGAACTTAAACACATAGCATCTGTTAAATGCATTCAGTCAACTTAGTTTTTGTAGGAGACGCACCCTGATCCTTCAGTCTTTTCTTGTGATCATTATCAAAACAATCGTAGTAATTTCTTCAGTGTGAGTATCAATGGGGAGAGAATCGGAGTTATGTTTCAGATCACCACAGTTCATTAATGAAAAGTCATGGTTGAGTAGTGGTTAGTTAATCACTATTACAGTGATAGCAGCCCGCATTCAATTTTCCCTGCTGTCTGTTAGGAGTTTGTACGTTCTCCCTGTAACCACGTGGATTTTCTCCAGGTACTCTGGTTTCCTCCCACATTCTAAAGACGTACGGGTTAGATTAATTGGTCACATGGGTGTAATTAGGCGGTTGTTGGGCCGGAAGGGCCTGTTACTGGCTGTATCTCTAACTAAAAATCAAAATTGGCCTGAAGGACTCCAGTCCTCTTTCCACAGGTGTGCTCCAATCTGTCGAGGAATTCCACCATCCTTAGTTTGATCCCACGTGTAGCAGCTGAACTGTCACTGTTTCTGTTGGATTAACCCCAGTGTATTTGTTTCTGTTTTATTACAGATGGATACTATTTTCACAGCCATGCAGGACAGTCATCCCTTCATGGTACTGCAAACCCTCAAACTACCATCCCAAGGACCTCCTCCAGTCACACACCAGGTTCTATCCTACGAGAGAAGGAAATATGCCACCCTCACAAGAATGCGAAAGAGTCTGAAAGGTATCTTGGGAAAGATTCTAAAGAGAAAATCTACAGAACTGAGGTAAATGTAAATGTGGCCAAAAAAGAGAAGGACAAGCCCAGGGAAGAATCAAGGCCCAGGAGTGTAGTGGATCTCACACAGGATGTTCGGACTGAAAACGATAGGAGGATACACCTTCTTGATAAACCCATCAAGATTGGTGACCATCTCTCCACAGTTCTTAGCAATCACTCTCCCAACCGAGGGACTGGCAATGGAGAACCAAAGTCTAAAAACCCCCTACAGGCCTTATCTCTCAGTAATTGTAACAATGATTCCAGTTCTTCATTAAGGCTTGTGGGCGCTGAACAGGACAGATGCTCCAAAGACTCTATGAAACACGATGAGAACATGAGGCCTGTGCTGCAGTCTCACACGGAAAAGAGCCGGAAGTGTGACTCAGTTGTGACTTCAGTTGGCACTTTGCATGTCTCGTGTGGCTGTCCGTCACCCCATTCGTCTCAAACAGCCCGGATGCCACCTTCCAGCACATTCCCCCCGCTTCCTGTTCATTCCAGTATCTACACGATATATCCGTCTGCCAGGGAGCCAGGAAAGGAACATAAAGTGATTGCACCTACCTTTGTGCCTTCAGTTGGGTTTTATGAGGACAGAAATGGGCCCATTCAGATAGCCTCTCAGGCCAGAGACAATAAAAGCGACAAAAATAAAGAGAAAGATATCAACAGAACTTCTGTGGACAGAGCAGGCTCTTTACAAGCCTCTTCAGAAAGGACGCTGGTGGAACCTTCCCGGTTAATGCTGGCGCAGGACTTGCCTGTGCATGCAGATATCAAAAGGGTAGAAAACACAAGGGAGGAAGGATCTGTCATTAGGTCCAACTCTTTAGCAATAAAGAGGTCCATAACTTCAGAACTGTTTTTGAACAAGCCAGGCCTTAGCCCTTCGGAGAGCAGAGACTTGCACACAAGTAATGCTGCGTCAAAAGACTTGGTGAGATCAAGTTTTGAAGTGGATCACAGAACCCAAGAGAGAGAGAGATTCCAAAGGTCTGTCTTGAAGGACTCTTGTAAAGTGTATAATGGGGTAGATGTTGCAAGGATGCACTTGGAGCAGTCCCAGCTGAAACGTTCTGGCACTCCGGAGCCAAAATGGAAGCCCTTTGAAATGGCGACTTACGCTACCACTCAAATGGCGGCCTTAGCAGCCCAGCATAACCACGTGAGCAGAGCCGAGGAGGAACAAAAAAAGGCTTTCCTAGACCCAGCCAGCCTCCAAAGATCGGCCGTCGTGGGAAATCCCAGTGAGGTCTCAGCCATGCAAAGCTTAATAAAGTACAGCGGTAGCTTTGCTAAGGAGACAGCGGGGCGCGTGGGCAGCGGCAAGAAGAGCCCGTTCGGCGGGCTGGGAAACATGAAGACTGATTCCAGCCAGCATAGTGTTTCCAAAGTGCAGCACCTGCCACTTCAGCAGCTGAACAAACAACTCAAGAGAGACCCAGAAAGGCCTGAAAGTGCAAAGTCATTTGGGAGAGAGGGCAGTGGAGCACAGGGCGAGGTGGAAGTGAGGCATCCACCCGTGGGGATTGCCGTGGCAGTGGCCCGCCAGAAGGACAACAGCGGCAAGCCTGGTGCCAGTGTGATGGACAGAGATCGCTCGCTTTCCATGAGCAGTGTAAAAGGTAAGCAAATGGCCCGCATGTTTTGGGAGATGCTTTGCAGAACAGGACCATGTTTTTTTATGCTGGGCCTTGAATGCTCTTAGCTCTTATGAGGTGAAGAATAGGGACCTCTAAGGGTCTGTTCCTGTGGGTGGCTAATACTGTGTACCCCATGCGGTTCAGCAACCTGATCGCCTGTCTCTATTCCATGGCCTGGTTGGCAGCTGGGTAACACTGGAGAACCAAACGTAGCACATAGCCCCTTGTGACGTTCGAAGATCGATGGGTACCACAGGAATGGAAAGGCTTCATCGACATATATAATAGCATTATTATTATTTTAGTTTATCAGTTCCTTTTATTTATTGTGTTCTTACGAAAAGGGTTTCCTGTTCATTCAAGTTAATAATTATTTGGGAAGACATGAATGATAAAATTATCTCTTGCTTTATAATTACTCTTGCGCAACTTTATCTCTTGGTGTTTTTTTTTAAGCAGGTTGGAAATATGTTTTTAAATAAACGAATTTGCGCCAATAAAGTAAGCAGCGTAATAGATGGAACTGAATGGGCTATTCATGGACACAGTAGGAACTTTTAAGATAATGCGCCTCATCTGGTTTGAGATCTGTGCCTGAAGCAAACATTAAATTGTGGAATTTCAAACACCAGGAGGGGAAGTATCAACACACAGTCAGCAAGGTTAAACTAACATGGGCTGCATGTGCAGAAAGCTTTTAGTTTTATTCTTACAGAGAGCACTGGGCAATCAAAAATGGAATATTGAAACAAATAGAAGTATTTGCCCTGAATGTTGCTGAACTGAAATATCGATTTTCCTTTATATGCAACTGGATAGTTTATAGATCCAAGAGTGAAATTGAACACCCCAAAATATAAAGTAAATTTTGGGTACATAGATTTAAGTCGGATTATAATCAAAAGGCAGAAAATATATATTTTCTTTAGTTATTGGAAGCTGGTGAAAAAACTCATAATCTATTTTGTGTTAGTAATGATAAAATTCGAAGTGCCTGTAGCTAAAGTATTGTATAAGGATTGCTCGTTGAGACTACTGAAGTTTGTTTTCAATGTTTACCTTCAACTCACTAGCTGGCTGGAATGCAGCTTCACGTTTGAACTGATCTATAGCAGTCTCTTATTTACATGCAGGAGGCAAAGAATGAAACAACGCTATACCATTCAACCCAGCTCTTCTGTGTGCAGCTCACATGACCTTGTCCTGTCTATCATCAATAATATGATGCGTTTTTAATGTAAAAATTGATTGGTGGCACAGTGGGAGACAATAACGTGGAACACTTCCCTCTCTTTTGCATGTTGTTGTATAGAAATTCTTTTGGCTAGACATCATGCGGTCTGCAGTGGAAATCTTTGTCTATGAAGCAGTTTCTCTGGCTGTTGCCAAGGCCCAACAGTCCACAGTCTGCAGTGGCATCACAGGGAGCTGTTTGTAAAGCATTTCAATGACTAGAATACAGGCAGCTAACATTAAGTGTAATTTACTGAGCAGAACTAAAAGCTGCAAACAAGAACGGAATTCTAACCAGTTTTCCAGTCTGTTGCTAGGCAATACAGGACAAGCCTTGGGAGAAAAAGTATTAATTTTGTTTTATCTTCCACATGGAAAGCCTGGTAATAACATTAGTCTGCCGGTGATAAGAGAAGGCTCTGAACCTACAGAGCTTTACAGAGAGGTAAAAGCACAGTTTAGATGACTAATCTGATGTATTGTAAGAAAGAAATGCTGATATTTAGGGCAGGGTTGCCTAGACACAGTCTAAGCCTTTACATGAGCACAGCCAGTATGGGGCCTGTACACACTCATTTTTTTTCCCTTAAAGACAAGTCTTCTATTCATGGATATCAACAGCAGCTCTCTGTAGAAGGCGGAATTATCTCATTCTAGAACCACCTGTAGGAAGAAATGGAAAGGGGAATTAAAAGCAATTATTTTAATAAATATTGCATAAAATCACAGTATTCTGGCTACCTATAGGTACGGTCGAAGCAGAGGGAGCCCTGTTAATCACACAACCTAACTCTCCCCTTATCTCTAGCCAGAATATCATAATCACATTTCTCCTAAGTGGCCTTTACACTTCAGTTGTGCAGCTCAGGAAGCATTTGTCATGATCAGAATATTATGTGTTATGCAAAGCATTGGTCCTCCCTGACGTCACTCAGTGTTTTTTTTTGCTCCTCAACCCTCACAAAAATTGAACTTCCAAAGACCAACACTTAGTAGTTTGTGCTTCAGTAAAAGATGAGTTTACCATTAGGAGGAATGGCTAAAGCAAATGAAACATGGACCGGACTGACACACATCTGCCCTCACAAGGCAGGGTTTAACTACAGTTCATCCAGACACATAAAATTGAGACTCAGGAAGAAACCAGTGGTCATTTGAATCTGCTCTACACTCATGATGGTTAGATGCTTACCCTCTGCAGGAGTTCAGTCTCCCAAGAGAAGGAAACAAACCAAAAATAAAAAAGGGGAATCAAGATTTCTGGTAATTTCTTTTCCAGCCCTCTAAGTAATTGAAATCAAGTGGACTAAGTACAGTATTTCATAGTCCTAGATGGTTCTCCAAACACAGGAAGTAGAAATTCATCTTCAGTCACACGTGAGTGTTATAAAGCAACAGTGCATTCTGTCTGCTTTGGAATTCAGTTCTATTGATGTCAGCTTTGGAATTTATAATACAGTGAATCCGTTACTTCATTATGCATGTAACACCAACAAACCTAAGCTGAGTTTCCAAGTTTTATCTGTCTTCCTGTCTATTTGGTCTTCTGAATAGCTGCAGGAAAACAGAGGTTTTTCTAATCACAACACTCTCAACTTACCACTTTATCAGCCCTGTTTCAAAAAACACAAAACTCACAGATATCTTGATTGACTTTTTAATGCTTGAACTCAAGAAATTAGTGCAGAACCAGCTCCTCAGGCCCACTGCATTATTCATTGGACTATATCTGATCTAATATGGAACTGAAATCTGTTCACCATAACCTTTGACTTCTTGATAGTCTAAAGGTTCACATCGGCCTGGAATATGACTCAGAATACCAAAGACTCGTGCTCTTCTGAAATAAATTCCTCCACATCCCCAAATGTGAATAATTCTGAAACTAAATTTGTGACTCTAGATTTTCCCCTAAGAATTAACATCCTGTCCGCATCTACCCTGACAAGCCACTTTATATCTTTCAATAAATTCACCTCTCATTCTTCTAAACAGTACTGATTATAAACTGCCTGCAGAGGGTCTGAACCATAAAGAAATAATTCAAACTGTTAAGTTTAGGCATCAGAAAAATCCTCCTTCCACATCTTGAGTCCAGATTTTTCATATGATCTTTTATTTACTTTTTGTCCCCTGCATAACTCTGGCATCTGAAGAGAAATAACAGTGGACCAATTAATCCTTAAGAAATTAACTAACATGGCCATCAAAATGCTAACACGTTGATCAAAGTTTAAAGTATGTCTCTTTGAGGATAAGATACTGTTCTACTATCCAAAAGAAGCTTCTTATTGCTTATTCAACTATTACATCACAACATCATTGGAATTTTTTAAAAAAAAGTTATTTTATTCATGGTAACAACATCTTCCTTTTATGTAATTTAACATATGATGCAAGCAGGTTTTAAGAAAGCATTTTAAAAAGATTAAACGATAGTGTAAGAATAATAATTTTGCAGAGCGTGTTAATGGGTGGAGGAGTCATTTTTACTGAAACTAAAACTTTCAACTCTAGATTACTCAACAAGCGTTAACATTATCTCTGTTGCAAGATGAAGCTCAGTGGTCCAAAGATGGAATACACTGGTCGGATCAGAGGATGTTGAGAAGGAACGATGGGGCTGAGGTAGTGTAGGGTGGGGGGACTGGTGATATTGGCAATTAGTGGGGCACTGTTCTCAATTGATGTGAAGAGGCTTTGTTTTGTACAGCGATTCTACTGATAGTCATTTGTTAAATCAGACATGCCATTAATTAGACAGAGAACAGAAAATCAATCCAAAAAAGTAATTGGAAATTTTGTTTCTGGCCACTGGATCAAAAATAAGAGTGCTGAGTTTAGGAAATGTGCCCAAAGTGTCAGAGGGTAAATATACGATGTAAGTTGTCAATTCAAAGTGGGAATGTCTCGAGTTCAGACTGCAATCCCAAGTAAGCAGTGCAATGGCAACAGAAGGTTGGACTTGGTCTGATTTCCTGGCCTGCCCACTATTGGTTGACCTCTGTCACTGTGCAAACACAGGTAATCATTGGCTGGTGAGAGGATCACCATTACACGCTTACTATTCCACAGGTGCACAAGGTGGGTCATTCCCTCAGCGCTTCTCAGGTAGGTTGCTTATAAGTTATACTAAAAGCGGCCTCACAAGCACAATGAAAACATACTTGTTATGTGTCAGCTCCCTGATCACCAAGCCTCTCAACAGTTCCAGATCCGAGACTGCTAATTCCCAAGTTTTCCGTGGCAACTGACGTAATTAAAGTAGAATCAACAGTGCATTAAATGGTAGTACTGGACAACCCAATGTCTAAGCTCATGTTTATATGAACCTTATTTTAGCCAACATATGGTGGGTATTGGAGAGCGGATTCAGTGTGAAAGCTACAGCGAAGTAGGCAACTACCATAAATAAATTAACCTTTTGTGTCAGTTTTCATGCGTCATGACTTAAATACCAAGGCTGTGATATTAATTGCCACCAATAATAGCTGGAACAGGTCCAGAATAAGTAGTAGTTGTAATGGAAACTCTGAATGTACAGCACACGGCACACTGAATACTCCTTTCTGAGATGAATTGTTCTTTAAAAGGACTGTCTATCCCAACACTCTAACTTGTTCCATTTCATGCAGGGATCAGCAATGCTTTATTTATGATTCAAGTTAAATTAAAATTAAATGTTTGTTATTTTAAGCTATGAGAATTTAGAAGTGTGGAGAAATCATTTCTTTTTTTGATATGTTGGGATACCATAAAAGGTAGAACGTTACAGCACAGGAACGGGTCCTTTGGTCCACAATGTTGTGCTGAACCAATTAAATTTGTAATCAAATAGCTAACTAAACTAAACTTTTCTGCCCACACAATGTCCATATCCTTCCAGTTTTTCTCATTCATGTGCCTATCTAAATGTCTCTTAAAAGTCCATAATGTTACTGCCTCTACCACCACCTTAGGCAGCACACCCACACACTTCTTGTGTTAAAAAAAAAACTTGCCCATCCTTTGAAATTACCCCCTCTCACTTTTAACACATGCCCTCTGGTATTAGACATTTCAACCCTGGGAAAAAGATACTTTCTATCTACTCTATCCATTCCTTTCATAATCAAACAAACCTCCATCAAATCTCACCTCAGCCTCCACCTCTCCAGAGAAAACAACCCAAGTTTGTCCAACCTCTCATTATGTTTCCTGACTTTTGAACTCAATGCCTTGAATAAGAAAGGCAAGGATGCCATATGCCTTCTTAACCACCCTATCAACCTGTGTAGCCACTTTCATGGAGTTGTGAACTTGGGTTGTGCTGGAGCTTTTGGAAAGCATCGTTGGATAAGTCACTGGGACCGGAGGAGATGTACCCCAAGCTACTGTGGGTGGGGGGGGGAGGGAGGAGATTGCTGAGCCTCTGGCGATGATCTTGGCATCATCAATGGGGTTCTGGAGGATTGGAGGGTTGCGGATGTTGTTCCCTTATTCAAGAAAGGGAGTAGAGATAGCCCAGGAAATTATAGACCAGCGAGTCTTAATTCAGTGGTTGGCAAGTTGATGGAAAAAGTCCTGAGAGGCAGGATTTATGAACATTTGGAGAGGCATAATATGATTAGGAAAAGTCAGCATGGCTTTGCGAAAGGCTGGTTGTGCCTTACGAGCCTGATTGAATTCTTTGAGGATGTGACTAAACACATTGTTGAAGGTAGTGTAGTAGATGTAATGTATATGGATTTCAGCAAGGCATTTGATAAGGTACCCCATGCAAGGCTTATTGAGAAATTAAGGAGGCATGGGATCCAAGGGGACATTGCTTTGTGGATCTGGAACTGGCTTGCCCACAGAAGGCAAAGAGTGGTTGTAGATGGGTCATATTCTGCATGGAGGTCGGTTACCAGTGGTGTGCCTCAGGGATCTGTTCTGGGACCCTTACTCTTCATGATTTTTATAAGTGTCCTGGATGAGGAAATGGAGGGATGGGTTAGTAAATTTGCTGATGACACAAAGGTTGGAGGTATTGTGGATAGTGTAGAGGGTTGTCAGAGGTTACAGTGGGACATGGACAGGATGCAAAACTGGGCCGAGAAGTGACAGATGGAGTTCAAACTAGATAAGTGTGAGGTGGTTCATTGTGGTAGGTCAAATATGATGGCAGAATATAATATTAATGGCAAGACTCTTGGCAGTGTGAAGGATCAGAGGGATCTTGGGGTCCAAGTCCATAGGACGCTCAAAGCTGCTACGCAGATTGACTCTGTAGTTAAGAAGGCATACGGTGTATTGGCCTTCATCAACCATGGGATTGAGCTTAGGAGCCAAGAGGTAATGTTGCAGCTATATAGGACCCTGGTCAGACCCCACTTGGAGTACTGTGTTCAGTTCTGGTCGCCTCACTACAGGAAGGATGTGGAAACAAGGATGTTGCCTGGATTTATGGAACATGCTTTATGAGAATAGGTTGAGTGAACTCGGCCTTTTCTTCTTGGAGCGACGGAGGATGAGAGGTGACCTGATAGAGGTGTATAAGGTGATGAGAGGCATTGATCGTATGGATAGTCAGAGGCTTTTTCCAGGGCTGAAATGGCTAACATGAGAGGGCATAGTTTTAAGGTGCTTGGAAGCAGGTACAGAGGAGATGTCAGGGGTAAGTTTATTACGCAGAGAGTGGTGAATGCGTGTACTGTCTCTTTACATTTGACCTACCGAAGTGTAACACCTCACATTTGGCCAGGTTAAACTCCATCTGCCATTTCTCCATTCATATCTGGAACTGATCTGTATTCCATTGTATTCTTTGATAGACTTCTATGCTATCCACAACACCACCAATCTTCGATCTATCTGTAAACATACTAACCCACCCATCTACATTTATATCCAGGTCAGTTATATACATCACAAACATCAGAGGTGCTAGTAATAAAATCCCTGTGGAACACCGCTAATCAGCGACCTCCAGTGAGACCAGGGGTTCCCAGACTTTTTCATGCCATGGACCCTTACCATTAACCGAGGGGTCTGGTGGATCCCTGAGCTAGAATAAGTCCCTTTGACCACTACACTTTGTCATCTATGGTCAAGCCAGCTCTGAATCCAAGCAGCCAATTCACCATGGGTCCCATGCTTCTTCATTTTCTGGATGAGTCTTTCATGAGGAACCTTGTCAAACACATAACTAAAATCAATGTAGACAACATTCGCAGGTCTGCCTTCATCAATCACTCTCATCACCTCGTCAGCTAGTCAGTAAGATACAACCTGCCCCACACAAAGCCATGCTGGCTCTCCCTAATTTGGCCATGGTTTTCCAAATGCTCATAAAGCTATCCCTACAAGTTCTCTCCAGTCACTTCCCTACGACTGACATGAGACTCACTAGCCTATACTTTCCAGGATTATCCCCAGTTCTCTTCTTGAATAAGGGAGCAATGTTTGCTACTTGCCAGTCCTCTGGGACCTCACCTGCGGCTGGAGAAGACTTGAAGTTATTGGTCAAGGCCCCAGCAATCTTTTCTGTTGCCTGTGGTATATCCCATCATGCCCTGGGGACATATCCACCTTGCTGCTCTTCAGAGACACCCAACACTACCTCCTCCTTTACCTCAAAATGCCCTAGGATAACAATACATTTGGCACTGCTCTCTCTATCCTCTACGTCCTTCTCCTTGGTAAATACTGATGTAAAATACTCATCAACGACCTCACCTAATGGTAAAAATGTAATTGGCAATTGGTTGTATTGAATGTAATTTGTTGGTGTTGTAATTAAAAAACTAGTAATAAAAAAAAAAATCAAGGACTTCACCTACATCCTCCACATCGAATCAAATATCCCCTCCCTTATCCTTGACTGGTCCTTCCCCTTTCCTGGTTAACCTCTTGCTCTTGATTTACGTATATAATGCCTTGGGATTCTCTTTAATCTTACTTGCCAAGGACTTTTCGTGGCCCCTGCTGGCTTTTCTAATTTACATCAGTAGGGTTTAAACTTAAACCCTCCCGAGCAGCCCCAGCAAAACTCCTGGCCAGGATTCTGTTTCCTCTCCAGTTTAAATGCAATGCGCCCCTCTTGGGCAGGTCACCCCTGCCCCAGAAAAGTTTCCAATAATACAATAACCTGATACCCTGCCCCCTGTATCAGTTCCTCAGCCACTCATTCATCTATACTATCAGCCTATTCCTGCCCTGACTAGCACATGGCATGGGAGTAATCTGGAGGTTACTACCTTGGAGGCCCTGCTCTTCAACCTTTTCCCTAACTCCCTGTACTCACTGTGCAGGACCTCTTCCCCCTTTCTACCTATATCATTGGTGCCAATGTGCACCATGACCTCTGGCTGCTCATTCTCTCCCTTGACAATTTCCTGCAGCAGTTCGGAGACATCCTGGACCCTAGCACCTGGGAGGCAACGCATTACCTTGGCTTCTATTTCACAACCACGGAATCTCCTGCTCATCTCCCTAACTCTTGAGTCTCCTATCACTATCGCTCTCCCTGACTTTATCCTCCCCTGCTGAGCCTTGAAGCCGGCCACAGTGCCACTGGCCTGGCTGCTGCTGTTGTGCCCTGATCGGTCAACCACCCCAGCAGTATCCAAAGGGGTCTCATTGTTGCTGAGAGGAATGGCCACAGGACAACCCTGAACTGACAGCTTACTCCCCTTACTTCTCTTGGTAGTCACCCATCTATTTCCTGAAGCCTGCGCTCTGGGTGTGACCACCTCGGTAAAATGAGGTGCACAGCTTCCCGGATGATCCTGGGTGCATCCAGCTCCAGCTCCAGTTCCTTGACCCTGTCAACCAGGAGCTGAGGTTGGGTGCACCCTGCAGATGTAGTCATCAAGGAGACTGGCAGGTATACTGTAATGCCACACCTTACAGGAACAGCATTCCACTGCCTTAGCTACCATTCTGCCTACACTTGTAATACCTTTGGCTCTAACTTCTCAACCTCAAGTTCTACAATCAAATAAATGACTCCAAAAGACTAGCACCCTTAGCCTCTGACTGTTCTTGCCAAAGCCTATGGAGACAAAGCCTGACCACTCTAACACTGGCCCATTCACACAATGGCCACTCGGCTTAAACCTAATTTCTTTTTACTGGCCCTTGTTAACTTACTAATAACCAAAGCAATCTCCTATTCCCCAGACAAGTCTTGACAGGCACTGCTCACTTCTTAAATATCTGATTCTCTGTGGAAATTTGAAAGCAGTAAAAAGGAGATTCCAGCAGCATATATGAAAGTTTTCCTGTTGCGTCACTGGTGTTGTTTGCTGAGGGGCTGAATTGCAAGTGAATTTAGCCATGGGTGGGTTGTAGTATTGGAGATAGAGGGACAAAAGGCACAGACCTGAACACAAGCTGACCTGTATTCAGGAATGTTAGATGTTCTTTGTGCTGATTGTTTTCACCAGTTACCAGAGCTCTGAAGCAGGCACATAAACTAGTCAGTCACAAAAGAAACAAAAGGGAAGTAAAATCATGTGGCATAAATGTAGAATTCTCACCTTTTTTATTCCCCCTTCCTTTCCAGCCCTGAAGAAGTGTCTCAGCACAAAACATCAACTGTTTTTAATTTCCATAGATGCTGCCTGACCTGCTGGGTTCCTGTAGCATTTTGTGTGTGTTGCTGTTGAATTCCCTGTATATATCACTGTTGAAGCAGATTCTTGCTAAAAAAGCAATTGAGATTTATCCCTGAAAACCAGGAATATTAGGTGCGTTGTGGGATGAAGAGGAGACCAGGTGATTCATGTGCTGTGATTTAACATTTAGAACAATGTTTACTTAACCCCATTTACTTCATATTTATTTAAATAAAATTGATTTGCTAAGAAGGCTTTCGTGATTCCTGGGAAACTTATTTTTGGAAGGATTTTGGTATGGCTTTGAAAGTTGTCAATGATGCCTTGTTGAATAGTTGAATAACTTGATGTTAATAGGATCTTCAACTGAAATCTGTTTGGTTCTTCTGGTTTTTGTTGTCTCGGAGCAAAGTACAAGTATGAATTGTTTTAACGTCACTACATCAGTGAGAGTTGCACATAAAGACTGAACACAGTCGGCCTGAAATGTCGACTGTTTATTCATTACCATAGGAACTGCCTGATCTGCTGAGTTCCTCCAGCATTTTGTGTATTTTGTCCCCGGATGCAGTACTCATCCTGGTGTGACTGAAAAAAGTGTACCTATGAAATTACAGCGCATTGATTGACTACAATTTTTTCCATTGAGAGTAGGGGAGATTCAAACAAGAGGACATGAGTTGAGAGTTAGGAGTAACATGAAGGGGAGCTTCTTTACTTAGAGAGTGGTAGCTGTGTGGAACGAGCTTCCAGCAGAAGTGGTAGAGGCAAGTTCGATATCGTCATTTAAAGTTAAATTGGATAGCTATATGGACAGGAAAGGAATGGAGGGTTATGGGCTGTGTGCAGGTCGGTGGGACTAGGTGAGAGTAAGCGTTCGACATGGACTAGAAGGACCAAGGTGGCCTGTTTCCGTGTTGTAATTGTTATTTGGTTATATGGTTAATTGATTAAACAAATGCCCCATGAACTCTTCATTTTTTTTCCACCTGCATGTTCTATAAATTGGTATGATAGATTTGGTAGCTTAGAATTAAATCTTTTCACTTGGATAAATGAAGTTGCATTTTTAGTTGAAAATGTTTGTAATGGCGTGATCATTTCTAGATTTCCTAGTTTGAAAACCGCAGAAAATTGTGCACTTGAAATTATTGTCATCTGCCATTATGAGTAATATTTCATTCTTTTTTGCAGTACTTAAAACTCTTCAAACTTGAATGTCTGCAAACATGTGTATTACATAATTAAGTAATTTTGGGCCATGTATCTGCACCATGATAAAGTCTTCCTCCTTCTCCTGACCCCATCCCTGCTTCAGGTTCACCTGGTGCCTTAACATTCCTCCCCCCCCCCCCCCCAATTTTTACTTGAACTTAAATATTCCAGAGCATAAATGGCCTCTCCCACTTCCTCTATAAATTCTTCTGCACATGTCCTAGCTCTCTCTACGCCCTGTTTGCCTGTACTTACTGACTTTATTGGTTTCAGTTAAGCAAAACCTCAACCTTAAGGTTTTCACTCATGTTGCCCGTTCTTAGACAATTTGTGCCCTTAATTATCATCTTGCATCCTTGCTTGCCATTTGCTCTCCAATTCTAGATTCTCATTGAATTTTACTGTTTTCACTTTCCAAGTCCTGACAGTCTGGATTTCCCTCCCTAAGACCCCTGTCTTCATCTCCCTTTCTCCTTTGAGATGCTCTTTAAACTCAAGTTTTTAATATCTATTCCAACATCTCTTTATTTGAGTCAGAGGTTTGTTTGATGACAATTCTGCACCACATCTTTGGATGGTTTTGCTATGTTAAAGGAGATGCACAAATGCATTTGCTGTTTTATTGCTGAGATTATGGAGCTCTTTTGAGAGATGACAGTGGCCTCTTTTTCGCTTCAAGGACATGGGCGGACAGATGAAGAGCGAAGTGACGATCGGCATCGCCATCGGGAGGAGCGCCTCATTGCCCGAGAACAGGAGAAATTATTGAGGTGAGAAATCCTGAGCCACTGAAGTATTCTGACTGTTGTGTCTTACCACCTCAGGATTGGCCATGTTGGCTCAACATATGTGCAATTCAGAACACAAACAGAAAATGCAGGAAATACTCAGCAGGTCAGAGAGCATCTTTGGAGAGATAAACAAAATTAATTTTATGGTCAATAACTTTTCATAAGACTGATGAAGGGTCATTGACCTGAAACAGTAGCTCTGCTTTTGTCTCTACATATGTTACCTAATCAGATGAGTGTTTCAAGTATTTTCTGTTTTTATTTCAGATTTTAGCATCTGCAGATTTTTTGGGAATTTGAATCTGTGCAACTGAGTCAGACTTGACAATTGGTAAAATCAAAAATATAGCCCATCACTACAACATGTCTAGTAGGTTTCTTGATGTTAGTGATGGCAGTTATATATTAAAACAGTTATATATAAGACAGGCACACATCGTTGTAATATCCATTTGGACCTTGTTGCCAATAGCCCTGTTCCATTAAGTTCCTTATGCTCTGAAAACAATTGTTTCTGTGGCATCAAACATGAGATCAAGTTTAATCACTACTGAATTGGCATTATTCTGGTAAAACCTGTTTCAGTAGAAATAACATGAAGAAATCAGGATCAAACTCCCGAGTCAGAAGGGGGTTGGAGGAGCGGGGAGCTCCCTACAATTGTGGTGGGTGGGACTGGTGGCATAGCAAGGGTTCACTGATCAGGAGCTAGCTGATGTTGGGAAGTCCAACTCAAGAAACTGTGCTTGGCAGTTATGGATGATGTTGCTGACGAAGGTGTGGTGTCTGGTGATGGATGAGAGAATGGGATGTTGACTGATTGTGTGAAGGTGAGCCTTCTGAGGTTGTGGAGAATGGGTGGGTGCAGTCAGTACAAAGCTGGATGCAAGCCTATAAACAAATAGAGTTTTTGAGCCCTGTTCAACATTCCAGGCTGGTACCAACTCAGAGAGTCCCTTTGAAATAGCCTAGCTCCCAAACAAGGATGGCTCCAGAAATCAAAGTTACGTGAGTTACAAGAGCCCAATGTCTGATGTATATTAGATTAGTATGATCCACTGAAACCCAGTGCAGGAAAAGGCTCTGGACACACAAATGGATTCAATTTCCCTGTGCCCATTTGAGTTTCTGAATTGGTTTAGTTCAACCCATGCATTGTATTCTGGGAAACAGATTTTTATACACATCTTGCTGGTCAATTATTTTTTGCTTAACTTGCTCTTTCTGCGATCTTACCTTCCACGGAACTGCTTTTCATGTTTCATTTCAGTGACTGAAATGCTTCAGCGTGTCCTCGAACTATGGAAGATACTGCAAGTGCAAGTTCAGAGCATTGGTTATATTTCCACACTGAGTAGAGTCATAGCTTATCTGTTTAGAACAGGACTCCCCAACCTTTTTAGTGCCATGGACCCCTACCATTAACTGAATGGTCCACGGACCCCAGGTTGGGTACTCCTGACTTAACCAACTTAAAAAGGAGAAAGTAACTTGTAGAGGAAAATATCATCTGTGCGAGAGGTTGCGTAATGTCTCGCAGAGATTGTGATGAGGATAAGAGTGACCTCAGTTTAAACCATTTATAAAACAAACTCTTTCCATAAAAAGACCAACAATCAGGGCCATTCACTCCATACAAAAATGTGGGAAATGACAAGTGGCCAAATTAATTACATCTCACTAACTTCAACCTCTACAGTGTTATTACATTCAGTCAATCCAAGACAAACAATTTTTAAAAGCAGTACCCATGAGGAATGATTTTTTTTTACCAATGTTCCCTGAAGGTGATGTATTAGATTTATCTTTTGTTTTAATGTACTTCACTGCCCACGAGCCTGCTCCCTCAAGGCCTCCGGGTACCGCTGCAAGACACAACATCGTCTGCTGCTCCACCAACCCGAGTCAACAAGGCAGGGTCAAACTGAACAGAGTGACATGGGTACAGCTGTGTTGCGTAAGCTGGCATGCATCCAAGATGAAAGAGCTGATGGTTGAGCACAAAGCAATCCTTTATTAGTTTATTTGTCTTAATGTTGTTAAATAATCCTGATTCCCAACAGTTGGTTTTTCTCTTTTGTTATATGGTTACTGATTGGGACTCACCCAAAAAATATCATTGTATATCAACTTTAGCCTGTACCTTCCCCTTAAGGTCATTTTGTTTCTTTATGAAAATATTAACAGTGTGTTCCAAAATTTACATAACTATTATCTATAGATAAGAGACCAGGCTTGTTTTTAAGTGTGGTGAAAATGTGGTGAATGGTAACAGAGAATCTCTCTATAATCATCTGTAATCCCTGCGTACATGGAGGTATCAATAATTATCACATGCTGCTGAATTTGAAAGGATTGAGATTTTTTTACTGCTCCTTTTATAACTCCCAAATAACCTTACAGGTAATGTGTGCTTTTAGCAATGTAGACACTTCTGTATTGTTGGAGATGGGATAACAAGTTGTCACGAATAGCAATGCGACAATAGTTAGGCGTTGTACCTTACTGGTGCTGGCGAGATAAATAAGTGTCAGGGCTTTGGAATAACACCACAGTGATCTTTTGCCCTAGAGAGGGCTAATGAGGCCTTGGTTGAATGCCCCATCAATATTCCCACAGCATTGCACTGATATGAACCCAAACCCACTGACTCGAAGGACACTAGCACAGGGGTGTGCTGGGGGAGATTTGTGGGTCAGTGTGCTATATGACCACTGCTGGCTTAGCACAACATAACAAAGGTGAAGTCCACTCTCTTGGCTCTTGTTAATACAGGATAGATTTAAAGTTGTCAGCTCCAACCAACTGCTGATACACAAGGGGTGGATGGTGCAGTCCTTCCAGATTATAGATGAATAGTAATGTAGCATATGAAGACTTCTGAAGTTCTTTGGAAATAATAGTAGAGGCAAAGAAGCACTTCTTTATTTTGAGTATTTTTTCTGTACACTTGAAAGTTCTCCTTCCTAAAATGTAGAACACTGCTTTATGTCACCAGGAAAAGCTTACTTTGAGCAAATGTTGATTAGAGGCTAGTCCTCAGCTAATGTTAGTGTCACATCACAACTTGGCTCATCAGAAGCAGAGATCTGTTGCAGCAGGAAAGTAAACTGTCTTCTTCACCTGCTAATTCATATGTGCATCTATATGTATATGCCCATGTATCCCTGCCTGCTTTTCAAATCATGTATATGCCTGTATCTGTGTGTGCCTGTGTATGCAAGCGCATGTAGCTGCACTGGTGCTTTTCAGCATGAGTCTGTGACTGCCTATCTGTCTACCAGAATCTGCCTACATCCTCTTGTGTCTTCTAATCTCTGAACTGTGCAGGCTGACTTTCAAGGGCTCTTTCCAACTCATGTTCTCAGTATCATCTTTTTATTTGCACCCTGTGTTCTCTTTTTGCACATTAGTTGTTTGTCGGTCTTTGTTTATGTATAGTTTTCCAAAATTCTTCCTGTAAAGCCTGCAGGAAAATGAACCTCAAGGTAGTATATGGTGACAGAAACATACTTTGGTAATTGAATTTGACTTTGACTTGGCTTTAAACTTTACTTAGCATTTGTACAAGCATGTCTGTTTGTATGTGTCTGTGACTGTATGCATGTGCATCTGCATAGTTGTGCTTGTGTGCGTGCGTGCTTGTGTTGGGAGGGAGACTATCTGTGCTTTGGTATGTGTGTGTGAAGTATAAGTAATGGGACAACCACTCGTTTTTGTGTTCCTTTGAGTCTGCATTGAAGACGAGCAAGCGCAGGCTGGACTTCCAATAGATATCTGCATTGTTCAGAAATAACTTTTTCTGCCAGTTGAACTCTTGTAACAGGAATGATCCTAGTAATGAAAGAGTTAAACAATGAGGGGGTGTTTGGCTCTGGACCCGTTCTCACTAGAGTTTAGAAGAATGAGGGAGTGATCCCATTGGAACCCATCAAATATTGATAGGTTTAAACAGAGTGGACACGGAGAAGATGTTTGCTACAGTGGGGCAGTCTAGGACCAGAGGGTGGCAAATCTGTGGAAATTATTGTCACAGATGGCTGTGGAGGCCAAGTCATATTTAAAGAAGAGGTTGAGAGGTTCTTGATTAGTAAGGACATCAAAGATTACGGGGAGAAGGCAGGATAATGGGGTTGAGAGGGATAATAAATCAGCCATGATGGAATCGTGGAGCAGACTAGATGGGCTGAATAGCCTAACTCTGCTCCTATGTCATATGGTTTTATGGTCTAAGTCTGTTTTACCTTCCCTATACACACTTCTTGAATCTGGCACTTCAAATAACAACAACTCAAGCCACTTTGGTTTAGGGGATAAGGCAACTGGTCATGATCACATTTTGTGGAAGATTATATTGTTTCAAACTTGACCTTAATACGGATGAAAACTAACCAATGGTGTTAGAGTGAAAGAAAGCGAATTGCTTGGCCCCACATAAGTGACAGAAAAGCTTTTAGCCTGCACTTATCAAAGTAGAAGAATGGGGGAGAATTTGTCTTTGGAGAGAAAACAATGTTTTCTTAAAAATATCTTTTTTTATGGCCCTTCTTTTATTTGTCAGGGATGAAAGGTTTTTGAAACAACCAACTGGAGACTAGTGGCATTGGCTGATTTCCTCAGAAGTTGTTTGCCTTTTGTTAGCAATGCTATGTGTGTGTGCACAGGGAGGGAGAGACCATGCACTGCTTTACACTAAGGTGCAGTGCTGTTAGGCTGTTGAGTGATTTATGCTTTCCTGTCTTTCTGCTTGCACAGATAAGTCAAAGATGAAAGCTTAAGATGTTCGTATCATAAAGTGCTTTCAAACTTCACTTTCCCAGCTCTCTCACAATAGCTACGTGCATGTACATAAAAGATAACACTGTAAGGTTTTGCAAAATACAAATTTGACCATTTGTGCTTCAACTTCAGGAAGTTTGTGAGTTACTGCTTAGGTCAGAGCCTTGCAGAAATCTGTCCCTCCACATCCTTTCACTCTCCCACTCTTCTGTGAATTTAACATCCACTACCAGTAAATATTCATCCATGGCCCTTGTCTGGCAATAGACTGATGCCCTGCAGTTTCACCTTCAGCATTGTTTGGTTCGATTTTAAATAAACCAATCCACACAGGTTAATGTGTCATTGTTAAGCAAATTGCTTCACCCGTCAATTCAACTGTCATCAGTTTTTTTCCTCAACACCTAAAAAGCTGTAAAACACATACACCCGTATTTCTGCTCTGTGATGGCAAAAGGCAAAAGCTCACATACACATGCCAGGCTATTGATTTCTGGATTTAGTCCCTTAGGTTCTTGGTCATTTTCTATCTGAACAGTTATTTTCCAAAAAAAAAAATCAGCTTTTTGAAATCCATCATGAACAACCAAATTCGACCTCAGGAACAGAACAATGTGGATCACTTCTTGCACTATAATGGATATATTTCTGGCAGTGCTTTTTATGGCACTAACATCTAGTTCTGCAAGTTTTTTTTCACTTCACTCTTGCATATGTTTTAAATTGTGTGTGTTGTGAACATACATGCAAACAAGCAAGTTTTACGTTCTGCCAGTACTTTTCTGTACTTGTGCACATGAAAATAATCTTTACTTGACTTTCCTTTCAGACCACTGGAAAATAGCCTTCCTGAAATAGCAACTTAATTACGTCTCTTTCTTTCATTGTATTTAAATGAATGGTTATGAAATATATTCAGATTCCTCAAATTTATCTAGTAGAAAAAAAGATTTGCGCTGCTGATTTCCAAAATTAAATTTGCTCCCAGATCAGCCAGAATCTCAGTGGAAGGTGTTCCATGCTGGAGGATTTAAATATTCAGTTCCTCTCCTGTATTGAAAAGCTAGAGGCTAGAAGCAGCTCCTTGCCCACCCATACCCCACCCCAATGTGGCAGTATAATGTTACCCCATTGACACACCTTACGATTTTTTCCCCAAATGAAAAAAGGAAAATAAGGAAAATACATTAGATTATTGGTGCATTTGGATTTTCATTTCTTCAGGGATTTAAAAATGTATTTCACACAAAGGTTTCCCAGGACACCTTCAAGGTCTGATGTCTCAAAAAGATGGCATCCTTCATTAAGGACCCCCATCACCCAGGGCATGCCCCCTTCTCATTGCTACCATCAGGAAGGAGGTACAGAAATCTGAAGGCTCACACACAACAATTCAGGAATAGCTTCTTACTCTCAGTCGTCCAATTTCTGAATGGACCTTGAATCCATGAACACTACCTCACTAATTTTCTTTTGCACTACTTATTTAATTTAACTATATAATATATATGTTTATACTGCAATTTACAGGTTTTTTCCTCTATTATGTATTGTGTACTGCTGCCGCAAAGTTAACAAACTTCATAGCATCTGCCAGTGATATCAAACCTGATTCTGATTATAAATTATTTATTTGGGTGCATTCAGAAATTAGTGTTGTAATGGTTTTCATTTAACACTCTCTATTGTTGCTTCAAAATAAATTTTAAACGCACGTACACTTCGTGGCCACTTTATTAGATTCCTACTGTACCTTTTAAAATGGCTATTGAGTGTACGTTTGTGGTTTTCTGTTGCTGTGGGTGACTTGATGTGTTGTGCATTCAGAGATGCTCTTCTGCACACCTCGGTAATGTGGCTTTTTTTTGAGTTACTGTTGCCTTTCTGTCAATTTCAACCAGTTTGGTCGTTCTCCTTTGATCTCTCTCATTAACAAGTCATTTTCACCCACAGAATTGCCACTCACTGGATTTTTTTTTGTTTTTTGCACCGTTCTCTGTAAACTCTAGAGGCTGTTGTGTGTGAAAATCCCAGGAGATCGGCAGTTTCTGAGATACTCAAACCACCCCTTTTGGCACCAACAATCATTCCACACTCAAAGTCACTCACGAGGGGTGATTGATAAGTTTGTGTCTAATGTAGAAGGAGTCAATTTTAGAAAACCTAGCACATTTATTTTTCAACATAGTCCCCTCCTACATTTACACACTTAGTCCGGTGGTCGTGGAGCATATGGATCTTGGATCTCCAGAAAGTGCCCACAGAAGGGGAGATTGATCAGTTAGTGGCCTAAGGTAGAAAGAGATGAGTTATACAGCTCTCGTTACATGCACATGCAGTTCAACTCTCTGAGTGATAATTCAGAAAGTTTGAAGTTAATAAATCATCTCCTTCTACCTTGGGCCACGAACTTATCAATCACCCCTGCTGTGGGCGCTTTCTGGAGGTCCAAGATCCGTATGCCCCACGACCACTGGACTAAGTGTGTAATTGTAGGGGGGGGGGATGTGTTGAAAAATAAATGTGCTAGATTTTCTAAAATTGACTCCTTCTACCTTAGGCCACAAACTTATCAATCACCTCTCGTAGGCCACATTTCTTCCCCATTCTGATGTTTGGTCTGACAACAGTTGAACCTTTTGACCATGTCTGCATGCTCCTATGCATTGAGTTGCTGCCATATGACTGATTGATTAGATAGTTGCATTAATAAGCAGGTACCGAATAAAGTGGCTACTGAGTGTAGATTTTCTTTGTGCAATGTATGATTTAGATTATAAGGTGAGATTCTGTTTTAGTTTTGATTGAATCTAATTTTTGCTCTTTCCATGTCCACCTACAGAGAGAGTAAGGAGTTGGCAGATTTTGCCCGGTTACACCCTGTGGGCTGCAGCAGCGGTGGTCTGAATTCAAATCTGATGGTGATGGGAGGCCCAGCTCTGGCTGGATCTGGGCGCTGGCCTACCGATCCTACCTCACACCTAGCATCTCATCCCTGGCTTCCACGCACAGGTAGTCCCTCCATGTGGCTGACAGGACATCCCTATGGTCAGTACTCCTCCATATATGGAATTGTCTTTATTAACTTAGTAGGTTTTGGAGATTTAAATCACAGAATCAAACCATGAAACCTATTAGCCTGTGCTGGTGTGCACATTTCACACTGGTTCTACTTCCCATCTGGCATTTCTTACTCAAGTTATCTCTTAAACAGATCTAAATTTTAGTAAAGTCTCCAGGAGTTAGAAGGCAATGAATTAAATAAGCTTCTCCAGAAATTATATATACCAGCAACTCTTACGTTTACAGTCCCTGGGTTTGATATATTGCAGCATTGTTGGCATCGTTTAGGGGAGCTTTATGTCAGGAAAAGACCTGGGCTGATGAAAATCCTGTCACAGAACAGTTGAATGTCCTTGTTAGTACCAAAACAGCCAGAATGGGTTGCAATTTTGGTCTAGTCTGGATTAAACCTTTTTCAGCATCATAGTGCTGTGTCTTCTGGAGACGTTGAAGTAAACCTCAAGGCTTTACTAGTCACCATTTCACTGACAGATTTTGGCTCATTGGGCTGGAACATGCTACAGTCCAGTACCCTTGTCATCTGGTTAGTCTTTAAGTTTATATCCAGACTGCATATTGTGTGTGATTTATATTTTTCATTGCAAGTATCATCCAAACTGAGTGGCTCTCAGTACTTGGAGTATCCTAAAAGAATGGATTGGGGGCCGGGGGAACCTCTTCCTTGCTTTATCTGTCCTAGGACTAGTGACATTGAGGGTCACCTCAGTTCTATATACACAGTAATGACTTAGCCCAGATCCCCAAGTATGTTTCAATCCACCTTAGGTTAAAGGCCAAATGACTCATGGATCAGAAGAGATCTGTCCTTTAATTCTGGTGGATCTGATGACCGATGACAATAGATGTGTGCAATTCAGTAATTGTCATAAGGCAGAGTCACCAGCTGACATTTGTCATGTTTAAATCATCTAGTTTTGGCTGACATTGAATCTGAAATGAGTTCATAATGAATAATTCTTTGTATATGTTACTTAATCTGGTGAATTTTATACTTGATAAATGTTATCTATATGTTATTTACTTTTGTAAGTATAAAGGGTCAGAGTATTTTGTGGACTGCCTTCACATCCAGTTTTTTTTCTCTTTTGCTTTGGGCAGGACTGGGTCATCCATCATTACACCAGGGAGTGCCACCAGGATTTCCCCCCAGCATACCCAGCTCTATGCCATCCACGTACCAATTTGCAAGAGACCCACAGTCAGGGCAGCTGGTTGTAATTCCGACAGAACATTTACCGCACTTTGGTACGTTGACAAGGAAGGTGTTCTAGAGAGAGGGTCAGATTTGCATTTGTCCACATGTACTGAATTGGAAGGGAGAAGTTCCTCTTTAAAAACAGGGCTGAGAACTGATATTGGAGATAGCAGCCAACACAGTGTGTTTAAATGTATGCCTAAGGTGGGAGATACAACATTGAACATTAGCAGGGTGGGTGTGGTACCAGCAAATGGATTTTGATATTTGAAACAGATTTATTTGATTTTATTTTTATTTTGAGAAACAGCGTGGAATAGTCTCTTCTGGCCCTTTGATCGGCACTGCCCAGCAGCCTCCGATTTAACCCTAATGTCATAATGGGGCAATTTACAATAAGCTTCCTACAGCCATGAGTTATCTATGACACTTAGGTCAGTGCTGTTGTAGGGTGCTACCTCACCATGACTGGGTAGGGGTGGACATTAGCACCTTCAGCTGTGTGAGCCCTCTTCACTGGGTATGCAATGGAAATGGTGGTTGTTTCACTCGCACACTGGTGGCCGCCAATGCCTGAGAGGTGCTCCTGGTTCTGCTGCCCGCCAAGTAAGGCCTATATCCACCCACAGTTGCTAATTAAAGACTAGCTCACTTGTTGAAGGACAGTAACTGGGGTATACGTATGTGGGACAGAGGTGACATACCGGGAAACCAATACACCCTTCCGTAAAGGATTTAGTTAATTATTGTGCATCTGATTTTGAGCAAACAGTAGCTGACATCTTCGGGATATCAGTTCAATTCAGAAGAGTAGGCAACTTGCTGGAATGGGACCATTTCACTATATGCCAACTGGAGTACGGGATGGGGGTGTGGCGGGGAAGGATTTTATGTGTGTATATTGAGAGCGGAAAACAAACAGATATAAAGCCTTTTGGTCTTTAGTAGTTTTGCTCTTCTCTGCTTCAGTTTTGCCACTGCAACCACTGTACTGTGCTCAGCCTGTTACCTCATTGTCCTGATGGTGATCACCTTGTACGTTTTCTAGCTGAATTAATGGAAAGAGCCCCTCCTCTGTGGCCTTCGATGTACCCGCCAACAGGGAGCTCCCTGCAGCATGCCCACCAGCTCCAGTTACTGTCTCACCAGCAGCTCCTCCGCCAGCACGAGCTGTACGTGCTTCAGCAGCAGGCAGCCCACGCCATGGAACTCCAGCGCAGCGCACAGCTTGTCGTAAGTCCGCTCAGTAACCGCTCCCATCTTTCACCAGCCTGCCAGTCGGATTAAGTGGGCTGGCAGAGCCTTTAATGCCAAGTGTGGTAAATATCTGGGCACTACAGCCCCCGTCCATGATATTGTGTCAGGACTTATACATACAACCAAATATCTGCTTGCTGATGGCAAACATTGATGCTGTGAGGGAATAGTGAGTAGTGTCACCTGTCTCACAGCTCCAGTGACCCAGTTTCAGTACTGACCACTCCTCCTGCCTGGATGCTCTACCTGAGACACAGGTGATCCAGTTTTCTCCCACATCTGAAATGCATGCAGATTGGTCGGATTATTGACCACCAGAGTTGCCCTGTAAATGGTAGATTGGAACATAGGGAGGATAAATGGGATTATTTAGAAATACACCAAACTGATGGGCTGATGTTGACACGGACTTGGTGGCTCTGTTTCCATGCTGTGACTCCGTGACCGCAAGTAACTAGGCCGGGGCTAAGTTGGGATGGATAAATTGGGACCGTGGCATCAGAGGGGTGGAGAAGCAAGGGATAAACTGAGTGAATTGAACAAGGAAGCAGCAGATACATGAAGCACCCCAAATGTTGAAAGGACTAGATCGGGTGGATGTGGAGAGGATGGTTCCTATGGCGGGGTTATCCAGAACTAGAGGGCACACTTTAGAACAGAGGTAAGGAGGAATTTTTTTAGCCCAGAGAGTAGCAAATCTGTGGAATGCTGTGCCACAGACCGTGGTGGAGGCCAAGTCCTTGTGTGTATTTCAGGTGGAAGTTGATTATTTCCTGATCGGTCAGGGCATCAAAGGATATGGCAAGAAGGGGTTGAGTGGGATCTGGGATCAACCATGACGGAATGGCAGAGCAGTCTCAATGGGCTGAATGGCCTAATTCTGCTCCTATGTCTTATGGTCTAAGTAATTTTCCTAGTGGTTTCCATCTGCCACTTGCATTGTCCAAGGAAGATCTGCATTTTCACAGTAGCAGATGTAGCTCTTGTAACTTAAAATGCTGTAAAATTATGATTCCTAATCCTTTGTCCATTTGCCAGGTCTAATCCAAAAAGGTTAATATATTTTTGAAGCACTTGTATAATCCTTATTTTTTTTTTTGTCTTTGTTTATCATCAAAATAATGTACTCACTACATACCGGATTTTCAATTTTACCACAGGAAAGACTGAAAGCAAATGAGCACAGAAGTGAGGTGGAAGAGAAAGTGTGCAAGAGGACTGCTGAGGGAAACAAACCTGGCATCGTGACCTCCTCGTCAGGACTATTACAGAAGAGGCACCCATCGCACTCCCCAGTGCCGTCCACCTCCTATCACAAGACAGATACCCCACCCCCCTCATCGCACAACTCATCCCCTAGGTTAAAACTGAAGCCTGATGTAAGAGCTGACATGGGGGAGGCCTTGCCCCCACAAGCTTACCCTTCACCACCTCCAGCCTCCCATCCTGTCAGCCCTCCCCATGGGTCACCAACTCCAACTCCAGCTCTGTCCCAGAAGGTGGAGGTATCCGAAGAGTCGGAGAAGAAAGGCTTGGAGAAAGAAGGTTCGGCTCCTTTCCAAGCCTTATTCCCTGGTAAGGAAAGCCTGTTGATTTTTATCATCATGTGAAACAATTGTAATATCACATGGAAATGTGGAAAATCTTACCCAGGCCGTGCAATTTACAGATATCGATGATTACATCAAATGCATCTTATATTGTGCAGTCTCTGCAGATTCCTTATCTTCTGGCCAGGGAAACTTTGACCTGTATAATGTCCTTCCATTAGTGTTGAGGCTTCTTCCTTTCTATAAATGGAGTTCATGTGTCGGAAGTCAAGTTTTTATCAGAGTTCACATTGTGGTCTTCAGTCAACTTAACATGAATATTGTATGTTGACTATCTATTACATTGCCCAGACTCTTCATTGTCCATCTTTCATTTTCGGATCTCAACATGAATACATCCATTTGAAAAGGGCCCAAGTTGTTTGTGCTACAGAATTGGTCTCATAGAAGCCAGTTCTGACTGACTGGTTCTACCTTCCATATCCAATGTCACAAAGTAACATTGGAGATAATTTCAAGATCAGTGTTTCTCTTGAGGTCACTTGGCCCTTCAGAGGATTCTCTTACTAATTCCATGTTTGATAACTGTGGAGGTTTGATCATCTTTAAGGAATACTGTTGACTTTTGTGTGTGTTTATATAAAACGAACTTTGAGCATCGGACGCAGAAACTTTTGCAATATATGTCAACTTTTGACTGAGTTAACAAATTTAGTTTATTTATCAGGTAACTCACATGTTTCTTTTTCTGTATTTTATAGAAATTCCTCAAGGATATTCTTATCGGTCCCTCTCAACATCCTTCAGTAGTCATTACCCCTACCTCCTACAGCCTACAGCTGCCGCTGATGCTGATGGTTTGGCACCAGATGTACCATTGCCAGCTGAATCTTCGGAGCCCATAACCTGTTCTGATACTCCATCCTCACCCGATGTGAAGCCCATACACTTGCATTCCCCAGCAGCACAGGAAGACTTGCCGCCCAGCATACACACAGAGCCAATTCAGATCAAAGTGCAATGTGAAGATTTGATTGACCTCGAGGACAACAAAACTCAGTGTGACCGACACCTTGAGCTGCAAAGCAAACCCATGCTGTTTGCTGGAGAGGTGGACAGTGAACCAACAGACCTGACCACAGAACCCAAAGCCTCACCTGTTCTAGAGAGCCAAGAGGATCACCAAAGCTGCCAGTCACCTTACCGGACAATAGCTTGCACTACCGAGGTGGAGGCCAAGACAGAGCTGCAACAAGTGCAGGCCGGCTCTCCTCTTGGTGACTATCAAAGCACTACGACACATTCTGAGGTGGAGGAGTCAAAAGCAGAGGAACTGCCCGAGCATGACGACTGTTACTTTAAGACCGAGAAGGTGGACATTGAGAGCACTGGTGAAGAGGGGCTACCGAGCGCTCCTTCGAACACAACGGAGTCTGACTTTGAGCACTTTGAGATGAAACAGGAATTGCTGTGTTTTCAGATCCCTGATAGTCATACCCCAGAAATAAAACCAGATGATCCTATGGCCGGAATGAATGCTCTGGTGGCTGCTGCTGAGCTTCCCCAGGCGTGTTCGATGGCAGTCCAGCCCACCCTGCCCGCTGTTCTCCCAATGCCTTCTGACTTCAGTGTGGCTGACAGCTCGTCCCTCATTGGCATTGCCTTGCTGAGTGAAATCGCTGAACTTGAACTGGAACGGCGCAAAACAAGTGAGATCAGTAGACGTAAGTAACCTCTTTTTGCCTTTTCTTCCCCTGCCCTTGGGGGTTCTATATTGTATTATGAGGAATTGAATCAGTGTTAAATGAGGCTCAGATAGAAAAAAAAACTGCAGTTAACAGATTACATACACACACATTTACGCTTGTGTGTGTGTATATATACATATATATATATAAAATAAAACCATAAGATATAGGAGCCGAAGTAGGCCATTTGGCCCATCATCTGCCCTGCCATTCAATTATGGGCTGATCCAATTCTTCCAGTCTTCCCCACTCCCCTGCCTTCTCCCCATATCCTTTGATGCCCTGGTTAATCAAGAACCTACCTATCTCTGCCTTAAATGCACCCATTATATGTATATAATGCATATGTATTTGTATATATTAATCAGCTAATTGAGAATAACACATTAATATATAATATATACATTATAATATGCACATCTAATACCAAATAATTATACGTTGTCCGTCCACAAATGATTGGACGTGTTGTTGAATTTTTTTTTCAACCTTAAGAATCAAATCTACGATCTTCCAATACTGAAAATGTCACTTTTGAAGACGACGTGACACAAATGATTATAGACTCTCAGTCAATAAAATTTAGACCTATTTTGATAATTATTCATAACACTTTATATTTTTGCTGGGAAGAACCACTGCAGTCCCCTTTCGTAGCATTAAATGAGCACTATCCAGTACACCATTATCAATGCAGAGAATCAGAACACTCTGATTCTGTCACCAGCGTAGGGGTTATTGTAACGCCTGTAAAGTATTGCATGATTTAATTAGGATGCAAACAGGGAGGCTTCTAAAATTTGAAATTTTAAATGCAGTAAATTGATAAATATTTTTGTTTGCTCACATTTCTGTGTATCCGGTGTTGCCTTTTCTTAATTCCATGATTTAGAGTCTGTTAGCGTAGAATTTCTTTCTGCCTGAGCCTCCTTTCAGCTGATTTGATTCGTCATAATATAAAATCAAGAGACAGGACATTAAATAAATTGGATTGCTAGTGGTGTGCTTCAAGATAAATCTCTGATATTTGATGTATGGTCACACTCTGCTAAAATGGACTGGGGATGCTTATTTTCCCAAGTGTATAGTTAACACATTAAAAAAAAGACAGGAAAAAACTAAAAAAACTTGGAGTGAATGCGTGCCAATTACAAACACTCAGATTCCACTGTCAGGCTGAACATCAGGATGTCAACATCACTTGATGGGAGTTTAATTCCAAAGACTTCAAGTGGCCCAAAGGTCTGACGTTGGGGGGGGGGGGTGGTGGTGATTGGGCGTGTAGATGGTGCGGAGGCTGAGAGTTAGAACAGGGTGGATGAAATGGGCACTGGCTGAATGTTGAAGAGAAAGGAAAATCTTTCTTCCTCACTATGCTGCATTTTGCCTTATAAGCTACATTCAATATCAGGTGCTATTTTAGTTCAACAAACAAAAGAATGAGGTCCAGAAGCATTTGGCTTTGGACACAGGTGTAATGGGTACAGTTGACATTTAGAGCCTGTCTCTGGTTGCCTTCAGTCTCATGGAACTGAGTGGCTTGTCAGGCCACTGACACACGGGTTTGGGACTGGGGTCAAGCATGGGACCCAGAGGTAGCAGGGTTACTTCAGTGAACCCAGATGGGTTTTTACAATGGTCCAGAACCTCATGGGGGTCACTTAGTGCTGATACCAGGATTTTATCTAAACATTTTAAAAACTTCCCTAAAAAAAATTCACAAGCTGCCTCACCAGGATTTGAACTCAAGTTCTCTGGTGTATTTCACCAAGCCTCTGGACTATTGTTACAGTAGCATAGCCTTTGTGGAAACACACTATGGCTATTACACAGAAATTGGATATATTGTCATTCCTTTTGAAAGAAAGGTATTGTGTCTAATACTGAGGAAGAAGAAGCCTTTTAAGAAATTAAGTTTCTATTTCTGGTTTCCTTGAAGGCCCTGAAGGAGGAGGGACCCACTCGGACTTAGAAAGCCTTCTTGCTGCTAGCACACAAGCATTGTTGATGGATTCCATGCCTTTGCTTGGAATCGAAGTTCTTGGAGATACCAAGAGTGGGCCAGTGACCATCAGGCTCCCCCGGGAGCTGAATCCAAACAAAAGATACAGCTGGATGCAGAAGAAGGATGAACCTGTGAGTTAATTATATCAAAACTAAAGCCAAACTGAGCCGCACAGTAACACACGGCACACCAGTATTATCTTTCTGAAATTATAGAAAGGATAAAGTTTTGCATTTATATGCCATTTTCACAACCTCAAGAGATCTCGTTGCCCTTTTTGCCATTGCCACATTTTGCTTAAGAGTAGACACGTGAAATACCGTAACCAATTTGTGCACCACAAAGCCTGTAACTTGACAGAGATTAGTCAATATATTTGAAGGGCAGTTTGTCAGCAGTGCAACAATCCCTCAGTAATGCAAAGAACCACTTCCTTAAATTTTATGCTCATTTCTGATGTGGAACTTGAAACTAGAACCATATAATATTCAACAGTTCATCCACTAAGCTCAGTTAACACCTTCTTTCACATAAAGACCACAGTTTATTTAAATATTTTTATATGAGCTTTCAATATTTGCAGGCCATACACATTTTACTACATTTTGCTGTTTATTCCCTTTGTTGGTAAATGTAGGTAAAAGACTTTTATCTAAATTACATGTACATCTGCGTGACATGAAGCACGCTTCTATGCTAACGTATTTACTGTATTTAGAATACATTTAATTATCACTGTTTGGTGGAGAAAGTTTAAACTGTTGGGTCATTCAACCATAGAACATAAACTGTAGGTGTCAGAATGAACCTTTACTCTTAACTGCTTGTAAAATATTTGTACGTGGAGAATACTTTACAAATTCCCTTTGTAGTATTTTAAATTTCTCATCTGTGGAGATATTTACATGGAAATTAGACTGGCCTGATTTTACGTCTACATCATTTTTTCACCTGTATTGAAGTATTTGCCTTCATTTCCTGTTGAAGTCCCATCTATGAGGAAATGGCTCCAGACATTTCCTGTCACGATCGAGGTATCATTTACAATCCCAGCACAGGTATCATTTCTACATCGCTATTTGTGCCTTTCAATGTGCATAACACTCATAGCCACCATGTGTCGGGAATGGCATCAAAGATTTGCAGTCTACAGCCAGTCCTGTCTCAGATTGCAGTGTGCCTGCATTGCACATCTCTGTGCTTGATGATCAGAAAACAGTGACCTTGCTGCCCATTGTGGCTCAGGACTGCTTGTGGCGCAGAATATTTCCATTGCTCAGTGTAATGGTCTCCATGAGAAGAAGCTAGAGCCGGTTCCCCTCTCTCCACCCACCCGTACCGCCACCTTCCATTTTCCCACACCTCCAAGGCAATGTGTTTGCCTGTCATGGAGGATAGGCATGAATAGAACTGAACCCTTTCTCTGCAGGCTGTGTACAGCTGACCCAGCAACTGTGGAGTCTGGAACTAGCTCCTGTATGCAAACATGCAACTCAAATTCCAAGACTTCCAAGTTCGAGAGAATTAAGGCTGTGATTTCTTTAAGATAGAATGACCCAGCTTTGTGATAGATTTTCTGTGACCCCCAAATTGATATTAAAATGATGCACAAAACACATTTAGCACACCAAATAAGGGGGAGATCCAATTCCTTGTTTTGCAAGTATAGATTCTGCTTCAAACACTCATGGCACCTTCCAGGACTTTCTCTAAGACAATGTGTTTTCAAATTTAGATGTTCTCCATTAAGTCTGCCATTGAGGGAATGGATGCTATGGAGCTGGATTACAGGATGAAGCTGGCAGAACTTCAGAGGAGATACAAGGAGAAACAAAGGGAACTGGCCAAGCTCCAGAAGAGAAGGGACTCTGAGTAAGTGACTTAGCTTCAAAAACATCCCATTCAGAAGCCTGCAGATCACTGCCAGGTTGGTGTTGCCTTGCTGTCACCTCACTAAAATCCTCACGACTAACGGAGAAATGTGAAACCCTAGAGAGTCGCCCTTTCAATCACAATAAAGGTAGCTACAGCACTCAGTCAAGCAAGAATAAAAGGCATACTCCCAGTTTAAGCCATCTTCCCGGCAACAATAATTAACATCTAAATTAATAGTATCAAAATGACTGTAGCCTAGACAACTTGAACCGGGAAAAGTTTCAAGACAGGACTGGTCGGTAATGTGACGTGAAGTGGAGGTAGGGTCAATTTATTCACTAAATTAATACTAGGCCTAGAAATAGTTTGCCTCTACAAACAGCTTAGTTACTAAGTCACATTCAAAATAATCCTTATTGTATTTCTGTAGAGAAAAACGGGATGAGAAAAGTAGGAGTTTATCACGGAGAGGACCCGGAAGGCCGCGAAAGAGAAAGCACGGCTCAAGTGCTCCATCACCGCATGTTGATAGAGGGAGAAGTGACAGCAAGAGTGGGAAGTAAGTTAATGCGTGAGAGAAATGGTTCATCGTTGGTTAGCTGCGTATTGGCCTCTGTTGTCTGAGCAATCAGAGAGTGCCAAATGGCTTGAGCAGTATGGCAATTTAGCCCACTATGCCCCTACTGAAAGCATCAGCAATCAACGCCTAATCACTTCCACCTCTCAAGCTACCTCTTGGGAAAAAAATCCTAATCACCCTGGTGTGGTAGAGGGCTGCTGGGGTGGGGACAGACAAGCAAGACAGGGAAGCAAATAAAAAGCCAGCACTCTACCGGAGTGTGAGCCTTAGAGAACTCAGAACCAGCCGGCACCAGGCCACCTTTCTCTTTGCAGCCGTGTTTCATTTTCCCCCCGTTACTAAATGGTGTGTCCATTCAGCAAGGTTTCCCCTGTTCACCCCTTGACGGCCTATTCTCGATTACCAGGCATGGCAAGGGCTTCTTGCTGTCAGATGAGATGGAGATGGGCGATGGAGCCAGAAAGAAGGCTAGGACTGTGAACCAGGATGAAGAGGATGAGACAGAAAGTGTGAGTGTGAAAGTGAAAAGGAGAAACCGAATCTGGGACGAACAGGATGCATCTTCAAGCTTTTCACATGAGGTGAGCCACTGGAAAGGAGGAAACTTCCGGAATGTCCTTTGATGACCTGATTGTTAAGCTATTGACTCATTTGTTTTGCCCATGTTTTACAATAATAGTTCAGTAATCCTGGCTGTTTGTTCAGTCAATTTAGATAGCGGCATTTCTGAAATGATAAATCATTTAAGTTGCTCTTCAATTAATTTGATTACGATCGGATGGAAGTGTGTGATGTGAATGCAGCCTGTGTAAATGCATACCAGAAAGAAACAGAGACAGTATTTTGTAACTACCCATTTTCAGAAATCCCCATCCCACCCCCATTTTTAAGAATATCTTGTCAAGGATACTTACTTACTGCCTGTAATGCTGCTGGCATTTAGGGTAGCAATGAAGGTCCTCCATCTCTAGCAGTGTTCAGGGCTCCCTTTATCGTGTCAGTAGCTTCCTACTGTCAGGCATGCAAGTCCCAGGTGGAGACTCAGGAATACCGTCACACTCAGCTGTTAGAAGCATTCTTCATTGCTGTTTCTGTAAGAATTTTGTTTTACTAGTCAGGGTTGTTAGCCCTGAGCTGAACCCCCAGCCTGGAGGACCAGTGGACCACTCTTAGTCTGACCTCTACCCTTTGACCTGTTTGGCATGGGTGACCCCGCCAAGAGCCAAAGCATAAAGCCCTGTCTCCAGCCCCAACATAGCTCTCCGGGTCATTGAGGCATGCAAGCCTCCAAACTACGGCAAGGTTGTGATCCTCTTGGAGGTTATCAAGGGTGGGCATCTATGAAACAATGTTGTATGAATTTACGCCTGTCGACATACAGTATTCATCTCATCATAATTCAGTACTTTTATTCATTGCTTCATCCTGATGAACTTTGTCAAGAAAATCTCGATTCAAATTGGCTTGTGTTTACTTTGCATAACAGTCTGAAATATTCATCTAATTGGTTGCCCATTATATATCTCACGTGATCTCCTTACTTTCAAAGTCATTTGCACCACACTGCCATGTTAAAATTACATCTAAATTGTCTTTGAGCTGCTCCAAACCAATGAATATTTAAAATAATCAGCATGTAACAATGAGAATGATTGCACAGATATCATCACTCATTTGAGGTTATAGATCTTAATGGTCACCTTCATATCCTTATCACTCTCCTGCATGTAATTCTCATATTGGACAGCATATATTGGTCGAGCTGCTTAAGTCAGAAAAATGAATTTGATAAAATTTTCATTTTCTAATGTTGTTTGCAGAGTGGAGATTACTCCAGGTATGAGCATTTTCTCTGATGTAGTTCCTCTGCTTACTGCTGGCAGACTGGAAAGAATTTCTCATTTTTTTATCTATAAGGAAATCCTGAGTGCAAGTTTGAAGCTTACATTTCTGATTTGTCAGCCGATAGCAAGCAGAATGAATGTTTCAGCAATGTTTTTATTATTTGGCACTCTTCCTAAAATTAAAAAAAAAGGAATATCAGCAGTTTCTCAAAGAAATGTGATGCAGTTTCTGAGTGCTGGCTATCAGAAGAGAAACCCTGTGAAGATGATCAATGTAGCAGTGAAAAAGGAGCATATTCCCTCTCCGTCATGGACACTGGCACACTACGTCATATGCCAATGGGACTATCTCACAAATGACAGCCATCACATTCCAGTTTCTGAACGAAGAAAAAAATTGCATGTACATTGCATCTTTGAAGATATCAGAGTATCCCAAAGGGCTTTTCAGCCAGTGATATCCCTTTGTGCAGTCACTGTAGGAGGCTCACTAGGCAGTGTGTTCGGGTCCCATAAGAACAATAAAATTACATGTATTATCGTGAGGTTGTCTAAGCAAAAATGATTTCATACAGGAGTGGGGCATAAGATCAGTGAGAAAGCTAGCCTACCTTTCCCTTATTACTACACAGTCAATTTTCCATCTCCTATGAATACAGAGGTAACCTCATTTGGCAATGCAGCATAACCTTAATGTTGCACTGGAATATCAGCCTGGTGTACATTTTAAAGTTTGTCAGGTTGTATTGGTATCTTCAACAACTGAAAGATATTAAGCAACTGAGCCTTTGCTGGCAGTTAAAATATTGACCTTCACTTGGTTGGTATTTGCTGCAACGGAAGCGAAGTGTGCAGAGCGAGCACAGACACTGGGATTCTTTGATCCCATGCTAAATGCCGTGGAAATTTAAATCCATTGATAACTACTCTCATCTAAGTTGTTAAAGATTCCAGAATATTTCAATCTAGACTTCACAGATTCTGTCTGCAACCATTAGCCATTGTAACACACACAAAATGCTGGAGGAGCTCAGCAGGCCAGCCAGCATCTATGGAAAAGAGTACAGTCGACGTTTTGGGCCGAGACCCCTCATCAGGACTGGAAAGAAAATGATGAGGAGTCAGAGTTAGAAGGTGGGGGGAGGGGAGGGGTGACACGGTGATGGGTGAAACTGGGAGAAGGGGGAGGGGTGAAGTAAAGAGCTCGGTATTGATTGGTAAAAGAAATACTGGGCTGGAGAAGGGGGAATCTGATAGGAGAGGACAGAAAGCTGTGGAATAAAGAAACGGGTGGAGGAGCACCAGAGGGATGTGATGGACAGGTAAGGAGATAAGGTGAGAGAGGGAAAAGAGAATGGGGAATGGTGAAGGAGAGGGAGAGGCATAAGTGGAAGTTCAAGAAACCTATATTCACGCCATCAAGTTGGAGGCTAGCCAGGTGGAATATAAAGTGTTGCCCCTCCAACCTGTGTGTGACCTCATCGCGACAGTTTAGGAGGCCATGGACCGATATGTTGGAATGGGAAGTGGAATTACCTTCACCATTCCCCATTCCCTCTTCTCTCTCTGACCTCTCCTAACCTGCCCATCACCTTCCTCTGGTGCTCCTCCTCCTTTTCTTTATTCCATGGCCTTCTGTCCTCTCCCCCTTCTCCAACCCTGCATCTCTTTCACCAATCAACTTCCCAGCACTTTACTTCACCCCTCCCGCAACCCTTCCCTCTCCCGGTTTCACCTATCACCTCAGGTTTCTTCCTCCCCTCCTCCCCACCTTCTAACTCTGACTGCTCATCTTTCTCTCTCCAGTCCTGATGAGGGGTCTCGGCCCGAAACATCGACTGTACTCTTTTCCATAGATGCTGCCTGGCCTGCTGAGTTCCTCCAGCATTTTATGTGTGTTGCTTGGATTTCTAGCATCTGCAGATCTTCTCTTGTTTCTGATTAGCCATTGTAACTTCTGGAAGCCATCGAGCTTCCAGAGTCAGTATAGCATGCCAACAGCCTTTTAGCCCTGTTCCGTACATTTTTGGACTGTGGGAGGAAACCAGAGCTCCAGGAGGAAACCCACGCGGTCATGGGGAGAACGTACAAACTCCTTATGGATGGCGGCAGGAACTGAACCCTGATCTTCCGATCACTGGTGCTGCAAAGCATAACGCTTACTACTAAGCCACCACGCAACCCCCCACCCCCACCCCCATGGAAGAAATCGTAATACTCTCCTAATATGTAGAACATCACAGTTCAGTATCTCCTCAATATCCTTTGCTGCATAAAGAGAAAGCCCAGGTTTCTAACAATTGAGATTTGAAACCAAAACTATGAATGATAATGCACAGAAGCTCCAAACCCAGTCTTCTATAAGAACATTGACTGCTATTACATTGTCACCAGCTTCCAAGTAATTACGTAGAAATAACAATTCAACGTCCTCTTCTCCTCAAGTGTATTCTCATGGTCCTGCTGTTATTGAGGACACCAGGTATGTTGAAATGAATTAACTTGTAATTTCCTGTTACTTTAAACCCAACAGAGTCACGGCCAGATTAAGTTCAAGAAGAAGAGGAAGGTCAGTGAACAGGATCAACTGGCAACCAAGCTGCACCAAACCCTCTCGCTAACTAAATTAAAGTCACCCTTTAAGTTTGCAGATGGCTCGACAGGGAAACAGAAATGCAGCACGACAGACAGCTGTAGGCACCTGGTATCTCATGAAGACTTTTTGGGGAAGGATGGAAGGAAGATATTGCATAAGAGCCTTGGTGGCTCACCAAGCATGCTCTCTTCCAAAGAAAGTAAAAACAAAATGGCGGCCAAAGGCAGGAAGTTGGAGTCAAGTTCAAAGATCAAGGGTAGGCTGAAGGCATCCCATTCTCCAGCGAGGTCTGAGGTCAGCAGTTACTCCTACAGTAAGTTCCATTTTTCCCAATTACTTGAAGTGTGTTTCTTTTTTTCTATACCACATATCCCTATGTTAGAAGGGTCCAAAATGAAACCAGTTATTATCTGAAAAGAGGTTTGATTACTATGTGCGGAAATGCAGACTTTAAAAAAATTCAGTGCCTTTCTGATGTAGAGAAAAGCATCCTGCACACTAAGATGAGGTTCCAAGTCTTGCTTCCATCTGGACTGCTGGAGAGTCTCAGATGAGGTTAGATTATGGGTGCCTTTTACTGCAAAATGTATCCTTGAAATTGGCACTGCTTTTAGAAATTCCTTAAAATAATTATATTGCTGATTTGATTGCGGTGATTCTGTGTGTGTGTGTAAAATTTCAAGGTAATGGATGCCAGCACTGGGAAATGACATACTTCCCTGTTTTGCAGTGAGTGTTAACATTCCAAAGGCTTGGTATGATTCTGGCCAGATGCAGAAAGTAGCTTCCAACCAAACCTGCCCCCACCCACCCACCCACCCATTCTGGTTTAACTTTGCGATCAATTTGAGACTCTACACTGGCAGCCAAGTTACTGTTGCCAATCAGGCAGCTTTTAAGGGGATAGAAGATTTTCATTTCCTTTGAAATTTTTGTGAATGAAAAGTTAATTGGCCTCTACATGAGCTGATTGGCGAGTTGAAAATCCATCCCAAGCGTCAGGGGGCTTCTTGTGTCATTTTTGTGTCTGAACAGATAGTGCGGTGCCAATGTGTACAGTTGTAGGTTTGAGTAATCACTGAGGTTTTTTTTAGTCACTGCTGTTTAATAGTTAAAAAGCCAAATTAACCAAAATCCTGCGAATGATCCCAATAAGGTTTAGCTACTGCAGTTGGATGTCTTAAATGTTACATCCATCTATTTGTGCTTTTACTTGCAGTGGTTACAATGTAACAGCATTATATAATAGTTACCCACTAGACTGCAAAATAGCTGTCATTTTTTAGCAACACTTGACTGACCTGGTGACTTTGGGGAATACATGTATTGGTTGGTGTGCAAGACAAGTTAGCAAGTTGGCTTCAGTTTCTCTGTGCTGAGAAGAAAAAGCAAATCCATTCCTGCCCTGCTCCTAGTCTCTCTCTAGTGACCTTAACAGGAACAATGTATGAGTGGACTTTATGGTGAGGACAGGAGTGGCTGTAATTGTAATGCACACCACAGTGGATAATCTTAGCCAGACTAACTTTCCAGATTGACAAAAAATGAAAGCCATTTTTGTGATAGATTTAATGGGAGAAAAATACTATCCCAGTCTTACTTTGAAATGAGCTTGGACTTGGAGAGGACCATAAACAAATTAAGGAAAAATGTGAATTACTCATTATTCCTGTTGGTTTTCATTGGTTTAAATTAATTGGTAGCTTTAACTGGAGGAAAATTGTGAATAACTTTGAATGTAACCATTTTCTCAATGTATTAGCACACAAGATTAGTTTTCTCACTACCACATTTGCACATATAAAAATAATTGTAATAGATTAATTGTACTAATCTGTCTTCTGCCCATCATTGCAAAGAGTTGCATTTCTATTGCAAATTTCTCAAAGCAGAATGCCCCAACAATTTATCCAACATGTTAACAAGCAAAATTGGACTCCAAGCTACAAAAGGAGATGTTAACACTTATGATTAAAAGCTTGGCCAAAAGAGGTGAATTTTAAAGTATCCTTCAAGGACGAGGTATGGAGATCTTTGGGAGGAGCGTTTGAGCATATGGTGTTGATCTTCAAGATTGTTTAATGTCATTTCCTGTACATAAGTTTAAAGGGTTGGAGGACATTTTGGAGGTAAGGTAGGATGAGACCGGGGAGGGATTTGAATGCACGCTTGAGAATTTAAAAATTGAGGCAACAAATTATAAGTAATAAATTAGTGAGTGTTGGCATCGTATCCTACTGCAATCCCAATGTCAGACCTTTGGCAACTGAAGGAAACCTGGTCATTTAACATTTATGTTTCTTTCACAATACTGTGGTATGCTGAGGCTGTAAGTGGTGACACTGAGTGCTACCTTTACCACTGCAGATACTGACACAGAGGATGAGGATGAGGAGGAGTTGGGAAAGAATGAATGGCCACTGCAGTCCACCTCAAGTATGTCTGAGCGATCGGGCTCCAAGCAGAAGGCACCCGCTTTCTATGGCATAATATCAAAGAAAAGCAAGGCTTCACTGGGCACAAAGCAGGCCAAAAGACTTGCTTCTGCCACCGGAACTGTGCGATCACAGCGAGCGACAGACAAGAAAAAAGTGAAGCACTTTGCCTTGCTGCTGGAGGAAGCTGAGGCTGGATCCTCCTTCACTGACAGTTCGGAGGACTCATTCAATCAAGGTTAATAGAAGTAAACCTCAGGTGTTGAAAAAAGAGATGGCACAAAGTCGTGACCATCTGGAATTTGGCAGTGTAGGCTGCCCTTTTCTAACTGTGATGTATTAAATATTGGCTCTTTTGGAGCCTGTATCCAATAGGTTATTTCCTAAGTCCTTTTTTTCCTTGGCATTGGCCTCTTGAGAGGCTACAATGAACCACTGGAATTGTAAATTGAATACTTTGTGTGTGTGTGTGTGTTTTCCCAATGTTTGTACTGCAATTTGGTGCTGAAGCTTAATTAAACATGTTAATTTCTTTTTTAACTAAATGAGTGTGCTTTGTCTCTCTTGCTTTGCATCTGCTTTTAATTTTTTTTAAATATAGTCTCCTTCTAATAGATGAAAGGGCATTTCACTTCATTCCCACTTGCAATAGAACACTCTATTATTCAGATATCCCTTTCATGTCAGGCTGTTTGTAGGAAAAGCAGCAATGTTGGTTTTCTTTGTCTTTATTTCTTAGAAGCTTGCTGGTATCGCCTCCTCTAGTTTCTAATACATCCTTGAATACCCAATAATTTCAGTATTCCTTTTTTTGTTTCTTCGTTTTCTGTTTTATCGGTTCAAACTTTTCCCCAAAGCCACAAAATGAAAGATGTATGTGAAAGCATCAGAGCTTGAATATTCTCCTCTGGAGTTGATTGGCATTTTCTGCTTGGGCTGATTAAATAAGGCTGCATCTGCATTTACTGAAGAACTCAGCAAACGCCCCCGATGAAAACCAGAATATTATGTAGCATTGGGTGGGAACTCATATATAGGAATAATTATTAGCATGTTATTTTGTAAAAAACCCTATGAAAGATCTAATTAATATATTTAACCAATTTTAAGGATTTAGAAAGTTTCAAGTCAATAGTGACATTGTGGAATTTTAATTATTGGCTTGTGTTCAGCCTGAGTGTAGTATAATGCTGCCAAAATATGTTAAATATGCAGAGTAACTGTACATCCCTGTATTCCCAGTTTTAAATTGTCATTGTCCTTTGTAACGGAGTATCTGGAGACACTAGGCTTTCATGAGCTTGTTTCCCAGATATTTTCAAAGCTTTGGTATAGGTGACTGGTTTTCCAGTACAATAAAAAGGCCATTTAAAGTTCTGTAATCATGTTAAATTTTAGTTAAACTGAAAAAGATGTCACTTTTTAATTTAACATGGGATCTCATAGACTTTTAAAAATTTAACAGTCTGATTCATTTGTTGGGCCGATGATGTATTTTGAGACAACTGTCACACCAGTTGTAAAATTATGTCACAGTTTGAAAAGCAGCTGCCTGATATTCACCTTATCCCCGATAAGCTTGGAGAGGTTGAAAGTTTATGTGTACTGTTTTTTTTGAACAAAAAAATTCTGTACATGGTAATTAAAAAAAAATAAATGTGTAAACTGTATTAATATCTTAAAACTGTTGTTTAAATAGTATCATTCCAGGGAAGATTTGGGGTTGAATGCCCCTTTTTTATATAAAAATGGTGAATCTAAATTAAACAACTGCCCACTTCATATCAGTATTTTGCACCTCTATTCTGTTCCAGAGTGTAGATATTCCAACTCATTTATACACTGAGTTTGTTGAATCATTTTTTTATATTTTCAGAGGCAAGTCCCTTCTGTGTAATGAGCCAAATCCAATTGAATGGGAACAGGAGGGTATTTTGTTGAGCAAGGTGTATCTTTTGTATCAACATGGTTGCTGCAAATACCCAAATTCACAGAACTGGACTTGCATTAGGACTAGGTGGAGACATAACAGCAAGCAACCACATGAAATCTTCAGAAAGCTAGAACCCATTGCCGGAAACCATTTTATTTTTTTTTGAAATGGCAATGGTTAACACTGTTGGCTAGATACTTGAACTCGGCTGAGCAAAAGGTTACGATTTGTAATGCTAGTTCAATGTAGTAGAAAAGGGCAGATTATTTTTGGTTAAGTATAAATCATAACCATTCCAGAATATCAATTTGAACTAGGTTGAGATCAAAATGAACTGGAATTAATAGAATATTAAATATAGACATTTCTCATTAAAGAAGCAAGTCAAATCCAAATCTTTTGCTCATCCATTTGAACAAAATTGTATGCACCTGGATGATACAGTTCTGTGAGAATGGCTGAGGTTCATTGAACCTGAATCTTTTGGGTATTCATTTTTTAAAACATTTTTGGAATGTGAACTATTCTTGAACTTTTACAAAGGAAACAATGCCAGTTGTAAATAATCCAGTGGTCTTCCTTCAATCCTACTCCTGTTTTGCAGTCAACATTGTGCCAAAATCCATCAATGCATGGTTGCATTAACACATCTTGAGTCAATAGTCTCTGTACTAGACAGTATCCTTGCCATGGCAATGAATTGATCATTTCTGCAAGTCTGCCTTAGAAAACAGCCCACCGTATGTGCATGTGGATTTCTTAAGTGCTCTGAGATCAAGCAATGCACCCATAACAGATTTAGGGGTTAACGTATTCTGCTGGAGTGTAGCAAAATGTTTGTACGCTCAACAGAACGAGCAAGAGAGAAGTAGGATCACTGGCTTGTCATATAATTGGCAATGGTACATCGATAGCAAAGTTGCTTTCTTGAATTTTTTTTGAAAATGTTGCCTACAAAAGGTCAGAAAAGGGTTGCCTGGTATTGTTATTAAAGGGCAAAATATGTTACTAATTGCCTTAAGGGATATTTGGGTAATAGGGTTCTTTATGGCTGTCCCCTAATGTCAGTACTAAAACAATAACTGGCTTTTCTAGATTGCTCGCTTTCTCCTTGCAGCTGCTTGACACCCCTTCACCTTTGACCCCCTATCCATGATGCTTGAATGTCTATCGGTATCTTGCATTGCACTCGTGCTGCTCTAAGAAGCAAAGTGATTGGCTGGGAGTAGGGCAGACACCACGCAGTGGGGTCACTTTCCATGGCAGCAGAAGCTTGCACTTTGTTATGTAGGTAGGACAATCACTTTTTTTCATGTGACCTATGAACTCTGACTTGTCATTTTTTTTTGTTTAATAAGTTGTACCTATACAAGCATATTTAAATTTTAATGTTTTGGGAAAGCAAATATCCATTTTGCTGTTGCAATTAAAGATATTGTTGTGATAAAATATATAAATTGTTACCATGACAACAAAAGACCCAAAACTGTTCGAAGTCTGCCTACACACAGCCTCCTTTGTGCGCAGTAGGCTTGCTTGCTTTTACCAATGAGCTGTGATGTGTTTTTTTCTGAGAAGTACATGCTCAGAAGAAAGCTTTCTTTGCTTAACATACTTACGCTGCTCGATATTTCCTTAAATAATAAAGATGCTGCTAACAGTCGGCTTTCTTAACATTACTTTTCCCTAACCAATTTTGCACTGTTTAGTAGGTCTAAACTGTCTGTAACATTTCAAAGCAAAATCACCAAAAATTGCTGTTAACCAGTAAAATTTCATCGAGTGGTGCAAATATTTTGAAATATGCATAGAATGTAAGTCAAAGAAAAGAAAATGAATGTTGATGTCTCTGTGAGATGGAACATGAATGTAAAACACATCTGTAAATTTAATCCTTGGACTAAAAGGTGCCCATCTGACAGCTACCAATGGTCAAAGGACTAAATAAGATTTGCATTATGGAATTCCTTCACACAAAGTTATTTAATTTCTTATCTGTTTTATATCTATGTGCTGTCAGAATTGTGGGTTGAAGGAGTGGAGAGTGCTGGTCCATGGAGGCAGATGGATTTTGATCTGGTTCCGTCAATTGGAATTCGTGAGGTGAGATTATCCATTCTAATCACCTGTTTGACTGAGGAATGGATAATCTTTCACCCACTCAGAATCCTTGTTAATATTATGCCTGCCTTTACCTTAAAGTGCCAATAACCTAATCACGTTTAAGTACCAATGTCACATAACCTACAGATGATAGGGTGAAGAATTAGGATGTCTTAGTATTTTGCAAAAAATCTGAAGAACTTTAGTCTTATTGTCCATACTTTAACATTTCTACTCCAGTCTCATGAAAGATGCATAACTGATGACAAAGAGACCCAGAGCACAAATTGGATTCATTCTCCAGTACTTTCAACCCACTCTCTAGCGTTCATGGTTTTACTACTAGTAACTTCCCACTTTTTTCAACGTAGATTACACCTCTGAAGAAGAGGATTATAGGAATGACTGCAGTGATGGTCTTTCCTCTCCTGCCTTGGACGAGAGTGGCCTTGGTTTACTAGCCAGGTTTGCGGCTAGTGCCATGCCAAGCCCGATAATGACGCCACCATTATCCATTGTACAGCTGGAGGCAAAACAAAAAGCTAAAAAGAAAGAAGAAAGGCAAAGTTTAATGGGTAAGTAAATCTCTTTTGCTTCAAGAAGATTAGTGGGTGTAAGACTGAAACGTCGCTTTATTACATTTTAATTGCATTAAAACAGCATTGTATGTCACCCTAATTTTGTTGGTAATGAATTCCATATAGGTGGTCTTCATCAGTTGTAAGGTTCGCAGAAACCTGTTTTCAAATTTACTTGAGGAACAGTGTCAGTTTTAGCATGCATATTCTATTGACCTATCATGCACTTTTGCATAAGCAAATATGCTTTCAGTTGTGACCTCAGCAAATACAAGCAGCACTCTTAAAGCTTTTGGAGAGTGCTTCTACTTGCAGAGTGGATAATGTGATGAAGGGAGGATTGCAAGAATGTGCCTAGATTGCAAAATCAAAGCTCTTCGTTCAGGGAGCTGAGGAGAGCCACCTGGACTACAGCCAGCCACTCCCTGGGATGTTTATACAGAAAGTAATGCCACTGAGTATAATCAATGCCTGCACAATGGGGGAGGCTTCAAATCCAACAAATCCCCAGCGACCATTCTGCCTGTAGGCGGACGATGAAGTAGATAAGGTATCCCTGAGCTTGAAAGACCTCCTGAGTGCCACGGTGAGCAACTAGCTGAGAGTTGTGCCATGAACAGTGGCAGCGGCCTGTAATAATCCTTAACAGAGGAGTCTAAGAGGGACTGTGGCCCTGACATCTCTGATCAAAGCAGTTTCTGCGTCTGTATTTGAGGCTGCAGAAGGTCACAGATCTCACTGATGACAAAGGATGTTGTTTGTGCTCCTTCACATAGTTTAGTTTCAGAGGACACATTATTGTCCTGGTTGTTGTATGAGTAGATAAGAACAGTTATACAGTATATCAAATCAGTAGGGTTGAAATTAACACTTGAGACAAATTTTGGCTCTTAAATTATATACCTGATATCATTCAGAAACAGTTGTACACTAGGAAAATGAATTCTAGTGTTAACAAAACTATGACTGAAATGTGAGAAGATGAAATTTTCATACAGTGCTCAGGTGCCTAAAAATGGATACAGTGTTGTTCTGCTTTGGGTTAAGTCTATTTTCAATGTCATTTTCTGAGTGAGGCATCCTTTGTGGAGAATGAAATGTTAGCACTTCAGTTCAATGATGTTTCATCAGTTGGTGATGATCATGTAAGACAAAATAAGTTCTGGTTATAATTCTAATCTGTTTTTTAATTATCATAATATAACCAGAAATAAACAGAGCAAGATCTTTGTTTGATTGACATGACTCCTCAAAAAGTATGTAGACTAGAAATTCTATTGTTCAAAGTGATATTCTTGTGCACAGGGTATTATTGCCAACACTTCCGTTCATAGGCATGTGTGGCTGACACCAACGCAAGGACTACCCTCTTTCTAAATTCCTCGCCTAATATTGCCCTGCATGAGCCAGCCAAAGGAAGCAGCTTTTTCATAGGTTGCCAACTCCTGCCTGCTCTACTGGGGAATCAGTATTACCCTCGAGGCTGCAGGGGTGACAGGAGTGGTGTCACAGAATAGAGCAACTTCTGGTGACCCCATGAGCCTCTTCCAGGTATTAGTGGTATTACAACGTGAACAAAAACCGTATCAGGAAACCTTGGAGATTCTCATGTCTTGCACCTCTAAAACCCCAAGTTGTGATTTAGTAAGGGAAATTAATGTCAGAATCTAGCGGATACGGTTTCTCAAATACTGAGTGGGTGTCTCGTGTGTTTACTATTTCCATAATGCTGACACCCACCTTTAAGCCTCTGTCACCCTAAACGGGCACCCCCTCAAAAGCAGAAAGTAGGCTGTTTAGCTTGGAGTTACCATTGAACAGTTCTAAAAATGGATAATAAGCCATGGAATCATTTCCTTGCCAAATGTTAGGGCTTCACTTGAAGCTCCATTGGCTGTTGTCTGCATTTGTCTGCCCTCACGATGTGTAAATCAGCCCTTGTATGACTCCATAAAATGCTCTTTATATTAACAGATGCCAGACTGACTGGTACAGTGCATTTTGTGATAGGTAAATATCACTCCCATTTAGTTTTCTGTAACTTTGCCACCCTGCATCTTTCAGATACCACTACTACGGGCAGTCAACATTGCTAGTGAACTGGGGCATACTTGAATTAGAAGCTTCTTTGTTCCCTCATTGTGTCTGTTATGCTCCATCCTTTCTAAAACCTGTAACTTTGCCTTAATGTCATGTTGAATGATCACCACAGGCAGCAAACTATGTCACCACATCACCACATCATCTCCAAACTAACAATCAGATCATTAGATTTTACCTGGCAAAAATGTGAATTCACTTTTTTGTACCTGTAAGGGGTTACTGTATCTCAGATCTACGCTAATAGGGCTTTAGGGTTAACAACAAGTATCTTTGCCATCTAGCATGCCACATGCTCGACTATATAGTCTAAATGCCTTTAGACGATCCTACCCAGTGACATTCAAGCTTTGCCGAGTGGTGATGATGTCACAGATTGGCCAAACAGCCTGTGCGTCAACATTGTTCACTTCATGCTGCGTTGACTGTCCCTATGTGCTAGAAAAGCCTGCAACTGTATTAGTTTTTAATGCAGGAGTAATCCATCATGTCTTCATGTGAGGTGCCAGGGGATGTTCTTCTGGTGACGCAGTTTTCACATTGGAAGTTTATTTCCTTCCATTTTGAAACTAGCTTACTTGTGCCAACAAAATATATCTCTGCTGACGTTTCCCTCTGCAGGTGTGCAAGAGGAACCATTTGGATCATTATGTTGATGTAACCAAACATTCCCTTTGCAACCAAGGTCAAACACAAATATTAAGTACAGGGAGTAAGTGATATACACAGTGATAACTTGTTGTGCAAGTGTTCACTGCTCAAATGTTTTCAGAGTTTTCTGATTTTGTTCAGATTTCCAGTATCGTTGCATTTTGCTTTTGCTTTAAACAATCGTGCTGTGTTCCACCCTATAAAAAGAATTTTCCTTCCTTCATGGCACCATCCATTAGTTTGCAGTGACAGAAGTTGGAATGAAAAGAAAACAAATACCTTTTGAAACCAACAGAAACTTTTAATTCCAAAATGATAATACGAATTATCTGTCCTTGTGGTTCCCTCTTGTGTCTGCTTTCCAGGTTGCTGTGTTTGATGTGATATTTCTGCTAGTATTACTCCTATAGATGCCTTAACCAATGCCAGATCTATGATAAACATCTGCACCTGGTAATATCAATAAAGCTCTGAGTTTCCATCTCTGTCTTCGCTGGCATAGAAGGGGCTCCCACTTCCCAACTTGCCTGGATGAGTTCCTGACTCTGCTTAAACTCCTGTGAGAGACTAGAGAAGGAAAGCCTTGCCCAGCCTTGTTGAAAGCAGTGTCAAGGTGTGACATGGTGCTTTCATGAGGAGAAACACAGTGATGAGCGTCATCCTCCTCCCCTTCCTGACCGGTCTTCTTCTTCAGGGCAGTGTGGTTGACCACATGCCACTTTAGATCCTACCTTAGTTATGGTACACCTGGGTACTGGTCATCTTTGGGCCTGGAAACATCTCCCATCTGTTTGTAGGCAAAAATGACAATTTCTCAGCAATTCATTCCTAAAGTGACAATGAAAATTGGCCCGCTCTGTGCCTGGTCATGTGATGATTTCTGTGCTAGAGAAGTGGGTGTTGCAGTAGCAGTGAGTGCTGGATTTTGTAACTGGAGTTTGAAAGTTGCAGTGCTAACTTTTACTGACAAATTATGTTTATGAATTACTTTCATACGGGCCATACGTTCTGCTCACACACAAATACACAGCCAAATACCTGAGCAATCACATTGTCAATTTAACCAATGACGTGATAGTGGTGGGGCGCATCACCAACAGTGACGAGAAGGCCTGCAGAGAGGAGATGGAAAAGCTTGGGGCCTGGTTCCAGGCAAATAACCTCTTCCTTAATGTCAACAAGACAAAGGGGAGTGATATCGACTTTGGGTAAAATCCGCACCACTCACGCCCCTCTTCACATCAGCAGCACGGCAGTGGAAACCGCGGGCAGCTTCAAACACCTAGCGGCACATCTTGCACGTCCTCTCATAAACATCCCCCACAGTCAAGAAAGCCCACCAATGCCTCTACTTCCTGAAGAGATCTGGTCTGTGTACTAACACTCACGACCTTCTACCGATGCACAGTGGACAGTATCCGAACATGCTGCATCACTGTGCAGTTTGGAAACTGCACTGCGGCAGATAGGAGGGCCCTACACGGGTAATGAAATCTGCCCAAAGCATCAGTGGCATGAGTCTACCCGCCATCAAGGATGTGCATACGGAAAAGGCCAGCAATAGCATACAAAATGCTGGAGGAACCCAACAGGCCAGGCAGCATCTGTGGAAAAAAGTACAGCCAACGTTTCAGGCCGAAACCCTTCAGCAGGACTGGAGGGGAAAAAAAGCTGAGGAGTAGCTTTTAAAGGTGGGGGGAGGAGAGAGAGAATGACCAGGTGACATATGAAACCTGGAAAGAGGAGGGATGAAGTGAAGAACTGGGAAGTTGATTGGTGAGTTGAGGTGAGAGAGGGAAAAGGGGATGGGAAATGGAGGAGGAGTTGGGGGGGCAATAATGGAGGTTTGAGAAATTGATCTTCAGGTTGAGGGCTACCCAAATGGAATATAAGGTGTTGTTCCTCCAACCTAAGTGTGGCCTCATCACGACAGTGGAGGAAGCCGTGGATAGACATATCAGAATGGGAATGTGAAGTGGAATGAAAATGGGTGGCCACTGTGGCTTTTCATTCTAGAATGAAGGAGATGTCCTCTTTTTTCAAAGAAAGGGACTTCCCTTCCTTCACCGTCTATACTGCCCTCAACCACGTCTCTTCCATTTGCGCACACCTGCTCTTACCTCATCCTCCCACCACCCGCTACCAGGGATAGGGTTCTCTTGTCCTCACCTACACTCCACCAGCCTCTGCATCCAGCACATAATTCTCCAAAACTTTCCCAACCTCCGATATGCCTCCTCCACTGTTATGATGAGGTCACACTTAAGTTGGAGGAACAACACATCCCCTTTTCCCTCTCTCATCTCACCTCACTAATCAACTTCCCAGCTCTTTAAGTTGCCTCACCCTCCAGGTTTCACCTATCACCTGGTGGTTCTCTCTCCCCTCCCCCCACGCCCTTTAAAGCTACCAGCTTTTATTTTCCAGTCCTAGGGAAGGGTCTTGGTCCGAAGTGTCGACTGTACTTTTTTCCAGAGATGCTGTCTGGCCTGCTGAGTTCCTCCAGCATTTTGAGTGTGTTGCTTGGATTTCCAGCATCTACAGATTTTCTCTTGTTTGTGTCAGCAGTATCACGAAGGCTCGCACCCACCCTACTTAGGGGCTGTTTGTCCCATTCCCATTGATGAAGGGGCAACGCAGCATCCACGCCAGGACCACTAGACTCATTAACAGTTACCTCCCCAAGCTATCAAGCTGAACAACACCTCCACCCATTAACCCATCCCACCACCACTATATCACTATATCACACATCGCCTAGGGTAACTGTAAGTACATACAGTCGGTCCATGTATGTAACAGTGACTTCTGCTTTGTGTTTTATAGGATTGCTGTTATATTTGCCTTATTCCAGTGAAATGCTGGAACATGGGAAAAAACAAAAGAAAATGGAACGTTATTTTTTCCCTGACTTTTCATTGTGGGATAATTGTTCAGCACATAAATTGTCCATTCTTTTGTGCAAAGGCTTTAATTTTTGTTTCTTTATGCTTATTGTGTTTTTTTTAATGCTGCACTGGATCCGGAGTAGCAATCATTTTGTTCTCCCTTACAGTCATACACTGAATAATGTCCATAAACCACCTTGAATCAGCGTCACTGAGCCTTAGAGCTTACTCCCGTGCAAACGCGAGGACCCATTTTGCCAGCTCAGTGCAAAGTCTCACCGTGACTTCTGGGAGTGCTGTGCTTTGGTGGCCAGGTTCCATTTAAGAGCTGGAGCAGCAAGTCAATTAACACACTGTCAATTGCTTAACTTCGCAGTATTGGTCTATTAACAGGAGTTTAATGTGCAGCACTGTATATGGAGCGCAACATCAAATTGGCCAACAGTGGCACTGGGAGAAACAGCTGCCGGTTCCCTGTGCTGTGCCAGCTTAACACTTGCTTTAAATGCAGAACACTACCCCCATGGGTCTGGCCGTATTTCAAAAACCTTAACTTCCAAGGATTCCTTTTTGCTTTATTCCAATGAAATGCTGGAACATGTGGAAAAAAAAAGCACTAAAGGCAATGGAATGTTTGTTTTTCCATGAAGTTTCATTGTGGGAGAATAGTTCAGCACATAAATTGTCCAGCCTTTTGTGCAATGGGTTTGATTAATTAATTGACATTGACCTTCACTTGTGAGAGCTGGTAGGAAGCTGTTATTCTTGGCCTTTCTACTTCAGTAAGGTCAGATACACATAGGCCAAGTAACTACCTTAATGAAGCTAAGTATGACCAAGAACAAAGGTCCCTTCGGGTTTAGTAACAGAAACAAGTCAAAGGGATGTTTCTTTAGTTTTATATTTGAGATTTTTGATCAAAAATCTCCTCTGTGTGAATGTTGAAGACCAGATGGGTCATGCTGTTTTTAATCGATTCAGAAGTCACCTTGTTTCTTAAGGCCAATCTTCAGTGGTGACGTCACTGTAATGACTGTACTGACACTTAGTCCTGATCAGGACCTTTTCAGATCGGTGCCTGTTTCAGATCTCATCTCATTTGTTTTATGCTCCACTGAAGGAAGACCGGCTTCGCATGAAGGTGACTTTCTCCAAATGCTCTGCAGAAAATGATCTCCCAACAACGTATTTCCAGATTAGGAATAAATAATGTCAGTGTTTTCATATTCAAAGGAACATTCAAATAATATTGAAACAGTCAGGCTCAAGGAATGCCCCAAGCTGTGATCCTGACAGTCCCGCCTCCAAGTGGAGAGTTTTCTGCATTATTCCTTATCTGACTCAGGAACCCATCTAATGTAGTTTAGATTTTGAAAGTTCGAATTTTTCATGTTTGGAAGCTACTTTACAGGGAACAGGGTTGATGTGACTGAAACGTCTGATGGCACTTCAAGGCTCCTTTGCAAAATTACACAAGAAATGTGAGGGATGTGTCGAGTGAAGGATCTATAGACCAATGCCATGCATTCTTCTGGCTGGTACAATGCTTGTGCAAATGAGCTGAATGGAAACCTGTCAGATCCAAAGAAATGTAACCTCATCCAGACAGGCTTGAGTCTAAAGCCTTTTATTTTAATGAAGCTAGATCGAAGTGGGCAATAATCCAAGATTGTCCTGATCATTGCGAAGCCATGGAATCATAGACCAGCTGCAGCACAGGAGGCCATTCATCCCATCGTGTCCATACCAGCTGTCCATCAGAGCCACTCACCAGCTCCACCGCCAATCCCCAGCAACTCCTCCATGGCTTTGCATTTTCATTTCATCACCTGTTCATCCAATTCCCCTTTGCAAGTCACAGTGAAACTGGCTCTGCATCTGCAAGCAACTCTTTCCAGATTCCAGCCACAACAGTTCAACAAATTTCTTCCTCATGTCATTCTTTATTCTTTACCCCTTTATTTTATACCTGTGACCTCTAGTCCTTGACCCCCTCCACTGAAGGGAGCATCTCCAACTATCCACTAATACATGCTAAGGGAACATCCCCAACTATCCACTAATAAATGCTAAGGGAACATCTCCACCTATCCAGTAATAAATGCTTAGGGAACATCTCCACCTATCCATTAATAAATGCTAAGGGAACATCTCCAACTATCCACTTCATTAAAATCCCTATTTGTTTAAATACTTATATTTAAAATTTTCGTTTTATGTTAGGTAACAGTACAGTTTGTTACAGTGAGATTACAGTTGACAATTAATCATGAGGAAAAAGATGGCACATAAGAAATGGAAACAGGAATAGGCCAACAGTCCCCTTGGCTTTCCACCACCTTTTAATGAGATCATGACTGATCTTGTGCCTCATCCAGTCTGCAATTCCCACAAGGCATATCAGCCAACATGTGGGTACCAGAAACAAGTTACAGCTCAAACATTTTTCTAAAACTATGAAATCAAAATTAGTTTAAAGTGTGGTCTATGAACACTGGGGATAATATCGTAATTCCCGGTGAAGTCATATGGAGATATACATGTAATAATGTCTTGCAAGTAAAATTAGTGATGTGCACTGTTACTTTTAATGCAGGATTCTGTGTAATATACTGTTGGAAATTCAATGTAACAGTTTGCTAAAGGTTTAGGAAACCAGTTTTAATATATCTCTGCTTTGTTCAGTTTACTTGTAGGGAGCAAGGGAAGAAACTTGAGAACGTAGCCCAGTGTAGAATTGTGCAGATGAGCTTCATGACACCAAACATCAGACTGTTGTCAAAAAAGCTGGAATCAAGCAAGACAGAAAAGATGAAACTTCTATACTTTATACTTTATTGTCGCCAAACAATTGGTACTAGAACGTACAATCATCACAGCGATACTTGATTCTGCGCTTCCCACTCCCTGGATTACAAATATTAAATATTAAAATTAGTTAAAATTAGTAGATATTAAAAAATTAAATTATAAATCATAAATAGAAAATAGAAAAGGGAATGTAAGGTAGTGCAAAAAAACCGAGAGGCAGGTCTGGATATTTGGAGGGTCCGGGTCAGGATCCGTTCAGCAGTCTTATCACAGTTGGAAAGAAGCTGTTCCCAAATCTGGCCGTACGAGTCTTCAAGCTCCTGAGCCTTCTCCCGGAGGGAAGAGGGACAAAAAGTGTGTTGGCTGGGTGGGTCGTGTCCTTGATTATCCTGGCAGCACTGCTCCAACAGCGTGCGGTGTAAAGTGAGTGCACGGACGGAAGGTTGGTTTGTGTGATGTGCTGCGTCATGTTCACGATCCTTAATGAGGTGTAGCAGCAATTACCTGAAATTATTTAGTAAATTTAGACATACTCATGTGCTGGACCCGAATTGTGCCTTGTGAGTGTTTACCTCAATGATAAATGTGAATGTGAATGTGAATGTGAAATAATTGCGATAAGAGACACCAACATATATTCACCCATCTGGAATCAGAGCTTTTGAAAGATTGCATTTCTCCTTTGGAACAGCAGAATCATACAATAGTCTTCATTTTGATCATTCCATTTTACGTGTTGTGTCCATTAGAGCTGATGTTCCAATAGGTACACAGGCAGTCTACAGGTTACAGGAGGGTTCCGCTCCTGAGCACTGATCACAACCTGAACTGTTCATACCTTGGAAAAGAACAAACCAGTGTGTGGGCGAGGATCACAGAAACAGCTATAATCAGAGAGAGCAAGCAGGTACAGAAGGAACGGCAGCCAATCAGCCTCATCGACTCAGCGAGTGATTGTCCGCAACGCCCCCGGCTCTGCTCCACTCAACACAGCCCCTGACTCTTGCTGCTTAGGGCTGGGGGTTGGGGAGAGATAGTACGAGGAAGTGCCCCATTCCTACCTGGCAGAAGGTGCCTGCAGCTCTGCAGCGGCTGGCAAATCCACCCTTCTTCCATATGTCATGGGTTCATATCCTGGGGAGGACCTGTATGTGAAATGGGACCATCAAAGTTGTATGGTTATGTGAACTTCAATACAATTGAGAATTCTGAATGATTCATCCCGTGCATTTTATAACCTCTTACAGTGCATTATTCTCTTTAAATACAGTTTTAAAAAACCATAAGGCACTAACATTAAGGTTTGCTTTTATATGTCTAGGCACAGAATTTGAATACACAGACTCTGAAAGTGACATCAAAATTAAACAGAAGTCTGCTGCTTTGCCACGGGCAAAGAAATCTTTTCAGGAGCAAGGGAGCAGCATGAGCGAACAGCAGAGTCAGGACAAGCAGCGGGGGGTTGAGAAAGGGAAAAAGGAAAAGAAGGCCAAGCAGAAATCGCCCCGGGAGTTCACTTTTGACTTTGGCCCTGAAGCCAGCGATGACGACTTGTGGAACAGGCGACGGAGTGAGAGGATTTTCCTCAATGATGCTTCTGCCTGCGCTGTTCTCTCACCGACGGCCCCTTCGAGCACCACCCCCACTATTAAAACCAGTCGATGCATTAAGAGTTCAGCGGTGAGTCCGAAGAAGGATGCATCCAAAGCAAAGGACAAGGTAGTGATTTCTCCTGAAGAGAGTTTCATTTATAGAGTCATAAAGTTATACAATGCAGAAACATATCCTCCGGCCTTTTGCTTGCATTTGGCCTATATCTTTCTGAACCTTTCCTATTCATGTACCTGTCCAACTATCTTTTAAAACTTTGTTATTGTACCTGCTTCAACCACTTTCTCATTTTATTTTTCTGGCACTCTCCTCACAGAAGCAAGACTATCATTGCTGTTTCTTAGGTTTCCAATCCCTCCACAAGCAAATGTGAGGTGGTTCAATAGGAAAGTTTTAATAATTCCAAAGCCTTGAATGTTGTAGTGTAAAACTTGGATGAATATAACAGGAACACAGAGTGACTCCTTAGTGTTCAGGTGGGCTACACGGCTAAAGTCTTCCTTTGGGTTTACTGGTAGACATCTAAAACAAATTAAAGGCCAGCTAAGTAATTAGTTTTAGGGCCTAATGTATTTTAAGGAGCTCTTATTCAAAATTTCATAGAGATAGGTGCAGCAAGCATTGGACCTTTCTAGCTCAGGATGCTTAAGGTGTTTCCTGTGGCTGCCCACAAAAGATATGTTCTAGAAAAAGGCAGTTTTAAAATTCTTCCTGTGTATTCTGAAGGTGCCGAGTTATAACCGTCTTCAGAGAAGCACACCATGCCTCCCTAGCAAGGACCCTACCAGAAAGTCAGGTCAATCAGCTACTTCCTGTCCAGGCACGCTTCATGCTGGCACCTCATGGCCAAAATCTTTCCAATTCTAAACTCCTTGGAAATGTCTGCGTGAAACTGAGGTCGTTCTCGCTCTTTTGGAAGATAGAATCAGGCGTTCCGAGCATCATTTCCGCTGTGCCGCACTTCACTGGGAAAGGAGCTTGGAAGTAGGCACAAGCCATGAGATAAAGTGTACCAGGGGGGTGGTGAGGAGGAGAGTTTATTGATTCGATACTGTATTTCCCACTTTCAGAGAAAGAAGGGTAAAGAACCACAGTCCCCTGGCTTAGCCTCAGTCCAGACGGCCAGTAACCTGCCTGAACCCAGGGTCGGCCTCCTCCGCACCACAAGTCCCTGCAAAAAGAGCAAAGGCAAAGGGAAAGGAAAGGATGGGAAGAAAGAGGTAACCAACACTCTGATACTATTGTATGTCTTTTGTCATAGAGTTGTGTAGCACAGAAATGGGTCCATCCACCCACCATTTCCCCTTGTACACTACATTCATTTGCCCCACCATGCCTTGCCCATTTAAGTGTGTCTTGTAAAATTCCAGTAGCGTTCCCACCATTCACAAGAAAAACAGGAAATATAGTTCACACTAATAAGGATATTAGTAAACCATTTGGGTTTTTAATGACACTGAACTTCTTTTGTGGCTATTGATTATTGATACTAAGTTTTTATTCCAAATTTATTTCGTTAACTGAATTTGAATGGTAGGATTCCAATCCCATGCTTCCTAATCATTAATGTAGCCGCCCGCATACTCATTCAATAACTAGTGTACCCCACAGCAAAGAAGAATGTGGTATAAACCAAAGAAAGTTTTCCACTGGGTGTGATACTCTTCACCTCTCTTTTAGGATGTTCCAAAGCACTTTCTATGCTTGAAATGTTGATTCAATGTTTTAGAAGTGCTATCACTCTAGGAACACTATCATTTACATTTGACAAGCCTCCGCACACGATGATCTGTGACCAAGCACACTGCTTTATTCAGAAGTGTAGATTGTTGGGAAAATGTGGGCCAGGCCAGTTAGGGTAACTCTGCCGCTGTTCTTGATGCATACCATAATATCCCTTAAAGCAGGGTGGAAATGAGGCCATGATGTAATATCTCATTCAAAAGATGGCACCTCCATCAATGGAACATTCCCTCACTACACGGTTGAGGTCTTTAAGCACAGATGCTACTTGTGTTGTCGAAGCTTCAACCATCCGATTTGAAATCAAGAATGTTTCCAAGTGACCCATGGCCGACATTGAAGGGGTTAGATATTAGGGCCCGTATTCCCTATTGTCTAGTGGGATTATAGACCATATTGCAGTTCTAAATGAATATAGAATATTTTGACATCTAAGATTGGCCCCTCACGCTCTGTCAATGTGCTGAATGGTACAAAGAAAGTCAGCGAACACCTGATCCTAACAACCAATTTGACATCAGCTTTCCTGCTTTCTTTCCATAATAGGCTTCCTCCATATAATTATGTTTCCTAATTATAATAACTGTAGATTTACATATTTTACTGTACTGTCAAAGCAGGAATTAAAATAAGTGCACATCTGTGGTTCCTTCTAGGTATCTCTATTAGCATTGAACTTTCCAGGAGCCCATTTTAATGATTTCCTCACCCCCTGTGTCTCTCTCATGCAGAGAAACACAGCAATCTGATACCTTCAATTCTCTTCCCACATTGATGAAACAAATCCCTTCTCCGAACAATGTTGCTTCATGGATGTTCATGTTAGTCTGTGCAAAAAAAAAAGAGATTTTTCATTTACATCGCATGTTCGCAACCTCAGACAGTGCCAAGCATGTAGCAGCCAGCGTAGTAATTTTTAGAAGCGTGACCACTGTTGCTGTCTAGGAAATATTCTTCTTGCATTTAACCTGCTCCTTTTGGAAGGTTTGAGAATTTGTTTGTAGTGAGTCATTGTTGCTTTGTGGAAGCTGAAGCTCTTTCTCCTTTGTGTTGACGATTAGCTCTGCACTGATTTACTGACTCCCCTTCCCAACAGGTGCGCTCCAAGGGAGGTGCTGTCAGTAAGCTCATGGAGAGCATGGCAGCTGATGAGGACTTCGAGCAGAATCAAGACAGCAGCTTCTCTGAGGATGAGAACCTACCACTGAGCATGCTCATTGAAAGGCCCACAACACCAGGTCTGTTGAGCCCTGCTGGTAAACTATTTCATTGTGTATTTGCTGTACCAGGGATAGTAGAGTTCAAATGATGTAAGTCTGCAGAGTTGGCTAGGCGTGTTGTATTCATCTATGTAGAGATTTCTCAAGCGTAATGTTCTGATATTTTAAAAATAATATCTTTCTAACTTGTCTGTAACAAGTAGGATTTCCTAGTGGCCTATCATTTTAATTCTAATCCACATTCCCATTCCGTCATGTCAGTCCTTGACTCCTCAACTGTCACGACGAGGCCCCTCTCAAGTTGGAGGAGAAACAACTCATATTCCATCTGGGTAGCTTCCAACCTGATGGAATTGTCACCGATTTCTTGGATGTGGTAATTTCTCCACTTCCCCTTCTCTCTTCTTTTATTCCCCACTCTGGCTCCCCACTAACATCTTCTCTTCTCACTTTCCTAACACCTCTCCTCCTGCCCTTTCTTCCATGGTCCACTCTCGTCCCCTATCAGATTCCTTCTCTTCAGCCCTTTACCCATTCCACCCATCACCTCCCATCTTCTCACTTCATCCCCCCCTCCCCCACCCATCTGGCTTCACCTATCTTCTAGCTTGTACTCCTTCTGCCCCCCGATTCCACCCCCCCCCCCGCCACCTTCTTATCCTGGCTTCCTCCCACTTCCTTTCCAGTCCTGATGAAGGTTCTCAGCTCAAACTGACTGTTGACTGTTTATTCCTTTCCGTAGGTGCTGCCTGAGCTACTGAGTGCCTCCAGTATTTCTGTGTGTTGCTCTGGATTTCCAACATCTATAGTATCTCTTGTGTTTATCCTTCCAGTGACTTCTCTATTATAAAATGAATTTTATGCTGATTTTTTTTTGTCATCTGTAAAACAAAAGCAGAATTATTGGCCTATGATATTTCTCTAAGGATATCAGGAGTAACTCTTGTGAGGCTTTTCTGCCAATACTGGGTACTTTATGCATGATCACTTTTTTTTCTTCTGTGCCCTGGCTCTCTGATCAAGCTGAAAGCTTTCGCTTCTACTCTGTGCATCTCATCTGTGTTTCTTGTACCCTTCATTTCCGTATTGGGCTAGCTATCCTTCATTCTATCCACTCTACACATGTGGTACAGTCACAGATATTAGCAAGTCTTTTGCAAAAGAAATCCGCTACATCATGGGCTAGTTATTCTCAAAATATTAAATGCCCTCCTTTTTTTCCTTTTTATTTTACCTGACAGGATGAATTATTGCCAATCCGTTAAAAGCCTCATTTTTTATTTATAAATGGTCCCACTAGACAATGCGTAGTCCTTCAGTACAATGACTATAAGTTTAAATTCCCATTTTCATAACACCAGAGCTGTTTTTGTTATAAAGAAAACATTTTAAAAAATTAAGCTTGTGTAGCAGAGAAGCAGCCTATTCTGCTTATGTGGTCTATTCCAAGAACCTCTCTCCTCCTTGCTACTTGCAGTTTTTTCCATTTTATTTTCTGAAAATACTTGGGGAGAGAAGCATGCGTGCATGCTTACATCTGCTTTACTTGTTGGGAAACAAAAATTTTGCTTGCAGCCTAGCCAGAGACATTATAGTCCTGTGGATAATGGATCTGAATAAAGGCACCTTAAATATGGGCTTGATTGGGATTTGTGCAATTGTCCAAACTATAATTAAATTGCCAGAGCTTTTGTCTTTCCTTATCTCTGTGGTTTTATAAAGTCTGATTCCGTGAGTTCCCCACACACTTAAGCCGTCTGCTTCTCAGCAGATAACACAGCATCTTCTACAGATTCTGCTGGGTTACTGCAATTCCAACATTTTCAGTTTTTACTTTAGAATTCCAATATCTGCAGATTTTGTTGTAATTTTGACCCTCTGTCTCTTTTCTCTTTTTTGATTATCGCCTGTAATTCTTGCTACATTTTGTGTATGGTAAGTCTCTGTCAAGCTTCTAGGGAATGTTAATTAATGACACAGTGTTAATAGACGTTATCACTGATGGGATTACATTCCATCAGGGTTGGATACAGAGATTCATCACCAAGGAGTTAACAAGAGATTTCCTTCACTTCCTACAGCTCCTCGCTCATGTGTGATTGACAAGGATGAGCTCAAGGATGGCCTTCGTGTGCTGATTCCAATGGACGACAAGCTGCTTTATGCCGGCTATGTGAAAACTGTTCATTCTCCTGATATGTAAGTTTTCCCCAAAGCAGAGGGCATAGGCTTAAGGTTAGGGTAGGAGCTTTTAGAGGGAACATAGAAACATAGAAAACCTACAGCACAATACAGACCCTTCGGTCTACAAAGCTGTGCCGAACATGTCCTTACTGTAGAATTACCTAGGCTTACCCATAGCCTTCTATTTTTCTAAGCTCCATGTACCTATCCAGGAGTCTCTTAAAAGACGTTTCATTTCTGCCTCTACCACCGCCGCTGGCAGCCCATTCCACATACTCACCACTCTCTGCGTAAAAAACTTACCCCTGACACCTCCTCTGTACCTGCTTCCAAGCACGTTAAAACTATGCCCTCTCATGCTAGCCATTTTAGTCCTGGGAAAAAGCCTCTGACTTTCCACACGATCAATGCATCTCATTATCTTGTACACTTCTATCAGGTCACTTCTTATCCTCCGTTGCTCCAAGGAGAAAATGGCCAAGTTCACTCAACCTATTCTCATAAGGCATGCTCCCCAATCCAGGCAACATCCGTGTAAATCTTCTCTGCATCCGAAGATCTGAGGAAGAAGTTTTTCACTCTGTGAATGATTTGATTATGAAATACATTGCCTGAGGGGGTTGAGAGAAAGAGACACTTACAGCATTTAAGAAGTATCTAGGCCAGGGGTTCCCAACCTTTTTTACGCTATGGACATTAAGCAAGGGGTCTGAGGACCCTGGGTTGGGAACCCCTAATCTAGATGCATTCTTGAATCAACCAGCATAGAGTACAACAGACCAAATGGAATTGAAGTAGATGGGGCCATGACAGTTGGCTTGGGCTTGGTCGTCCTCCTGACCAGCTCTTCTGTTGTCATTGAGGGAAAGGTTACTGTTAGGACACCCATATCACTCATCTCTCAATCCTCTTCCTGTACTCCGACTCATTGTTATTTGAGATGCGGACTATTATGGGGGGGGGGTGCAGGAGGCGGGTGTCATCTGCAAACGTAGATCAGTGGGCTGAGGGTGCACCAATGTTTAGAATAACTGTGGCGGAGGTGGTGCTGCCTTTTCTCACTGATCGGTCTGCTGCTCATGAAGTCAAGGATCCAGTTGCAGCTGGAGAGCTTAATTCCCAGGATCCAGAGTTTGCTTGGAATAATAGTATTGAAGGCAGAAATATTGTCAATAAGCAATAGTCTGATGTAGGTACCTTTACTGCTCCAGGAATGGGCATTGGGCCAGGGAGATGGCACCTGCTGTAGATGTGGTTTTCTCCTGACTTGCGCACCATGTTTCCTGTTTGACAAAAAGTCAGCTAGCAAAAGCAAATCTGAGGAGTTGTGGGTAACAGAAATGAGAGAACTCTCATTATCTCCAGGTCACATGTGATTTTCCCACTCGCCTCCATCTCATGTTATGCTGTGACTTCTGCAGCCGAAACCATGACCAAGCAAATCTGCAGTCTGATGACTCCACAACACACCTTCACGCTGCAGTCTCCCAGCCAGAACTACTTCTTCTTCCCCACAGAAAGGAGCCAAAATCCACATGCTCTGGGCTAGATTTGACGAGGAAGGGAGAACATCCATCTGTCGCAAAGGCTTGAGGATTGCTAAAAATTAGGCCTCAGACCTTTTTCTGAAGGCGGTCACCTCACCCAATGGAAACAAACAATTGAGCGTGGTATGGCTCAGCAGCTGGGTTACCTTTGGATAAATCCCCCCAAGAGGTGGCACAAGGGTGGGACTGGGTGACTGCAGAGCCATTAGTGGGAGGGGAGGCCACTCCTGGTCTGCAGAGAGGAACTTTGGTTAATATATTTTAGAAGTAGACAATAATAATTACTTCAGTGGCCTTGGGGCTACCGAAGAGTGCTGAATAGAGCAGGCCAGATCCCTATGCTGGAAATGTTCATCAGATCACACAGCAATTTTGGAGAGAGCAACAGAGTTGAGACTGACTGTTTCCCTCGCTGCAGATGCTGACTGATCTTCCAGCATTCTCTGTTTATTGTTCAAGGTCGTAGTGTCTGCAGTATTTTGTGGTGAATTGTTTATGCTGTTTACCTTGGCTTCAGTACTTGAAAATGACTCTTCAAAAAGCCTTGAGCTTGCAAGTTCTGATTCTTCAATGCTTATTTCAGACATCTAACTGAGATGGGGAAATAGGATTGATATCAATGAAAAACAGCGCCCGTTATATATCAGTTCTAGGAATGAACTGTTCTACTCTAAGCACACTGTAAATCCATTTGTAGTAGGCCCTGTTCTAAGGCATCTAAAGGAAGTAATCACCAATGTGAATATCATGTGACAGAAAGGTCTGCTCGAAACTGTACCTTGTGTCCTCCAGTCATGTCCAAATCTTTTGCCCTTCCATTACAAATCAGCATGTCATGATGATGAGTCCAGCAGTTGGTCTGACTTTCTCCTTGCCCCAGGGCACAGCCCAATCTGAGCACATCTGTTCCCACTACGTCAAGATCAAGCTGCTCAGCATTAGCAGGAGCCTCGCTGCATCGAATAAAGATGGCCAAAATGCTTCAAAGAAACACTGCTGTTGTACCTTAGGCAATTAAGGAGCACTGGCATTCATTTATATATTTAACACATTGTCCACTGGATCCACTCAGAGCATCTGTAAGCAGAGTGTTCCAAGACACCTGGGGTAAGCATAGTGAAGCATTTCAACTGGGTCAGAAGTAGAAATCTGAAAATAAAATAGTCTGATAAAAGGAGATATTTCTTTATCAATTTTTTGCATTCTTGGCCAAGGCAGCCGCGGTCATAGGAAATACTGAGGCACTGCTGGTTGCCAAATGGCCTTGGGATAATGGCTTCATCTGCTGCTTATTGTTTGCTTTACTTTTGAGGGATAAGCAATGGGCAGGACATTGGGGAGAATATCCTGTCCTTGATTGAATAAATTAATGTATCTTTAGTGTCCTTCTGGTCTCATCGTTCTGCTGAACGTCTCATCTGAAAAAAGGGCAACTTGTGGGCAGTGAAACAGGTGCTGCTCGGGCCTGTGCCTGTGGCTCGGACTCTGAGCTGAGCGATCTGTACTCTGAGCTGGAAGTGTTCTGTAATCCACAAGCAGAGAGTGAGGGACCACTAAAGGATCATCGAGCCACATCTATTGTTAGCGTATGAAACAAACAAAAGTCCTTTTCTGCAGAGTTTTCATTTTGCTGAGCAAAACACCCCAGTTTTCATTTACCATACACCCATTTCTGAGCCAAGCAAAGAACTATCAAGTTCAGAGTGAATTTGGGAGCGCCTCTTTGCTATGTGAAGTGTCTCCTCGATTTCAGAAACCTTATTCAGAGGTAGCTGTAATCATGTGTCTGTTGTGCACTGTAACTGACTCAACATAAACAACAGATGGTCTGTAGTAGCCAAAAAATATAGGTCATCTCTTCAATCCAAATGATTAACTTTTAACCTCATGTGATAATTTAAAAAGGAAGTATTTTATAGGTAGGCCACATTTTGTGCCTACAGGCATGGGAGTAACAAATCTGAGCCGACAGAACACCTAGGGTGCCAAGAATGAGGTGTCAGCTGTGGTTTAGTAGAAGCTTAGCTCTTTCACCTCAGTTGCAAGGCTGTGGTGTACGTCCCAGTCCAAGGACATGACGGCAGGTTGGACCACTATCACAGTGCAGTATCAAGGGTGTGAAGCAGCTACAGAGATTTTAGAGGTACCATCTTTCAGATAAAACACAAGTCCAAGATCTTGTTTGCTCCCTCATTTGTTAAAGATCCCATGGCACCATTTCAGTAACAATCCAGGCATTTGTGCCAGATAACTTCGCTAATATTCATCCCTCCATCAATATCACTGAAACAAATGGATTTGATCAAGATCAGATTTTTATTTATGGCAGTTTGCTATTCACAAGCCAGTTGCTCTGTCTCATAAAGTGCAACTCTAAACAACACCATAAATGTGACATTGACTATGATGTGCGTTGTTTGCGTTTGACTTTCAATAAATGCGACTTTTTTTAGTGCTTGCGGGTTTTTCTGCTCTTAAGTGGACTACGTTAAAGCTGAGGTCTTCTGCTGGACAGCAGTGCAGCAATCATCTGAAAGTCTTTCCTTTTATCTGTATAAAAAGTGCATAACTCCACTGAACAAAGACAACCAGCAAATTGTACTGATTTTGCTGTGGCAGCAACAGCTGGTCTTCCATTGAAATCATGGACAAACAAGTAGCGCAACACTTCACAGTGCCTGCTATAAGATCGGGGTTCAATTCCCGCTGCTGTCTGTAAGGAGTTTGTACTTTCTCCCTGTGACCGCCTGGGTTTCTCCCAGTAGCTCCGGTTTCTCCCACAGTCCAAAGATGAAAAGGTTAGAGTTGATAGGTTGTGGGCATGCCATTTTGGTGATGAAGCATGGTGATACCTACGGGTTTACTCCCAGCACATCTTAAAGCTGTGTTGGTCATTGGTGCAAAACACCACATTTCACTGCATGTTTTGATGTACATGCGGCCAATTGAAACTAATCTCTATCTTCACCATCATGTTTCCTCTTTAGGGGAAACCCAGAGCTGGGTGACATAGTTTCAGAATAGGGGCCACCTTTCCAAATTGGGAATGATGAGAATTTTTTCTCTCAGAAGTACTGCATATCAGGGAGCCCAGGAGGTGAAGCAATTGAATATATTCAGGGGTGAGGTAGATTTTTCGACTGTAAGGGAAATCAGGTATCGACAACGGGCAGGGAAATGGATTGAGGCCAGAACAGATCAGATCTTATTGAACAGCTGAGCAGAGTCAAAGTGGTCTTATGATTGACTCCTCCTCCTATTTCTTATGTCCTGTTTTCTTGAAGTCGCAAATACTGAGTTAAGTCTGGTCCCTTTTATTTCAAATCCTCATCTACATTTGTTAAGTAATCAACGGTTCTTTTTTCACACATAACTTTTTGCTATGTTGTGTACACCATGAAATATGATTAGAAGTTTGGACCTTCTAAAAATGCTAGAGAGCTTTGGGTTCACATCTGGATTCTTTAATTCCTATTCTAGATACCGTGTGGTTGTAGAGGGGGAGAGGGGAAATCGTCCTCACATCTATTCATTGGAACAACTTTTACAGGAAGCGGTGAGTGGCTTGTTATGCCAATAAAATCCCTCTGCTGTTTTAGTCACGTTCTGCACTCTGTTCAATTTGGAAATGATTTTGCATGAGCTTTCCTTCAGCCTTGAATTTTGTACAAAGTCGAAGTACTCAGAGTGAGGCAAATCAAACAATGATCAGACCACCGCAGGAATCCCATGTTTCTTTAAGGTATCTACAACCGTGCTCTAGTTTGCCCCTACATCTAATCTCTTTATCATTTATAACCATGCTTTCATCTTCCTAGGTCCCAAGTTCTAGAATTTACCTCCATGTATGTCTCCACCTCTCCACCTCACTTTATATCTTTTTAAATGGTATTAAACTTAACTTTTCTCAGTTTTAGGGGGATCTGCCATATCTCCTATTGATGCTGTCAATTTCTTTTCACTTGGTAACACTTCTGTGAAGCACATGGGGAAGGGGATATAGTTTGAGTTCCGACATTAAAGCTGTTGAATACAACTAGGTGTTTTATATATTTTGTTCAGGATCTTCAAAAGTGCAATTTTTTTACATTCTGAGTAAGTTAAACCCAAGGGCATTGGCTCCCAAAGAGAGCATTTTGTTTGTCAGAACTGAAATAATCTGAAATTCCAACTTTAATTTTGCATCTTGTTCTCTTTTCAATATCTCTTTAATGCAGATCATTGATGTTAAACCCTCCTCTGTGAGGTTACTGCCTGAAGGTACTCGTATCGCTGCATATTGGAGTCAACAATATCGCTGTCTCTACCCAGGAACTGTTGTCAGAGGTACCCGTCACTATCAGTTTGTGAGCCAGAGGAAATGTAGATTGGCCTACCTTGTCAGGCTGTCATTAAAGAAAAGATATCCCACAGAGTCACGTCAAACCCTGCCTGGCATGCAGGAGGTGTGAGGATTGCAAACTTAATGGTGATTCAGCTATACGGACTCTAGTGGGTTTGCCTTGAAGTATAGAAGTCACAGTATCCCTCCCAGTTTGCCTGTAATAAATTTTTTTGACATAGTATAACAATTGTAGTTAGAGAGAAAAGTGAAAAAAAAAGTGGGAGGGAACTCTGGTCTCAAACATCTAGTGGCTTGGAGAATGTGAAATTTTGGCCAGTTAGAAAATCATTGGTGGCCTATTTCTGTCATATGTGTATGAGATCAATCGGCAGAGGAAGTCATAGAGCTCTTCTATGGATACAGGCCAATGTCCATGCCACCACGTTGTCCACCCGGATAGTCCCAATTCCCAGCATTGACCCCGTCCCCTCCATCTACCTGTCCAAGTGTTTCCTAAATGATCTTGTTGTACCTGCCCCAACCACTTCCTTTGGCAGCCAATTCCATATACTCATCACTCTCTGTGTGGAAAAGTTTCCCTTCAGCTCCCTTCAAAATTTCTCCCCTCTCACCCTAAAAATCTATGCCCCCTAATTTTTGCAAACACTGTTGCTCCACCTTACCTATGCCTCTCACAATTTTAAACACTTCTATAAGATCACCCAAGGAATAAAGGCCGGGCCAATCCTTCCCTGCAACTTGAGCCCTCTAGTCTTGGCAAAGTCCTCATAAATTTTTTTGCACTCCCTCTGGATCAGGGGTCCCCAACCTTTTTTACACCACAGACCGGTTTAATATTGACAATATTCTTGCGGACCGGCCGACTGGGGGTGGGGTGGGGGTTGTTGAAGTAGGGTTAAACTCACCTCAATATGTCTTTTACAGTTGGGTTGCCAACTTTCCCACTCCTAAATAGGGGACAAAAGTAGCAGTCAAATCCTGGGACACTTTACCCCAGGAAAGACTACCATGACCATGAAGCCTCGCGCGGGCACCGGTCATCACATGCGCATGTGATCTGCGCATGAGCGTATGTGCCGATTTTTTTCCCCACAATTCGGTTTTGCCTTCATCTTCCCAACTATACATACATTATTTCTACTTTATATAGGCAATGTATTTATCATATCATTCCTGCTTTTACTATATGTTAGTGTTATTTATTTTCGGTTTTATGTGTTATTTGCTATGATTTGGTAGGTTATTTTTTTGGGTCTGGGAATGCTCAAAAATTTTTCCCATATAAATTAATTGTAATTGCTTCTTCACTTTACGCCATTTCGGCACAGAAGGTTTCATAGGAATGCTCTACCTTAGTGGGGGAAATACGGGACAAGGACGGTCCCGTATGGGACAAACCAATTTAGCCCAATATACGGGATGTCCTGGCAAATACGGGACAGTTGGCAACCCTATGTTCAAGTTCAACAGTGCGTGACAGGGAATGAGGAAAGGTGCAGCTGACACATAATCGTTTCCTCACGGCCCGGTAGCCCATGCTTTGCGGCCTGGTACCGGTCCGCGGCCCGGTGGTTGGGGACCATTGCTCTAGATTAGACATTTCTTTCAGTAACAGGGCAACTAAAATTGTACACAGTATTCCAAGTGGGAACTTACCAACGAGCTCCTATATTCAATGCCCTGACTGATGAAGGCCAGTGTGCTAAACACACTGGCAGAACACAGCAGGTCAGTTAGCATCTATGGAGAAGAATAACCAGTCAACACACCCAAAATATTGACAATTTATTCCTCTTCATAGATGCCGCCTGATCTGCTGAGTTCCTTCAGCATCTTGAGTATGATGCTCAAGATTTCCAGTACCTGCAGAATCTTCTGTGTCTTTAGTGTGTTAAATCCCCTTTTCACCACAATATCTACTGGTAACGCCATTTCCAACGAAGCGCGCACTTGTACTCTCTGTTCCAGATTTGTCAAACACAACTTCCATGTTGACTCCTCCTAATCAGACTCTCTCTATCAAATGCTGCTGGATCCTGACCCTCAGAATTCCCTCCAATAACTTCCGCACTACTGGTGTCTGGTTGACTGGGCTGTAGTTCCCTGGCTTGTCCTTGCTAACGTTCTTAAACAATGGATCATCAGTTCCAGGCTTCAGGAACTTTGCCAATGGCTATAAGAATACACTTAGGGGGGAAACAGTTTTTTTCCTCCTGATTTCCCTCTTAACTGTATTCCTAATCTTCATATGCTTGTAGTTACACTCTTACAATCATCCCTGACCTCTTAAACCCATATATATTTCCATCTTTTTCTTGACCAGCACCTCAATATATCTCATCAGCCAGGGTCCCCTAAACTTCCCACCCTATATGCTGCATCCAGATGCTTCATATATCACTCTTAAAAGTCTGCCAATTGCTATTTGTTCATTTCAACCTCCGCTTAATTCCATCAAGGTTAGCCCAATTCTAGTAGGACCCCAGCCTCTGGACCTGCCCTATCCTTTTCCATCACTATCTTAAAACTGATAGAATTAAGGTCACTGAAGGCAAAATGTTTCTCGACTGCTTCTTCAGATACTTGCTCTACTTCATTCCCCAAGAGAAGTTTCAGTACTGCATCTCCCAAGTAGGGCCCTCTCTATACTGACTCAGGAAACTTGCCTGGGCACGTTTCACAGATTGCACCACGTCCAGGCTCTTAACACTGTGTGGCCAAGTCAATACCAGAGAAATTAAAATCTCCCACTATTGCAATCCTGTTATCCTTACAGCGATTTTTGATTCAATCGCTCTCCAGGGCTCGCTTTGTCACTTGGCCTGCACAGACCTGTCACTGAATCTCTGCATCACTAAGCCATATAGGAAAACAGGATTATAGGTTTTTCTCTGGGTCACGATCAATTTACCCTGCTGGAAAATGGAGGTATGACTAAAGTTACATAGGAATCAGACAAAGGGCTGCACAGTAGCATAGTGGTTAGTACAACACTCTACAGTAGAGACAACCCAAGTTCAATTCCCACTGCTGCCTGAAGGAGCTTCTCCCTGTGGCTACGTGGGTTTCCTCCGGGTGCTCCGGTTTCCTCCCACAGTCCAAAGATCTACCAGTTGGTAAGTTAATTGGTCATTGTAAATTGTCCTGTGATTAAATTGGGGGACTGCAATTGTACATTGTCCTGTGATTAAACTGGGGGACTGCAGGGCTGAGAGGCTTGAGGGGCCGGATTGGCCTATTCTGTGCTTCATCTCAATATATAAATCAATCTGTATTACGCCAGGATGTTCCAAAATGCTACTCAGTCAAATGAAGTACTACTGAAGGGCAGTGACTAGTAATGAGCGACATGTTCCAGCCAATGTGTATCCAGAAACATCTACAAAATAATTAGAAAAATAAATGGAAGTTCTTTAGTAGTGTTGAGGGATAAATGGTGTCCAGGAAAAAAAAACCCTTGGTTTTCTGTTTTAAACAGTTTCATGCAATCATTTTGCAGGCAGAAAGGACAAGAGGGGTCTTGCTTTAACATCTCATCAGCAAACTAGATAGATAATATGCTTCAACCAAAAATAAACTCTGTCCCTCAGAAATGGCCACTTGGAGGAGATATCGAATTATATTGACTTGATTCATTGAGGTTCTTGTAAACTACAAAAATTAGCATTAATTTTAATCTCACTGTGTTCAGCACTTACTTAACCTGTCGAATCATTTATTTGTATTATAATGAATCCCACATTAGAATAGGTCTTCTTTTGAGGGGGTTTCCCTTTCTCTTTTTTCCCATTTGCTCTATAACCTTTGCTCCTACCCATTGATTGTAATAAATCAGCATTAAGGAACCTAGCACTGAATGCAGTAATGAAAATGGTCAAGTGATCCCTAAAACTGACAGGGAGGTCTTCGATGCTTGTAAGTTTTTCAAACGTGTTGAGCCATTTGCTTTCAAGGCAGATTTATTGCTCTCCTCTTGAATGTGATGCAGAAATTTATCACGTAGCTCACTGACATTGTGATAGCTGCTATTCTCTAATTATTCTCATAAATCTGCTGAACTCAGCTCCCTTTATGGTGGCAAAACCAATGCTTGTAGTTGGTTACATGGAATGGAATCAGCCAGACTATGTTCACTTTCTGTACCTTCGCCAAAAGCCTATTTGGCACATTTCCTACATAAAGAAATTCTCTCTCGGTATTGAGTAGCTTACAAGTCTATAAAAAGCACAGAAATCTGTACAGGATTTTGTACTCCATCTCTGCCTTGTAATTCTCATAATCATAGCAAGAGAGAGGTGAGAAACATCCTAGACAGTAGAGTATTTAAGCATCAGCTTTAACTGTAATCATTTCCATAAAGAACAGAACTCAAATCAGGATATGACTTTAAGGAGAATTATCCCCACCGCTGTTTTAATAAGCAAGAGGAAAAGGATGAAATCCTTTGCTTCTCTTATTCAAATTCAAGAAACCGTCAGTTCCAGAGATCAGTCAGCAATACTGAATCTCCAGGGTTAGAATGGGAAGATGCAGCATAAACGCTGACTGGAAATGGATATATCACCCGGAAACTGGTGTCCTGTTGTCAGTTTCCATTTTCCAGTTGCATTATTTAGGATTTTTCTTAACAAGCAGGAGGTTCAAGTACTGCAGCATGTAATGTGGCTGTTGCTCAGCCCACTCTTCATTTCTTGTGTAGGAGACAGCTTTCCTCAGCACCAACATCCCAACAATATTGGATCCAAAACAACTAGAATGTACTTACAGCCCTTCATGGGAGCAACATTTGACCCCATACTGTGATCAGTGACCAAAATAGTAGGTTTTAAGTTTCGAAGGTGCTGAAAGCATTCCAGAGCTTAAAACATGTTCTTCAGAGTTGGTATTCTTCAGTATTTGTGAGGGCTTTGAATATTAATGTGCTATTTGGCCAGATGAGCATTATAACCTCTCCACCTCATTCTATGTGTAAGATCAACTGAAGATATCTTGAACACTCAGGACTAAGAACAAACACTGCTCCCAACATATAAACGGCCATTATGTCCATTCCACACCTCCGAGAAACAATTACCTCAACACTGAGCAGGAACAGGGTATGTAGCATTGGTAGCTTAGTAGCAATCCATGTTTTAGAGTGATTCCACAAAGTAGCCTAAGGGAAAAGCTTTCACATTAAATGCAATATCGGTTTTCAGTTTCATTACAGTGAAATCTCACATTGGGAAGATTGGAACCAACCCAAAATGAAAATCAAAAATTGTATATTTTGATCTCTGAGCAATGGTAGAAAATTAGAACAATTCCTTGCATTAAAAATGACAAAAAAGAATTTTACGAAATGTTGCATCTGCACTTTGTTCAGATCATTGATTGGCTGCTTCCTAGATTTAACTGAGAGAATATTTAAGAGTTAACAGAAATTCCATTAGGCATTTGTTCCATGTGGTTTATATTTTGAAGTGGTTTTAGGAATTCATTAAAGTCCAGAATTGGATGATAAAGCAATAATCACCAAAAGTTCAGCCTAGGTGCAGATGGCCTATTCAAATTTCCACCACCCATGTGCAACACAGGATTCAGAATATTTTCTTTTCATCTTTTCCTAGTTTCCATTCAGTATGTTTTCTTTTCTGTAATTGCTGTTTACATTTTTTTGCTCCTGACTTCAATAAAATTAACTTTGAGGTGTTCTAAGATATGGGCCTGAAGTGGGGGAATGTCCCATCAAGGGTGTATAGAGAACCAGCAGAGGGATGGAATGATTTAGATAGTTTTTTTTCAAAGAGGCACTGTAGTTTTCCTTTCATATCATGAATTTTATTTTAATAAAGAAAAAAAGCCAATGAGCTGCAAATTTATCTGCACTGCTCCCATTTAACTCCCAATGTACTGTAGTAGCATACACAGACTTTATTTTGCACCTGGAATTTTATGTTTCTGGTCACTACTATGGTGTAGAAATATATCTGCACAGAAAAATCCTTCAAATGGCAAATAATAATGACCAAATCACTGCATGTTTTCATGTTGTTTGTGGAATAACGGTTAATTACACATTACTGATATCCCTTACTATAGTGATGTGAGAACTTTTGCAACCTGCTGAGAAGTTAGGTGTGACATTAGATTAACAGTTTACTCAATAAATACCCCACTGATTACACAGCCCTCCTTTAGTTCAGTTCACGTCAGCATGGAAGTGCCTCCATCGCTTCAGTGTATCACTTTTGGACTTTTTCCTACAAGTGATCTCAGTCTTAGATTTTACCTGTGTATTATGCCATCTTCAAGTAAGTTAAAGCACTTCCTCGAGTGTTTTCTACTAATACATGTTCCTTAGCAAACACTGCTGTATCCAATCGACTACATGCCCCCTTCTAGCCACAACCCCAGTCTCCATTCCTTCCCTTAATTTTCTCCTAACCCTTCTGCTTTTCTGCTTTCCTTAGGCAGTCCAGACCCGGATGAAGATGAGGATTTGATTACAGTGGAGTTTGATGATGGGGACACCGGGCGGATCCCCATTTCTCACATCCGCCTCCTACCTCCAGATTATAAGATTCAATGTACGTAAATCCGATGGCCTCTGTTCAGGCTGCGCCCATTCACATTTGAGGACCCATATGGACGGATAGCGATAGGAGGCCAAAGTATGTTGGCTGGATGTGAAAAGGCAGCATCAGAATTATAACAGAAAAAGAGCAGAGTTACCTTAAAAGCAGGCACAGTGGCCATGTTTGCCACCCAGTGTTGCTGGCTGCAGTCGTCACAGAGTCACACAAAGGTCAGAGGCAGAAGGCTGAACTCACACTAGTTGTGCACCTTTGAGTTGATAGTGAGGTCTCAGGAACTCAGGTGAAACATTCGGAGGCCCTGCTCCTAAAATGCTCTGAAAGGCTACATCTGAAAGCAAAGAAGGGAGTGGAGTTTGTCTTTCGTCAATGTCAAGAAATGATTTGAACAGTTGTGTAAATGTCTCTGGCTTTCAAAGCCATTTAAAAAAATTATTAAAATTGAGATAAATATTAAAAATGCTGAAAACTGTTTATTAATGAAATAACTTTTTTTAATGCAACACACACAAAATGCTGGAGGAAATGAATACAGTCGATGTTTCGGGCCACAACCCTTTGACAGGACTGGAGGAAAAAAGGCTGAGGAATAGATTTTAAAGGTGGGGGAGGGGAGAGAGAACCACCAGGTGATAGGTGAGACCTGGAGGGGGAGGGATGAAGTAAAGAGCTGGGAAGTTGATTGGTGAAAGAGACAGAAGGCCATGGAAGAAAGAATAGGGGGAGGAGCACCAGAGGGAGGTGATGGGTGGGCAAGGAGATAAGGTGAGAGAGGGAAAAGGGGATGGCAAACAGTGAAGAAGAGGTGGGGAGGATGGGGGGCATTACTGGAAGTTCAAGGAATCAATTTTAATGCCATCAGATTGGAGGCTCCTCAAACGTAATACTAGGTGTTGTTCCTCCAACCTAAGTGTGGCCTCATAACGACAGTGGAGGAGGCCGTGGATGGACATATGGGAATGGGAAGTGGAATTAAGATGTGTGGCCACCGGGAGATCCACTTTTTCTGGTGGACAGATAGTAGATGCTCGGCGGAGTAGTCTCCCAATGTACGTCGGGTCTCACCGACATACAGGAGGCCACACCGGGAGCTCCGAATACGGAATATGACCCCAACAGACTCACAGGTGAAGTGACGCCTCACCTGGAAGGACTGTTTAGGGCCCTGGGTGGTAGTGAGGGAGGAGGTGTAGGGGCAGATGTAGCACTTGTTCTACTTGCTCCTCACCTGGAGCCTCACTTCATCCCTCCCCCTCCAGGTTTCACCTATCACCCAGTGTTTCTCTGTACCCCCCCCCCACCCACCTTTTGAATCTACTCCTCAGCTTTTTTCTCCAGTCCTGCCGAAGGGTTTCGGTCCAAAATGTCGACTGTACTCTTTTCCTAGATGCTGCCTGGCCTGCTGAGTTCCTCCAGCATTTCGTGTGTGTTGCTTTGATTTGCAGCATCTGCAGATTTTCTCTTGATTTTTTTTTTAATCTCCACTTTCCCTTTACTCCTTGATCTGCTTGCCTTCAATTTACATTGAATTCATTTGGGCGTCTGATTCACCACCAGCTTTGACCAGAGAGGCAGTTCCCCAGCACAATGTTAGAGGATACTTTCAATCCAGGCTTCTGGTTTTGTCCAAAGATATAGTGTAGAGATCAGACTGAGACTGACTAAAATTCAAACTGTCTTTTTTGCTGACTTTAGCCAGCAAGATTCACCCCAAAATAAAGGTTTTCAGTATATTTATTTAGTTCTAGCTGAGCTAGTTCCAATCTGTCTAGCATTCCCATTTGTATTTTGGGGCTACTAAAAGAAGCCTCATGTAAGATTTCATCACCAGCACCCAAGACTGCGACCATTCTGTAATATGGCATGGTCTTCATAATGGACTAGAAAGTTTGCATCTTTCTCCAGTGAATTCAGGTAACTAATTCCCTTGAGAGGTGAACTAGTGACCTCCTTCAGGTGTAGAGGATAGAGGCATAAAACGTCCTCCCTCACCCCAGAATTTTTTTTATTTTCCTTCTTTCGTTGCGTCTTTTACTGTCATGAGTAGCACAAATGTTAAAAGTGCGATGTTTGTCAGTGTCTGATTCAGAGACTGGCTTCCTCTTAACAGGTGCTGAGCCATCACCTGCCCTGCTGGTGCCCAACACCAAACGGCAGAGCAGAAAGTCCAGCAAAGATTCCACGGAGAGCAAGGAGGCCAGCACTCAGAGTTGCAACACTGCTGCATCCAAAAACAAAGGGCGTGGACGGAAAACCTCCACCAAAGGCAAAACCGGTAAGAGGGCTATTAATTAGGCTTCCCTCGATGCACAGTTTGGCCGAGATCTTATGCACATCCCTGTGGAAAGGAAGTGTTATAAGGAAGCATTTCCTGTCATGGAGTGTTGTGAACCTGGATGGTCGTCACAGCAGGAGAAAAATCTGAGATTGATAAAACTCGGTGACGGGACAAAGGCATGAGGAATAGTGCTGATATACCCAAGGTCCAGCTAACAGGAGCAACAGGGATTAAATAGCTTCTATCCATATGTGCCTCACTTAGCTTATTTAGTATTTATTGAAGTGTCCAAGAAGCTACATGTTGAACCAAATTCTCAATTCTGTTTGGAAATTATCTCAATCTTTGGGCACTGCAATAACATAGAAAACATGGCAGTCAATTCACTCAGAGTAGTGACACGATGGATGTATTATTTTTTTGGAACATAGAACAGAGAGGAGTACAGATCAGCAACAGGCCATTCAGCCCACAGTGTTGTGCGAGACCAGAAACACCCAAAAGCAAATCAAAAACACCCAAATACTAATCCCTCCTACCTACACCATGTTCATATCCCTCCATCCTCCGTATATCCATGTGCTTATCCAAACGTCTCTTAAAAGCCTCTGATGTGTGTTTATGATGCTGATGAGGTCATTATTGTCTCCAGAAGAACTTATTGACCACTGTGTTTCAACTGCGGAGTTTTTTAGGTCCATCTGAAAGGGCTGGCACGGTGGGGGGAGAAGGGGGGGATAATGATAAAAAACCATTAAGTAACGAGAGATATTTTTCCCCCCCTTCTTCTATTCCGTTAGGAGCAGACTCAGTTTCAGAGCAGGCTGAGAATACTGGTCTGATGGAAAGCCAGGGCGGTGCAGAGAGCCAAAGCAAGCAGGTTGGCAAACCATCGAGGAAGTGTCTTCAGAAGAGGAGTACCAGTGGAGTTTCGCGCAAAAGCATGAGGGAGAAGAAGAAGAAAGTGACCAAAGGAAAGGCCAATCCAAAGCAAGGCACACAGCAACCTTCGGCTTTACCCTCACCCGTTTTCGGGAATGCTCTTGGCACAGAAACGTACAGTGATCTGCCTGCTTCATCAGACTCCTTCATCACTTCCGAGACAGCTGGAGTGAAAGTGAAGACAAAGAAGGGAAAAAAGGCAGAGGAGGAAACTCAGGAGTTTGCGGCGGTTGGGAAGGGACTGAGGAAACAGTTGGAGGCTGAGATTCTCATTAAGCTTGACCACGAAGGGGTGATGTCACCGAAGACAAAGAAGACCAAAGCAATGATGATGGAAGACCAACACTTAACAAGTAAGGTGGACAGCAAAGCTTTGCTGAACTTACCTTATCCAGCAGCAACGGCAAGCAGCGATGCCAAGCAGAAACTCTCAAAGACTAAGGCTGCAAAGAAAGAGGCAAGCATCGGGGCTGCTTACTCTAGTGGGACGTACGGCAGCAGTTCTGATGTTCTAACCAAAATGAAGAGCAAAGAGAAGGAAGATGGTGAAAGCAGTGCGAGCAGTAGCAGCAGTAGTAGCAGCAGCAGCCTGGAATCTGATGGTGAGGACGATCAACAGAACAATACAGGAGAGGCTCAGGGAAACAGCAGCACAACAAGCTCCAGAGCGTCATCACCTGTGTCTTCATCATCTCAGTCCTCATCTTCCAGTTCCTCCTCCTCTTCCTCTTCCTCCTCCAGCTCTTCCTCCTCCTCCTCAACCACCGACGAAGACTCCTCCTGCAGCTCCGACGAGGAGTCCAGCTATCAGTCCGCCCCGGCGCCCAGTGTCCCCTCAGGCCAGCAGGCAATGGCCAGTCCATTGCCGGAACCAGAGGCCCAGTGCGCTCCCCAGCAGCCCGCCCAGAAGCAGAAGAAGCAACAGAGCAACAGCAAGAGCAAGGCTAAGAAGCGAGATGGCATCCACCTGCCAACAACAAAGGAGCTCGCCAAGCGCCAGCGGTTGCCATCGGTGGAAAACCGGCCCAAGATCGCTGCCTTCCTCCCAGCCAGACAACTCTGGAAGTGGTTTGGGAAGCCTACTCAAGTAAGTACTTTTCATATTACACAAATTTAATATCAAAGGATCAAAGGTACAATTTAATGTCAGAGAAATGTATACAATATACATCTTGAAAAGCTTTTTCTTCGCAACCATCCATGAAAACAGAGGAGTGCCCCAAAGAATGAATGACAGTTAAATTGGAACACCAAAGTCCCTCCCCAGCTCCCCTCCCTCCTGCGCGTAAGCGGCAGCAAGCAACAATCCCCCTCCCCCCACCGGCAAAAAAAAGCAACTATCAGTACCGCTACCGAGCACTCAGCGCGAGCAAAGCAATAGCAAAGACACAGACTTGCAGTCACCCCATAAACGTCGCATTTCACCCGACGTTCGACATACCATAGGTTCTCTCTCTCCCTAATAAGGGAGAAAGAGGTGTCTCTATTTTCACAGTGAGCAGGGAGACTTAACAAACAATTCACTGGTTTACAATGTTAAAAGTCCGTTACGTCGCTTTTCTCGAACTCTGTGCCTGAAGATCACAAAGATCCCGGGTCTACAGGCACACAGCAGATACCCTGACTCCCCCAACGACACAAGGGTCTCCTGTCATGACACCAACCCTTGATCCGCCTGTTTCCAGAGCCCTGAGATCCTAGGCTTCCAAATTCGAGCCAGACACTTAGGTCAAGCCCTTGGTGTGCCGAACAACGGCCAGTTATGGAACCCCAAGAGCGGGTCCCATTCACGCAAAGAACCATAGTCAGTGTGTAACTCCAGGTCAGGGTCTGCCAAAGAATGCTGAAAGGGAAAAATAAAGATATTAAAGATGGAAATAGAGCTGTTTCCAAGATGTAAGCAAAGGAGTCGCCGTTAGGCGCCATTAACCCCCCTAAGCTCCACCTTAATATCATAACTAATTTAATTCCTGGACCACCAGCTAAAGCAAGGCAGTGGTTATAAAAACTGGAAAGTTTTCATGAGGTTCAGACTTTAATAAAGTATTCATATTTGTTTGGCATATTTTTTGCATTGGAGTTTGCATAGTTATGGAGGTAAGGGAGGGGCTGAGCTGTTGGAGTATCTGGGTGTGTACAAGGGTAGATCAGGTAGAGGGTGAGGGAACTGCCAAGAAAATGGAATACATCCACAGTGTAGGACATTACGGATTTGAGGAGTATGAAATTGTGAGGGTTGGATAGGTTGCGAACACTGAGGTGCAATGTGCTTTCATCCCATTGACAAAATATTGGGCTGGAAGCTGTGTTGTGCAGCCAGATCACTGAACACGGTTGTGTATTTAATGCATCAGAATCCTGCTTTTATACTTTCATTTCAGACCCTTTCTGTGCACCATGCATTTATACACAGAAGCTGCTGCAAATACACAGTAATCTGCTCGCCCATTTTGCTCATTTTGGTGTAATTAATGCAAAATAAAACACTGTACGTGAGATTTGTGAGGGGTATTGGCTTTGCAATGAGAAGCCATAGTTAGAAGGTTAAAGTGCAACCCTTACTTTGGCAGAGACCCAACCTTATGCAGGCTGTGAAAATCATATAAACTGGAAGGTTACAAATCCGAACTACAAACGTTTGTAAAAATAATTAAATTGTAGAAACATTCAACAGATTTGGAAATGTCCATGGGAAGTGAAGCAATGGTTACATTTCAAGTTGGAGAGCCTCCATCAGAACTGGGAATGAGATAAAATATTGATTTTAAGTTGCAATTTAAAACCATGTCCTGCTATGCAACTTAAAGTCTTTTTAATTCTTCCCTAGTTCTGATGAAACGTTTACAATCTGAAACGTTAACCCGGTTTCTTTTTCCGCAGATGCTGCCTGACCTGCTGAGGGCTCCCAGCACAAAATGTCTTTATGCCAACATATAGACAGCTGCTGGAGAGCCCAGGGTTTCCATCTTCTTCCACATAGATTCTTGTCTAAGTGCTCTTTCTTATCGATTGTTCGCAATGTTTCTTAGACTGTGACAGCATCCTATCCTTGTCTGTAAGGATTCTTTTCTCCATTTACATGCATGGCCAATGCACACAGACTTATAAGGGGAGAATGCTCCCGAGTGCGTGTCTGATCAGAGCACCAGAAGCAGGAGCTGCCAGAAACATCAAGCTGAAGTATAGATCATACAACATGTAGTCCAGATCAGCCTGCTGCCTGCAGCAACACAGTGCACAGGCTACAATGCATCCAAGATACACTGTCCCCAATAATAAGCTCAGCCCAGAACAACTATAGGGTGTTAGATTCAGACTGATTCAAATTTGTAATGTTTCCAATCTGCAAACTGAATTTATCCCAGAAAACATAATTGATCAAGATGCAGTTTAAGTCTCCAATCAAATGCAAGGCAAAAGAATGAGGTCAGGTGAAAGAAGATTTTTTTTTTCTTCGTGTAATCACTTGTTAGAATCTGCTAGAGAGGCTGATAGAAGAACATTTAACAGGAAATTGAATAAATAATTGAAGGGGAAAGTCTGCAGGGTTTAATGAAAAGAACAGAGCAATTGGATGAATTGGATACACTGTGAGCGGAATTGCCTTGTGGCCTAAAGTGTAAAAGATTTACTTATATCTCTAATGTGAAATGTAAAAGCTTTACTAAACTGTAGTCTGACTCGAAACCAGCCGTTATGCTTCAATCAGGTCGCTCAGAAAAGTGTACGCAAACGTTTACAGCCTGAATGGGCTTAATGATTATTGCCTCTGCTGTTCCTCACCACATCTTTTCACATCCCCAGATCAAGATAAATATTGCCAAACTTATTGTAAAACTATTCTGGATGTTGCCACCTTGACTGAGCAGGTACTGAACCAAGTTCAGACTAAGTGTGAAAGTCCAAGTTTCAATCTTTGGAGAGTTTGAAATTTTGTTAATTGATTGACTTACATTAAATTACTGTTTCTAACTTAAGACTGGTAATTGATTATACAGAGCCAGCATAGAGTTATAGATTTTACCTGACATATCTGATCAGAGTGTTAGAACCAGTGGATAGGGCAGTATTTCTAGATGGTTCTTCCTTGGGCTTCCAGAGACACAAGACCCTCATGAGACGGTGTTAGCTAATGTTGAAGTTGATGGAATTGAAGCCAGTTTAAAGCCTGATTGGGTGAATGGCAGAAAATAGGAATTAAGGGGAAATAGCCAAGTTGGCAAGTTGTCAGTGGTGAGTGCAGCTGAGAATCCATGTTGGGTGTGAAGCTATTCACCACTTTTATAAACAACCAGATGATTGGATAGAAAGACACATAGAATCACTTCACTATAACACAAAGATAGGTGCCTTTGTAAACTGTGTAGATGAAAGCATTAGTGTACCCTACACATACCTGAAGTGCGTAAGCAAAACCATTGTAGAAATATTGTGATGTGGTTATATATGAGAACATTTTATTTGGACATAAAAAGGATAAAACAAATTTCTGTCCAGATGAAGAGGAGTTCAAGAAAAGTGAAGATTCAATCTATATACTTTAAGAATATGCTATGGGTAGGAACAAAAAGTGATCTCAGTGTTTAATGATATACTCACCATTATTATCCAGACAGCAAACGGTTTACTGAGATTAAGTCTGGACACCATATTTTACAAAGTATATATTGGCCAATTGTGAGTGTACCTCACTGTTTTTCTTCAATAACTATGAAATTACCTAGACTTCTTAGGATTCACAAATACATTCTTAATTTGCATAGAATTTGGTAAGTTTAAGGTGATTTGATTGAGGCTTACAAAATATTTACTAAGGGGATTATAAGAGTGAACAGAGAGGAAATTATTACTGCTTGTTCAGGTACTTGGAACTGAGAGACTTCATCCTTGAATTTTTGGTGAAGTTGGGAAACACTTCCGCGTGCAGATGGTGCTAGAACTTAGGAACTCTCCTGCAAGCACTTAATCCCGGATAAATTGTCATTGTAAATCTAAGACTGATAGATTCTTATTGACCAAAAAAAATTAGTAGATATGCAGAACAAAATGTGGAATTTACTCACACATAGGGGTTAATCAACCTCCTTTTCCGATGTTTGATCTGGCCTGAACTGGCTGTCCTCACCAGGCCTGTTTGGGTTATTCAGTATAAGTAATTGCTGAAGCTCCTTCTCTGGACAGCTCTTCACTGACCTCTTTTGCGTCTAAAACTCTTGTTAAAATTGAATCGTCACAACAAGCAAACATACTTTCATCGTGACCACAATTTTTTCATTTATTTCTCTTCCTACCAATACTACCTTTAGTGGTTAACACATGCTTCCTGTCAGCCTCAGTCGCACCCTACACTCGGTTCTGAGTTGTGCGTTGAAAACAAATGCAATGGCACTCCATTGTAGTGCTGAGGGAATGCTGCACTGTCAGTCTTTGGGACCCAGCCCGGCCTTACAGATGTCCAGTACGTTGTGTGAACCCTTGAAAGCTCCATAAAGATATTTTGACCATCTTCTTCCACTAATTCTGAATATATCTCGGTTTGTAGAAATGGGGTAGACTGATTATTATTATTCTTTTCATGGGATATGGGCAACACCGTCTGTGTCAGCATTTCCCTAGATGCCTTTCAAAGGTACTGATAAGTCATCTTATTGAAAGTGGTTTGATAAAGCTTGTTAGAGGCTTGAGGAGCATCTCAGACTGTAGTTAATAGCCAGCCGTGTTGCTATGGAGACCAGACTGTTATATTAGGTGGGTTTTTATGATAATCCAGTGGCTTCGTGGCCACAGTTATTGATCCTAGAACATGCAGAGGTTGTTGTCCATTTTCATGAGAAAATTGCTTTTAAATCAATTCAGTTCAGACTAGATCACCTTAGCCACCATTTGTGGGTGATAATTTACCCAACACAACTGGCTTGGGCACTTGTAGGACAAGGGGTACAGTCTATTTGACTGATCCCTCACAGCAGTTACCAGAGCAACTGAGCCACCCTGGTACCAGGATCAAGTGTCTTCAAAAATTACATTTCCAGTGCCTGCATGTAGTGACTGCCTGGGGCTGTCATGTAGTGTATGTGCACTGGGTGTGGAGACTTCATCATTGTGTGCCTTACACTACACAACCTAGCCTATCTGCTCGTGCTGGAGGAAGAGCAGAGCATGGGGGGGACACAAGGCATTGAGAGAGGAGCAGCAGGAAGTGAGAGAATGAGGAAGATTACCTGCGAGCTATCTCAGCCAATGCCTTATCTCACAGCAGTGTGAAGGAAGTGTCCATTGACTGCACGGGTAATAAGGGCCGCCTGATAGGTCGACACTTTTCATAAACCATGGTCTCAAATTCAGAAAAAGTGTCCTGCTCCATTCATTAATTCTAATAAAACAACTGAGAGAGCCCATGTGATACATACTTATCCCTAGTATTCACTTTTACCTACCTTGATCATAACTCAGTGAATGAATCCTTGATCCTTGTAGTAAAATACCTTTGCATAACTGTTTTCAATAGCTTACAGCTCAATTTTTTAAAAAATTAAAAGGAAGGATATTGAACGGCCTTGCAACGTTTGCATTTGTATTTGCAATTCTTAACTGAAAGGTTTGAAAAATATCAATCCTGTAGTACCCCACTACCTTAATGTACAGATAAAGTGAGCTTATTTAAGCTAGCCTTCGGTTTTATATTAGTAAACCATCAGCTTGCGATTGAATCAGATGTGACACTGCCAGACATTTGCAGGGAATGACTAACATATCTCATCTTTGTGCAGAGGAGAGGAATGAAGGGAAAAGCCAAGAAACTCTTCTACAAGGCTATTGTCAGGGGCAAAGAAATAATTCGTCTTGGAGACTGCGCTGTCTTTCTCTCTGCTGGACGCCCCAACTTGCCTTATATCGGTAGAATTCAGAGTATGTGGGAGTCCTGGGGTAACAACATGGTGGTACGAGTGAAATGGTTCTACCACCCGGAAGAGACCAACCTGGGCAAGAAACTTAACGATGGGAAGGTGAGCTTGGAATACAATTCTTGACTTGTTTCAGAAATGGGTCTTCACCCATTCACACCCTTCAGTGAAGACCAGGTATTTTCTGTCAGCATTGTTTTCTGGCTGACTCATTGACTCTAGAGTTTGAATTCGAGGGGTGTAACTTACAGGAGCCTCTTTCCATATAATGTATCCAAAGTTATGATTAAGAACTTGTAGATTTATACCTGTTTCTTCAGTGATCACACTGCTAACTGCAACACCTTAACAGAAAACCATGCAAAAAATGTATTAAATAATTTAACATCTCAGTATAATTGGATACTTACCTATTGACATTTCTTTTTCTCCCCCTTTCCTTCCTCCCACACTGCCTTTCCTTTGTTATTCTCCCGAAAGCCTATACTTGCCTTCAGCATGGCTCCACATAAACTATTAATTTCCCGTTTACATCTGCATCATATCTGATTGGATATTTTTAGCCATCAATGAGCCGAATGTGGGTCTTTCCTCTCCCTTTACATTCACATACGTAGTTCGAGTACGTTTCAGGAATGGCTGGCAAATTTCCACCTCCCCAAGTCAAGAATGCCAGTGGCAACATGGCATCCTTACTGCTCCAGATAAACATGAGGCTGGTCTCATCTTGAACCGACACTAATCCCATTTCATCTCCCCACATTCCCATCACCCCCCCCCCCCCCCCGATTCTCCACTCGGCTTTACACTAGTGAGTACGGCTGAAGGGTCTACCAATATACACCCTTTGGGATGTGCAAGGAAACTCAATGTGGTCACAAAGAGAACGTGTAGACACAGACAGCAACAGAGGTCAGAACTGAAACTGGGTATCTGGTGCTGTGAGACATCAGCTCTACTAGTTGTGACACTGTGCAGCCTCCAGTTGTCCTCACTAAAGGCTGTTGTGCCAGTGAGCTTTGAGCCCCCATCATCCCAGGAGTTAAAGACATCACCATAGGATACATATCTTTTGCTGTAGTTCTGATTCAATGTCATCACTAATTTCTGATCCTTACACCAGAAAAGCTTGCAAAATAAACATTTTGTCCATTTTAAAAGTAAAAACTATGATTACAGTTCAAGGGAAAATATACAACTTGGTAGATTGAGCACGCGAGTAGCAGGTGAAATTTAACATGGAAATTACAGAGAGCTACATCTCAATTGAAAGAATAAGGAGAGACAGCATTAACTACGGGCACAATTCTCAAAGGACTACAGGAACAGAACAATCGGTTGGCATGTGTGTGTAAAACATTTTAAAATGGCAAGGCAGTCTTAAGAAAGCGGTTCAAAGCACCTGCAGGATTTGGGCTTAATATGCAAAGTGTAGAGAGCAAAAATAAGGAAGCCCTTGGAACCTGGTCATGGTTCAGTCATAAATGGAATATTTGTCCAATTCTGGATAAAGCACTTTAGAAATGATATTAGAAACCTCTTGCTTTGGCAGAAGGATCAAAAGCCACAGAATGAGAGGGATTAGTGTAAAAAAAACCAAGGTGAACGTGATGAAAATGTTTCCATTGCCAGGGAAGATAGTGAAGTCAATTTCAATCTGCTGCAAAAGGAACTGCAGGAAACTTTGAATGATTGGGAGTTGGGGAGGGAACAGGATTCATCTTGCTGGGAGAGCTAGACTGGACAAGTGAACTGCATGACCCCCTTCCATGCTGTATGTTTCTAAGATTTGCCTTCTACGTTTTTTTTGAGTAGGCTAGGTTTTACAAGCCCTTGGCAGGTTTACGCAAATCCATAGCCAGGACAGGATTTCAGATGGACTCATTGTGTTCAGTGTATGGAATGTCACAGTCATTGTGTTCTCCTAATATAAAAGTGTTGATTATTTTTTTAACAAGAAGGGTAAGATCCATAATCCACAGCCCTGAGATAGATCTGAGCTAGTGCAACGGATCTTAACCAGCTAAGAAAAAAAATAAAGAACATTATGGGTTGGAGAAAGGGAAAGTGGAACTTTAGCATTTGTGCATTCAGAACTGTTATGGGTACAGTGTTCTAAACCGCCTCCTTCTGTGCTTTCGGATTCTGTAACCTTGTTCCTCCTTTTTGTCCCCTTTAGCGCGCCTTGTACCAGTCTTCACATATTGATGAAAATGATGTGCAGACGATCTCCCACAAGTGCCAGGTGGTCAACCTTGACCAGTATGAGCAGATGGTCAAGACCAAGAAATACCAAGACAGTGAAGACTTGTACCACTTGGCAGGAACCTATGAACCAACAACAGGCATGATTTTCAACACGGATGGCGTGCCCATCATTTGCTAGACTAGTAACAATGGTGAAACGCCAACCGGGGTCTAAGGCCTTTCAAAGACAAGAGTCTAAGTGTAGAGAGAACAAAGCATTGAACTAAACCAGGAAATATATGGCTAAAATGGCCTTCTCACTTTTCTTGGGTAGCTTTTGTTTCTCAAGAGCAGGACTTCTGCAGTGCCTTCCAGTTCAGAGGAAGTTAGCTGACCTGCAATCACAGCCAGCCAGACTCCCCAAAGGCACGGGCAAAGCATGCTTTATGCACTTAATATGTATGAAGAGGATGGCATTATTTCTGTGTGTGGTCTGCATTATCTTTGGTCAGTGCTGTCTGCGTGGCATGTTAATGGCTACTCCATATTGAGCAGCACCATGCCTATGTAAGAAAGGCCAATAAACTCTGTTTCAAATCAGGCCAGAGATGGACGTTGAGCATGTCGATAAAAGTGAAACAAAAGTTTTAGAAGAGATACTATATTAGTGTATTTTTCTACAGCACAGATTGCTTCCTCTCAAACCTAACTGTGTTCAGTTGGGACAAGGGAAGTACTTTAATGTACAGTTTCAAATTGGTCTACGAATGTCGTGTATCAAATATCCAATTGAAGTCTTTTCTAAGGACTGTGAAATATGACCTATTAAAGAGATAGGAGGGGGTTAAGCTCTATTTATAGCTTGTGAGATCAATGAACTCTTCTAGATGGACTAATGTAAATTCACAGTGAACTCGAGCAGTATTTTGCCTAGATGGCGACTAAATAAGAAAACTATAGTGTTGATGGAAAGCACTTATTCACTGCCGAATGCCTTCTATGGAGAGCTGATTGCTGACAATCGAGAATGAGGAGGGAGATTTTCACATTGTTTTTATGTACATAGATACTTATATGTGTTGTACAGTCAATTACAACAAACCTTTGAATGCCACTTGCAGTTCACTCCATATTGGTATCAACTGCAGAGATTCATGTAAGGCCTCTTACGCAGAGAAAATGTGAACCACTTGCACTTGAATCCACGTCAGTGGAACGACAGTATACACTCTTTGTTGCAATGGAGCCTAAGGCATGTGTTTCCCACAATGCATCATGCTACTGAGCATGCTTAATAGACACAGCTGATATTAAAGCCCAGCACCAATTGAAAATTCATCAGATCTCTCGTGGAGATTTATCTTTGGCTCATAGCTAATTACCTTTTAAAACCGATACATCTGAAACTAAATATTATGGGAGCTTGTATCAAATAAAATCAGCAAATATCAAATGCACCAAAAGTATGCCTGTTGAACAAATTACTCCATATCGGGAGTTACGTTTAAAAGTCACTCGAGTTTGACTATAAATTAATTGTGTTTTATTTTTCTGGGCTTCTAAGTGCATTAAAAATAAGTTTTAAAGAAATTTACAGTGAAGATTGTTTTAACAAATAAAACATTTTAAAGAGCAATTTTAGCCCTTTGTTTAAAACAAATCAAGTGATTTCACCATTTTTATTTTACCAATAATTTCTCTAAATTAATTCTTCAAAAATACATTGTTTTTTGAACTGAACATTCAATTGTGATGCTACCTTGAAGCAAAAATTTAGTGTGATGCTCTTTTAATGTAAAAAAATGTTCAAAGTGACAATGGCAGGAGGCAGCAAACAGGCAAAGTGTACTCGAGCCTCTGCACTTTCCACCTGTCAAAGAAGAGCAGAATGTGTCAAAGGTCCTGGAACATGAAGGGTTTTCAATCATATTGTTTAAGGCAGACAGTTTTTACTGAATGTAGTGCACACTTGTCACTATAGCGACCGGTTTGTGTAGTGAGATTGCCATCATGCTTAACTGCATTTTAATTAACCTCCAGATTCCCCAGAAGCTGCAATTACAATGTTAATTAACACTGTTGGGTTGGTATTCCGCTGCAGCTCCTTTGTGGCATATCCCTTTTTTTGTTTGAGCTCGTCAATGTTTTGCACCTCAAGTGGGATTGTAGAAATGAAATGCACATAGAATGTATAAAATTAGCAAAGACTTCAGAAAAGTATATTTTTAAATTGGGGGAAATAATTAATAAAAATATTGATCAGGCAGAGTCACAAAGAAACAAAAGAGGAAATGTGATTGAAATTTGACTTTGGTAGCATCATAAAGTCAAAAACACTGTCTGTGGAGCCAGTGTATAACAGACAGCAGATACAAAGCCACCCATGTTGAATTACTGGCCCAATACCTAATTAAAGACTTTATTGGTCACTGGAGGGATCGATGAGGATTGTTTCAAAGCATATGCTGGTAGCTACTTTATTAGTCAGTGAATAGTCTGTTTAAGTTTGAGCTCCCCGGTTCACCTTATAAAAAATAATGACATTTTTTTATAAAAAGAATTAGAAATACTAAGGGAAACTAAAAGTTCAGTGTTTTGTGTTGTCAATGTGCATACAATGACATCATGATTTCAAAGACCATTTTGCGAAGGTCTTACAGCAAATATTGAATGTCTATATTTTTAAAATTTCATCTGGTCTTCTTTATGAGCTTTAAATCACCACACAGTTTGTTATTTTATTGACATCACTGGGCAGATTGCCTGAGATAAGTGACCATAAATGGATTACCCTAAAGCGGGTGAAGAGCACCGTAGAACTGGAGATGGAACTGCCCACCGATGTGGTCAGAAGTGCTCAGGGGTACAGAGGGTGGGGTCTTCCTACTGCATCTGCCGATGGCACATTCAACTGGAGAAATACCTGGTTGGTGGTAAGGGGACAAAATACCTTCAGCTGAATTCAGATCTGATGACGCTTGCACGCATTTTTGTGACGATTGAGTTATTCTAAGGCAACTTCGGTCTCAGTAATGTCTAGGGTAGCGTACTTCAAGAAAATAGTTTAAAAACGATGACACTTTAACTCCCTCCTGTTAATCAGTAAGTAATCTGTAATGAATTCCTGCTATAATATGGAGGATTGTATTCATGTTTGTAAAAAGCCACTAATTTTTTAAAAAGAGGATTGTAACAATGAAATCACTACCTGTTCCTAATTTTGCTTATCCTCGTCCACACATACCCCTTATTAAAGTAAACAAGCTCCTCGGTTCTAAACGTGCAATACTGTTGACTGACCGGATTCTCTAAAGTAGCTGCTAGTGGATGATAAAAGATTTTTTGTAATTTTGATTACCATGAAAATAGACAGACATAAGCAGGCAGGAGGCTGGTCCATCCATGAGTCCTTGCTTTGTGGAATTCCTTCAACAGTCAGTGTGTTCCTGTTATGTGTAAAACAGTTTAAGAACAGTTAAGGGGTTTAAAAAATTATTTTGGAAATTAAAAAAAGCATCAAACCATTTTGTAAATGAGCTGTGGGGGGTGGGGGTGGGCAGTGGGCAGCGGTGGGCACATCATGTTTGATTCTGTTTGTATAAACATTTAATCTTGCGTTTGAAAGGGGGAAACACTGATAGTGTATAAAACTCATGTGGAACTTTTTATTGAAACGTCAGAGTTTTACAAAGTGTTCCTTTTGAAGCATTTTAGTAACTCAGATTTTTATACTTTATTCATCAATAAACAGAATATAAAAATAAACATGTTTGGTACGTGTACGTGTCTATGTGAGCATGTCTATTTGACCTTTGAAATGTATTTTATTCGTGAAGAAAGGCATGAGAGGAAATCACCCGACATATCCCAGGCAATTTATTTCCACTACACATCTTGAATAGAAGGGCTTGAGGTGAGTTTTCTCTAAGCATTCTTTGACCCCATCTAGCTTAAGGCAGGTTTGTGTGTGCTTGAAAATGGAGTCTGGAGAATTTCAGGTGAATGCATTAGCCAGAGGACTTTAACCTGATGTATTTTGGATATGGGTGTTCATGTGCATTTATATTGCATGGTTAATCAGTCAATGGTCTTTTAACCCCACAGTGGCAAGCTTATTATTGTTAGCAGGGCAGGCAGTTAACAAAGTAGAATAGATGGGACAGGAGGATGACTTGAGAATCTCAATCACAGTGTATCCAGGCTGTGCCTTAGCTGTCTTGCTTTATTTTCTTTGAAACCACTTGCTAAAATCTATCCATGTCCTTCCCTTAACTTCCAAAAGTGAAAATGTCCTTGAAGATACACATGTAAATCTGATTTGTTCTCTATGGCTAGAAAGAACCATGTCCTTTTCTGCTTTCTCTGGCCTTTGATACAATCTGTCTGTTCCAGGTTTTGATGGGGAGAACCGCCACATGACCACCAACTGACCCAGCCTGCCCCTCCCCCAACTCCATCACTCCTGCTATTGGTGGGTGATGTTTCCACATTAATTGAAAAGCAAAGCAACAGGTTATTAAATTCCCTATTATTAGTGACATGGGAAATTTTCAAATGAATATACTAGCAACACACATCAAAGTTGCTGGTGAACGCAGCAGGCCAGGCAGCATCTCTAGGAAGAGGTGCAGTCGACGTTTCAGGCCGAGACCCTTTGTCAGGACTAACTGAAGGAAGAGTGAGTAAGGGATTTGAAAGTGGGAGGGGGAGGGGGAGATCCAAAATGATAGGAGAAGACAGGAGGGGGAGGGATGGAGCCAAGAGCTGGACAGGTGATTGGCAAAAGGGATACGAGAGGATCATGGGACAGGAGGTCCAGGAAGAAAGACAAGGCGTGGGGGACCCAGAGGATGGGCAAGAGGTATGTTCAGAGGGACAGAGGGAGAAAAAGGAGAGTAAGAGAAAGAATGTGTGCATAAAAATAAGTAACGGATGGGGTATGAGGGGGAGGTGGGCCTTAGCAGAAGTTAGAGAAGTCGATGTTCATGCCATCAGGTTGGAGGCTACCCAGACGGAATATAAGGTGTTGTTCCTCCAACCTGAGTGTGGCTTCATCTATACAGTAGAGGAGAGGTCTTCCCGGACCTCCTGTCCCATGATCCTCTCGTATCCCCTTTTGCCTATCATCTGTCCAGCTCTTGGCTCCATCCCTCCCCCTCCTGTCTTCTCCTATCATTTTGGATCTCCCCCTCCCCCTCCAACTTTCAAATCCCTTACTCTTCCTTCAGTTAGTCCTGACGAAGGGTCTCAGCCTGAAACGTCGACTACACCTCTTCCTAGAGATGCTGCCTGGCCTGCTGCGTTCACCAGCAACTTTGATGTGTGTTGCTTGAATTTCCAGCATCTGCAGAATTCCTGTTGTTTGCAAATGAATATACTAACCAAGTTTTAGTAACTTCAGTGCCTATTGAAAAGTATTTACCCCTCCTTGGAAGTTTTCATGTTTTATTGTTTTACAATTTGGCCTTTTTGACACTGATCAACAGAAAAAGACTCATGTCAAAATGAAAACAAATCTCTATGAAGTGATCTAAATTAATTACAAATATAAAACATAAAGTAATTGATTGCATTATAAGTATCCCCCCCCCCCCTTTAAAGTGACACACCAACTCCACTGGCGCAGCCAGTTGGTTTTAGAAGTCACATAATTAGTTAAATTGAGATCTGTTTTTGAAGACCTGTGTGCGGTCAAGGTGTTTCAACTGAATGTAGTAAAAATAGATTGGTATCTGGAAGGTCCAGCTGCTGGTGAGTCAGTATCCTGGCAAAAACTATATTGAATTAAATTGACGCAAACACGAGGAATTCTGCAGATGCTGGAAATTCAAATTAAAATTGAATTAAATTGAATTGACATTATTACTTACATCCTTCATACGCACAAGGAGTAAAAATCTTTACGTTACACCTCCATCTAAATGTACAACATGCAATTTATAGCAATTTATAATAAATAGTATGTACATCAGTACAGTCAATATAACATAGAAATACAATTGTATCAGCATGATTTAAACAGTCTGATGGCCTGGTGGAAGAAGCTGTCCCAGAGCCTGTTGGTCCTGGATCTTATGCTACGGTACCATTTCCCAGATGGTAGCAGCTGGAAGAGTTTGTGGTTGGGATGACTGGGGTCCCCAGTAATCCTCTGGGCCCTTTTTACACACCTGTCTTTGTAAATGCCCTGATTAGTGGGAAGTTCACATCTACAGATGCGCTGGGCTGTCTGCACCACTCTCTGCATCGTCCTACGATTGAGTAAAGTACAGTTCCCATACCAGGCAGTGATGCAGCCAGTCAGGATGCTCTCAATTGTGCCCCTGTAGAAAGTCCTTAGAATTTGGGGGCCCATACCAAATTTCTTCAACCGGCTGAGGTGAAAGAGGCGCTGTTGTGCTTTTTTCACCACACAGTCGCTGTGTACAGACCACGTGAGATCCTCGGTGATGTGTATGCTGAGGAATTTAAAGCTGTTCACCCTCTCAACCCCAGATCCATTGATGTCAATAGAGATTAGCCTATCTCCATTCCTCCTGTAATCCACAACCAGCTCCTTTGTTTTTGCAACATCGAGGGAGATGCTGTTTTCTTGACACCACTGTGTCAGGGTGATGACTTCTTCTCTGTAGGCTGCCTTGTTATTATTTGAAATTAGGCCAATCAATATAGTATCATCAGCAAATTTAATTAGCAGATTGGAGCGAGGGTGGTGACACAGTCATAGGTATACAGAGAGTAAAGGAGGGGGCTTAGGACACAGCCCTGGGGGGCACCTGTGTTGAGAGTCAGAGGAACAGAGATGACAGAGTCCACTTTTACCACCTGCCAGCGATCTGACAGACATGAAGACAAAAGAATACTCCAAGTAACTCCACAAAAAGATTATTGAAAAGCACACATCAGAAGATAGATACAAGAAAATTTCCATCACTGAATATCCTTTGGAATAGTCAATCATCCAGAAATGGAAAGATTATAGCACAGCATAAATCTGCCCAGAACAAGCTGTCCTCAAAAACTGAGTGACCGTGCAAGAAGGGGACTAGTGAGGGAAGCAACCAAGAGACCTGTGACAACTTTGGAGGAGTTACAAGCTTCAGTAGCTGAGATGGGAGAGACTGCGTGTAAAACACCTGTTGCCCGGGTGCTTCATCAGTCACAGCTTCATGGGAGAGTGGCAAAGAGAAAGCCACTGTTGAAAAAAACTCACATGAAAGTGCAGCTAGAGTTTGCTAGAAGACACATGGGAGATCCCGAAGTCAGCTGGAAGAAGGTTCTATTGTCTGATGAAAATTGAGCTTTTTAGTCATCAGACTAAACACTATGTTTGGTGTAGGCCAAACACCACACATCATCAAAAACTCACTATCCCTACACTGAAGCATGGAGGCTGCATCATGCTGTGGGGATGCTTCATTCCAGCAGGCCCTGGAAGGCTTGTGAAGGTAGAGGGAAAAATGAATGCAGCAAAATACAGGGAAATCCTGGAGGAAAACCTGATGCAGTCTGCAAGAGAACCGCGACTTGGGAGAAGATTTGTTTTTTAAGCAAGACATTGACCCCAAGCATAAAGCCAAAGGAATGGCTTAAAAACAACAAAGTTAATTCTCTGGAGTGGCAAGTCAGCATCCAGACAATCCAATTGAGAATTTGTGGCTGGACTTGAAAAGGGCTGTTCACTCACAAACCCCATGCAATCTGACAGAGCTTGAGCAGTTTTGTAAAGAAGGATGGGTGAAAACTGCAGTATCCAGATGTGCAAAGCTGATAGAGACCTATCCACACTGTAATTGCTGCCAAAGGTGCATCTACTGAATACTGACCTGAAGGGGTAAATATGTATGCAATCAATTATTTTGTGTTTTATATTTGTAGTTAATTTAGATCATTTAGTAGAGATCTGTTTTCACTTTAACACAAATGAGTATTTTTCTGTTGATCAGTGCAAAAAAAAACAAATTAAATCACTGTTAATCAGTGTTATAAAACAATAAAATTTGAAACCTTCCAAGGGGAGTGAATACTTTTTATAGGCACTGTAACTTGTCTAGAAATGGGATTGTTGCGGCCAGTGTTTATACAATATGTGCATCACATGTAAGGGGAAGTTTACCAAAGTTTCACCATTGCCAGCTTCCAAATACAGAGCTTCTCTGCCTTCTAGACCCGTCACAGGTTTCTGCTTTCTCCCCACAGTCAAATGTCTTCATTCCCCTGCCCTGACAACTCTCTGTACATTTTGACCTGGATCTCTGCCCAGAAGCAAGCGGTGTGAGATGGGGTCATCTGTCCTTTTGGTATGTCCTGCCCCACAGATGGAGAGGAAGGAGTAGCACTGGAAGTCTTTGACATTGACTCCAGGTCCATGAACTCTTGTGATATCAGGTCTAATATGGTCAAAGAATCGCTGTGTTGGTAATTAAGAAACGGTTTCTTTGTCCATATTAGACTTAATGTCAAGGCTTTTGACAAACAAATCCTGCACATTGTCTATAAATGTGAATCTGTCAGTGCAAATATGCCAGGCTGCTGTTCAACTATTCTGCATGACAGCTCTCCCAATTTAGACAACAGATCCCAGATGTTCCTGGAGAGGACTTTACAAGGTCAGACTGGGGTGGGAATGAATTTGTTGTGTCTAAGTCAGGTGATCTGCTTATTTTTTTTCTTTCTCAGTTTTAACATAGTAGTGATGGTACTGAGTGGAAGATGTGCAAGAGCTAACTAAGGAGAGTGGGTCTGAGGGTGGGGGCCGGTCACATATTGGCCAGGAGGAATAAGGAGGCAAAATCCCTCCCCTGAAAGATGCTAATGAACCAGATGGAATTTTATTGACAATTTTGTTCTTTTCATGCTCACTTTACTGAGATGACTTATTCACATTTGATATTAACTGAATTCAGTGTCCACAGCTGGTGTGATTCGAACTCAGATTGTTAGTGCAAACGTCTGGATTATTACTCTGATATCTTTACCACTCCACCACCACTGGAAGCCAAAAACATCGAGACAGCACTTAAACAAGTGTGATGCTATGAAGCCCTGGCCAAATCGAACGAAGCAGCCCACCTGATTGGTAGCCCATCCACAGCCGAGAACATTCATTCCATTCATCTCCGGTACAAGTGCCCGCAGTGTCTCTCACCCACAGAGTGCACTGCAAACGCTCGCCCAGGTTAGCCCAACAGTACCTCCCAAATTGTTACCTCTACTGCAGAGAAGAAGGGCAGCAGCCAAGTGGGACACCGCCAGCCACAAAGGTCCCACTAAGGTGTACAACACCACGATTTGAAGTAATCCATTGTCACTGAGGTTTAGTCCTGGAACCTTCTCAGAATCCAATAGTTCAGAGAGAAGGCTTGCTCCCACCTCTCAAGGACAATATGCAACATCAATTAATGGTGGTCTTGCCAGCGATCCCCAAATCCTGGAAAATGAATGAAGAAGTAAAATTGTGTCTAATAGTCTTATAAAAGGTCTTACTAATTCCTGGTCTATTGGTAGCCTTCTGCATATCTCGTTAGACTCTGCTCCCATAGGCAGAGGCCTCACAAGGCAAGCGTTTCCCCTGGCAGCTGTCACTGCTGCTCTGATTGAAGATTTAGGGTGAGGCGATGATATCAGCTTTCCAAGGTTCAAAGGTCTCAGCCCATTGAGGTAATCGGCACATGAGATGATGTAACTGGCTACCGGAGCTGTTGAAGCCTGATGTCAGCCTGCTCTGGGACTGAACCCTCACCATCTTCATGCCTGACACCTTATCTAGACTGTGTCTTGGCATTGGGTAAAAATTGAGCACTGTGTCAATGTGGTATCACTCAGTTCACCGCTTTCTGCATAGATGGGCTACATTCCCAGTATTAGGACTACAGAATGCTACCGCTGTGTTACTCGACTTGCTATCCACGCACCTGCATTAGTGATGTGGATGCAAAGGTTGAAATCCTATCAAAACAGCCAGGGACTGTAAATTAGTGAATTAAATTAATCCGGGATGATAAACATCTCTGACTATGAAGCTATACGATTGTAAAGCTCACCGGTTTTAATAATGATGCTTAGGGATAAAAGACTGGCTAATCTGGCCCTTACATGGCTGCAGATGTATGGCTGCCACTATGTTCTCACATCTCTTTGGTTTCACTGCTGCTGCAAGACTGGTGCCCGTCTAGGGAACGTTTCAGGCAAAATAACTTTGCTCAGACATCCATTCCACATTGAGCCTCCTAGATCCAGTGGCTTGGTTCCTCCCAACACCACGACCTTACCAGGGACATCACTTCCACTCAGTTCCACTGGGGAGAGCGTAGCATTGAAGGGCTGTATTATCTCTCACTGTAATGTGCTCCTTTGCCGTCAGGCCATGCCTAACTGAATTACTCGGAGAGGCAGTCACCATTTTATTCTAGTCACATAATACTTCTCCTTAAAAACATTTGGGTTATATAAAACACTATATCCCTACAAGAAGTGAAATTCAGTGACAAATTGGGGCCAGGTGGTGCTCATAAATCTGCCAAGATACACATTACTGATTTATCACGTCAAGCAGACACCTTGATTGTTTTATAGCTTATCAACACATGCAAAATGCCCCACATATCTGAAAAATATTATAAATAAAGTCCAAACCTGCAATATAATTCTTAAGGATTTTCTGTGAATGAGATTTGATGTGGAACAATTGATAGCTTAATAAATTTTGGTTAAAATTAATTATTTATAAGTTACATTTCCATGGCACCTTTCACAACCCTGAGCAGGGCCAAGTCCTTTGCGTTCAATGAATTTTGATATGTAGCCAGGAGGCTAACATAGGACACATGACAACTAACTTTCATATAGTAAGCTCCAAGCTTCCATCATCAGTAATATAACAATAATAGGCTTTATTGATGTGGGTTAAAGGTTAAACTCTAGGTTCTACCAGGTTCATTCTCCCTTCCCTATTCTAATTCGACCGAAAGGTTGCTTGTCTGAGATGACGGGACGTCAGTTTACATTTCATGTGACAGGTAGAACTCCTTGTGCAGCAGGACTTTGGCACTACAGTGAAACGTCATTTGGTAAATACTCCACTGAGCAGAGGAGCAGTCTTCCTCTCAGCTGAACCAGAATCCTGGCCCCATCAGCTGCCTGGAAATCTCATATCAGAGTCCAACGAGGCAGCACAGATGCATATACACTCAAGTGGCCAGTTTATTAGGTACACCTGTGTACCTGTTCGCTAATACAGGTATCTATTCTGCCAATTATGTGGCAGCAACTCAATGCATGAAAGCATGCAAACACGGACAAGAAGTTCAGTTGTTATTCAAACATCAGAAAGGGAAGAAATATGATCTAAGTGACTTTGACTGTGGAATGATTGCTGGTGCCAGACAGGGTGGTTTGAGTATCTCAGAAACTGCTGTTCTCTTGGATTTTCGCACTGAACAGTCTCAAGAGTTTGCAGAGAATGGTGTGAAAAACAAAAAAAATCTTGTGAATTGCGGTTCTGTGGGTGAAAATGCCTTGTTAATGAAAAAGGTCAGAGGAGAATGGCCAGGCTGGTTCAAGGTGACAGGAAGATATCAGTAACTCAAAGAACCACGCATTACAACAGTGGTGTGTAGAAGAGCGTCTCTGAACACACAACACATTGAACCTTGAAGTGGATGGGCTACAGCAACAAAAGATCACAAACATACACTCAGTGCTCAGTCTATAGGGTACAGGAGGGGCCCACTGAATGTAGATTTCCAGGTAACTTGCCTGCTATGTCTACACCAGGTGAGACCTGCTGCATACAGAGGTGACATGGAAATGGAAGGGGCCAAATGGGTGTTGCCAAAACATCTTTGTATTTAATATAATATAATATACAGTACACAGAAAATCCAAGAAACACACAACCAGTCAGCATATGTGGAAAAACAGTTAGCTGTTCTGTATTTAATGTTGCAATTATATTTGAGTAATCCTGTATTGGTTGATTAATCTTTCCTGTTCATTTAAATAATTAATTATGGATTATATGTAAAAATATGTTAATTTCATATGTTATCATGCTACCACTTAATATGTATGTGGTTAAAGTTCAACCTGCATTCCCGCGTGGTCAAAATTGTATTTCTACTGCTATGCTGTTAGGCATCTTATTTTAGCAGTTTTCTGCAACTGCAGCATTTTCTGTTAGTTAAGCTTCACAGACTAATGTTTTGGCTTCAGCTGAGATAAGGAGCCATTTGCCCGACTTAGGAAGGTTGTGTCAGCCAGTCGGGTTTTGCTTGGTAACGCATTGTAACCTTCTGTCCAGTGGGATGCTATGGGACTTTCAAGAGATTTGGGCATGGTCGGATTTCAGAGGGACATTGATTTGGCTTGGGGTCTTTTGTTGGGAGGTGTGAGAAGAGCACCAGGGAAGCCCCTGTCGCTAAAAGTGCTTGGTGCAGAGGAATGGTTCCAAGCCCATAATTCTGAGTTAGCTGGTTTATTTGTGATGTTCCTCGGGGGACGTTTGTACAGTTCCATGAGTAAAGGTTTAATTGTAATGGGCCCTTTTTCTTTTCTTTTTCTGTTAACTGTTTGTTAAAGTTGAAATATCTGTAAATAAACTTCCATTTTAATTTTATGCCAGAGAAAGGTCTTATTTCTTTGGTGAATGATAACCTTGCATGGGGCAGCATTTACACAGCACTCACCATAATTTCCATTCCCTTATCGGAACAGTCCAACTTTCCTGTTTGGTTGCATCAGAACCACACCAGCCCTAGACATGTGCTGCTTATTGAAGATGGCCTTCTCACCGTTACCCATGCCATGTGGAGTCACATGGCTGTTAGCCAGAGTTAGTTAATGAGCCAAGTCCGTTGCAAGCCACATTGAGAGGGTTATGTGTGTTTTCCTTTGAATTAGCTGAATATTTTGAAGTTACAAAACATAACATGGGCGATGAGGCATCCAAGTCCGCTATTGACCTGTTAAAGCGGAGCGAGATGTTTGAACTAAAAAAAATTGCGACGAGGGATGGCTGAATCTAAAAGAAACGGCACTGCATGTGAAGAGACGGTCAAGTTTAAAATAAAAGCAGCCAGCTCATGGTCTTTGGAAAGGAAGACACGACCGAGTTTAAAAAAAGGCTGTAAACAGAAGAATACATGGGTTCATAAAGAGAACAGAAAAACTTACGGTTTCATAAACTATGAGTACCAGACGAAGATTGACAAGTTTGATTACACAATTGGTAATTGGCTCATGTATACTGAGCTATTGGAACAGTATTTTGAAGCAAATGAAATAACCAACGAGAGGTGAGAGTCAATTTTGCGAAGTGCATTAGGTTTAAAAGCACACAATTTGCTTCTAAGTTTGACTACTCCAACTAAACCTGCAGAAATGAGCTTTGCTACTATTGTACACATTTAATGCCGGAACACTTAGAGTCAAAGCCATTGTTGATTTTAGAATATCTCAGGTTTTATAAGCACAATCAAAGGAAGGGGAGTCCATTCCAACGTATGTGACTGAATTGAAAAGATTGTCTGAGCATTGTCAGTTCAGTGGTGGGCTTAATGATGCACTGAGAGATTGTTTAGCTTGTGGAATCTTACAAGAAAGCATTCAAAAACAGCTCCCAACTGAAGAACAGCTTATATTTAAAAGAGCAGTGAAAATTGCAGTTTCAATGGAGACCGCAGACAGAGTTGCAATTGAGTTAGTCAGAAATAAAAGTGAACGTAAATAAAATTGTAATGTCTAAACAGAAACCAGCCTGTCTGAACAAATGGTGTTACCATTGTGACAGGGGCTCACATACACCAGATCAATGCAGATTTCAAGGGGAAACTTGCAGAAAATGCGACTAAGTACGACACATAAAAACAGCATGCAGGCCAGATAAAAATAAATGAACTGCACAGAGAAGAGAAAAAAGATAAAAAGTCATTTTGCAGTTTCAAAAAGAGCACTAATCTGCTTGCTGTTAATGAAAAATCTGATAATGATGAGAGTGATGCAGGCCTGTGCAGCCTTAGGATTTACAGTGTGAAAACTAACAATAGACAAGCAATATAGTTTACACCAGAAGTGAATGGCAAATTAATTAAAATGGGATTAGATATTGGTTCAGCTGTTTCAATCATTCCACAAAATAAGTTTGAACAGCATTTCAAAGATAACAAACTGAAGCCTGCAGATTTCCAACTAAACACTTATACTGGTGAAAAGATAACTCTTGTGGGAATGACACCCATCACTGTGAAATACAATAAGCAACTAACCAGATTGAGCTTGTATGTAGCAAAAACTGGAGGGCCAGCATTGTGGAGAGATGTTTGGTTGAGACAACTACAACTTCATTGGAGACCCATACATCATTTGCATTCTCGATCCTCTTCAACGAAGCCAAAAGAAAGCGGATTAAGAAAGATACTGGATGGTGCCAGAGCAGTGTTCAAGGGCGGTATTGGAAAACTTAAACATATGAAGGGTAAAATAGTACAAAATGAAAATGCTGCACCCAAGTTTTGCAAAGCTTGTCTTGTTCCTTATACTATATATGATAAAGTGGCCAGTGAGCTACATCAGATGGAGGCTGAAGGAATTCTTTCCAAGGTTGAGTGGAACCCGTGAGCAATGCCAGTGGTCCCAGTAGCCTAGGAGAAAGGTCTGTCAGGATCTGTGATGATTTTAATGTTACCTACCATCAATCCACTACTGAAAGTATATCAATACCCTGAATCTCCACAATCAGGTTATATTCAGAGTAGCAACTGCACCTGCACTCTGACAGAAAACTACGGACCAGGTTCTGCAAGGCTGCCCAGGCAGTCAGTGTTACCCGAATGACATCATTGTTACTGGTAAGGATAACAAGGAACATCTCCAAAATCTCGAGACAGTGTTAAAAAGATTAGAAGATTACAGACTCAGGTCACGACACATCATGTGCGAATTCTTTAAACCAAGCATCTGTGGTCAAACGATTGATGCACAAAGATTACACAAGTGCGCTGAGAAAATTCAAGCAGTGGTGGATGCCCCAAGGCTAAAGGGTGTGTCACAGTTATGGTCTTTTTTTCAGGATTTGTCAATTACTATAACAGTTTCTTGCCAAACCTGGCCAATGTACTCCACCCCTTGAACTCATTACTGCAGGTCAGGAAGAAATGGCAATGGACAAAGCAGTGTGAGGTGGCTTTCAAAAAGGTGAAGGAAACTATGACATCAGTCTCTGTACTGACACATTATGATCCACATCATCCAGTGAAGCTTGCCTGTGATGCCTCACTGTAAGGTATAGATGCAGTCATGTCTGTCACAGTGTTTGGATATGGCCCAAGTGCGGAGTGAGAGACACTGTAGTGGGTCAATAGTTCACAAAACTTTAATGTGAACAGTGTTAAAGGGAAAATAAAACAATAAATGCCAGGCCAAACAGGGCTATTAACTAAAACTCTCAAATGGGAAACAAAGCCAACACTGCGGCTGAAAAGAACATCTAAACATTAAACGAATACTGCTAGTCTTCAGAGTCAGTTGACTTGACAGTCCAATTTCTCAGGCAAGGCTGGTGCAAACAGGCAGCGAAGCGTTGCTGTGCTCTGTCTAAGTCTCGAACGGAGCCTGAGCTGGACCCAGAAAGGTAGACAGGCATGTTGGTCCCCACTCTTGGAGTACCTTCAGAGACCAATTGATCTGTGGGTTATGTCGGGATAACCAGGGGAGACAAAGTACCAGTGGCAGTTCCGGTGAATTAATCAGATAGAAAGATATTTCTTCATGATGGTTGCCTTCGAGCACCAGTTGGGTGGAAAGGTGGATCTGGCTGGTTCCCAGAGGTCGACCCATCTTTGAGCGAGAGATGTCCATATTATTGCCTGTTTATTGCCTTAAGTTCATGGGTATGAGACCTCTACGACAAGGAAGCTGCGAGCATTACAGAATCAGGGGAAGCTGACTGAAGAGAGAAACGACCCGTCGGGATTCCCCTCCCTGCTGACCGGTATTCTCTTTCACTGGACACTTGGAACATGCCGCCTGGAAGTGTCCTGGATCACCATAACAGAGGCAGGAACCTGTTCTCCAGCACTGCTCTTGTTCCTCCAGAGACAGGCGCATGTGACCCACTTGCATAGGCTCCTCCGTGGGCTGGGTGCTGGGTGGTGAGGGAAGAGGAGAAGGCGAGGAAAGACGGTGATCAGGATGAGTAGGAAGTCTGAAATGTTCTTTCCCTGCGCCACTCAGTTACCTGGTCATCACCTCGAATAGCTAGATAAATCAGGTCATCCAGACTACCCTGCTTGTCCCGGACAGTGATCTCATGCCAGACCCCTGCGTTCAGTCGACACTGGAAGGCAGTAATGAGAGATCTTTCATTCCATTCGGTCTCTACTGCAAGGGTACGGAATTTAACTGCACTGGCTCTCACTGTTCCTCTGCCTTGGCGCAGGTCCAAGAGTCAGTGGGCAGTCTCCTAAACCCGTATGGAAGATCAAAAACCCTCCTTAACTCCACTACGAAATGTCGGAACGCCTGGGCTGAGGAGTATCCTTGCTCCTGTAAAGTGTTGAACAGGCTGAGTGGTTGTCCGTCAGAAGATTGACCGTGTACGCCAGTTTTCGCATCATCACCAAAATGACCAGACTGGGCTTGGAATGTCAGCTCGCATTGGATAATAAAATACCTGCAACCATCGGGATCCGCGTGGTGGTGAAATACTCGGTTCCTGTAAAGTCGTGGGAGTCGGCTCTGGTCCGGGTGCAGGAGCAGGAGCATTAGTAGCAGAGATTGTCGGGACAGCGGAGAAAAGGAGGACCTGCGAGATGCTGGGAGTGGGACTGAGGCGGCCTGAGGCTGCTGAATTGAGTTGGTGAGAACGTTAATGACTGTCAGCCAATGCTGGCTGTTCACAGCAATTTCGTGGACGGCAGCCATGAGTGCTGAAATCGCAGACACCTGAGTCTGGTCGTCTGTGGTGAGCTGTTGAACAGTTGCAGCTAGGGACATCCTGTTCCTCCAAGTGATGCTGGGCTTGTCGGCACGAGATTATCTGCCTCATTGCCTCTGTAACTTCACTGAGAACAGACTCTATTGCCTGTAGCTTGTCTCCTACCTGACCAATGAATCTCACGGCCAAGGTCAGCTGCTCTCTCTCTGCTGGGCCCATCTTTGTCATTCGAGACTTGCTGTTACCAGGTTTGGACATGGCCCAAGTGCGGAGCGAGAGACACTGAAGGGGGTCGATAGTTCACAAAACTTTAATGCAAACAGTGTTAAGGGGAAAATAAAACAATAAGCAGTGGCCAAACAGGGCCGTTATCTAAAGTCATCAGAGTCAGTTGACTCGACAGTCCGATTTCTCAGGCAAGGCCGATGCAAACAGGCAGCGAAGCATTGCTGTGCTCTGTCCAAGTCTCGACAAGCACTACATCAACAGTATGGAGTTAAATACTATCACGATTAAATAATAATTAACTGACACATGCAAATTCACGAGTGCAATTGCTGTATCTATCGTGCTGCCAAATCCGTGTTTGTGACAATGTCACATGTTATGAGTGATGGAAGCGAGAGCCCATAGTCTTTGCATTACATTCCCTTACACATGCAGAGAAAAATTATACACCGATTGACAGAGAGGTCTTGAGTCTGATTTGGGGTATGAAATGTTTCAACCAGTACTTGTATGGGAGAATCTTTACCCGGACCACTGATCATCAGCCACTAGTGTCCATTTTTAGTCCACTAACAGCAGCAGCATAAATGCAAAGATGGGCTCTGTTTCTTGGAAGACACAATTACAAGATTGAATTCAAGTGGAGAACTAATCATGGAAATTCTGATGGACTGTTCTGTTCACCCCTAGAAAAGGAAGTACTGGAAAATGATCTGAGAAAGACACTCCTCTTAATGCATTCTCCCTAACGCAAATAGAAAATCTCCCTATTACAGCAGAGGTGACCCAAAGGGAAACCAGAAAAGACCCCGAACTGTCAAGTCTACATGGCCACACCACAAAGCAGGAATATGTGACAGAAATCCCAGATCCTCTATTTTTACCTGCACCAGGATGAAATTGCCCCTGACGGAGGTTGCCTTATGTGGGGATCGAGAGTTGTTGTACCATCCAAGCTTAGAGCTGAAGTGTCGGAGAAGCTACATGCTGGTCTTCTAGATGTGGTTAAAATGAAAGTGTTGGCTCAGAGCTTTTTCTGGTGGCCTGGGATAGATCAGCAGATTGAGTAGCTTGCCATGCACTGTTCAACAAGTCCAGAAGATGCCAAGAGCAACACCTATCCATCCCTGGGAATGGCCTGAATTGCCCTGTCAGATGATTTGGAGTGTATGTGGATTTTGCCAGACAGTTCATGGGCACAAATTTTTTGGTACTAATGGACGCACCTACAAAGTGGCCAGAGGTGTTCCCGATAGCCTCCACTACAACCTCGCACACTGTTGATATGTTGAGAAGCCTCTTCTCAAAGACTGGCGTCCCAGAACACTAATCAGTGACAATGGACCACAATCTGCTGCAGAACAGTTTCAACCATTCCTAAAGAAGAATAGAATAAGGCATATTACATCCGCACCAGCCACCCAGCTACAAATAACTTACTGGAAAGATTTGTCCAGAGTCTAAAGAATGCACTGCAAGCAATGTCAGCAGAACACTACACTAACACCGAATCAGAAGCTCGCCAATTTCCTCCTTGCATGTCACAATGCAATGCATACCACGACCAACAACTCACCTGCTATGCTGTTCCTGGGCTGTCCCTTGCATTCACGCTTGGATCTCCTCAAACCCAATCTCAGAAGGAGAATTCAGGACAAACAACCGAGACAAAATGATGGCTTCTCAAACAAGGAGTGCCAATGTTTCACTCCTGAACAAGCAGTCCTGGTGAGGGACTACAAAGGTGATCAAAAGTGGGTACCTGGAAAGATTAAAGACAGAACTGGACCACTCTCCTACACAGTGGCGATTGAGTCTGATATCATCTGGAGACAACACATTGATCAGTTGAGGAGAACAGAGATAATTAATAGAGAGGAAAGTTGGCTACCACTATCAGAACCACTTTCTGCAGTCTCAGAGTCATCTCCTGCAACCACCATGGAGGAGGCCCCGGAACTCGAGATTGTTTCACAGCCACAAGAATCACCTGCCATAGCAGAGTGACCTCCCTTGTCAGGAAAAATGCTATCCCACAAGTAAGAAATCCTCCACAGTGATTAAATCTTTTGAAATGAATTGAACTACTTAAAGTTTACTACACTGTGGATGTCTGTATAGTAGTTGTTTTGCATGACATACTGTGATACACTCTCTATTGAGTTGGAGTTTATATCTAAGCAGGTAGGAGTGTTGTGTATTTAATATTTCAGTTATATTTGAGTAATCTTGTATATACATTCATTGAGTAAGCTTTCCTGTTTGTTTAAATAATTAATTATGGGTTATATGTAAAATACCTTAATTGCATATGTCACCTCGTTTAAAATAAATTCAAAGTTAAACCTGCATTCCCGGTCTCCCGTGGTTTCTTTTGAGTTAGTTTAATATTTTGAAATTACAAAACATCATTATCATCATCATCATCAGGTGCCGTGCCCAGATTGAGCTCTGACTGCCACGGCCCACACACTCCTGTTTCGGATCAAGTGGATCAATTCGTTGGTATTCATTTCCAGTTTTCTGGCATCATTTGTCTTTGCCTTCCTTTTGCTTTCTTCCCTTCAATCTTTCCCATAATTACCGTGCATTCTAACTCCTCCATCCTAATCACATGTCCAATGAAGTTACGTTGCCTTCTCATGATCTCATACATCATTCCTCTTTTTGTGCTTGCTCTGTTCGTGACATCCTCATTATATATTCGTTTCATCCATGATATTCTTTGCATCCTCCTCAAAAACCACATCTCTGCTGCTTCAATTCATTTCTTCATGTTACTAGATATTGTCCAACATTCTGAGCCATATAACATAATTGGATAAACGTAACATTTCAGTACTCTGAGGGGATTTATCATGCCTAGTTTAGTGTTGGTCAGTATACTCTTCATTCTCATAAAGGTGTCTTTTGCCATCCCTATTCTTCTTTCGAGGTCCATGTCGCACCTGCCATCTGATGTCATCCAGCTTCCTAAGTAGTAAAAGTTCCGTACTTGTTTTATGACTTCCCTGTTTATTTTCAGCCTGCAGATAGGATTCTCCTTCTTTTTGGATATCACCACACAGTCTGTCTTTCTGCAATTGATAGATAGACCCATTTTTGCACTTTCTTCAACAACTATATCAATTAAGTTTTGTAGTTCTTCCTCCGTACCTGCAATTAACACAGAGTCATCGGCATATCTGAAATTATTGATGTTTTCACCGCCAATTTTGATCCCCAAGATGTCTCTTATTTTTTGTAATATTGTTTTACAAAACATAACATTAGCATTTAAGGTCATGGAGCCTTTGTCTACTCATTTAATTTCCCATTAGGTTTAAATATCTTTATTTTGAGGGTTTTTTTCTGATAACTTTGCCTTTTTAATACTAGTATTTTGTTTTTAATAATGATGAGCCCTTTCAGGTGCTCTGAATGACAAACTTTCCACTTCACCGACAGCTCTGACAGCTGATAAGGCAGAAAGTCAAGGAAGTACCACCACGGCCAATCAGTGAGCTGGGCTTCCTGCCTTCTCTGCCAGTGAAAAACTGCGTTTAGGACCACAGTAACAGAAGAAATGCAGGCAACTGCTGATCTCAGTGTAGATGGATGATGTGTTCCAATTTGTAGATTTAGACAGTCTGATAACCAACCTTTGTAGTTTAGGGATGTTAACAAAATCCCTTGTTAGGCTCTGAATTGATGGAATGTAGAACTAATGTCAATGAGTGATTGATGGATAGCACAAACTCTGTGAGCCAAAGAATCAGACTCAGGCCTGTTTTTGTGTGGCATCTCCCTATGATTCTCTCACCCCACACAACATACACTGGCTGTAACACACAAATTAAACATGTATTTTGGAGAGGGGATTTAATTAAGTTGCAAAATTCCAAACAGTTTGGATATAGGGACAACTTTTCTACTGTTTGAGCAATCCAGAGCCGGGGCTTGCAACAGTGAAGGTGACTGGAGAAATGGGACATCGGAACATGGGACTAGGGGTTCACACCAGCAACAATCCGAAGTCACTGCCAGAGGCAATCAAGAAGGAGGTAGATTTGTCAGGGTCAAGGTCAGCAGTCCCACGAAGGAGAAAGGCTCCTGTTATTCATCAGTAATGGATATTTGATGTGGTTCCAATCCAGCTTTGTGCAATGAAAGTGCTGTTGTCCAACGACACCCCCAGCACCCCACCCCCTACCCTGTAAAGTGATTCCAGAATCACAATGGCTGATCCTTTCTGCAACACTTCATGGTGTTGATGGCCAGCAGTTAGCGCAATCACTTTACAGTGCTAGTGATCACCGATCAGGGTTTGTTTACCACCACTGTCTGTAAGGAGTTTTTTCTGCAGGTGTTTCAGAGTCCTCCCGCATTCCAAAGACACACGGGTTAGGGTTAGGAAGTTATGGGCATGCTACATTGGCAACAAAGGCATGGCAACATTTGTGAGCTGATCCCTGGACAATCCTCACTGATTCATTGCAAATAACGCACTTCACTATGTGTTTCGATGTTTTTGATGTATATGTGACAAGTAATGTTGACCTTTCACGTCAGATTTGCAAAGCCTGCCAGGGAAGCAAATGCAACGCCAGGGAGTGCCCAGTCAAATGTCCACTCATTCACTTGGGCCCTGAAAGAAAGATACTGAATTTCAAGCTTTTGCTTTTATTCAGAAGGCTGTTATGGTCTGCAAAGCACAGTCTGAAAGAGGCTTACCTGTAACCATTATAATACAACTGGAAAAATTCTCGAGGAAGAGGGATTTGCTGGACTCCAAGGATGAAGTAGATGGGTAATTCTCACAAAGAAATGCCAAGGGTGCGGGAGTTAGACTGCTCCTGTGCTATCAGAAACACTGGGAGTAAATGCCATTCTCATTGAAACATACAAAAGTCTCTGTACCTTACAGAACTGGAAATTCCATACATTATGACTTTCTGTTCATTCTTTCTGTAGTCACAGCTGGTACATGGAAGCTGACTGCCTTTGATAAAGAATGTTTATGTCGATGTATGTTATTTACCATAATAAGCTGCAGTGTCCGAAAGCCTCCAGGCATTCTACCCATTAACAGTGCTCTGCTTTTCTGGTGAAGGGAAGGGTTAGTTAAAGCTGACATGACTCTGTATGTACTGAAGACTTTGAACAAAAGATCAATCCTTCCACGATTTGTAGATTGAGCAAGTTATGGCAAGAATCAGTCCTATCGCCTGTTACTGTTAAAGACAATGACTGAATATATCCACCAGCCTAACTATCCAGCCCTGACAAGAAAAAACCCACTCCTGCAGCAAGACAACATGCTGAACCAGAGCCTTTCTTCATGAGCAAACAGAGTTAAATTATGAGAAGAGATTGCATAGTCTAGACATGTTTCCTTAGATATAAATGATTATAGGGTGATCTGATCGGGAAGTTTGTGATGATTAAAAGTGTTGACAGAGCAGATTGGGAGAAGCAATTTCCTCTGATAGAGGTGAATTCAGAACAAAGGTGCAGTACAGTATTTTAAAATCACAACTAGGCAGGCGAGCAGTTAATCAGCAAGCACTTCCACACACAGACACATGCAAGGGGTGGTGCGGTGGAAATTCTGAGTTCTCCTGACAATCAGTGCTGAGGCTCAAAATAATCAAAACATTCAAGGCTGAGTTTAACTGGGTGAGAGTACAGAGAGTTATGTGATCCGAGTGGGTAAATGCAGTTATGATAATGACCAGCCAGGACTTAAATAAAAGATGGAGCAAGTTGAAATGACTGAAGGCTTCCTCCTGTTATTGTCATGGAATCAGAATCAGGTTTATTATCACCGGCATGTGATGTGAAATGTGTTAACTTAGCAGCAGCAGTTCAATGCAATACATAATCTAGAAGAGAAAAAAAAATAATAAATAAGCAAGTAAATCAATTACAGTATATGTATATTGACTAGATCTTTTAAAAACTGCAAAAAACAGAAATATCTTATATTAAAAAAAGTGATACAGTGTCCAAGGATTCAATGTCCATTTAGGAATCCGATGGCAGAGGGGAAGAAGTTGATTCTGAATCGCTGAGTGTGTGCCTTCAGGCTTCTGTATCTCCTACCTAATGGTAACAGTCAGAAAAGGGCATACCCTGGGTGCTGGAGGTCCTTAATAACGGACACTGCCTTTCTGAGACACTGTTCCCTAATGATATCCTGGGTGAGATGAGGTTGAGTACAGGTCTACGGTAGGAAACTTTGTCACATGGTGTGAGCAGAATTATCTGCAGCTTAATGTGAAAAAGACTAAGGAGCTGGTGGTAGACCTGAGGAGAGCTAAGGTACCGGTGACCCCTGTTTCCATCCAGGGGGTCAGTGTGGACATGGTGGAGGATTACAAATACCTGGGGATACAAATTGACAATAAACTGGACTGGTCAAAGAACACTGAGGCTGTCTACAAGAAGGGTCAGAGCTGTCTCTATTTCCTGAGGAGACTGAGGTCCTTTAACATCTGCCGGACGATGCTGAGGATGTTCTACGAGTCTGTGGTGGCCAGTGCGATCATGTTTGCTGTTGTGTGCTGGGGCAGCAGGCTGAGGGTGGCAGACACCAACAGAGTCAACAAACTCATTCGTAAGGCCAGTGATGTTGTGGGGATGGAACTGGACTCTCTCATGGTGGTGTCTGAAAAGAAGATGCTGTCTAAGTTGCATCTTGTTCAATGTCTCCCATCCACTACATAATGTACTGGGTGGGCACAGGAGTACATTCAGCCAGAGACTCATTCCTCCAAGATGCAGCACAGAGCGTCATAGGAAGTCATTCCTGCCTGTGGCCATCAAACTTTACAACTCCTCCCTTGGAGGGTCAGACACCCTGAGCCAATAGACTGGTCCTGGACTTATTTCATAATTTACTGGCATAATTTACATATTACTATTTAACTATTTATGGTTCTATTACTATTTATTATTTATGGTACAACTGTAATGAAAACCAGTTTCCCCCGGGATCAATAAAGTATGACTATGACTATGACTATGGCTATGACTAGTAGGCTAGTACCCAAGTTGGAGCTGACTAGATTTACAATCCTCTGCAGCTTTTTTGGCTTCTGTGCAGTAGCGCCCCCCCCCCCCCCCATATCAGACAGTGACGCAGCCTGTCAGAATGCTCTTCATGGTACAACTACAGAAGTTTTTGAGTGCATTTGTTGACATACCAAACCTCTTCAAACTCCTAATAAAGTATAGCCTCTGTCTTGCCTTCTTTATAACTGTATCGATATGTTGGGACCAGGTTAGGTCCTCAGAGATCTTGACACCTAGGAACTTGAAGCTGCTCACTCTCTCCACTTCTGATCCCTCTATCAGGATTGGTATGCGTTCCTTCATCTTACCCTTCCTGAAGTCCACTATCAGCTCTTTTGTCTTACTGACATTGAGTGCCAGGTTGTTGCTGCGGCACCATTCCACTAGTTGACATATTTCACTCCTGTACGACATCTCATCACCACCTGAGATTCTACCAACAATGGTTGTATCGTCAGCGAATTTATAGATGGTATTTGAGCTGTGCCTAGCCACACAGTCATGGGTATAGAGAGAGTAGAGCAGTGGGCTAAGCACACACCCCTGAGGTGCGCCAGTGTTGATCGTCAGCGAGGAGGATATGTTATCCCCGATCCGCACAGATTGTGGTCTTCCAGCTAGGAAGTCAAGGATCCAATTGTAAAGGGAGGTCAGAGGTCCAGGTACTGCAACTTCTCAATCAGAATTATGGGAATGATAGTATTAAATGCTGAGCGATCAATAAATTATGACTATAACTATGACTATGACTATGAACAGCATCCTTACATTGGTGTTTGTGTTGTCCAGGTGGTCTAGAGCCGTGTGGAGAACCATTGAGATTGCATCTGCCATTGACCTATTGTGACAATAGGCAAATTGCAATGGGTCCAGGTCCTTGCTGAAGCAGAGGTTTAGTCTAATCATGACCAACCTCTAAAAGCATTTCGTCATTGTGGATGTGAGTGCTACTGGGCGATATTAATGTAAGGGGGTTTCGACTTTTATGTTACTGCGGGGGCTAATTAAAATGGCGTCTTTGTTATGTTAATCTGGGGGATGCGGCTTTGTTGTGTTAAACGCTGAGAAGGTTTGTGCTACCAGCTTGTTTTCTTTAGAGTGTGATAAGAGGGTGCTATTAACCAATTGGGATAGTTGTTATGTTTTTGGTGTATTTGAAGATACTGTATGGGCGGGGTTTTGGGGCAGAAGGCGGGAGAGCGAGACAGAGGATGGACGAGGTGCTGTGAGTCGCTAACGGGATCAGACCCCGAGGAGGGCATTCGGCGAGGAGATGGAGACGGACTCATGTGGAGCGTCTGGTCGACCACCGTTGGTGGTCCCAGGCGGCTGGTCGAGGGGGTCTGAGGGGTTGCAGGGTGAAGAAGAAGGTCTTTGAGCTCCAACTGTTTTGTGCATGAAGAGATTGAACTTTGATAAGTGTGGCACCTTTTATTTTCCTTTTATATTTTATTCTCTCTTAATTATATAGTTCCAGTAATATCTATAAATTATAAATCATTTAATCATATCTGATGTATTGTCTGTTATTTGGGCGGGGTGGGGTACATCACACAGCATCCACACAAACTAATCACCCAGTTTGGCGGGGCCGAGGCTGTTTCCCTAGACAACAGTGAGCCGAGCGACCCTGAGGGCGGCCAGGGGGGCTACATTAAGGCAGCCCACATTATTGTTCTTAGGCCCCGGTATAATTGTTGCCTTTTTGAAGCAAGTGGGAACTTCTGCCCATAGCAGTGAGAGGTTGAAAATGTCCTTGAGTACTCCCGCTAGTTGGTTGGCACAGAGCAAGTTAACGTGTGGAACCAAGCCTGACCACCCACTGAGCCCTCTCCACCTGCCAACCATCCACTTATGATAATCCTTCATTAATTTCAGTTGTTTATTCTCCACACATTCACATCAAGGTTCTACCTGGATCCTACCATACCCCTACAGATGAATGGCCAATTGACCCACACAACCTGCATGTATGGAATGAAAGCAGAATGTCTGGAGAAAACCCATGGAGACACAGACTGAATGTGGAAACCTCACACAGACAGCACCTGAAGTCAAGTCTGGACTCGGGTCTCTGGCAGTTTGAGACAACACAGTGATGCCCAGGTTTAACTTTCACAGCTGATTAAGCATGTGTGGACTTTTAAAGTGCCGAAACTTTCACATGTTACAGTTCCCATGCACGGCCAAGAAAGAGAGGAACAGTGAGCAGGCACGTCTCATTCAGATATCCCAAAATGCAGCAAGTAAAATAGAAATAGATATTTACTGCCAGACTTAGTTTTGTGGTTGTACCCTTCTAGAAGAGATTTTCAAAATGAAACATTTTAATATTTCTATCTTACTTGGAGAGAGAAGACAGGTAACCACACTTCGGTTAGTTTGACAGTAGTAGGCAAAATGCTGGAACCTATGATAGAACGTAGAAATGTACAGCATAGGGACTGGCCCATCAGCCCAAAGTGTGGTGCCAAATCAATTAAATTAGTAATCAAATGGCTAACTAAACTAATCTCTTCTTCCTACAGTGTCCATCTCCTTCCATTTTTCTCACATTCATGTGGCTATCTAAACACCCCTTAAAAATGCCCGAAGTACTTTCCTCTACCACCACCCCAGGCAGTGCGTTCCAGGCACCCACCACTTTCTGTCTAAAACACTCACCCCTCACACTTGCACGCCCTCTGGTATTAGACATTTCAATCCTGGGAGAAAAGGTATCGTCTATCCACTCTATCTGTTCCTCTCATAATCTTATAAACCTCTATCAAATGTCCCCTCTGCCTCCGCCTCTCTAAAGAAAACAAACCAAGTTTGTCTAACCTCTCCTAATAGCAGTGCTCTCCAATCCACGCAGCATTTTTGTTGATCTCTTCTAGAAACATAGAAACATAGAAAACCTACAGCACAATACAGGACCTTCGGCCCACAAAGCTGTGCCAAACATGTCATAGAACATAGAATAGTACAGCACAGTACAGGCCCTTCGGCCCACAATGTTGTGCCGACCCTCAAACCCAGCCTCCCATATAAGCCCCACCTTAGATTCCTCCATATACCTGTCTAGTAGTCTCTTAAACTTCACTAGTGTATCTGCCTCCCCCACTGACTCAGGCAGTGTATTCCACGCACCAACCACTCTGAGTAAAAAACCTTCCTCTGATATCCCCCTTGAACTTCCCACCCCTTACCTTAAAGCCATGTCCTCTTGTATTGATCAGTGGTGCCCTGGGGAAGAGGCGCTGGCTATCCACTCTATCTATTCTTCTTAATATCTTGTACACCTCTATCATGTCTCCTCTCATCCTCCTTCTCTCCAAAGAGTAAAGCCCTAGCTCCCTTAATCTCTGATCATAATGCATACAATGATCGGTCCCGACCTTAGAACTACCTAGCCTTTACCCATAGCCCTCATGTAGCCATCCAGGAGTCTCTTAAAAGACCCTATCATTTCCGCCTCCACCACTGCCACCGGCAGCCCATTCCACGTACTCACCGCTCTCTGAGTAAAAAACTTACCCCTGACATCTCCTCTGTAGTTACTTCCAAGCACATTAAAACTATGCCCTCTCGTGCTAGCCATTTCAGCCCTGGGGAAAAGCCTCTGGCTATACACACGATCAATGCCTCTCATCATCTTGTACACCTCTATCAAGCCACCTCTCATCCTCCGTCACTCCAAGGAGAAAAGGCCGAGTTCACTCAACCTATTCTCATAAGGCATGCTCCCCAATCCAGGCAACATCCTTGTAAATCTCCTCTGCGCTTCCACGTCCTTCCTACAGTGCGGCGACCAGAATTGAGCACAGTACTCCAATGGGGTCTGACCAGGGTCCTATATAGCTGCAACATTACCTCTCGGCTCCTAAACTCAATCCCATGATTGATGAAAGCCAATGCACCGTATGCCTTCTTAACCACAGAGTCAACCTGCTTAGCAGCTTTGAGTGTCCTATGGACTCGGACCCCAAGATCCCTCTGATCCTCCACACTGCCAAGAGTCTTACCATTAATACTGTATTCTGCCATCATATTTGACCTACCAAAATGAACCACCTCACACTTATCTGGGTTGAACTCTATCTGCCACTTCTCAGCACAGTTTTCATCCTATCAATGTCCCGTTGTAACCTCTGACAGCCCTCCACACTATCCACAAGACCCCCAACCTTTGTGTCATCAGCGAATTTACTAACCCATCCCTCCACTTCCTCATCCAGGTCATTTATAAAAATCACAAAGAGTAGGGGTCCCAGAACAGATCCCTGAGGCACACCACCGGTCATCGACCTCCATGCAGAATATAACCCATCTACAACCACTCTTTGCCTTCTGTGGGCAAGCCAGTTCTGGATCCACAAAGCAATGTCCCCTTGGATCCATTGCCTCCTTACTTTCTCAATAAGCCTTGCATAAGGTACCTTATCAAATGCCTTGCTAAAATCCATATACACTACATTTACGGTTCTACTTTCATCAATGTGCTTAGTCACATCCTCAAAAAATTCAATCAGGCTCGTAAGGCAGGACCTGCCTTTGACAAAGCCATGCTGACTATTCCTAATCATATTATGTCTCTCCAAATGTTCATAATTCTTGCCTCTCAGGATCTTCTCCATCAACTTACCAACCACTGAAATAAGACTCACTGGCCTATAATTTCCTGGGCTACCTCTACTCCCTTTTTGAATAAGGGAATAACATCCGCAACCCTCCAATCCTCCAGAACCTCTCCTGTCCCTATTGATGATGCAAAGATCATCGCCAGAGGCTCTGCAATCTCCTCCCTCACTTCTCACAGTAGCCTGGGGTACATCCCGTCCGGTCCCGGTAACTTATCCAACTTGATGCTTTCCAAAAGCTCCAGCACATCCTGTTCCTAAATATCTATATTCTCAAGCTTTTCAGTCCACTGCAAGTCATCCCTACAATTGCTAAGATCCTTTTCTGTAGTGAATACTAAAGCAAAGTATTCATTAAGTATCTCCGCTATTTCCTCCGTTTCCATACATACTTTTCACTTGTCTCACTTGATTGGTCCTATTCTCTCACGTCTTATCCTCTTGTTCTTCACATACTTGTAGAATGCCTTGGGGTTTCCCTTAATTCCGTCCGTCAAGACCTTCTCATGGCCCCTTCTGGCTCTCCTAATTTCATTCTTAAACTCCTTCCTGCTAGCCTTACAATCTTCTAGATTCATATCATTACCTAGTTTTTTGAACCTTTTGTAAGCTCTTCTTTTCTTCTTGACTAGATTTACAATTTCCTTTGTACACCACAGATCTTGTACCCTACCATCTCTTCCACGTCTCATTGGAACGTACCTACTCAGAATCCCACACAAATATCCCCTGCACATTTGCCACATTTCTTCGGTACGTTTCCCTGAGAACATCTGTTTCCAATTTATGCTTCCAAGTTCCTGCCTGATAGCCCTATAGTTCCCCTTACTTCAATTAAACGTTTCCCTAACTTGTCTGTTCCTATCCCTCTCCAATGCTATGGTAAAGGAGATAGAATTGTGATCACTATCTCCAAAATGCCATCCCACTGAGAGACCTGACACCTGACCAGGTTCATTTTCCAATACCTGGTCAAGTACAGCCTCTCCTCTTGTAGGCTTATCTACATATTGTGTCAAGAAACGTTCCTAAACACACCTAACAAACTCCACCCCATCTAAACCCTCACTCTAGGGAGATGCCAATCAATGTTTGGGAAATTAAAATCTCCCACCACAACAACCCTGTTATTATTATTCCTTTCCAGAATCTGTCTCCCTATCCACTCCTCAATGTCCTTGTTACTATTGGGTGGTCTATGAAAACACCCAGTAGAGTTATTGACCTCTTCCTATTCCTAACTTCCACCCACAGAGATTTTGTAGACAACCCCTCCATGACTTCCTCCTTTTCAGCAGCCGTGACACTACCCCTGATCAACAGTGCCGCGCCTCCACCTCTTTTGCCTCCCTCCCTGTCCTTTCCGAAACATCTAAAGCCTGACACTTGAAGTAGCCAATCCTGCCCCTGCACCATCCAAGTCTCTGTAATGGCCACAACCTCATAGCTCCAAGTGCTGATCCACACTCTAAGCTCATCCGCTTTATTCATGATACTCCTCATATTAAATTGACACGTCTCAACCCGTTGGTCTGAGCATGTCCCTTCTCTATCACCTGCTTATCTTCCCTTTGGCACTGTCTCCAAATTTTCTCTATTTGTGAGCCAGCCTCCCTTTCCTCCGTCACTTCAGTTTGGTTCCCACCCCCCAGCAATTCTAGTTTAAACTCTCCCCAATAGCCTTTGCAAACCTCCCCGCCAGGATATTGGTCCCCCTCAGATTCAAGTGCAACCCATCCTTTTTGTATTGGTCATGCCTGCCCCAAAAGAGGTCCTTGTGATCTAAAAAACTGAATCCCTGCTCCCTGCTCCAATCCCTCTGCCACGCATTTATCCTCCAACTCATTCTATTCCTATACTCACTGTCATGTGGCACAGGCAGTAATCCCGAGATTGCTACCTTTGAGGTCCTGCTTCTCAACTTCTTTCCTAACTCCCTGTAACCAGACGAAGGTCATCGAGCTGCATCTCCAGTTCCCTAACGCGGTCTCGAAGGAGCTGGATCTCGACGCACCTGGTGCAGATGTGGCCGTCCGGGAGCCTCTCTCTAGAGCCTCCCACATCTGACACTGAGCGCAGAAAACTGGTCTCACACACATACTCTCTGTCTTTATTTTAAACAGATAACATACCTGGCCTCAACCCCTTATCGCCTAAGCCCCCTTGAGCCAAAGCCTTCCTACTCTGTCTCCCACTACTCCATCACCCGCTCCTCTGATGCCCGCTCTGCTGTCTTCTTTTTAAACTCTTCCTACTGTTCACACTGGCCGACCTCTATGCGCTTGCACAGTTGTGCCCCATTCAAACTGCTGAAGAAATAACCGTCACCTTTTCAACTCTGCTCGCTTTTAATCTCTTCCCGCTGTTCTCACTGGCCGACCTCCACGCATTTGCGCAGTCGTGCCCTGTTCAAGTTGCTGAAGAAATAACTGCACCCTCTCCAAAGGCTCGACATCCTTCCTATAATGGAGCAATCAGAACGGTATGTAATATTCCAGATGTGGCCCCACTAAAGTTTTATAAAGCTGCAACATAACTTCCAGATTGAGTTTGAACTTAATGCCTCAACAAATAAAGGCAAGTCACATCACCATATCAACCTGTGTAGCTACTTTCAGGCAGTTATGAACCTGTTACCTAAGGTCACTCCGCTCACCAACATTGTACAGTTGCCCTCAACAGTGTACTGTCACTTTACATTTGACCAGCTATGGTGCAACACTTCACATTTGGCTAGGTTAAACTCCATCTGTCACCATTTCCCTCATTTTATGAGGCAATTGATGACACAGCATTTAGAAAATAACAGGATTGGCTATAGTCAACACTAATTTATGAGAAGCAAATGTTGTCTGACACACAGAGTTTTTTGTGGTTGCAACTAGTAGAATAAGAGAGTGGGGTCAGTGAATATATTTGGACTTTTAGGTAAAAAGGAACAAAATGAGAGCACATGGGATCGGGGGTAATATACTGGAGTAGACTGTCATTTCAGTTCTGGGAAGCAATGACTATTGGGGTAATGGAAGTTAGTTCATGCGATTCAGCAATTCACAATCTATATCAATGATTTGAATGAAGTGTACCGGTTCTGAAACTGTTGATGATAAACAGAGTAAATTGTAGGAGGATGCAGAAGTGGCTTTAGTGCAAAGTAAATACATGAGGTGAGTGGACAAGGACACGGCCAAGAGACTATAATGTAGGAAAATATGAACTGGAATCAGAATCAGAATATGGAATGTGAGGTGAAATTTGTTAACTTAGCAGCAGCAGTTCAATGCAATACATAATCTAGCAGAGAGAGAAAAAAATAATAATAAATAAAATAAAACATAATAATAAATAAACAAGTAAATTACACATATTGAATAGATTATATAAAAATGTGCAAAAACAGAAATACTGTATATTACAGAAGTGAGGTAGTGTCCAAAGCTTCAAAGTCCATTCAGAAATCGGATGGCAGAGGGCAAGAAGCTGTTCCTGAATCACTGAGTGTGTGCCTTCAGGCTTCTATACCTCCTACCTGATGGTAACAGTGAGAAAAGGGCATACCCTGGGTGCTGGAGGTCCTTAATAATGGACGCTGCCTTTCTGAGACACTGCTCCCTAAAGATGTCCTGGGTACTTTGTCATACACTTTAGTAAAAAATAAAGATGGAGTATTTTTTTTAAATATGAGAGTTTGAGAAGTGTTGGTGTTCGGGGTAACTGTGGTATCTTTGTACAGCGATCACAATGTTAGTATGTAGATGTGGTAGACAAAATGATCAGAATAATGGAGAATAAAAATGGCGTTCATGTCAGAGCAGTGGAAATGAGATGTTACAGTTGGTGTGAAGTTGTTGAGTTGAAAGGCCTGTTTCTGTGTCTCATTGGACAGGTTTGCTATTATAGCAGCAGAAGTTAGCTAAGATATAAAGACCTCTTACTGCAATTTCCATAGGACATTTGTGGGATGACAGCTGGAGTCCAGTCTCCCTATCTAAGGAAGGATATTCTTACAATAGGGAGAGAGGGAGTAACAAAGGTTCACCAGGATATTTCGGAAATGGGTGGTTTTTCCTATAAGAAGAGCTTAATTAAATGGACAGGAACTATATCCTCATGAGCTTTGAAGAAAGAGAGGTGATCTTACTGGAGTTCCCAAAATTCATAGGGGGCTTGGCAGACTAGTAACAGCATGGTCTTTCTCTTGGAACCATGGGTCCAGCTTTTCAAAATAGGTTATTGGCCAGTCGCAGGTCAGACAACAGTATTTTTTTGGAATTCTCTACACAATGTGCTTAGTTACTGACTGTATTTTATGCAGAGATTAATAAGGTTTTGGATACTAAGGGCCTGTACTTGCTGAAATTTAGAAGAATGAGGGGGAATCTCATTGAAATCTATTGGATATTGAAAGGATGAGATAGAGTGGATGTAAAGAGGACGTTTCCTATAATGGGGGGGGGGGGAGGGGTGTCTAAGACCAGAGGGCACAGCCTCAGAATAGAAGGATGTCCCTTTAGAAAAAATATGAGGATGGTGAATCTGTGGAATGATTACCATAGACCAAGTCATTGGGTGTATTTAAAACCGAGGTTGATAGGCTCTTGATTAGTAAGTGTGTCAAAGTTTACAGGGAGAAGTCAGGGGAATGCAGCAGTGGAGGCATTAGTAATGATCTTTAAGGAATCTCTAGATTCTGGAATGGTTCCAGAAGACTAGAAGATTGCAAATGTCACTCCACTCTTCAAGAAAGAAGAGCGGCAGAAGAAAGGAAACTATAGGTGAGTTATTCTGACCTCAATGGTTGGGAAGATGTTGGAGTCGATTGTTAAGGATGAGTTCTCAAGGTACTTGGTACCACATGATAACATAGGCCGTAGCCAAATGGTTTCCTCAAGGGAAAATCTTGCCTGACAAATCTGTTGGAATTCTTTGAAGAAATAACAAGCAGGGTAGACAAAGGAAAATTGCTTGATGTTTTGTACTTGGATTTTCAGAAGGCCTTCGACAAGGTGCCACACATGAGGCTGCTTAACAAGTTACAAAAGATTCTAGCGTGGAAAAAGCAATGGCTGATTGGCAGGAGGCAAAGAGTGGGAATAAAGGAAGCCTTTTCTGGCTGGCTGCCGGTGACTAGTGGTGTTCCACAGGGATCTGTGTTGGAACCAGTTCTTTTTACGTTCTATGTCAATGATTTGGATGATAGAATTGATAGCTTTGTTGCAAAGTTTACAGATGATATAAAGATAGGTGGAGAGACAGGTAGTTTTGAGGAAGGAGAGAGGCTACAGAATGACTTAGACAGGATAGGAGAATGGGCGTAGAAATGACAGATGGAATACAGTCTCAGGAAGTGTATGGTCATGCACTCTGGTGGAAGAAACAAAAGATTTGACTATTGTGCATATGGAGAGAAAATACAAAAATCTGAAATGCAAAGGGACTTGGGAGTCCTTGTGCAGGATTCTCTAAATCTAAAGGTTAATTTACATATTGAGTTTGTGGTGAGGAAGGCAAATATGATGCTAGCATTCATTTCAAGAGGACGAGAATATCAAAGCAAGGATGTAATGTTGAGACTTTATAGAGCTCTGGTGAGTCCTTATATGCCAGAGTATTGTAAACAGTTTTAGACCCCTTATTTTAGAAAGGATGTGCTGAAACTGGAGAGGGTTCAAAGGAGGTTCATGAAAATTATTCCAAGATTTAATGTCTTATCATATGAAGAAGGCTCTGGGCCTGTATTCACTAGAAATCAGAAGAATGACGGGTGACCACATTGAAACCTATTGAATGGTAAAAGGCCCTGACAGGGTGGATGTGGAGAGGATGTTTCCTATGAAGGGAGAGTCTAAGACCAGAGGACACAGCCTCAGAATAGAGGAGCATCATTTTAGAATGGAGATGAGGAAGAATTTATTTAGCCAGAGAGTGGTAAATCTGTGAAATTCTTTGCCACAGGCAGCTTTATGTATATTTAAGGTAGAAGTTGATAGATTATTGACTATCTCCAACTGGATCCCACCACTAAGCACATTTTTCCCTCCCCCCCTCTCTCTGCATTCCGCAGGGATCGCTCCCTACACAACTCCCTTGTCCATTCGTCCCCCCCATCCCTCCCCACTGATCTCCTTCCTGGCACTTATCCGTGTAAGCGGAACAAGTGCTACACATGCCCTTACACTTCCTCCCTTACCACCATTCAGGGCCCCAAACAGTCCTTCCAGGTGAGGCAACACTTCACCTGTGAGTCGGCTGGGGTGATATACTGCGTCCAGTGCTCCCGATGTGGCCTTTTATATATTGGCGAGACCCGACGCAGACTGGGAGACCGCTTTGCTGAACATCTACGCTCTGTCCGCCAGAGAAAGCAGGATCTCCCAGTGGCCACACATTTTAATTCCACATCCCATTCCCATTCTGACATGTCTATCCACGGCCTCCTCTACTGTAAAGATGAAGCCACACTCAGGTTGGAGGAACAACACCTTATATTCCGTCTGGGTAGCCTCCAACCTGATGGCATGAACATCGACTTCTCTAACTTCCGCTAGGCCCCACTTCCCCCTCGTACCCCATCTGTTACTTATTTTTATGCACACATTCTTTCTTTCACTCTCCTTTTTCTCCCTCTGTCCCTCTGAATATACCTCTTGCCCATCCTCTTGGTCCCCCCCCCCCGTCTTTCTTCTCGGACCTCCTGCCCCATGATTCTCTCGTATCCGCTTTTGCCAATCACCTGTCCAGCTCTTGGCTCCATCCCTCCCCCTCCTGTCTTCTCCTATCATTTTGGATCTCCCTCTCCCCCTCCAACTTTCAAATCCCTTACTCACTCTTCCTTCAGTTAGTCCTGACGAAGGGTCTCGGCCTGAAACGTCGACTGCACCTCTTCCTAGAGATGCTGCCTGGCCTGCTGCGTTCACCAGCAACTTTGATGTGTGTTGCTTGAATTTCCAGCATCTGCAGAATTCCTATTGTTTTAGATTATTGACTGGTCAGGGCATGAAGGGATACAGGGAGAAGTCAGAAGATTGGGGCTGAAAGGAAAATTGGATCAGCCATGATTAAGTGGCAGAGCAGAATTGATGGGCCAAATGGCCTAATTCTGTTCCTCTATCTTGGGGTCTTATGGAATGGGATTGAGAGTGTTTATAAATCAGACATGATGGAATAGCAGAGCAAAATTGATGGGCTGAATGACCTAGTTCAGCTCCTATATCTTATGGTCTTATGGAATCAGGGGATGTTCTAAATGAATACTTTGCTTCAGTATTCACGACTGAAAAGGACCTTGATCAGGGTGAGGTCGAAATAGAACAGGCCTGTATGCTGGACAATGTGGAGATTAAGGAAGAAGAAGTGTTGGATCTTCTTAAAAGCATTAAGATTGATAAGTTCCCAGGGCTGGACGTGATATACCCCAGGTTGCTGTGGGAAGTGAGAGAAGAGATCGCTAGAGCAGTAGCTATGATCTTTGAATCCTCTTTGGCTGCAGGGCAGGTGCTGGAGGACTGGAGAATGGCAAATGTAGTTCCCTTGTTTTAAAAAGGTAATAGGGAGAATTCTGGGAACTATAGACCGGTAAGTCTTACATCGGTGGTCTGCAAACTATTGGAAAGGATTCTTAAGGATAGGATCTACGAGCATTTGGAGAAGTACAGTCTACTCAAGGATAGTCAACATGGCTTTGTAAAGGGAAGGTTGTGCCTCACGAGCCTAGTTGAGTTGTTTGAAGAGGTAACAAAAGAAATTGATGAGGGTTGGGCGGTAGATGTGGTCTACATGGATTTTAGCAAGGCATTTGACAAGGTCCCCCACGAGAGACTCATCCAGAAAGTCATGAGGCATGGGATCAGTGGAATCTTGGCTGTTTGGATAAAAAATTGGTTTACAAGAAGAAAGCAGAGGGTAGTAGTGGAAGGAAAGTATTCCGCCTGGAGGTCAGTGACTAGTGGAGTGCCGCAAGGATCTGTCCTGGGACTCCAGCTCTTTGTGATCTTTATAAGTGACCTGGATGAAGAGGCGGAAGGATGGGTGAGTAAGTTTGCGGATGACATGAAGATTGGAGGGGTTGTGGATGGAGCTGTAGGTTGTCGAAGGTTACAAGAGGATATAGACAGGATGCAGAGTTGGGCAGAGAAGTGGCAGGTGGAGTTCAATCCGGATAAGTGTGAGGTGTTGCATTTTGAAAGGACAAACCAGAAAGCTGAGTACAGGGTTAATGGTCGGGTACTTAAGAGTGTGGATGAACAGAGGGACCTTGGGGTTCAAATCCATATATCCCTCAAGGTCACTGCACAGGTTGATAGGATAGTTAAGAAGGCCTATGGGATGCTAGGTTTCATTAATAGGGGGATTGAGTTCAAGAGTAGAGAGGTCATGTTGCAACTCTACAAATCTCTGGTGAGACCATACTTAGGGTTATGTGTTCAGTTTTGGTCACCTCATTATAGGAAGGATGTGGAAGCTATGGAGAAGGTGCAGAGGAGATTTACCAGGATGTTGCCTGGATTGGAAAACAAGTCTTATGAGGCAAGGTTAGCAGAGCTGGGACTTTTCTCTTTGGAGCCGTAGAAGGATGAGAGGGGACTTGATAGAGGACTACAAGATTGAGAGGCATAGATAGGGTGGATAGTCGGTACCTGTTTCCCAGGGCATGGATAGCAAACATCAGAGAGCATATGTATAAAGTTAAGGGAGGGGAGTTTAGGGGAGGCATCAGGGGTAAGTTTTTTCCACAGAGGGTTGTGGGTACCTGGAATAACTTGCCAGGGATGGTGGTGGAGGCTAAAACATTAGGGGTATTGAAGAGCCTCTTGGACAGGCGCATGGATGAAAGAAAAATAGAGGGTTATGGGGTAGTGTGGGTTTAGTATTTTTTTAAGGAATATATGGGTCGGCACAACATCTAGGGCCGAAGGGCCTATACTGTGCTGTAGTATTCTAGTGACTAGTGTCTAGTGTCTAGAAAGAGGTTCATGAAGAAAGTAGTACTGAGGTAAATGATTAACCAGAATCTTATTAGATTTTGGAGCAGGCACAAGGAGACAAGTGACCTGCTCCTGCTATTTTTCTTATGTGCCGTTGTTCTTATTTTTGATTATATGTTCTTTAATCCACTATTTCACTTGTATTGGATGAATTGACATTAAGTTCACCTGTGCTACTTCTCAGCATTTCAGCCAAACTGGTTAAGATGGAGCACGTTTTCTTGTCTTGTTTGCTCAGTCCCAGATGCCTGACTTTCCTTGCTGTGAAGCTATCAGTTCACACCTTTGGCAACTTGACATGAAAATATATGTAAATGCCTAAGCACGAAACAACAACTCTGACAGACTGAGAGCTAGGTTTATTTTTAATTCATTGAAAGGATGTGGTCGTTGGTGGCAACGCAAGAATTTATTGCCAGCTGAGTCGTTGTTTTGGACATTTCAGAGGTCAGTTAACAATCACCCACATCACCATGGGTGTACCCACATCACAGTGGCAATGGAGCCACATTGTTTGCCAGATCTGTGGGGAATGATGATTGGCTTCCTGTTCTGGTGAAGCAGATGGGTTCTTTGCAACAAAATGGCAGTTTCATGGGCACATTATTGATTTTTATGTATGATTTATACTCAGCCAACCAAACAAACTTAAATGTTCAGCTATCGAGGTGAATTTGCAGTTAACTCTGAAGTGCTCTGTAAAAGTCTGATGATCCGCTCAGTTCAGGGTCAATCACTGATGTGTCAGTCGCACCCTAGTTCTGAAAATAAATGGGTGAAGGAGAAAAATAATAATTAATCCCATCCTTTGGATTACTAGTCTGTAACATGACCATTATGCTCTCATGCCCTTAAATCAAGATTACTCCCACAGTAAATGATAGACTATTATTCACATGGCAGATTTATAGGTGTGGTGAGTTATTTTTGAGTTTTGAATAACAAAATGAAACATAAGAATTTATGTATTGCAAACATCATGCTTTTAATAAATAAGGGTAGAAAATTGTTCTCGGTTGTTTGTGCAGAGAGACAGGATTTAACAGCTGAAGTCAGTGGAATTGAATTTCAGAATGAGAGTGGAATTCACACACACTGATATCTTACATGTTTAGCAACTGTAGATGAATTTGTGTGCTGTTTTTTTAAAAAATTGACCACACATTGTACAGGTGAATGTATCTCTTAATATCCCTGTGAAGTGAAAATTCAAAATGACACTTAGAATCCTGGAGTATTCTCAAGAGAAATAATATGGACTATTAAAGGAGGTTTGTTACTTGTTTCTTTTCCTTGGTATAAATTAGCTATTGGAGCAGAAGTGAAAAGCTCCCCACCTGGAAAAGTCTGCAGCCAACACAGTGTCCCCCACAGAGAGGTAGGAAACATCTGCTGTCTCTCAGCAGCCAGCACAGGAAATGCTCCACTCTCCTAAAGCAAAGTAGTGCTACAGGCATCAAAAGATCCGGAGTGCCGGCGCATTTACTCACTCTCCACATACATTCCATTCCTTACTATACCACACCGCATGGTGTTCAAAACCAGCGGTGCCTTATAATTATGGCTGCTGCCTTATACTTCTGAATCCTTTGATGAATTAACAATTAGAAGTGACCTGTATAACAACTTTTTTAATAATCAGAAGTTTAAAGCAAATGTCGTAATCGATTCTTTCAACTTTATAGCTTCATCAGTTTGAGGTAGCAAGCTTATTGAAGTTCATATCTTTTTTTGTATTATTACAACCACAACAGTCAAATTTTCCTCCCTACTGTTGCTGTAATTCACTGGTCCACTGAAATGCCAGTTTCCAGTATGTGGACCAAATGTCATACACTCCAAGTCCTTCATATGTAGTACACACTGTGAGTTTCTTAATTCAAGTTTCAGTGGAGAACCTTTGGACGCTGAAATCATAGCAGGAAGACAATGATCTGACTCACCCTTGCACATTCTGCCTTGTCTGCAACATGTTAATCAGGCTCCAAAATCTTGGTCAGGGAGGTAGACTTAGCAAGAAGGTAAGCAGAGGTTTCGGGAGGGAATTCCAGATCTTCAGGTCTTGGCAGCTAAAGGCACGACAGTCAGGGATGGAGGGATGTTCGTAAAGGGTGTGCCAGCAGCTGCAACTGGATGATTCCTGCAGTCACAGACAGAAGAAGGGCTAGAGGAGGTTAAAGGGACAGAGCAACTTCTTCAATTGAGAATGAGATCAAGGAGGGATTTGGATATAACTCTGAAAAATTGAAAATGGAGACATTACTGACACAAGAGAAAAACAGGTCAGTAAAGACAGAGATTCAAACATCATAGGACAACATTTGGATCCTCCTGTTTTGTCAGAGTTAAAGACATTGTTGAGCCAAGCTTCCTTCAACATTCTGTTTTTTCATCCCATTAACAAATCGACAAGTGAACTTTTGTTCTCTAGGGTTAGTGAAATGACATATTTCTGGAACGTCTAAACTTATGTGGCTGGTCCAGCTGTGTATCTATTTAACAATGATTGCAGAACGTTGATGCTGGGAACCCAATGGTGGGAATACCTTTGAATGTCAAGGGAAGGTGGTTAGAGTCTCTCTTGTTGAAGTGGGCATTGCTTGGTACCTTATGGTCCAAATATTATTTGCCAATCATCAGCCTAAGCTTATCTATATCTTATATTATCTATGTCTTTCTGCATGTGGACATGGGCTGCTTAATTTGCTGTGAATGGAATTGAATACCTCACATGTACAAATATGACTTTATGATAGAAAGCAGCTCAGTGCTGAGAGAGATAGAGGTTATTGAGCTGGCACGTTGCCCTGACGATCTCCTGCAGTGATGTTCTTAAGGAAGTCTCCTTGATGTCACATTGAGTCAAGTACTTGGGAGGCACAGTGGTGCAGCTAGTAGAGATCCTGCCTCACAGTTACAGTTCATCCTCACTATCACCTCTTCAATCATTTTGCGGCAAAATGGACAGCGTTTTTTTTTTTGATTGTGTTCTTTCTTGTAAAAATTGTGTATAATTTGTTTAATCTATCTTTTTTTTGTATGAATTTTGCTTATTTGATATGATGTGCCCGTGATGCCGCTGCATTTAAATTTTTCATTGCATGTGTGTACTTACGCATAAGACAATAAATTTGATTTTAACTGTGATTTTAACACTCTCATCTCATTTATGAAATTCAGCCTTTTGTTCCATGTTTTGACTGAGGCTGTGATGATCTCTGGAGTTAAGTGTTTTGGGTGAAATCCAAATTAGGCATCAGGGAATAACGTGCCACTGGACAGGAGGGCTCATGACAGCTTCCAACGTCTTCCTGATGATTGAGGGCAGCCTGGTTGGTAGTCATTAATCAGATTGGATTTGTGCTGTTTTTTTCAGAAAAGGTTTTCCACATTGTTGGATCGATGCCAGTGTTGTAACAGTACTGGAAATGCTTGGCAAGAAGTGTAGCTTGTTCTAGAGTGCAAGTCTTCAGTACCATATTTGGGATGTTGTCCTGTCCAATAACCATTGCTACATCCAGCGCTCACAACAGGTTCTTGATATCACAGGAGGGAATCAAATTGGCTGAAAACTTGAGCCACGAGCCAAACTAGATCACTCACATCTGGCGAAATATGGCTATGAATGCTTCAATGTCTTCTTCAGTATTCATGTGCTGGACTCTACCCTTGATAAGGATGAGAATGCTCTTCTCAGTTCTTGTCACAGTGATTATATGTGGTAGGATTGCAAAATTCTTATCTTATCCATTAGTTGCGAGGTTGCATAACTCTTTTACATAGAGTTTATGTGGCATAATATGCAAGAAGTTCTGTGTCTCAACTTCACATTTTTAAATTTGCCTGGTACTGCTCCTAACAGGCCTATCCAATCTACTTTTCATAATGGATTGAAGTCCACCACCCAGACTATGTTCCATACCTTTGTCACTCTCAGTGCTTCTTCCAAGTGTAGTTCAGTGTAGAAGACCACTGACTTATCAGTTGAAAGAGGAAGATAAATGGCGAAGAATCATAGGATCAGAGAATGGTTACAGAAGACGAGGAGGCTAATTGGCCCAAATGGTTGTAGCTCACTACCAGAGCTGCTCACTAGTTCAGCCTCTTGATCCTTTTTTTTTTAGATTATGAGGACACGCAGTCCTCTTTTATTGTCATTTAGTAATGCATGCATTAAGAAATGATACAATGTTCCTCCGGTGTGATATCACAGAAACACAGGACAGACAAAGACTGAAAAACTGACAAAAACCACATAATTATAACATATACTTACAACAGTGCAAGCAGTACTGTAACTTGATGAAGAACAGGCCATTGGCACAGTAAAAAAAAAGTTCAAAGTCACTCGAAAGTCCCATCATCTCACGCAGACGGGAGAAGGAAGAAAACTCTCTTCCTGCCATGAGCTTCCAGCGCCGCAAACTTGCCGATGTAGCACCCTGGAAGAGCACAACCACAGCCGACCCCGAGTCCCTTTGAAAACTTCGAGCCTCCGACCAGCCCTCCGACACCAAGCACCGAGTACCATCTCTGCCAAGCGCTTCGACCCCGGCCCTGGCCACCAGCAACAGGAAAAGCCAAGGATTTGGGGCCTTCCCTCTGGAGATTCTCGATTGCACAGTAGCAGCGGCAGCAAACACGGGCATTTCAGAAGTTTCTCCAGATGTTCTTGTATGCTTCTCACGCCTGTCTCCATCAAATCAGAATTGTGCACGGCCCCTATTTAACAAATACGATATCATTTCACCGGAGAGGCCGCACGCGCTGTGTCGTGTCGCCATCTTCTCCTACCGCCTCTTTGTCTGTAGCTTTGCAAAATTTTCTCCAGATTCTCTTCAGTCCAGAGTTTGGTTAAGGATTTCCAGGGTAAAACCCTCCAACTGGTGGTTCTGCCTTGCCAGTAGAATAGGATGTCGACAGAAATTGGGAAGTAAATATAATTCTATGACTATGATCCTGTCTAACTTGTTGATTGGGACAGCTCTGCTGAGACCAGTCCCCAGAAGTTTGCTTGGGAGGGATTTTACTGGATCTGATTTCTCTGTCTTGATCAATGATAATTGGCTACTTTAGTTTTACTCCTGTTTCAACATAGCAGGAATGGTAGGGCTGAAGGTTTACCGGCTGTTCTACAAGCAACCACTGTAGACCTGCATAAGGATGGTATATTTCCTCCCCTGAAGAGTAATAGCCACCAGATTGGCTTATGTCAAAAGCTACTGGGAAAGGCAGGAGAGTGGGGTTGAGAGGGATAATAAATCAGCCATACTGGAATGGTGGAACAGACTCGATGGGCTGAATGGCCCAATTCTTCTCCTGTCTTATGTGCTTATGGCTTTTTCAGTTTTGTGGTTATTATTACCAATGATCAGTTGTAATTTGTAGCTGAGTTTAAAATCTGACATCTGCCATAATAGGTTTTAAACTTAGTCTTTGCATTTGCTGGTCCAGGCCACTGCATTTTTCTCCATTAATTGAGGAGCTGCAGCATCACCACACACTGAGCATCCAGTAAACAATAAAGCATCGTAGCCACACTCACAGCAGCTTTCATTTTATTGAAGTAAATTTATTCAAAGAAACTTAAAACATATGGTGAGGAGCTAAGTAAAATTAACCAGATGTGCCAGAGCACACAGCACTTTGAGTGCAGCAAAACATTCAGTCCATCACTCATTCCTCAATATATGTTGTTAATAGACTAAAAACAAATGCGCTGGCCAAAAAAATGGCTCTTTCAGCCTTCTAAACAATGACTCTTAGGCTCACTCTACAACACACCCATCCTACAATCAACTCCACCCATTCATCATGATGTTATCCACTGTGATTTATTACCATGTAACAGTGATTCCTTGTGTTTACAGACCCAACACAACCTTCACTCTCTAACCCATTAGGTCAAGGATAATGGATCTTTCATGTCTAAACTCCATCACCAACACTCAGACCCGGGTCCTGTCCACCAACCACTGACTAGTGACAATCTGCCTCCCTTTATAAACTCCAGTAACTCTACTCACCTTACCTCTAATCCCAACCCACAGTGACTCCAAGTTCCTGAACTTTGATTCAGTCATGATCTCCATCCAGTCTCATTTAGCTGAGGGCCACCTCAGCACTAAACACTTCTCAATGCTTCCTTTTTTGGCCAGCGGAAAAGTCAGTGATGTGACTGTTCTGGCCTGGTATCTCACAAACCTGGCTATTGTGCCCAGGCATTGCTTCCAGAAAAATAAGTTGTTTCATTACAAATGCCCCCTTTCTTTTTGAGCAAGGATTCTTCTGTACCTAAGGTGATCCTTCATTTGCAGATCCCTTGAATAGTAATTTAGCAGCCTAATAGAATGTTACTCTACATATCATAGAGTCACATGGCATGGGATTAGGCCCTCCAGCCCACTAGGTGTGACTGACCATCAACCATTCATTTACTCTAATCTTACATTAATTCAGCTCCTCCCAGTTTCTACCACTCATCCGCACGTAAGGGACATTTTACAGTGGCCTTTTAACCTACTGAGTCACATTTCCTTGGGATGCAATGGGATATTGGAGCACCCAGAGGAAATCCCATGTTGTCAGATGGAGAACGTGCAGACTCCACACAGAGAGAACCTGAGATCAGGAATGGACATGGATCTCTGGTGCAGTGAGGTGGAGCAGCTGGGGGTGAGTGTGATGTGGTGATGAGGCCCTCCCAAATGTGCCACTATGCTGACAAGCATCAAAGAAATTATGTTATATATGTGTATTTCTAATCAGACTCCTTCTGACTCTCCGGATTTAGGTTTGGTCCCAAACAGTGAGCACATCTACTTGAAATGTTGGCATAGAATAGCAGCATCCATCATCAAAGATCCTCAAGGCAATGCTCTTCTCTCACTGCTGCCATCAGGTAGAAGGTACAAGAGCCTCAGGACTCGCATCACCAGGTTCAAGAACAGTTACTATCCCTCAACCGTTAGGCTCCTGCAAAAAGAAGATAATTACACTCATTCTATTCTGATGTTCCCACAACCAATGATCTCACTTTAACGACTCCTTATCTTGTTATTTCATACTGTTATTACTTATTGCTATTTATTTATATTTGCATTTGCACCATTTGTTTTTCATTGATCCTGTTTACAGTTACTATTCTGTAGGTTTGCTGAGTATGCCCGCAGGAATAAGAATCTCAGGGTTGTGTGTGATGACATGGATGTACTTTGAGAATAAACTTTACTTTGAACTTTGAGGTAACATTGAAATGTGCTTTATCCTTAGACGGGATGCAACAAGATAAGGCCACTGAGGCTAAAATGGGTTAAATTATGAGGAAGGGTTGCATAGCCTCAGACTGTGCTCTTGAGTATAAAAGATTAAGAGATGATCTAATTAAATGATTAAGGGATTAGATAAGGCAGTTGGAAAGAAGCTTTCAGCGTGTTGGTGAGTCAGGATTTATGATTAATTCCAGGCTGCTGCTGCTTGATCTGGGGTACGAAAACCAGGTAATTACTGCTTCACTGCAAGTACAGAGGCATTGTTTTTCTCCCCACAAAGTTGCTGAGTATGGAGGTCAGTTCAATGTGTGATGGATGTTCATTTTCCAGGCCCCAAGAGACTTTATTGCTAAAATCAGCTTTCAAGCACAGTAGTATAACCTTTCCAAAGGGTCAGAGTTGTTTGTGATGAAGTTAAACTTGTAACAAATATTCCTTGCTCAGCTTTTTGTTGTAAACAAGAACTGGTCTCCAGTTCTTAATGTAAGTTGCAAGCAGCAATCAGTTTGAAGTTGGAGGCATAGCTTTGCAAAAAACGGTGTTACAGAATACAGGCTGCTAGCCCACAGCAGATCTGCTTTACAAAGGGAAGTGACCAAGAAACTTTTTGTCTGCATTAGTCAAATATAAGACAATGGGGTTATGTCAAACATGGTTACATGTTGTGATGTTTGTGTACTTAAGGGGTCAGCCTTCACTACATTAATTGTAGAAGATTGAGATCTCCATTGTCAGATGCTTTTAAGACCAGGTTCCAAGGCAGACATCCCACCTCTCCCGGAAGTTCCGGGAGTCTCCCACATATTGATAGCGACTCCCTGATGCCCAGAATTTATATACAATATCACGGAAATCAATTTTTTTTGAGAGGGAGAGGGAGAGGGAGAGCGAGAGTGAGCATCCTGATTAGTCTCTCTTCGTGCTAAGTAGACCTATCAGTTTTCTCTGTGGGCGGGCTTTACAGTCGACCTCAAAAATAATGACAGTGTTGCTCACTGCACTGTTTGCAACAGTGACTTTTCTATTGCCCATGGTGGGTTAAGATTGTAAAAGAAGTGTTGAGGTGAGTTTAACAGGTGTCATTTGTTCATTAGCATAGCTAACGTTATTTAAACTAGCTGGCCAGCTGCTAAGGAGCTGCTCTATTGATGTCATACGTGATGAGGCCAAACTCCCTGTAGACTTACTTAAAGTTGTAATAGAATAAACATGATAATATAATATAAGTACACATTTTAATGTCACATTTCCTGCATATACCCAACTTGATTTACAGATTAGACAAAATCACTAAACAAAGTATTACATACACACTTGGAAGTCAACGGGGGGGGGGGGGTGGAATATGGGGTTGCGGGAGGCGGGTATGCTACCTCCCTGAAATGAGTTTTTGCAGGCTGGGATGTCTGCCAAGGTATCTGGAAAACATCACATGCAGATGATGTCATTTAGTAGAAAACAGTATAAATATCAGCAGCATTGCAGGTTGTTAGGAATGACTAGGAGAATGACAAAAAGATGGGGTTACAGAAAGAAGAACTAGAATTCATTCCCTTTGGCAGGACTGGAGAAAAAAAGATGAGGAGTAGATTTAAAAGGTGGGGGAGGGAAGAGAGAAACACAAGGTGATAGGTGAAACCAGGAGGGGGAGGGATGAAGTAAAGAGCTGGGAAGTTGATAGGTGAAAGAGATAAAGGGCTGGAGAAGGGGGAGTCCAACGAGAGAAAACAGAAGGCTATGGAAGAAAATAAAGCGGGGAGGAGCACCAGAGGGAGGTGATGGGCAGGCAAGGAGATAAGGTGAGAGAGGGAAGAGGGAATGGGGCGGGTGAAGGAATGATACCACACTTAGGTTGGAGGAACAACACCTTATATTCCACCTGGGTAGCCTCCAACCTGATGGCATGGACATTGATTTCTTGAACTTCCAGTAATGGCCCCCTGCCCTCCCCTTCACCATTTCCCATCCCGTTCTCCCTCTCTCACCATACCTCCTTGCCTGCACATCACCTCCCCCTTTTCTTTCTTCCATGGCTTTCTGTTCTCTCCCATCAGACTCCCCCTTCTCCAGCCCTGTATCTCTTTCACCAATCAACTTCCCAGCTCATGACCTCATCCCTCCTCCCCCCACTTTCACCTATCACCTCGTGTTTCTCTCTCCCCTCCCCCACCTTTTAATCCTACTCCTCAACTTTTTTTCTCCAGTCCTGCCAAAGGGTCTCGGCCTGAAACGTTGACTGTACTTTTTCCATAGATGCTGCCTGACCTGCTGAGTTCCTCCAGCATTTTGTGTGTGTTGCATTGGATTTCCAGCATCTTCAGATTTTCCCTTGTCTAGAATTAATTCCTCAACCTTCTGTTTCCGCGACAGACAACTCGTTCTTCTGCAACTCTTCTTCGAGTTCATATGAATTGTGTATGGAAATCCTTTGTAGTTTGAAAATCTTTTATAAAGTAGAAATCCTGTGTGAACGTTAAATGCGTGTTAAGAACTATTTGTCTAAATTCAAATGTGTATCATTTAAAATAAATTAACTGTATTTAATCTACTTTGTTAGCTGGAAGTATCTACTCCTCGGTAGGGAGGAGGGACCCACCACTAAAGTAGTGGATATTGGCAGTTAAACCTCACTGCAGAGGCTAGAAAGGGAAGCAAGTTCCTCTTTGAAGAGTAGTTGGATACAGTATAACCTCCCTATAGTGAAGGTACCCATATAGCTATACTGGATAGGGTTTAACATCTTCTTTTGAGTTTGCAGCTTTGCAGACAGGGAGCCCAGTTCCATCATAATAGCTGCAAAACTGAGTTGCAGAGGCGTAGAGTTCTACAAAATGAAAACAGACCCTTCATCCAATTCATTCATGCCAACCAGAATATCTATTGTAGTTAGTCCAATTTGCCTGTGTTTGGCCCATGTTCTCCAAATCTTTTCTATCAATGTACCTATCAATCATCTGCTATGTACCTATCAATCATCTGCTATGATCTCAAATACTCTACCTATCAGGCCTGGCACCACAATGATGATTTGGTTGCTTACTTAAACAATTGTTCTTAAATTGTTACTTTTTCTTTGGGTCAGGATAGTGAGGGGATATGGAAGTCAGGAAACTAGAGCTGAGAAGCTGCCCAAAAGGAGGAAAGGCCTGGTCCTTTAGCCCGAAGGATGACTAGCAGCCCAGCCTGTGGCTTAGGGCTGAGACACGATACTGCTACCAAGCTCATGGCCTGCTGAGCAACAGTGATCCCCACTCTCCTGCACAATTCAAAGTCATGGAACAGAGCACCATTATTCTAAAACCCATCAAATCCATTGACTGGATAGGGAAACAAGGTCAGTGTGCTTGCCCAGGCTCATGCCTCCAGCTCTAATTACTCTTGCTCAGCTTCGATAGGCAGACCCCATCGATCTACCAGGCTCCCAAAACAGACCCCCCCCATTCTGATCTGTGACACAGTAAGGGGTTACCAGGAAGAGAAAACAGACACTTCAAAGACATTCCTCAAAACCTCCATGAAAATGTAAAACATTTTCATTTACCTGGCCCACGACTGCTCAACCTATAGAAGGTGGCACAGTGATAGCACTGTTCACCACCTCCCAACGTGCTATCCACCCCCCCCTCCCATCTGTGGCACAGTCTGCAGGACCCACATCGCCTTTCAGTCGCTTCTGAACAAGTGGAGTGAAAGCAAGTCATCTTCAACCCTAAGGGACTGCCTGAGAATAAAAGAGGACTTGAAGGCAAGTTCTTTCATTTTTATGAAAGTTTTCACATAAAGTTTGTCGCTGTATTTGCCTTCGACTGTCTAAACATAAAGTATATCTCAGTTATAAATCTACAACTGGCAAGTGTTGGAAGCTTGTTATTATTTATCCAAATGAAATATACTGTCAGCTGTTCTCTCAATGGATACGATTAAACATTCCTGTTTCAGCCTGAAAAAGCTAAAAAGCACAACAGCTTCAAAGGTCAGTACAGTCAGTACAGAATATATAAAAAAAGAATGCCTACCGTGCTATTCCATGCCCTCACTTCGGGAAGTCTGATCACCCGGCTGTACTTCTACTCCCTGAGTATAGGCAGAGACTGCAGACTGCAGCACCAGCAGTGAGGACCAAGAAGGTATGGACAAGGGAAGCACAGGAGTACCTACTTTGAATCGGTGGACTGGACTGTATTCAGGGATACATCTTCGAACCTGGATGAGTATGCTGCAGTTGTTACTGACTTCATTAAAACCTTGTGGATGAGTGTGTGCCTGCAAAGACTTACTGTACATTCCAAAAACCAAAAGCCGTGGATGAACCAGGAGGTACGTCGGCTGCCAAAGGCTAGATCTGTGGTATTCAAGTCTGGCAACCCAGGCCTATACCAGAAAACCAGGTATGATTTGGGGAGGGCTATTTCAAGGGCGAAGAGACAATTTCGAATGAGGTTGGAGGCGATATCAGATGCACGGCAACTCTGGCAGGGTCTGCAAGACATTACTTCCCACAAAGCGAAACCCAGTAGCATGAATGGCAGCAATGCTTCACTACCAGATGAACTATGCATGCTTTGAAAGGGAGAACACAGCTACAACTGTGAAGATCTCTGCTGTACCTGATGACCCTGTGATCTCTGTCTCAGAAACCAATGTCAGACTGTCTTTAAAGAGAGTGAACCCTCGCAAGGCAGAAGGTCCCGATAGAGTACCTGGTAAGGCTTTGAAAACCTGTGCCAACCAGCTAGCGGAAGCACACAAGGACATTTTCAACCTCTCACTACAATATGTGGAAGTTCCCACTTGCTTCAAAAAGGCAACAATTATACCAGTCCCTAAGAAGAATAATGTGAGCTGCCTTAATGACTATCACCCAGTAGCACTCACATCGACAGTGATAAAATGCTTTGAGGGGTTGGTCATGACTAGACTGAACTCCTGCCTCAGCAAGGACCTGGACCCATTGCAATTTGCCTATCGCCACAATAGGTCAATGGCAGATGCAATCTCAATGGCTCTCCTCACGGCTTTAGACCACCTGGACAACACAAACACCTTCATCAGGATGCTGTTCATCGACTATCGCTCAGCATTTAATACCATCATTCCCACAATCCTGATTGAGAAGTTGCAGAACCTGGGCTTCTGTACCTCCCTCTGCAATTGGACCCTTGATTTCTTAACTGGAAGACCATAATCTGTGCGGATTGGGGATAACATACCCTCCTTGCTGACGATCAACACTGGCTCATCTCAGGGTAGTGTGCTTAGCCCACTGCTCTACTCTCTATATACATATGACTGTGTGGCTAGCCATAGCTCAAATACCATCTATAAATTTGTTGGCGATACAACTATTGTTGGAGAGGGCGTACAGGAGTGAGATATGCCAACTAGTGGATTGGTGCCATAGCAACAACCTAGCACTCAACGTCAGTAAGACAAAAGAGCTGATTGTGGACTTCAGGAAGGGTAAGGTGAAGGAACACATACCAATCCTCATAGGGGGATCACAAGTGGAGAGAGTGAACAGTTTCAAGTTCCTGGGTGTCAAGATCTCTGAAGATCTGACCTGGTCCCAACATACCGATGTAGTTATAAAGAAGGCAAGACAGAGGCTATACTTTACTAGGAGTTTGAAGAGATTTTGCATATCAACAAATACACTCAAAAACTTCGATAGTTGTACTGTGGAGAGCATTCTGACAGGCTGCATGACCGTCTGGTATGGAGGGGCTACTGCACATGATCAAAAGAAGCTGCAGAAGGTTATAAATCTTGTCAGCTCCATCTTGGGTACTAGCCTACAAAGTACCCAGGACATCTTCAGGGAGCGGTTTCTCAAAAAAGCAGCTTCTATTATTAAGGACCTCCAGCACCCAGGGCATGCCCTTTTCTCACTGTTACCATCAGGTAGAAGATACAGAAGCCTGAAGGCACACACTCAACAATTCAGGAACATCTTCTTCCCCTCTGCCATCCGATTCCAAAATGGACATTGAATCTTTGGACACTACCTCACCTTTTTAAAAATGTACCGTATTTCTGTTTTTGCACGTTTTTTAAAATCTATTCAATATATGTATACTGTAATTGATTTATTTATTTATTACTATTATTTTTAAAATTTTATTTATTATTTTCTCTCTCTGCTAGAGTATTTATTGCGTTGAACTGCTGCTAAATTAACAAATTTCATGTCACATGCCAGGGAAAATAAACCTGACTCTGATTCTTTTCATTAACCAATCTGCTCTCCAGTACTTGCTTTCCAGTTCTATCCGCCAGTCCATGCCCTGCACCCGAGTCAGTGACTAACATGGCCATCAAGCAATGCAAGGTATCATGAAGTGACTCGAGGAAGGCAAAGCACTTCTTGCTGATTCTGAGAGTCCTAAAATATTCTGGTAAATTTCTGAATTGGTGCCTTTACAAAAGAAATTTGACAAGTAGAGGATTATCTGTGTCTGGGAACACAACAACTTTGTTTATATTCACAGCTTGAGCTGCTTTTACTTTGCGCCTCTGTTGTCTTAATTTCCAAATTCTCACATATGTATCCAGATCCCCCCAGAGTCTCACCTGCGCAACCTCCTCCTACTCACAACCCTCTGACAACTTTGGCTCCTTGACTATAGACCTTTCTCTGGGCAGTAAGAAAGATTAGCTTTATATGTCACACGTACTGCAAAAAGTACAGAGAAACTTGTCATTTTTGTGTCACATCACGCCACATCACATGTGCTGGGCAGCCTGCAAATGTTGCCATGTTGCTGGCACCAACATAGCATCACCACAGCTTATTAACCCTAACTGTATGCCTTTGGAATCCAGGAAGAAATCAGAGCACCTGGAGGAAACCCACATGGTAATGGGAAGAACGTGCAAACTCCTTATAGAAAGCTACAGGAATTGAACCCTGATCTCACAGTTGGCACTGTAATCGTGTTAAATAACCTCTGCTCTACAGTGCCACCCTAATTGCTGCTGTACTTACTGTAATTTCCTTCTCAAACTTCTTTGCCTCTCCCTTCCCCTTTGAAGATGCTTCTTAAAGCCTGGGATACTGAGGTCACCTTTATAAGGGAATGTTGAAAGCTGTTTATCATAATATCAGTTCTGTCTGATACCATCACACCCGGAGCTTCAATTGACATTAGAGAAAGGCTATAGAACAACATTCTCTCCTCTTTTATAATGCAGATTTGCACTTTGCCTTCCCTCCCCTCAGCCCTACCTGCAAAGGCCACTTATAAATCTCAAAACCCTCTCCCTTAAGGTCAGTGCTGACCAGGGATTAATCTTCAAATCAGACACAGAAATCTCTGCAGGGCTGATGGATTTCTCCCCTAATGAACAGGCACAGCTGAAGGTAGGATAGTGACCCCACCATTTATAACATATTAACGTGTTTTCTGCCTGCACCCATGTCCGACAAAAGTACCCATCCCTACATGCACTTCTTGCATCTTTGTCAAAACAAAAGTCTCACTACACAATAGATTTCAGCTCTCGTCTTCATTCCTCTTAAAATAACAGAAAAAGAATTACCTTTCTTCCAGGTCGTTATATTCCTCTGTATGCCTCAAAGTGTATAACATCTGCACAACTTTTCCCAGTGACTGTATTCCCATTCACCACCAAACCCACTCCTCATGTCCACTCTCATTTTCATTCTCATGCAGGTCAGATTAATGGACCTTCTACTTAGAAACACTTGGGTGCACCATGCAAACTAATTCTCAGAAGATTATGGCATCCTTGAGAAAGAGAGGCCAAAACTACTACTGAGGGCATAACGGACACCCACAATCAAACAAACCGATGTTTGATCATTGCTGGTGGACTTGGGCTGTATCGAAGCAGCAGGGTCTGGGCCGGAGAGTAAAAAAGCAAATCGGTGTTTGGCCAATTTAAGTGCCGAGCCAGATTAAAAAGATCAAGGCGTCAAGGGTGAGGGTGAAAGACAAACTGGCGTTCAGCTCATTACTCTGTGAGATTTACTCACCTCAGCGCTAAACTGACTCCGGAGCTGTGGCCTGCAACCATCGGCACTCACCCCAGCACTGAACTGGCTCCTTGGCTGTGGCCTGCAGCCTTCAGGCTCCTGGACTGGCTTCACTCACCCCAGCACTGAACTGGCTCCCTGGCTGTGCACTCACTTTCGGGGATTCTGCAGTTAATGTTCAATGAGTTATTTGTTTATTTATTTACTATTGGCACGATTTGTTTTTTTTGCACATTGGGTGTTTGATGGTCTTTGATATTGAGTTTTCTAAATGGGTTCTATTGTGTTTCTTTGTTTTGTGGCTGCCTGCAAGAAGATGAATCTCGACGTTGTATATATAACCATATAACAATTACAGCACGGAAACAGGCCATCTCAGCCCTTCTAGTCCATGCCGAACTCTTACCCTATCCTAGTCCCACTGACCTCCGCTCAGCCCATAACCGTCCATTCCTTTCCTGTCCATATATCTATCCAATTTAACTTTAAACGACAACATCGAACCTGCCTCAACCACTTCTGCTGGAAGCTCATTCCACACAGCTGCCACTGTCTGAGTAAAGAAGTTCCCCCTCATGTTATCCCTAAACTTTTGTCCTCTAATTCTCAACCCATGTCCTCCTGTTTGAATCTTCCCCACCCTCAATGGAAAAAGTCTAAGCACGTCAACTCTATCAATCCCCCTCATAATTTTAAACACCTCTATCAAATTCCCCCCTCAACCTTCTACGCTCTGAAGAATAAAGACCTAACTTGTTCAACCTTTCTCTGTAACTTAGGAGATGAAACCCAGGCAACATTTTAGTAAACCTCCTCTGTACTCTCTCAATTTTATTGACATCTTTCCTATAATTCAGTGACCAGAACTGTACACAATACTTCAGATTTGACCTTACCAATGCCTTATACAAATTCAACATTACATCCCAACTCCTATACTCAATGCTCTGATTAATAAAGGCCAGCAAACCAAAAGCTTTCTTCACCACCCTATCCACATGAGATTCCATCTTCAGGGAACTATACACCATTATTCCTAGATCCCTCTGTTCTAAAGCATTCTTTAATGCCCTACCATTTACCATGTATGTCCTATTTTGATTAGTTCTACCAAAATGTAGCACCTCACATTTTTCAGCATTAAACTCCATCTGCCATCTTTCCGCCCACTCTTCTAACTGTCCTAAATCTCTCTGCAAGTTTTGAAAACCTACCTCATCATCCACAACACCACCTATCTTAGTATCATCTGCATATTTACTAATCCAATTTACCACCCCATCATCCAGATTATACTTTGACAATAAATGTACTATAAACATTGAACTTTGAACATGGACATCACCACGTCTGACCTTCAATTGGGGAGGCAAAGGTGTATTAAACATTGGCTTGTTTTTGGTTAATGTTGCATTTATAACAATACAATATCATGGGTTTAAAATAACAACAGTAGACAAAGTCATTTAATTTAACTCCTCTTGCCTTTCCTACTAAATTAATCGTTCTGGATCCCAGCAACTAACATCAGAGGCTTGTGCTAAAGTTCTTCAAGTGGGGATTTAAATAAAAAATGGAATAGGTGTTGAAGTACAGCCTAGTATCAGTAAAGATAACTATGAAGCTATTAAATTGGTTCATTAATGAACTTTGAGGAAGGACATCTGCTAACTTAACCTCATTTCTTAACAGAATAAAGTTCATTTTTATTTGAGGTTCCAATCCCTGTCATTAGAGCAAAAGCAGAGGAATCTCATTCAGTGTCCCTCAAAAGCCATATCACTTCACAAGGAAATATAGCTAGCTACTTTTGTTGTCAAGAAAATTTCTAAAACTTGTTCCCAACTAGCTTCAAATTGAAGCAAAATAAATGGAGTCCAAAAAGTAAAACATTAAAGAGAAGCAAAAGAGAGGTTGATTCATCGGCTGTCCTGTTGAACAAAGGCTCATACAACTCATGAACTCTTAAGTGCACCTGCCACTTGGAATAGAGCTTTACAAAAACCTTAAAGACATTGATGGAAGCAGGCTATTATGGGACAGCACCGATACTGGTAAGAAGGGCGTCATTTTCAACCAACTCAGTGATATCTATCGTTTCTGATGAGGCAAGGGAGTGGAGTATTATTAAACTGTATAATGTGATTAATAGTGTCATACAAACCAGTACAAATGTGTTAAATGAATAACATTAGCACAGTGACCAAATGAACAAAAAGGGAAGTTGCTTTCATCCATAAAGCAAGAATAATCATTTCAGATTTTGCAGCAAGTCATTTTATATCTGTTCCTCTTCAGATATAAGCTTCAGAGCTTTTGTTCCTTTGGCCCTCTAGAATCTAGGATTAGTTTGCCTCAGCAGTGCTTTTTGAAGTGCCTTGCTTTTCTTGCTTACTCATTCAGTATCGCTGGAGTCAGGCACTGTGGCCTTTACTCCAGATCTGTAGCTAACCTGAAGCTTGGCCAAAGGCATACGTTTTAATGAGGGCTTTAAGACAGGAGAGAAAGGAAGCAGTGTAGAGAGGGAATTTCAGAACTAAGGCCTTGACATCTGAAACCATGGCTGAAAATGGCGGGGCACAGTGTGTGGGTGTGAGGGGGGAAGGAGGAAGGAGGAAGGAGGAAACTGTAAGGCTAGAAGCAGTTTGAATGGAAAGATAAGACCTTAAGGTGCTAGGTGATCAAGAGCCAAGGTAAGTTAGCAACCAGAGTGACATTTAGTGAATGCAGAGGTGTGAGATATTTTTGAAAGCTTTACTAAAAACTCAGATTCACTTGTACAATATTCAAATAAAGCACTGAAGTGCACAATAAAGACAGCACAGTCACAGGACTGTATCACTGGAATAGTCATAGTCATAGTCATACTTTATTGATCCCGAGGGAAATTTGGTTTCGTTACAGTTGCACCAACCAAGAACAGAGTATAATGATCATCCACTGCTGATGCCTCCAAAACCAAATGATCTGTGAATACCTGTTGTTCCATTTCACATAGCAAGAAATGCCACTTGATCTTATATTGAAAAGTATCACTGAGTTAGAATTGAATCTCAACATAAAACCTAACTCTGAAGAATGAATAGAGAACTAGAAAATGAATAGAAAAGGCCTGAGCAGGTTAGAATTGGCAAAGTTATTCCCATGGTAGGGGAGTCCAGGACAAGAGGGCATGACTTCAGGATTGAATGATGTCCATTTAGAACAGAGATGTGGAGAAATTACTTTATTCAGAGGGTGGTGAATCTGTGGAATTTGTTGCCACGAGCAGCTGTGGAGGCCAAGTCATTGGATGCATTTAAGGCAGAGAAAGACAGGTTCTTGATTAGCCAGGGCATCAAAGGGTATGGGGAGAAGGCAGGGGAGTGGGGATGACTGGAAGAATTGGATCAGCCCATGACTGAATGGCAGAGCACACTTGATGGACTGAATGGCCTACTTCTGCTCCTATATCTTATAGTGTTATGGTCTAAAACTAATAGAAATGGGGCTTTGTTTATTTTGGATAGATTCCAGAAACCTAGAACCTGTTTACAGTTGTAAGTTGAAGGCTGAATATTGGCTAGAACATCAAAACAAGCAAGATTTGGAATTTCATCAGCAAGGAAGCATCTGAGTCACTGAAACACTTCCTCACTGCTGGGCTTGAGTGTTAACCTGGACGAAATCTTTAGGTGGATTTACAAACACCATGGATTCAGAGAATAGCAGGCAAGGATAGGAACAAAGAAAACAGAAGACAAGAAAGCAACTCAGACACGGAAACACTCCCTCACTGCCGGGCATGAGTGTTAACGTGGACTAAATCCTCAGGCCTCCAGAGTGGATTCAGGGAATAACAGGAGAGGGAAGGAACAAAGAGAACAGAAGACAAGAAAGCATCTGCGCCTAATGAGCAAAACCAGCCAGGAATGGTGCCTCTTCATCTGAACTTAGATGAGAGAGGACAGAGATGGTGTCCTGGTTACCTTTTCCCAGCCCTGATCTGAGAGTAACAATCAATCTGATAAGCTCAGCACAGTTCTAAACTTACCAACCATGTAAATCCAAAGATGTCCTATATCCAACCTTATTTGAATCAGCATTAAAAAACATCCCAGCGAAAATGGATCACCTTGCTGAATATGGATGAAAAGGTCAAAGAACATTTGTTGCATCTAAAAACATAGTGCTTTTTAAAAGCTACTTGTCAATTGAGTTAATGGGCAGCCGGGACAGTAATTGAAATGGCCAAAGCAGTTTATCCATGATTATTATGACAGTATGCTGCTATCAGGTAGGAGGAGTAGGCAGGGATGGAAGCTCGTTCATGTCACCATTTTGTAGACTGATCTGAGCAGTGCATCTCATTTAGTTAATGCAGCTGAGATTTGCCATGCTACTGACAGCAAAAGACAACCTTCAAGGGGTGAAGAATGTATAAGTGACACTCTCACATTGACATAATACATGTTGAAGCAGGCAAGACTGGAAATTATTTGCATCTCACACATTAGCCTTCAAAATGGGGAACAGATAGAAGGATGCTTAATTTAAATCACTCACTACCATCATTGCCCAGCCCAGAGACATGTGTTTTACATATCATCTTTAAGGATTACAAACTATTTCAGGTTGGAAACAAAAGCTCCGGAGTGGAAGCTACAACAATGTATTTTCACACGTCTAGCAGGATTGGGAACAAGCAGTATCTGAGAAAGTGGGATTTGATTTTACATTAATCTCAAAACAGCGTAATTTTCAGCTTGCGCAGTTGCCACCTGTCAGAGTCAGAAGCTCAGGTGTACTCCAAAAACGTGACCATACATATGAGGTTGACACCACAGTGCAAAAATAAGAGACTGCTTTTCAAGGAGAAGTGCCACCTTATATTAAATTCAGGTCTCACCTCCTTTTTGAGATTGATCTGAAAGATCCAACCACACTGGGGTTCTGAATAATATTTGTTCTTTAGCTACTTTCACTGCAATAGATTTGATCAGTTAACCCATTGTGAATTGTGGGGCTTTGCCGTGTACCCATGGATTGCTGTATTTCCTATAGGATACAACTAAGTCCACTTCTCATGAAATGCTGTTCAGATCACCTGACATTGTGAAAGGAGATATGAGGACGCATGCTGCTTCCTTCTTTGTGCCATGGTTTTACAAAGGGCCATAATTAGCTGTAGCTGGAAATCTCGCACATTGTGCTGTTGGTGGACTCGCCTTGAATGTTTAAGTTTTTATTTTTTCTTTTGAGGAACCTGTTGCTGCAAGTACAAGTTGATAACAGAACCTTGAAGGAAACAGGGCATCCGAGACCTGATGGAACAGGAAAAACAATTGTGTATCTCCTAAAAATCAGATCAAGTGTTTGTAAATGGTTACCATTCTGATGAGTCTTCACTATATCTCCTCTATATTCATTTTTTATATGAAAATCGGTCATGAGATTAAAATTAGATTCAGTTCTCAGGGTACTCTGGTTGTGATTTCACCAAGGCCATATTTAACTGTAATAAGACATACTTACTCAAATGTGCTTGCATAGAAATCCTTGTAGTCTGCTGCATCCACCCATTGCCATTGCCATCGTCATCGTCTTCCAGCAGCCAACATTTGGTTTCCCAGTGTGGTTCAGATATAGCTGGTGCACAGGCAGCCACAGAACGAATACATTATGTCAGGCTATCAGGCTTGATTATTGGCTGCTCACCAGTTACGAGAACTAAAATCTCTTTTATGTCTAGTACCTGGTCAAGATGATAGGCAGCATCCATTCATCAGATCTTCATTCACTTTGGAGATGTTATTCTCCACTACTTCCTGAAAGTTTCCTGTTTTCTTCCAGGGAGATAGACACTAAATATTGGCTTAATTCCTCTGCCACTTCCTTACCACACAGTATATTTTTTCCTGTCTCAGTCTGAAAAGAACCCGCAGGATCTTTTTCTAAACTTTAATAATACGAAAATTGAAAATGCTGGAGTTATTCAACAGGTTGGAGGACATAGTAGCATAGCAGTTAGTGCAACGCTATTACTGCTCGGGGAGTTGGAGTTCAGAGTTCAATTACGGTGCCGTCTGTAAGGAGTTTTATCTTCTCCCCATGATCCTGTGGGTTTCCTCTGGGTGCTCCAGTTTCCTCCCACAGTCCAAAGATGTACTGGTCAGTAGGTTAATAAATCATTTTAAATTGTCCTGTGATTAGGCTAGTTTAAACAGGTGGGTTGCTGGGAAGAAAAACAGGATTCAGAGCTAAGGTTTCAGGTCAAAGGCCCTGTTAAATCTGAAGTTGATATTGTCCTGAAGAATCTTCAGAGGCCAAGAATGAGACAAAAAGCTTGTGGTTGCAGCTGCTTTGTTAGATGTTCACCATAGTACGTACAGGGTCAACCTGTATCAGCAAGCAAGGCAAGTAAAGAAGTAACCGAGGAACTTTAGCATATGCTTCCCTTGAATACTGCAGACAGGTCTGAATCAGCTCAGGTAAGAAACCTGTAAACAGGTATTGACTGAGTCGCACAATTCAGCTTTGCTGACAAAGAAACTACGGAACTATAGAACGAAATGTACTACGTTACTAAAAGTTTACAGACAAACAGGTGATTATACAAACATATCAGCAAGTGTAAAGAAAGCTAAAAGTAAAAGAAAAAAAAACCAGAATAATAACAACAAGCTGCACTCCAATCCAGTTGTCTTTTCTCAGAACTTCATATGAGTAGAGATACTAGATAAGCTATAGGGAGGGTGAAGGAGGGGGATCTCTATGATAGGGCAAAGACCATGAGGATCAGCTGTATACCAGGTTTTAGTACTATTTTCCTTTTTAATATCTCTAGAAATTTTTGTCTGTATCTTCATGTTTTTCAATAGACTTGAATTCTGTTTTCTTTTCCTCACTGATTTCTTGTTCCTTCACTGAATTCTGAAAATTTTGCAAACATAGGCAACCCAGCTTCTTTAGCGACATTGTCAAATCAAATCAAGTATAATTGTCATTCAAACCATACATGGATACAGCCGAATGAGACAGTGTTCCTCTTGGGGCATAAGTCTTCTCCTTCTGTCTAAAATACTATCCTTGAGTATCAGGATCCCAAAACTCCGTGAATAAATTGGGCAATGTGGGAAACTATGTACGTTGTCATCAGTTCTACTGAGGTAACTTTACAGTCCCTATATTATTGCATAATTTTGCCTGCCTTGGGTCCACTACTATATGCGTGCCAGACCTTCACTAGCAACCCAGTCTCATTAACTCATATGGCTACTCTTCCAGCTACATTTACAGGCACAGGGACAATAATGGGCTTGGCTACTGGACAAATTCAAATGTGGGTGTAATATTAACCAGTGTTCAAATTGTTGAGAAGTTATTTCAGTTTGTTCTGGTTACATTGCCACCTCTATAAGATTAATATCCTGTCAAAATATAGAACCTGTAGTCATTAGTACTGACCATGGTGTGTGGTAGGCCACAATTTCTGCTTCCTCTCCAGACTCTACATGATATTTCTCTGAGAGCTTGCAAGACCTCCCAGAGTACAGCCACATGATGGCACTGCAGTCGCTCGTATCAGCTTCATATACATGTTGTGGCCCTTTAACAAATCTGGAGTCATGCTAATGGCTTCCTTCACTGGATGACCATTTATCGTAATTATACTTCAGTAATCTGTAGGGCTTCACCCATAGCAGTGAACATACTCTGAAAGTTTGGGTCTATTTCGTGAGCTTGTAGCACCCAAATCTATATCTCAGATTTCATGTGATGGGGTGCCCTTTGTCTTCAGCCATGTATTTACCAATCATTTTTACCAGTTGCTGCATTTCACATGTGTCTGATGCATTGTTCTTGAAAGCTTCTGGCAGTGCTGAATTAAAATATTCTTTCAGAGCTTTTACCGCACTCCATGCACAGTTTTTGGTGTTGATAGACTCATCAATGTTTTAACTGTTTCCAACTCACTGCTAACATTACCTTCTCTGCTTAGGTATGAGCACATTCCTCTGTCTGTGTCCTCCCTCGGTATCTGAGCAACACTTTACTCACATTCAGGAACATTGCCACTCATTCTAAGTACCAGGCAATTGGTTGTAACCAACTGTAATTCTCAAACTCACCACCATGTCCATCATTTTGACTATCTGTGTTCATCACTACAGGATCCTGTTCTCTGCTAAGTTCACACTTGATTATGGTGCTCATTTTCCCTCAAGTAACAACAACCCAAACTTCACAAAGACAGCACAACAGCAATCTGTGTTCTTAGAAGGTCGCGTAGATTCAGCACATCACCTAAAACTTTGACAAACCTTTATGGATGCAAAGTAGAAAGTATCCGAACTGCTGCTTCATGGCCTGGTATGGAACAGCTCCAAGTGCCCAGGAACAGCAAAGTCTACAGAAAGTGGCAGGAACAGTTACAAAGAGTGCTGCCACAAGAAAGCAGCATCCATCATTAAAGACCCCACCTCGCCCTCAGTCCAGGCCATGCATTCTTCTCACTGCTACCATCAGGCAAGAGGTACAACAGCCTTCGATCCCACACCACCAAGTTCAGGGACAGTTATTAACCTTCAACTATCAGGCTTCTGAATCAGTGTGGATAACTTCTTTCACCACAACTCTGAACTTGAACATGTTCAGGGACTCTCCAACTTATATTCTGAGTATTATTTATTCTTTATTTGCACAATTTTGCACATTGGGTGTTTGTCAGTCTTTGGTTATGTACAGTTTTTCATAAATTCCATTGTATTTTGTTATGTTTTGTAACTCCAAAACACAAAATTATTTGAAAGAAAAAGGTGGAAGCCTGGGAGAACGTGTCTACCCTTCGTTTTCAAATCAAATCAAGTTTAATTATCATTCAAACCATACATAGACACAGCTGAACAGGACAGCATTCCTCTGGAGCCATAGTGCAAAACATTCAAAAACAGCGAGTAACCCAATTCAAAATATCGAGCAAAGAAGCATATTCACTCGAAAAAAAAAATATATGTAGTCCAAGACCCTGAGCAATAATGTCCAGCAATTGGTGGCACAGTCTCCCGGCAGTGTACAGAGGCACACAATCCAGCCTGTCACTCCACTGCTCAAACACCGATGGGTGAGGCTAAGCCCCAGCCAAGTTCAACTACACTGCAGCGCTTTCGCATCGCTCACCTGGTCTGCAGTAGCAGGCAACCTCGAGGCTTGAGGCCCAGTTCTCATTACAATTGAGGCTACACTGCTACAAAGTCAACTGTCCCTCCACCAGACAAGGGAAACAGGTCTGTGGCAACCTACATTATCACTGTCCAACAGAGTCTTGCAATTGCAAGTGAAATATCCAAGACCATCTCCCACGGTTATACTGCACCAACTTCAATGCTTCTGAGTAGCAGGTAGCAACATGCTCTGCAGATAGGTCAGCTCCTAGTTGCTCCAACACATAGGTGGGTTCCTCCGACAACCTGACCAGCTCCTTTGACACTTCCACCACCAGCACCAGTACAGCTACTCCGATCAACGAGGAGCTTACTGATAAAGTAGCCCTGCAGTTTTATTCTTTTTACCTTTAGCAAGGTGCACACTTGTGATGTGGTAATGTAATAACATATGCCATTCACGTACTTTTACATACTGTATAACCCGTAAAGAATTATTTAAACAAAGAATGCTTAATCAAACAATATATTTACAATGTTACTCAAATATTAATTAAATATGAAATAGACAATGCTCTTCCCTATTTAGGTATAAACAACTTAATATTGAATGAATCTCTCTCTCAATCTGTCTCAGCTGTTTGTCCTGCATACTGGTTGGGTTTGAGGAGATCCAAACATGAATGCAAAGGACAACACAGGAACAGCATAGCTGGTGAGTTGTTGGTTGTGAAGTGTGCTTATTGCGATATTCGAGGAGAAAATTGGCGAGTTTCTGGTTCAGTGTCAGTGTAGTGTGTTCTGCTGACTTCGCTCGCAACTTGTTCTTTAGAACCTGGACAAACCTTCCCGCCAAGCCATTTGTAGATGAGTGGTATGGTACAGATGGAATATACCTTATTCTATTCATTTCCAGGAATAACTGAACTATTCCACAATAAACTGTTTTGCAAAGTTTTGCGAAAATATCCTCTATGCTGGGCAGAGGGTATTGAACTACTTTCTGTTCTGGGTAGATGGTGACCTTAAAGTCACCACAGAGCCAGAGAGACCCATTTTTCTAGGCCACTGGGACCACTGGCATTACTCATGAGCTCCACTCAACCTTTGAAAGAATTCCTTCAACCTTCATGTGATCTAGCTCACTGGCTACATTATCACGGATGAAATAAGGAACTGGATAGGCCTTACAAAACTTGGGTGTGGCATTTTCATTTAACACTATTTTACCCTTGATATGTTTGAATTTTCCAGTGCTATCCTTGAACACGCTGTGACATTATCCAGTACCTTTCTTAATTCACTTTCAGTTGACTTTTTTCAGGGAATGTGGCATGTGAGTGATGATGGATCTCCAATCAAGTTGTAATTGTCTAACCAATCATGGCTCCCAATGCCGGCCCTCCTGCATACAAGCCCAATGTGACTTGTTGATTAGTGATTTCACTGTTACAAATATCATTCCCACAGGAATGATCTTTTTTCCAGTATATATTCTTAGTTGGATATCTTTGAAATGCTATTCACTCTCATTTTGTGGACTGACAGGAACAGCTGAGCCAGTGTCCAAATCCATTTTACTAAATTTGCCATTCACTTCTGGTGTAAGCTATGTTGCTTGTCTATTGTTAGTTTTCAGTTTGTACATCTTAAGGCTACACAGTCCTGTGTCACTCTCATTATTATCAGATTTTTCTTCAACAGCTTGCAGATTAATGCTCTTTTTGAAATTGCAACTTAACCTTTTATCTTTTTGCCTACCTTGTGCAGTCCATTTATTTTTGACTGCCTGAGATTCTCTTTGTATGTGCCCTTTTTTGTTGCATTTCCTACAAGGTTCGCTTTTACACCTGCACTGGTCTAGTGTATGTGAGCCCCTGCCACAACAGCAACATAACTCGTTCAGCCAGGCAGGTTGCTGTTTAGATGGTCAATTCTGTTCACATTCACTTTCATTCCTGACTGCAACTCAATTGTGTCTCTGGTTGCTGTTTCCATTGATACAGCAATTTCTTTTAAATGTCTGTTGTGCTTCAGTTAGGGGGCATTTTTGAATGTTTTCTTCTAGGATTCCATAAACTAATTGCATCATTAGCCCATCATTGAACTGACAATGCTCAGCCAATCTCTTCAATTCAGCCACATATGCTGAAATTCAAATTGCAAAGTAAAATTTATCAGAGTACATACACGTCACCACATACAAACCTGGGATTCTTTTGCCTGTGGGCATACTTAGCAAATCTATAGAACAGTAACTGTGAACAGGGTCAATGAATAACCAACTGTGCAAATGCAAATATGAATAAATAGCAACAAATAACAAGAGCATGAAATAACAAGATAACAATTCCTTAAAGTGAGACCGTCGGTTGTGGGAACACCAGAAATAGAATGAGTGTAGTTATCCTGTTTTGTTCAAGAGGCTGATGGTTGATGGGTAATAACTATTTTTGAACCTGGTGGTGCAAGTCCTGAGGCACTTGTACTTTCTACCTGATGGCAACAGCGAGAAAAGAACATGGGCTGGGTGGTGAGGATCTTTGATGATGGATGCTGCTCTTCTACGGCAACATTTCATGTAGATGTGCTCAACAGTTGGGAGGACTTTACCGATAATGTAATATACTGGGCCAAATTCACTACCTTTTGTAGGATTTTCCATGCAAAGGCATTGGTGTTCCCATACCAGGCCTCAATGCAAACAGTCAGCACACTTTCCACCACACATCTATAGAAGTTGTAGAGGAACTGAAGGAGTCCCCTTCATTTTTATTCCACTTATGAAACCTAAATTATTCTGCAATCAACAATTGTTTCAGTTTTTAAATGTACCTGCATTATTTTCACAATATCAGCAAAACTCATTTCAGCTGGTTTGGTTGGAGCAGTCAAACTTCTAAGTAAACTGTATGCTTTTCCACCCAATGCACTCAGCAAAACTGGCACTTGCTTTGCATTGGTTATTTCATTTGCTTCAAAATACTGCTTAATTCATTCAATGTACATCAACAAGTTATCTCTTGGGCAATCGAACGTGTTTACCTTTCTGATGTAGCCAGCCATTTCTGCTATTATTTATTTATTATTTCTATTACCTGGTACTCAGTTTATTGACCCATGAATTCTTCCTTTTTCTGCCTTGTCTTTAAAGTGGACTGTCTCTATCCTTCCACTGAAGAGGAGCTGCTATTTTTTTTTTTAACTCGAATGTCTGCGTTTCTTTTAAAACTCGAACATCTCGCTGAACTTCAGCAGGTAGCTAGTCATCTCATGTTCATTTAAAACTTTCTTATCACCACTGTTATTTTAAATTCTAAAACATAAAACTAATTGAGAAAAAGATAGGAGCCTGGAAGAACCCATCTACTCTTATTTCATTATTTTTTGCCTTTAGCAAGGCAAACAATTATGGTGTATGTCTTGCATGTACTTTTACATAGTGAATTATTTAAACAAACAAATAATGCTCAATCAAATAATATATTTGGAATATTACTCAAATATTACTGAAATATTAAATACACAACATACCGCAAAAAATGAATCTCAAGATATTATATAATAACATATTACCACTTTGATAATAAATTTATAAATTTACTTTAATTTTGAATCTTGTTGCTTGTATGGTGTCACTAGGTTTTTGTTATTTTTCCTTATCAAGACAGATGACAGGAGTAGAGGCACTATTGAATTGAAGGTGACAGAAGTAGAGACACCATCCTCCATTGAAGACTATCAATGCTAAGCCAATAGCAATGGCTGGTACAACAATGTATCAGGTGTCTTACCACATGATAGATTCAGTTCTTAAAGGTCATGGCCATACACACATCCCGCATGCATTACCTTTGTGAGAGGTAGACCTTCTACTCAAATAGTATCAATTCCTGTCGAAGGAATGCACATGCTGTTGACCTTGTCACCCTGCGCACCTACTTGGGTTAGCCAAACAGCAAGAGCGTTTTTTTTTTAAAAGTCAATTTTACATTATTCATTGAAAGAAAGCTTCAGTTTTAGCAGAGTCTAATGCCTTTCCCCCAGAAAGGTTCTAAGGGAACAGCCAAACCTGACAAAAATTAAAATAATTGGATTAATATAACAAAGAAGGTTTGTTATATGAACACAGTTTGTGAGTAATTCATTCTGTATGGTCAGCTGATGGCTTATGATGACTCAGTTTATGAAGTCATCTGAAAGGTTTGATTGAATTACAGCTCAGTAACTCACCCTCCTTTCATTATTATCCAGTATTTACATACTTGGGGAAGCAAAGATAAAGAATGTCATTCTACACTGGCTTCAATTCCATAATGAAATATTTGGCTCAGGGTGCTAAGGCACTCAGTCTTATTGCAATTCATGTTACATATGAAATAACAAAACTCCGCACTGACCTGTTGGGATGTATACAGTCCAAATATAATCTTACAATCTGTTTTCATTCCACCATGAAATTCATAAATCACATTAATCTGTGAGAGATCCCGCCTGAGGCGCACTCTGAAATGGTCCTCGGCAACATTTCTGCCACTAAAGCCAGCCTGAAGTCAAATTGTAGCTTACCATAAAATCAGGGAGAAAACTGTGAAGAGAGATATGTCTTTGCTATCAGTGAGTATTAACGTTATCTCTGCAATCAGTTTCTTTATTCATAAAGTATGTCTTTCCTTCTTCCTCTCTGTGCCTTCCTCACAACTGAAAGGGAGTGGGGATAACTTGCTTCCTGAGCCCTCAGTCAGAGCTACCTAACAAATGACCTGACTGATTGATTGAATTGATTGACTTTTGTTCCTCCCAATGCCACGACCTGCTCTCATCCTCCCACCGACAATGCATTACCCCGTCACTTTTCAGCGGCTTCCATACTCTGTACCGCCACCAATGACACTCAAAAAAAAAATGGCAGCCAACAACATACAGCTTGCCTCTGATTGCCCACAGAAGAGGTGAAGAGACAACCGTGACACAGGAGCAGCACTTCACGGACAATGCTGGCGGCTACAGTCAAACTTGATTTTCATTTGAAAACCAGACCCATATGAAGTATACTCCTCACAGAAAATTGGGAGGTACGGGGAACTGTTAATGTGAAAAACTGCAGCATTGTGAACGCGTTTAGTAGTTTATTCTTTGGCTGTTACATGCGAATTTACTCAGTGAGTGGTCATGAAAAGCCAATTTAATTTGGGAATTGGAGAAAGAGCAGGGGATGTCAGATTAGTTGGCTAGCTCTTTTAAACATGACAAGGTCAATGACCTTCTGTGCTGTAGCGTTCTGGGAGTACAATTTGGAAATATGTAGAAAGAGAGAATCAGCAAGAGTTTCAAGGACTGAGCGACCTTTGTGTTCAAATCTGCAGAATGCTAGTGATTGTAGTGAAAGCAAATTTAAATCTATTTAAAACTATTGGTAGACACAGATTTTAATATAAACTTGTGCAAAGCAGCCTGCAGTTGAAATACTGAGCGCTGCTTTGATCAGCCCATTTTAGAAGAGTATGAAAGTGATGGAAATTTCCCAGTGTTATCATGAGCAAACAGATACAGTTACGTAGAGAGACTTACAAAGCAAAACTCTTTGCACTCTAGCTGCAAGGGTCAAAGGCTACATATTGGATATTTTCAGATTACAAAATGTCACAACAAAATTAATAGCGTTAAAATGTTTTCAGTGGTCACTGTGACAGTAGCAAGATGGAATATATTTGAGATGAGCACCAACAAAATAGATCAACTGGCTTGCAAATATTTGCCTTTCACAATAATTTTTAAACTACAAACAAATATTTGTGGAAAATCCACAAGTTGGTTTAAAGGAAAATGAAATTTCCATTTGAAAATTATTAAAAGAGAGTGGGGAGAAAAGGTTAGATGAATTGGTTTTTGTGGAGAAAACTACAGATCAGAACAGTGACTGTGCATGTACTTTTACACTCAATGGCCGCTTTATTAGGTACACCGGTACATCTGCTTGTTAACGCATACACCTGATCAGCCAATCACGTGGCAGGAACTCAATGGATAAAAGCATGCAGGCACGGTCAGGAGGTTCAGTTTTTGTTCAGACCAAACATCCGAATGGGGAAGAAGGGTGACCTAAGTGACTTTGACTGTGGAATGATCGTTGGTGGCAGATGGAGAGGTTGGTGTATCTCAGAAACTGCGGATCTCCTGGGATTTTTTTTTCCACACACACAACAGTCCCTAGAGAGGCTGGTGGAAAAAAAAATAACATCAAGTGAGTGGCAGTTCTGTGGGCAGAAATTCCTTGTAAATGTGAGAGGTCAGAGAAGAATAGCCAGACTGGTTCAAGGTGACAGGAATGCAACAAGTAATTCAAATAACCATGTGTTACAACAGTGGTTTGCAGAGGAGCATCTCTGAACGTACAACATGTCGAACCTTGAAGTGGATGGGCTACAGCAGCAGGAGACCATGAACACAGAGAAATACACTCAGTGGCCATTTTATTAGGTACAGGAGGTACACAGAGTGTAGAGTTCTATGCTGCAAGAACCCGTGACTCTGAGCTATGTACACCTGGGTTTTTGTACAAGAAACTTCCAACAGAGGTGAAGTAGTTCGAGTCAAATCTGTCACGTTCCCTGCTGTGTGCTCTCGCCCAGTTACTGACTCTAAAGGAATGTATTCCTGCAGGTTTCAGAGCAAGATTTCCCATCTTGAATGAGCCTGCCCCTTCACACACACCAGTGCTCAACCAATACAACCAACTCTATTACTTACAAATCGAACGAACTTTCGTTTTGCTTGACTGACATCAAAGCTGATTGTTACAATATCGCATTACTTATGAAGCTGGTAAACAGTAACATTAAAAACATAAAACAAGCTGCAAAGGAATCTATGGGTCAGGCAGTATCTGTGGATGGAAATGGACAGTCAATGTTTTGCATCAAGACCCTTCATCTGCACTGAAGCACATGACAAAAGCATGTCTTTTTGATTCATCAATAATTTTTCTCCTGGCTGCTTGCCATGATGTATTGGAGATTAATATTTACTCCAGGACAATCCTGGAGGATTTGCAATTGAGTTATATCAATTACGTAGTGTTAGGGTCTGCACTGGAAGGCTGACATTCAATTCACCATAAAAAAAAATCACCCTTATCGCCATAGACAAATTGAGTTTCCCTGATCTGCGTCTGTCAGGAGAAGGGCAGAAATGCACAATGGTACTCCTGTTCTCTCTCGCTGCTGTGAAGCGTCTAGTGCAGTGAGTTCTGGTGGTGCACACATCATCTGTCATTGCAAATATTTGTTATTCTTCCCACTCATTCTAGCTCATGTGGGGGAAGAAGCAACAGAAATTTACAAAATGAAAAAGAGAAGGTCACTTGTATTGTGACCTATTACAGGATACTTCCAACATTTCATAACTCATTGCACACAAGATATGGAAGCTGATTTTCATCTTTGAGGGCTGGTGGTAATCCAATAGGGAGGTTTGGATACTTATTATAGAACTTGCTGGACTATTCTGAGCACTGTACAAGGGTATCTGTCTGAAAATAAATTTTCAGGTTTTGTACATTCTGACTGCACAGGACCAAAAACACAACAGACATTTAAAGCAAATTTCATAACTTTAGGGCAACAGAATTAGCCTGGTCATTATTGTAGGACACACAGCGGCCAAGCAGCTGACAGCTAGTATGAATCAGCAGCTTCATATAAACAAATAATATCTTTGCTACAGGATAAAATACTCATCAGCACCACAGGAGCAACTTCCTTACTCTTTTTCAAATAAGGGATTTTTAACTTGTGCTGAGTGAATGTGTATATAGGTCTTTGCAGTGGCCTGCTGTGTACATACATCTATTGATGTTTCTGGACACATCGTCAGTGATGTTCCTGGAATCATCGGGTGTTTCGGGTCTTTCAACATCATGCAACCTCCTCCAGGTGACCCAGCCGGGGCTGATCAGAGCCCAGCTTGTGTCCAGATGGCTAGCTACTTATGACTCCATGGCTCCCCTCTTTTGAGCCACAGCCACCTTGAGGCCCTCTCTGCCGCATTGGTGGTACTGCGAATGGCTCTCCTCTTCCTCTCTCCCTCGATGCCCAAAATGCTGAAGGCTCTAACTAAACAATGAGCTACGAATCCCCTACAACCAACCTCCACTGGGAGACACCTCGCTCTCCATCCAGCCTGCTGACAGTTGCTGACCAGTCCTGCGTACTTGGAGAGCTTCCTTTCAAAGGCCTCTTCCAAGCTATCTTCCCATGGGACTGTCAGCTCCAGCAGCACCACTTGCTTCGTAGACTCAGACACTAGGACAATGTCTGGTCGCAGGGTGGTGGCTGCAATATGGTTGGGGAACTTCAGCTGCCCTTCGAGGTCCACCAACAGCTGCCAGTCCCTTGCAGAGGTCAGAATGCCTGCAGATGTTCTTTTGGCAGGTATTGGCTGCACCCCAGCTCTGACAAAAGCAATTGTCTGCTTGGAGGGTTGGGACTGTTTCGCCCACTCAACTCCTGCGCTGAGGCTTCAGCGATGGTCTTCAGGACCTGATCATGCCTCCACCTGTACCATCCCTCACATCACAGCCGCTGAGGATGTGCTCCAGGGTTCCTTGCTTGGAGCACAGTGGGCACGCAGATGACTCTGCCTTGCCCCCTGTATGCAGGTTTGATGGGCTTGGAAGCACATCATACACTGCCTGGATGAGAAATTGGATGCGGTGTGGTTCGGCTTTCCAAAGTTCAGCCCAGGTCACTTTCCTCTCAACCGCATTCTCCCATCTTGTCCAAGCTCCCTGTTACTTCATTCCCACCAACTTGCAGGCTCTCATCTCCTCCACTACTGCTCTCACCTCCTCCTGAACTAGATGATTCCTTTCCTTCCCTCTAGTGTCCATTTGGGGAGTTGGAAAGGATCCTAGCCCAGCTCGGCCTCGTGTGACCACTCCCACCAGCCTCGCCTCTGCCTCCTGAACAGCTTCCTCTGCCCTCCACTTCCTGCCAGTACTTACTTGGATCCCTGCTCTAGCCACCTTCGGGTCACTTGAGTCCCTATACGGTAGCACTTCTCTGGCTCTTGTTACCTTGAATTCTTCCTCCAAGGATTTGAAGGGCAGTTGCAATTTGTTGTGGTGTCCATAGAGTGCGATGCTGCTCAGGCTCTTTGGCAGCCCCAGCCATCTCCTGAGGTGGTTGCTAACCCTCCTCTCTAAGCTTTCGACTGTCGAGATCAGAACTGCATAGACGAGGAGGGGCTACAGGATTCTGGGAAGAATGCAATGCTGATACACCCAGGCTTTAAACTTCCCAGGTAGGCCAAACTTGTCCATAGATTTCAGCCAGCCATCCAACTCGGTGCAGGTTGCCTGAATGGATGCTGTGTCCCTTAAAGAGCTGTCAAAAACTTTGCCTAAGCTCTTGACTGGCTTTTCTGTGATGGTTGGGATGGCTGTGCCTGCGATGCTGAACCAGAACTTGTTCTCCACCTTCCCTTTCCTCAGCACCATCGATCTTGATTTGGCAGGTTTGAAACGCATCCGGGCCCACTCCACCAGCTTTCGAGCCCTTGCAGAATCCTCCGGCAGCCTGGGACTGATTCTGTGGTTACTGTGAGGTCATCCATGAATGCCCTGATAGGTGGTTGCCGTTGAGCGGAATTCATTCTGGGCCCTCTGCACTCTGGTTCAGCAGACTTAGCGAGCACGTTCATGGCTAGGGAGAACAGTGTCACTGAGATAGTGCACCCTGTGATGATGCCGATCTCCACCTTGTGCCAGGTTGATGTAATTGCTTCTGAAGAGACCCTCATCCTGAAGTTGCTGTAATAATCAGCGATAAGGTCTCTGATTCTGCTGGGGACGTGATATTTGGTCAGTTTGAGCTGCACCAGCTTGTGTGGAATGGAGCCATATGCACTTGCCAGGTCGAGCCACAACACTGATAGGTTGCCCTTGTTCTCTCTGGCCTCCCTGATGAGCTGTGTCACCACACCAATGTGCTCCAGACAGCCTGGTATCCCTGAAATGCCACCCTTCTGGACTGATGTATCAATATAGGTGTTCTTTGCCAGGTAGGTGCACGGCCGGTTAGAAACGGCACTGAAGAAGATCTTCGCCTCGACACACAGCAGGGAGATGATGCGGAACTGATCGATCTGGGTGGCATTTTCCTCCTTCGGGATCCACACCCCTTCAGCCACTCTCCACTGTTCTGGGATCTTCCCCCTTCTCCAGAAGGTTCTCAGGATCTTCCACAGACGCAGCAGGAGTTTGGGGCAATTCTTGTACACTTTGTACGAGGTGTTGCTTGGTCCTGGAGCCAAGTTTTCCCTTGCTTTGCGGACGACCTCTCTGACTTCCTTTAGTTGCAGCTCTGACATGTCGAACTGCACATCCGGTTCAGGTGGGTCTATTAGGATGTCGCACTCTCCCAACTCCTGCTCTCTTTCAGGATCATTATATATCTTCTTCAGATGTTGGTCTATGTCTTCCTGCGAACAGGCCAGTTTTCCACTGCGCTTCTCCCCCAGCAACTCCTTGGTGAACTTGAAGGGGTTGGCGATAAAGGCAGCACGTTTTCAGGCCCTTTCACAACGCTGCCTCTGATGCCATTCTGCCCGGTGGAGGACCCTGATCTTCTTTCGTAGTATGCACATCAGCTGGGCCAAGCCAATGTGCACCTCTTCTCCTGCCTCCTTGTATTGGGACTTCAGCGCTTTCATCCCCTGCCTGATGTTGTGGATCCTCAGTGCTCTTTGGTTCTTCGAGTAAGATGTTTAGGAGCCTTCCTTCTCCTCTTCTCCGAACCATTCAGCTGCGATACTGACAATAATTGTTGTCATGGCTTGCAGCTTCCTATTCCCTTCGCCGTTGCCTCCAGAATCTGGTTAACATCTTCATCAAACTGCTTCCACAGTGAAGTCATGTTAGCTGCAGGCCATTTGATCTGCCTCCTGTTAGACTTCATGTTAGAGGCATTAGTTTGCAACACTTGGAGGTTCCGGGCACTATGGGGTGACTCCGGGCCTGGCGCCTCCTTTGTCTCACCAGGTTGGACACCTGCGCGTTGTGCTGCTCCTGCTCCCGCCAAACACTTCATCCTCGTTTGGTGGATCTTCAAGCTGCGATCGTTCTTGCAGATTTTGCCACATGCACACTGCTTCCTCATCGTCGTTTGTTCATTGCCTGGGTCTGATGTCGTTGTGTCTATCCGACTGGGGTGCTCATCCTCCCCCGCTCTTGGGCACCCCTGGGGGTATCTTTCCCTTAGATTCTTTGTAGCTTTTGTGGGGGTCCTCCTCTCAGAGGACACAGATTGGGTTGCCAGCCCGTTCTGCCCAGGTTGCCGTCTGAACCATTCTCACCCAGAGAGTGAGAATTCTACCAAGGAGCAGTCTACAGTAGGTATACATTAAGGTTTCAGTACAGTTACATTTTTCTGGAAAGAGATAAAAAGCCTAGCATTTATATCACAACCTCACAATCTCAGAGCATCACAAAGGCCTTTAAAACAAATTAAATATTTATTAAAGGGAAGATGAAGGTGGAAAGTAGGAAGGTTAGCAACCTGAATAAGTTTCTCTTTCACACACACACACACACACACACACACACACACACACACACACACACACTCTCCAATCCTTAATGAGAGGTCAACAACGGAAAAGCTGAGCAGTTTCAAGTTCCTGGGTGTCAACATCTCTGACAATCTATCTTGGGCCCAGTTACTAAGAAGGCACACCAGTGGCGATATTTCGTTTGAAGTTTGAGGAGATTTGGTATGTAACAAAAGACTTGAGCAAATTTCTACAGATGTACCATGGAGAGCATTCTAACTGGCTGCATCACCGTCTGGTGTGGGGGGAGGGGAGGGGGGCACTGATGAACAGGATCGGAGAAAGCTACAGAAGGTTGTTAATCCAGCCAGGTGCATCATGGGCACCAGCCTCACCCCCACCCCCGTCATCGGGGAAAGTTACAGAAAGCGATGATTCAGAAAGGTGGTACCCATCATTAGGGCCTCCACCACCCAGGACACGCCCTCATCTCATTACTACAAACAGGGAGGAGGTACAGGAGCCTGAAGTTACACACTCAAGGTTTAGGAACATCTTCTTCCCCACCGCGATCAAATTTCTGAATGGTCCACGAATCTGTGAACACTATTTTGCTTTCTTTTGCACATCTTTTTTTATATTTCTTATGATTTTTTTGTATTGCTCTGTATTGCTGTCACAAAACAATAAATTTCATGACATATGCCAGTGATAATAAACCTGATTCTGATTCTAACCAAAATCAGTGTTATGAGACCTGTTAAACCATTGCAGTTTTGTTGATCAAGACTTAAAAATGCACGAAGGTAGCTTCCCTGCACTTCAGAATAATTCCTGGTTATATTTTTGCATCCAGCTCTGAAAGACAATAGGTCTGTAACTTAGCCTCCTGTCTGAAATACAACAGCCCTCCAAACTAAAATACACCCTCTGTGCTGTATTGAAATGGTAGCCTATTTTTTTTGCTCAGATCTCTGAAGTGATACTTGATCCAGCAAATTTCTGATTTGGAGATAGAAATGATGGCAATATTGATGAGTACATGAATTGGTGCAAAGCAGGGCCCTGATCTGCTCACTTTATATTTATGACTGTGGGGCAAAGCACACTTTAAGTTTGCCGATGACACCACTGTCATAGGTGGTGATGAATCAGCACATAGGAGGGAGACTGAAAGTCTGGCTGAATGATGCCACAACAGTAACCTCTCACTCAATGTCAGCGAAACCAAAGAGCTGATTATTGACTAATAGGAGGGAAAAAAAATCAGAGGTCCTTGAGTCTCATTGGGGTCAGAGATGGAGAGGGTCAGCAACTTTAAATTCCTTGGATTTATCATTTCAGAAGATCAGTCTTGGGTCCAGCAGGTAAGTGCCATGACAAAGACCGTGCCTCTACTTTCATAGAAGTTTTGTGAAGATTTGGCATGTTTCCTAAAACTTTGACAAACTTCTATAAATGACTGGTGGAGAATACACTGACTGGTTGCATCACAGCCTGGTATGGAAATGCCAATGTCTTCGAATGGAAAACCCTGCAGAAATTAGTAGATGCAGCCAAGTCTATCACAGATAAAGCCCTCCCCAACATTGAGTACAACTTCAAAGAGCTCTGTTAATCCATAATCAAAGGCCCCCACCATCCTGCTCATCCTCTCTTCTCACTGCTGCCATCAGGAAGAAGGTGCAGGAGCCTCAGGACCCATACCGCCAGGCTCAGAAACATTTATTACCCCTCAACTATTAGGCTCTTCAACCAGAGTGGATAATTTCACTCATTCTAACACTGAGCTCATGTTCTTACTATTTATTATTCATTTATTATTGTTATAATTTTTGCTGTTTTTTCCTTTTTTGTATTTTCACAATTTGTTGTCTTTTGCACATTGGTTATTTGCAGATTTTCATTGATTCTACTGTGCTTCTGTAAATGCCTGCAAGAAAATGAATCTCAGGGTATCACAGTATATGGTGACGCAAATATACTTTGATAATAAATTTACTTTGACTCTTTTGATCTTCGAATTGAAGCAATTTGTTCTACATACTCAGCGTTTAACTGAGGCCTGATGAGAAGTAACGTTGTATATTGGCAGACTTTTTGGTTGAGTTTGGGAGGATGAATTGGTGCTGTAATCAATCTGCACTAAATTCTCTGCTGCTGATCTGCTTTCTTCTTCTAGGAGTGTTATTGAGTTATGGGCAAGACTCCAAGAACAGGTCCATATTTCTTTTTACAAAAAAACAAAAGAACTATTCTATTTTATTGGAGTATATGCCTTTCTGAAATATTTGCAGTTCACATTCAACCGTCTGTTCATTCTTATTTTGACAAAGGCAGTATAGAAGGACTATTCAAACAACAGGAATTCTGCAGATGCTGGAAATTCAAGCAACACACATCAAAGTTGCTGGTGAGATGAAGCCACACTCAGGTTGGAGGAACAACACCTTATATTCCGTCTGGGTAGCCTCCAACCTGATGGCATGAACATTGACTTCTCTAACTTCTGCTAATGCCCCACCTCCTCCTCGTACCCCATCTGTTACTTACTTTTATACACACATTCTTTCTCTCACTCTCCTTTTTCTCCCTCTGTCCCTCTGACTATACCCCTTGCCCATCCTCTGGGTTCCCCCCCCTTGTCTTTCTTCCCTAGGCCTCCTGTCCCATGATCCTCTCGTATCCCTTTTGCCAATCACCTGTCCAGCTCTTGGCTCCATCCCTCCCGCTCCTGTCTTCTCCTATCATTTTGGATCTCCCCCTCCCCCTCCCACTTTCAAATCTCTTACTAACTCTTCCTTCAGTTAGTCCTGACGAAGGGTCTCGGCCTGAAACGTCGACTGCACCTCTTCCTAGAGATGCTGCCTGGCCTGCTGCGTCCACCAGCAACTTTAATAGAAGGAATATTGCTATCTTTTACAGAGGTTATGAAAGGTTTTGGAAGAACTCGAGGTAAGTATCTGGAACATTTAGCTCAGCGGCAGGACAAAATTGTCTTCATTCATTCCCCCACTCCCTGCTAAGTTAATAATAACTGGCCTTCAATTGGAATGTAAGAGATGAACAGATAAGTTTGTTAAGATCAATCTAGAACCCAACCAGATCCAAACAACCACAAGAGGACTGTGTGTTTGGACCTTGACTGAATGGAATATTACAAAGAGATTTATGCAAGAGTGAGGGAGAAGTCGTACGTCCAGTTCTTCATGTTCACACTATGGGGCAAGTAAACCTGCATGAAAGTGTGTTTGGCTGGATCCCTCCACTCTCCCTGCAGAATGAAGAACACAAAGCTTGTGGCAGCAAACCTATTCTCTCTTTTGCTTGTAGGGGATGAAATAGATAAGAGAGTGAAAGTCAAGTCAAGTCTATTGTAGAAGTACAATAAAAACCTTGCTTGCTGCTGTATCACAGGCATGTAGGTTCATGCAACACATAAAACATAAATTAAACAAGGTATGAAGAGAGAAAAAGATTGTGCATAATAGTGCAAAAAAACCCTCACAATCAGAGGCATCCATAGTAGTGGTCTGTGATATTCCTTTGCTGATGAAGGATTACGGTTGTGCAAGTCCGTTCAAGAACCTGCTGGCTCCAGGGAGGTAACTGTTCTTGAACCTGGTGGTGTGGGATTTCTGCCTTTTGTACCTCCTGTCTGGTTGTAGCAGTGAGAATTACCTGCACAGAATTCTTATGTTTATAACCCCACATTCTGGATAGTCAGGGAATGTATGTGTGATGAATGCAGAACATTATTAAATAATTTAATTGATTAGATGGAGAGAAATTCTAGGTTAAGGGGCCCAATAAGTTAAGAGCCGTTCAGGTTTGAAGTGAGGAAGCATTGCTTCACACAGAGGGTGCTGGAAAGTTTCTGATTTGTTCATGTGGTGGGAAATCTTCCCTCACTCTCACTCCATTAGTCCCATTCCCTAAGCTAGGAAATTATTGGAATGTACTGCCCACACTATGTCGTGACCAGAAAACAACACACGTGACAGTCTGACCGGAACTATATGCATCTCTCAGTTCTTGAACTGAGTATCTTCCTTAATTATTTCAGACAGTGACCAGTCAATGTTAAGAGCCAATCACATTGCTGAGGTCGTGTAGCCACATAGGGACCAGTCTCGGTAAGAGCCATAGATACCTAAGGACATTAGTTCCTACACGAAAGGGCAAACCAACAATTCTCTTCCACAGGAAATTTTTTTAAAATGTTGAAACAGGTAATGATAGAATTTTGCTAGGATAGGGTATTAAAACTTACTGAAACAGAGCTGTGCTGAATGGCTACTGATCGATAATGAGGAGGGAGACTCAAATGGCTGAATGGCCTGTTCCATTTCCAGTCATCTTTAGAAATTCACTTTTAGTCTGAAGGAAGAATAGATTTGTTCTGCTTTCAGCCATCTGTGTTCTTTCTTATCCCTGGCCTGTTCATACTTAGGAGTGTAGCCAAGTACTGTACAGGAGAATAGTCAATTGCATTCCTGCGTTAAATACATCTAAACAAGAAAGAACTCGTTAGATTGTTTAATCTGCTATGGGGCAGTCATTATTTATGTGCATCTGTCATTTAAGAACAAAAAAGGGTTGGCTCACTTACAGCATCTTGATGTCTTAAGGGACACAAATTGTTGGCCGAGACCCATGTCAAAAATCCAGCTAAATTAGGATTTTGAATTTATGGCCAGAGTTCTGGAGAAGGAGCTTCCTGCATGCTGTTTCAGTCTATTCCATTGCTTCAACCAATACAAAATTGCATAGTCCACGCATAAAATGGAGAACGTTTAATTTTAGTGAAATCCTCATTGCTAGTTATGCCATTCAATGGATCAGCCTTTGTCATGTCTGCCACCATCAAAGAGACTCCACCACCAGACACACCTCTCCTTCTCATCCCCTGCAGCATTCCAGAGGGACCATACCCTGGTCTATTCTTCCATCTCCACCTGTCACTCCTCGTGGCACTTCACCACGCAACACCTACCATTTAACCTCATCCCTTCCTACCATCCAATCCTTCCGGGTAAAGAAGCAATTCACCTGTTGTTTCTTAGTTTGTTACTTTCAGTGTTCACAGTGTGGTGCCCTCTACACTGAAGAAAGCAAACACAGACTGAGGGACTGTTTTTTGATGCATCTGCATTCATTCCGTAGAGGCTAAGCTGAACTTCCAGATGCCTCCAACTCCAATACTCAATCTCACTCCCAGTCTTTCCTACCTGTCTGTGGCCTCCTGCAGTGTTATAACAAGATGAAGAACAGCACTCTGCATGTCTGTACACAGAGTAGCCATCGCAATTCAATATTGAATTCAATGACCCGCTGACTATTTCTGTCAGTTCTGCATTTCTCAGCATTTATACTCTGATGTTCAGATTCTCTCTCTCTAACCACCCCCCCCATATTAACCCATCAACTGGTTGACTTAATTTAAAAACAACCTCCACCTCACCTTTTTAAATATGTATATCCATTAGACTATCCTTGACTCCATCCTCTCTTCAAATATCAGGCTCTTGAACAAAAGAAGATAACAACACTCATTCTATTTCTGGTGCTCCCACCCCCAATGAAATCACTTTAAGGATTCCTTATCTTGTTATTTCATGCTCTCATTATTTATTGCTATTTATTTATATTTGCATTTGCACCGTTAGTTGTTCATTGATCCTGTTTACAGTTACTCTTCTATAGATTTGCTAAGTATGCCCACAGGAAAAAGAATCTATGTGGTGACATGTATATACTCTGATAATGAATTTTACTTTGAACTTAAAACCAACTTGCCTGCTCTCTTTCCCAACTCTGATGAAGGTACCTCTTTCTACAGATGTTTTCTGATCAGCTGGAGATTTGGGGTCTCTGATTTTCATCTGAAAGAAGATGCTGAGTTAGAAATGTTTCGGGGAGGAATTCCAGAGCATCGGGGTGAGGCAGCCCTAGGCATGCCTACAAGTGACGGACTGAAGAAACTCCATGAATGCAGAGACCTGAGCGTTGATAAGCTGGACAAAGCCATGACAGGTAAGGGCATGAAGTGATTTCAAAACAAGGTTAGAATTTTTAAGTTAAGCCAGTAAGAGCTTATATAAAACATATATACATTTAATTAACAATAAGATTGAGAACCACATGTGTCGTGGTAAAACCAATCCAAAATCAAAACAATTGCCGCTAACCTGTGACCACCACAGGGCTGTTGTACTTGCACGAGGCATCCTCAGCTGCAATCAAGTGATTGTTCCAAAGAGTCAGATCCTTTCTTCAATCCTTTATTAGCAATTAGCAAACATACAGCCTTGAAGTGATATTAAGTGGTCAGCGAAGATATGACCTCCGCCGGTCGCAATCTATAAAATGCCACGAAATAAGCAACAATACGTAATTTGTTCCCTTTGATGTTACCACACTCCCACTCATATGACAAGTTACCAAAATAAACATAGTAAATGTGCAACACAGAACACAAAGCAAATTGAGATCAGTTACAAGGCTCCGACATTCCAGCCCCCTAATCATTATACTACAATAATTACGACTACATGTTACTATGACACAAGAGACATGAAATCTCAACACTTACACAAATGTCCACTTTTGGTAAGCAGTCTATCCTGCATTAGAAACATAGAAACATAGAAAATAAGTGCAGGAGTAGGCCATTCGGCCCTTCGAGCCTGCACCGCCATTTATTATGATCATGGCTGATCATCCAACTCAGAACCCCGCCCCAGCCTTCCCTCCATACCCACTGATCCCTGTAGCCACAAGGGCCATATCTAACTCCCTCTTAAATATAGCCAATGAACTGGCCTCAACTGTTTCCTGTGGCAGAGAATTCCACAGATTCACCACTCTCTGTGTGAAGAAGTTTTTCCTAATCTCGGTCCTAAAAGGCTTCCCCTTTATCCTCAAACTGTGACCCCTTTTGTTCTGGACTTCCCCAACATCGGGAACAATCTTCCTGCATCTAGCCTGTCCAATCCCTTTAGGATTTTATACGTTTCAATCAGATCCACCCTCAATCTTCTAAATTCCGAGTACAAGCCCAGTTCATCCAGTCTTTCTTCATATGAAAGTCCTGCCATCCCAGGAATCAATCTGGTGAACCTTCTTTGTACTCCCTCTATGGCAAGGATGTCTTTCCTCAGATTAGGGGACCAAAACTGCACACAATACTCCAGGTGTGGTCTCACCAAGGCCTTGTACAACTGCAGTACTACCTCCCTGCTCCTGTACTCGAATTCTCTCGTTACAAATGCCAGCATACCATTCGCCTTTTTCACCGCCTGCTGTACCTGCATGCCCACTTTCAATGACTGGTGTATAATGACACCCAGGTCTCGTTGCACCTCCCCTTTTCCTAATCGGCCACCATTCAGATAATAATCTGTTTTCCTATTTTTGCCACCAAAGTGGATAACTTCACATTTATCCACATTAAATTGCATCTGCCATGAATTTGCCCACTCACCCAACCTATCCAAGTCACTCTGCATCCTCTTAGCATCCTCCTCACAGCTAACACTGCCACCCAGCTTCGTGTCATCCGCAAACTTGGAGATGCTGTATTTAATTCCCTCATCCAAGTCATTAATATATATTGTAAACAACTGGGGTCCCAGCACTGAGCCTTGCGGTACCCCACTAGTCACCGCCTGCCATTCTGAAAAGGTCCCGTTTATTCCCACTCTTTGCTTCCTGTCTGCTAACCAATTCTCCATCCACATTGTGCTTTTCTTCTGCCAAACCAGGTTGTCCTTCTTGACTGCATTGAGGAAAACGTGTCTTGAATTGCTGCTGCCAAAGCTCATTGAATTGCCAAACTGAAGTCCCATTAACTGTCAGCTCTAGCCAAGGGTAGTCACTTCCACCAGCACAGTCTCCTTTCAATGACCCATTAACAGTCCAGCCCAGCATCGTTCTGGTTGCATAGGGTCCATCATTAATACTGTGATTCACTTGCAACAGCTCCAATGCCTTAGGCACATTCACCCCATCAGCAGCTCAATTTCTGTCAAATAAATATGCTTCAGGTGAGATCATTCCTGAAGATCTCATTGATGAGGAATGTTCCCTTTGTGGACAGGCATATTTTCCTAAGTATAGACGTTAGACAGTCCACAGTAGTTTTCACTATGGAAGCAAGCCACTTCCAATCCTGAAATGACGTAGCCATTCACAACCTTCTCTTGACACATGGTGCATAAGAGAATTCCCGTGTTCCCTTTCCTGTCAAGTTGAGCTTGTTCATGAGGCTCACTGTGCAGAACACTGCTATACTTCCTTGATCTATGAAGGCATAAATAACCACTGTCTTGTTACTTTTCTGAGACTTCACCTGAACCGGAATGATAAGAAGTTCACAATGATGATCACCAGCCCTCATAAGACCTTTAGATACCGGGGTGGTACTCACTGATGAGTTTGCTTCATTCATGGCTTGTTTTGAATCTTCACCCTTTTCATCAGCTCCAGCTCATTCAGCTTCACTTTCCACAGTAGATGCAAAGCTGCTTCTTTTAGCTTGAGAATGCATTTGGGATCCAGGTTTGTTCACATCTTGTATACTTTCCCAAACACTGGGTGCGTAATAATCTTTCTTTGCCTTTCAATAAAATCAGCAATCTCAGTGAAAGTAACCTGATGGTTGTGCCTTTTTTACAGTTCATTACCCGCCAATCTCCATTCTTTTCTAAGTTCATTGGGCAACTTAGAACACAGAACGCAGAAAACCTACAGCACAATACAGGACCTTCGGCCCATAATGCTGTGCCGAACATGTACTTACTTTAGAAATTACCTAGGGATACCCATACCCCTCTATTTTTCTAAGCTTCATTTACCTATCCAGGAGCCTCTTAAAAGATCCTATTGTATCCACAGTTACAAGGATCTTTGCATTAGCGGGCATGTTCAACTCATGCTCATCCTGCACGTTTTCAATGGCATTGCAACAACTCCTAAGAAAAAGATTGTAGTCTTGAAGAGCTTTTGCGTCTTCTGGTTTAATATTCCACCGAGAAAGAGCCTTTTTTGTGCAGGCCACAGAAATTATGTACCCATCACCAAACGTTCCCATAGTAAAGCTCTGAGGCTCAGATATCCTTTTTCCAGGCTGGCCCAATTGCAAATTTTGACGAGCTCTTTAGGGTAACCTCCAGTGTACTGTTTGAGAAAATAGGGGTAGTCACCATAATCTTTTGTCTTACTTTCAATGCTATTCTTGAAAGCCCTCATAAATGAATGATACTGCAATGGATTGCATTGAAGATTTGAATCTCTCTGGACAGAGATGTAATGCATTGATGTTGCAGAACTATGCTTGTTATTTCCTTTCATGTCCTATGGCCTTCAATGCGGCATTTAAATCATTATCATCTGAAACACAAGTATCATCATACCGTAAATCAATATCCTCAGAAGCATCTTGTGTTATTGGATACGGCATAGTTTCAGTGTGCCTCCTTGGTGCAGACTGAAAGTGAACTACCCCTTGCAGTTCGAACTTGTGGCTCATAGACATTTGATCCTCTAATGTATCCACCTTGATATCGAATATGTTGGATTTTCTCTGTTCCATGCCAACAAAGGAACTCTCATGAGAGAACTGCTCTACTGGAACATGTTTAGTACTCACAGGACTTAGAGCCCTTACCACTTTAACTCTGGCAATCTTGGCTGCAATTTCTTTCTGTAACTTAAGCTACTCCATCTTCCTCTGACGTTGCATTTTAACATGGCTTCATTGAAATTGTTACAATTTTTCTTCCAAAGCGTGGATATCCTTCAGCACCTGTTCTCTTGTGTATAACTCAGCTAAATCAGTCTCCATTCTAATGCGCACTGATGTGCTATCAAATGCATGGGACATTCTGCTGGCAACAGATCTGGCTGCACATACGTTAGACACGCTGTCTTCAACTTTATATGTAGTCACAGTCTGTTCTTTATCTTTCTAAGTATTTTCATTTCCCCAGAGAACTGACCTTCAACATCACATGATTGTTTAATTTCTCTCTGAGTCTTGGCTTCAAGGTCACTGCTTCCAGCTGAACTCATTTTGCTTCCAAGTGCATAAACCAGACAAAACAATGGCAGTTTCAATTCAGCTTTTCAACAATGGAAGCAATATTTCATTTTGTCAAATGAAATGCAACTAATGGGTTGGTTCCTTTTCAACAGAACCAAGGTTCAAACATTTCAGGCAAACACCACTGAACAGCTTTCCAACCCAACCCAGTTGGCTACAGCAATGTTTGACCACTCAAGTCTGTGTTTCAAATCCAAACACAGAGCATGAAATGACAACAGAGCTTGTTACTTGCCACAAGCTGCTCCAGGCTGGTGCTTCCAATTTGTCGGACATGTCCGAGTGCTGATGTTCATTTAGTATAAGTGCTGAAATCTTTGCTGACAAAATGTAACAGCAAAACTAGTCCAAAATCTAAACAAAACAATCGCCACTATCCTGCGACCGCCACGGGGCTGCTATAATTGCATGATGCACCCTCAACACTAATGAAATGATTCTTCCCAAGACTCAAACCCTTTGTTCAATCCTTCATTAGCAATTAGCAAACACACAATCTTGAAGCAATATTAAGTGGTCAGCAAAGGTATGACCTCCGCCAGATCCAAGTTCAAACTGCCACAAAATAAGCAACAATACGTAACTTATTCCCTTTGCTTTTACCACGCTCCCACTTCATGTGACTAATTACCATAATAAAATAATAAACACACAACACAGAATATAATGCAAATGGAGAACGGGTACTTGGCTCATACAGTATGGCCTATTCAAAGCTGAAAAGTTTCAAGCTTGATCCCTGGTTATTACTGAGGCTGCCAAGGGCAGATTAAAAGGTTTCCTGGTCAGCAAGAACAGTAAAGTTCAAGTTCTAGTTTAATGTCATTCAACTATACACATGTATACAGTTAAATTAAACAGCATTCCCCTGGCATCAAGATGTAAAGCACAGTACATACAATCACATACAGTTATGATAAAACATACAGTGTCTCAAAATAGTGTGAGCACAAGCCCCTGAGTGTCATGGCCTGAAAATTGATGGTGCATGGGATGTCGTCCTGAAGCCACATTTCTGCAAGCACAAGTATGCAGCAGTTCCTCATCTCACAGATGAAGGCAAATCAGCTTGTTTCACACCAGATCAGCCGTAGAAAAAGGTTGTCTCGTTGTGGGTCAGATGCAGATGAAGCCAAAGCAGGTTGTCTCACGCTGGATAGCTGCAGGTGAAGGCAATCTAGCTTGTCTTCTGAAGAGCTAACACTGGAGAGCAAGCCATCCGCAGCTCTGTTCTCTCCCAGCCCGCCTCTAGCACCTACTCCTCTGGGTGGCTGTGACAGGTGACAGCGCAGCACAATAGCCTGGTCTGTGCAACAACCAAGGCTATGTAGCTCCCCCACCTTCGGTCTCACCAATGTATCAATGGACCAGACTGGCAGTGTTTCATATTAGCAATGTCCAACAGGGCCCTGTGATCACAAGAAAAATGTTGAAGCTAAACACTTGCACCTTTCATTGGACCCAGAGAGACCACAGTGATCGTACACACCACTATCTTAGCGGAAGAAGACAAAGTGAGTGGAATTCAGAGTAAACGACATTGTGAACCCTGCAGTTAATAGACTGTGGGAATGGAGGGCCAAGGATTACACCTGAGCAATGCCTACCTGGTGAATGTCCACTTGAACAAGGACTACCTATCGACATATCTACCTATCTATTGAACCATGCCTAGTTGAACAATGCCTACCTGCGCAATGTCCACCGGGGGAAAGACTACCTGAGCAATTTTCACCTGGGAAATGTCCATGTGAGCTCAGAGCCAATTGACGAGGAAGAAAACCTGGTAATTACTGGGAAACCCACAGTCCAATGTGCAAATGGCAATGAGTGTAACCTGTGGCCAGATCAAGGAGTCTTGTTAGGAATATATTTCACCATAGTGTTCACAATCTAGTGGTCCATCCACATCTGACAGTTACACCATCTGCCTTCACTTAGAAACTCCCTGTATTGTAATTATGATTTAAACAAAGCTTATAACATCGTATGTACTTGGGAGTTGCCCACAAGTTGTTTTCATCTCTGGCCTCATTAATACTGCTGCCTACCCTATTTGGTGAATTGGTGCATGCTCTCTGATTGGATTGGGTCTGATGTTACACTAAACAAGTTTTTCTCCACATTCATAATCCAAAACATCAGTAGTATGCTCTGCATAATAAGCTAAATTCTCTTTATTATGTTCAGCTGAGCATGTGGTTTTGGAAAATCATAAAACAGATTGTGCAGAATGCGGGTGATAAAAACCCCACTTCTCCGCTTTGAAGTTAAAAATTCACTCAAACAGAGTTACTTGCATTTTTAAGAAAACAGAAACCTGATTATGCTGTTTGTATTTCCTGTTAACTTTCTTTTGATCACACAAGAGCCAGAAGAAACTGATCAAAGTTTTGTAAATACAGTCTGGTGTGAGATGCAGATGTTGTACGCATTACCAGAAAAAATTACCATTTTCAATTTAAGTGGAGTGTTTGTTTGCTGTCCTTTGTGTTGAAGAGTGGCTCTTGAGATAAAAGGTTATGACTTCATTAAATTTAAGATGGGGGCAGGGGGAGCAACAGTTAAAACAAATCTGATCTTGCTTGCTGTAAACACAGCTTTGCAGATTCATGTGGCTCTGAGATTTACACACACGAGGTTTTGTACCATAGGAGATTTGATATGGCATAGGGAGGGCTGTACATACAGACATTGTTCCTGGTCAAGGTGGAGCTGAATGATTAAATCCTCGGTCCATCTCGGCTGCAGAGTATGGCAATTGATTTTAGGAATGGTATTTACACAATTCAGTTATCGTTCATGCACTATTACATTTTTCCAGAAAAAGTACATTCCTTTTACTGCAGGATGTTGCTGCAGATTTCGTTACAAATTTTGCTTGCAGTAGTTTGCTTGTAGATTGAGCTTGTTCAAAAGAGGGATTAGCGGGCATGGGAATAATCCAGGGAAATAGCGCCAGACTCACAAGGCCAAATGGCTACTCCAGCTCCACTTTATATGTTCTTTCATGTTGGAATTATATTTAAAACCATGGTTGAATATTAGTTTATTTACTCTTGAGGGAAAAAAATGAGATTTTCTTTCATTTCTGATTTTGCACAATTAGACTCTGCCAGGTAGATTGAGTAATTATTCATCATACAGAAGGAAAGTTTTTTTTCTAAATATAGATAAAGGAGTCTATGTAAAGAGCAAAATATGGCAAAAGAATGCTTCATAGATGCAAGATTAAAATGTTATCTGCATGTCAGAGATCTCCAAACAATTGAAATTGAATTCCATTCCAAGATGGACTGAGTTTATAGAAAGGTTAAGGTGAAGAATGGATCCATGATTTGCTGCCTGCAGGATGATGTTATCTTGGAGCAAATAAACATCTTCTTAAAGCTAATCATTCACTGTTAGCAAGACTCAGACCAATTTCCTGCCTTCTCTCCTTGAAGCTCATGACCAGTGTTTGAGTTGGTAGGTCTGGCCTAGGTGGATGTTCCTCATGATTCATTCAGGGGATCACTTGACTGTGATGCTGGTCCATCCAAACAAGATGATCCTCACTTTTTGAAGGTGTCTTTGATAGTGGGGAGGCTATTGCACATAGAATCAAATGTCACATACATTACTATACACATTCACAAGAACTTACAGAAGTACATACAGGCACACTCACATTGGCACATCTGAGTATCCACGCACACACACACACACACACACACACACACACACACACACACACACACACACACACACACACGAACATACAGGCCGGCATCTGTGCTGCATCCATATATGGACACATACCAGTAGACATAAGACCATAAGACATAGGAGCAGAATTAGGCCATTCAGCCCATTGAATCTGGTCTGCCATTTCATCATGGCTGATTTATTATCTCATTCTCCCGCCTTTTCCCTGTAATCTTTGATGCCTTGACTAATCAAGAACATATCATCCTCCCTTTGAGTATATTTACTTAAAGACTTGGCTTCCACAGCTGCTTGTGACAATAAGTTCCACAGATTCACCACCACCTACATGCAAGCATGTATACATCCATAGAAGTGGACACACACAGACATACACACACACAGAGGCAGCAAAGAATAGTTTTCTTCTCGCAGCACTGAATCTAATTACAAGTATAATACTCACAGAACTGACAGTTGATTGGAGATTCAATCCTGAGCACCTCATTGATCTAAACCCGGTTTGAACCAATTTGCAGAATCAACAGCTGACTTGCCCTTCCTTCTCATATTCCCCCACATTATTAAACTTGTATTCAATTGCAAAGTGTTTCAAACAAAAAAGGAAGCAATAATATTTTGGCAATAAAATTTTATGTTCGACTTAGCATCCAAAGGCTTTTATTTATTTTACTGAAGGCTAAATTCTCATTTGAACTATTCATATCCCCTTTTCTGCCGCTAATCTTTTGCCAACTAAGGATACAAAGAAACTGTTCTCTAGTAACTGGCTTGCTGAGATGTATATTTTAGTTTATGGTTTACTGTGAGTGTGTGAGGGTAATTAAATAAATGCTGCTGAGACAGATTGCTGTCCTTCTCTGTGAAGATGTTCCACTCATGGTCCTGTACAGAAGTGATAGTTTAAACGTTTTTAGTTTATTATGGGAAAATAATAATAATAATAATAATAATAATAATAATAATAGTACTACTTATGAAATTCATACTACATCTATAATCACCCTGTCTATTAACACTAAAAAAGAGCAATCACCATTACCAAAATAACCCGAGGCCTTTCCCAGGGCAACCCTCTGTCCACTATAGCTCTGTCTAGCTTTAAACCCCCTCTCTAATTTAGTGAATCCGATGAAAATTGGGTATCAAATCAGAGACAATGAAATGAATTATACCTTGACATACCTTCTATACATGGATGATTTGAAATTATATGCTCCTTCATCAGGAAAGCTAAAGTCATAGTCATACTTTATTGATCCCAGGGAAAGTGGTTTTCGTTACAGTTGCACCATAAATAATCAAATAGTAATAAAACCATAAATAGCAATTAATTCAAATAGTAGAACCATTTTCTAAAGATATAAACATGAACTTTGGACTGGATAAGTGCAGAACATTAAGTATAAAGAAAGGTGCAACAGAGCTAATAGAATACAAAACAGAGCAGCAGGATACAATACAATTGATGGATGAATATGAAACATACAAACATATTTGGGATAACAAGGAAAGGAAATAGATCATAGTGTGATAAAAGAAAGACTTTTGACAATTTACTTCAAGACTTAAGAAAACCTACCAAACAGAGCTCAACAGTAAAAATATAACAAAGGCAATAAACACTTTCACTATACCTATATAAGCATATTCATTTGCCGTAATATCTTAGTCTGAAACTGACCTGGAAAATTTACACTGAAAAATAAGAATTGAAATTACAAATTTCAGAAAACATTATGTACACTCAAATGCACTTAGATTAACACTACTTAAGCAGAAGGGCGGGGGGGGGGAGAGGAATAAAAGACATTAAAAATCTACGCAACAGTCAGGTAAAACTTCTAAGGATATATTTTCATCAATGAAAACTGGATTCAGCATTCCACTCGAGAATATGCAATTCTGATAACAAACATACACACTAAACTTAAATGAGAGTACAACCCAGAAAAGTGAAGAAATTATCACTATTGAAGAAAAATTTAACCAATGAAATAACATGACCCTCCATGGAAGACATCCCCACGATCTGAGCAGACTAGATGTTGACAAGGAAGTATTGAATGCCTGGCTCAAAGTTGGAGACCTCCTTCAAGAAACAGAAGGGTTCCTTCTGGCAACACAGGACCAGGTGATTAACACAAAAATTATCAAAAATATATAATAAAAGACCAACAAATTCAAGTGGATAAATGTAGAAAATGCCAAGAAAAAACAGAAACAATCCAACACATTACTGGATCTTGCAGCAATTTAACTCAATCTGATTACTTAAACAGGCACAACGAAGTGGCAAACATCATTCACTAAAATCTTGCTTTAATATACAAACTCATAAAAGAAACCATACCTTACTATAAATACAAGCCTGATCCAGTTTCAGAGTCAGAATCCCACAAATTATATTATAACTGATCTGTTATTACAGATAGAACTATTCATAATACCCTTCTGTATATAATAATATAGGATGAACAAGCAAGAACAATTTACTTAATAGATATAGCCATTCCAAACACACAGAAATCAATAAGTGAAAAACACCAGAAATATGCTGAATCAGAAGAGGAAATTGAAAGACTTTGGAACATGAACAAGGTATACATTGTCCCAATAGTAATATCTTCAACTGGTATCATCCCGAAGGCACTCCACAATAGCATTAAAGAATTAGGGCTACACAGCAACATCTATGTAAATCTTCAGAAAGCCACAATACTGATTACTAGAATAGTCTGAAATTTCCTAGTAATTGAGAAATGAGTATGCTTGGCTATGCCCATACCTCAGGTTTAACCAGCTGGAGCTGAGAAAAAAATAAATATTAATAATAAAGCATTATGGTGTCAATAAGCACTTCCAAGTTTAAATCTAGTTTTTGAACAGCCTTCATAGCGTAATATAACTTTATAATGAAAGAACCTCTGGTTATTGCATTATAACAGAAACAGACAAACCATTCTCATTTTTTAAGTGAAAGTAAGTATAGAAATGGAATACGCTACGGATAATAAATGCCAGTTTGCTTCACTAAACCCATGTGGGAGTTTGCAAAATGTGAAACTAACAAGTAGCTTGTTTCCTGAATTTATCTAAAAGCTTGTCCATTGAAAAGAAAAGGAATGCATTCATGAGGAGATAAGGTTTTAATGCATTTATTAACTATCAGGATGCCATGATCTTCTACCATTACTTGTTCTTTACTTCTCCATGGATTGTCACCTTGTCATGGTGGAGAAGCTTGTGTGGTCCTGTGATCCTGAGAACAATGTCGTCTGGAGCTATGCTCCTGGTAGGGTCAACCATGGCGGTAAGGTCGAGGGCGAGGTCCCTGACAAAGAACAATCCAACCAAGACCTCATTGGTGGAACAGGTGGACAAAGTTACTTCGAACTCAACGGCTGTGAAGGCGGAAGAAGGCTGCAACAAATCCAACAGCTCCAATCGTCGTGGTTTCCATGCCATTGGAATCAGTTGGTTGATCTGTGAAGTATTGTGTGCTTCTTGGAGTGCAACATCAAGTACACGTTAAACAAATACACACACAGGTGTCTTCACTCTGTGGGCCACTTCAGAATGAAGACCATCATCCTCGACCTCAAGGAATAGCCACGACGACGACGATGACGACGATGACGACGACTTGTTCTTTAAGAACTGTTCTGAAATAGGCTATTGTTATGATGAGAATCAAACTACTTTCCTCAATAGCTACAATGGCCGTTTGCTTTTCTTTTATTTAGTCATTCATTGGATGTCATCACTGGTTAGCCCAGCATTATTACACAATTCAAACCACTTGCTCAGCTATTTCTGGGGGAAACTAAGAGACAACCATATTGTATGATAATTTGACGTCAACCAAACCATGAAAATACAAGGAAGACAGAGGAAATGCTTCAAGCATGTTCTCAAAGACGCCTTGAAAAATTGTAGCATTTTCACCAATTGTGAGAATCCCCAGCCCATGAGGATTGAAAACGATGTATTAAGAACCTCGAGTATCTTTGTCAGGAGCTCATAGGAACCCAACAATTGTGAGAATCCCCAGCCCATGAGGATTGAAAACAATGTATTAAGAACCTCGAGTATCTTTGTCAGGAGCTCATAGGAACCCACTAAAAATAGCAGTAGGAGCACATTTCCTACCCTATTGCATATACAACCCACCCCACCAAGCAACTCCTGCCCACCTACGGTCAAATCTGTGTTATCAGTCACCTTATAGTCCCAGAGCCGGAGATGATGCCAGTTGTGCCAATGAACAGCCAAAGAAGAAAAGGTGAACATTGATGTGCTCTGGGATTGCATATAAACCAAAGTGGGTAAATGTAGTGATCTCCTTCTCTGAAGAACAGCAGTCATTCAGTTAAATTTTTATGACACTTTGGTAGTTTCATGGTTACTGATACTAACTTATTAATTTCCAATTTGGATAATTGAATTGGAATTCCCCTGCTGTTAAATAGGTTCCAAACTCCAGTTTCCAGATGAATAGTCCAGTAATTTAATCACTATGCTATTGTACATCGCTGCAGTCTTGTAGTTCAACAGTCTAAGCTTAAAAAAAGAATTCTTGTTGTTTCACATTCCGATGTAATGAATTTTATTATCAATAAATAAAACAAAAGACAGAGACTGTAGGAAGAAAACAATTCACCATCTGAGCCATGATCAGGAACAACCATCCCACAGATTTCCTTGCCTTGGTTAACAATTCCATCAGTTTCCACTTTGGATTCCGAGTATTTGTGATTTTATATTTTCTCCCAGCTGTCAGTCTGACACATGGCATAAATAGTTTTATTGTTCTGTGTATGAATAGAACACTTTCCTCTGGTTTCCTGTCATGGTGTTTTCCTAGACTTTAGGCTGACCATTTCTGGTAAATACACAATCTCTTGGCTCAAAATGAATATGTGTCATTTTAAAATAAAATTTAGACATAGTGCATAGACACAGGCCTTTCCAGCCCAACAAGCCCATGCCACCAATTACACCCATGTGATCAATTGAACTACTAAAACAGGCAGCTTTGGAATGTGGAACGAAACCCAAGCATGTGAAGGAAGCCCTCACAGTCATGGGGAGAGTGGACAATGGCGGAATTGAACCCAGATCACTGGCTCTGTAATAGTGTTACCTTAACCACTATGCTGGTGCGTCATGTATGGGACTTTTACTTTTACATGTTCACACTGGGATTACATTGGTAATAACAAAAAAAATCTTACATCTAAGAAATGCTGAGATCATTGGCAAGGTTAGAATATATTCTTCACATCCTGTTCCACTTGAACAGATAGTGCTGAATCCCCTCCTTGTAGTGCTGTGTAAAATGCTCCCATGGCAGGCAGTTCCAAAAGTTAGACCCAATGGCAATGAAGACAGACAAAATGTCATCATATATATGACTTGGAAGGGAACTTTGCTCTGGGCTGCATTCCTATTCACATACTGCCATAATCCTAGATGGTGGAGATTTTTGAAGGTACTATTGAAGATCCCTTGTAAATTCCAATAGATTTTATAGATGGTCCATGCTATCAGGTGGCTCACTTCAAGGAGAGAGTCGATGTTTAGGGTGCTCCGACTGGAGTCGGTCAACTCATCTGCTTTGACTGGAATGTTGTTAAACTTCTTGAAGGTTGTTGGTTGTTGTTTGTAACTTGTGCACCTTAGGTGGTCGAAAGGCCTTGGGGAGTCAGGAGGAGATTCACTTGTAACATCTAACGTGCTTCTATTGTCACAATATTTAAACAGCTGATTTAGTTATGTTTCTGATCCTGAAATATTAATGGCAAAGGATATTGAATAAATGGTCAATTTTCTGTTGAAAGAGGTTGCATCTCTCTGGCATATATCTGTCATGGACTGCTCCAATTGTTGAGGAGTAATGAGTACATTGAAATGACGCAATACCTCCGTTTATGATACGACGCAGGAAGCATTACCGATGAAGCAGCTGAGGATGGCTAAGCATAGCAACACTGCCCTATGGAACTCTGCATCAAGATTCTAGAGCTGAGAGTAATCATTTCCAACAACCATGCTTCGCATTAAATTCAATTTCATTGAAGCTCCTTGATACCATGATCAAACAAATGCTGGCTTGTTGTCACTAACAATCACTCTTAACTTGCCTTTCTTCCCCCTCATATAAAAACTGAGGTCTACAACTGACTGGATCTGATAAAACCTAAGCTGATCATTGGTGATCAAATTAATGTTCAGGATGTGATGATAGATTTGTCCATCGACCTACTATTGATTGAGGGTAAATATAAGGAGCTTTGCTTGCTCTTGTGGACTGGACATATTGGACAGTATCCCACACAGTAAAATAGACTCCTATGTATTGTTATGTAGGAATAACTGGAAATGCAGATAATTCTTTAGTGCAAGTCTTCAACACTACAGCCTAATGTTACATGGTCCACAGCCATGCTGTATCCACTGCTCTTGGAACTTTTTTAGGACCATGTGGAAATAATGTGAATTTATTCAAAACTGACTTTTTATGATGGTAAGAATGAGATGGATAAAAAGGTACTAGTTGAAAACATAAATGATTCAGTTTTGTATTTACCATTCAGATGCTGTGCTTCAGTATCCCTGAAGAGGCTACTCCTCTCACCAGATGTTAAACTGTGCATGACCATCCATTATTGGATGAAGTGTGGTTATTGGTCTCAAATTTATTCCTCCAAGGTCTATCTGCTGATGAATTTTGTATTCTTTTCTATAAATAGTGCTCACATTCTCATCTTTAAAGAATTGGCTGGTGATGTTGTTTGCAGTTTTGCTATGGTTTTATATTACCACAGTAAGTAAGGCCGTAGCAGATACTTGGAAGATAAGACCTTTAGAAATATCAGAATCAGAATCAGGTTTATTATCACTGGCATGGGATGTGAAATTTGTTAACTTAGCAGCAACAGTTTAATGCAATACATAATCTAGCAGAGACAGAAAAATAATAATAAATAAAAAATAATAATAATAATAAATAAACAAGTAAATCAATTACATATACTGAATAGATTTTTAAAAAGTGCAAAAACAGAAATACTATATATTAAAAAAAAAGTGAGGTAGTATCCAAAGATTCAATGTGCATTTAGGAATTGAATGGCAGAGAGGAAGAAGCTGCTTCTTTTCTCATTTTGGAAACCAAATAATAATATTTTTGCTCAAACTTGTTGTCTTTCATTGTCATCCCCTGAGACTCCTCTTCCTTGCCTTGGTCTTATGGTCCATTCTCCTCTCCTATCAGTTTCATTCCTCTACCTTTCCTACCCTCCTGACTTCACCTATCAACTTCTAGCTATCCTCCTTCCCCTCCCCTTACTTCTTTATTCTGGCATCTTCCGCTTTCCTTCTCAGTCCAGAAGAAGCACCTCAGCCCAAACATTAACTGTTCATTCATTTCTGTGGACGCTGCCTGACTTTTTGAGTTCCCTTCAGCAGTTTGTGTGTGTTGCCTTGGATTTCCTGCATCGGCAGAATTCCTCGTGTTTATGATTTGTCTCTCATTGAACCCCTGGGGTCAGGTTCATCATATTGTGAAATTATAGGATGGTTATGGCACAGAAAAAGACCATATGGTCCAAATTGATGTGAATTCTCTATTAAACTAACAGTCCAGTTCCACTCACCAGCTCCTTCTCTGCAGCCTGGCAAGCATTCCCTCATAATATACTTATCTATTTCCTTACTAAAGGCTACAGTGAAACCAACCTCTGCCACAGCTGCAGGCAACTCAATTTAGATTCCAAATACAATCTGCACACACAAAAAAAATCCTCATGTCACTCTTAATCCTTTTCCTCTTTGTTTTATACCTATGATCTCTAATCCTTTATTCTCCTCTCTATCTAGATCCCTCATCACTTTATGTAATTCTATCAAATCTCTTATCAGTATTTTCTCTCTAATCTATCCTTCATCATCCTGGGAACAATCTTCGTAAATCTTTACTGGATCCTTTCTAATACCTCACATTCTTCATACAAGGTGGTAAGCAGAATTGAGCACAATACTCCAGCCAAAGCCACATTAAAATGTTGCAAAAACTTTTAACTCTTTAGTCAGGCTGGGCTTATTTTCTCTGGAGCAAAGAAGGCTGAGAAATAACCGGAAGAGATATGTAACATTACAAGGGGCACAGATACAGTGGACCAAATAGCTCTCCATACCTCTCTCATCCATGTACCTATCCAAATTCTTCTTAAATGTTATAATTGAACCACATCTACCATTTCTGCTAGTATCTCATTCCATATTTGCACCAACCTCTGAGTGAAGCTCCCCCTCAGATTCCCCCTAAATATTTCACCTTTCACATTCAACCTATGACCTCTAGTTCTAGGCTCACCCAGGCTGAAGGGAAAAAACCTATGTACTTTCAACCTACCTATACCCCTCATTATTATGTATACCTCTATAAGATCTCCCTCATTATCCTGTGCTCCAGGGAATAAAAATCTAACTTAATTAACATATCCCTGTAACTCAGTTCCTCAAGTCCTAGCAATACCCATGAAAGTATTCTCTGTGCTCTTTCAAGCCTATGGGTATGTTTTTTGTAGGTAGGTAACCAGAACTGCACACAATGGTCTAAATTAAACTGCACCATCTTCTTCAACATAACATCCGAACTCTTGTACTCAATGCTCTGATTTATTAAGGGCCATATGCCTAAATCTCTATGATCCTATCTATCTGTGATGCCACTTTCAAGGAATTATGGATCTATATTCCCAAGTCCCTCTTCTACTGCACACCTCAGTACCCTACCATTTACTGTATGTCTCATTCTGTTTGTTCTCCCTAAATGCAACACCTTGAACTTGTCTGCATTAAATTCCATTGGCCATTTTTCAGCCCATTTCTCTAGCTGGTCCAGATGCGGGTACAAGCTTTGATGGCCTTCCTCACTGGCTACTACACCTCCAATCTTCATGTCATTCTCATTATCATCCAAATTGTTCATATAGATGATAAACAACAACGATCCCTGCACCACACCACTAGTCAGAGACCTCCTGTCAGAGTGACAATTATTTAATACTATTCTCTAGTTTCTTCCACTAAACCAGCCTTGAATCCAATTGACTTCTTCATCCTGAATGCTAAGCAACTTAACTTTCTGGATCAGCCTACTGTACAGGGGTTTGTCAGAGCCCTGCTAAAGTCCATGTAAACAACATCCACCTCCTTCCTTCATCAATCTTCTTGGCAACCACTTGGAAAATTTCTATAAAACTGTTTAGACATGATCTGTCACACACAAAGCCATGTTGACCACCCTAATCGGTCTTTGTCTATCCAAATACTTATATATACTGTCCCTCAAGTTACCTTCCAATACTTTACCCATGACTGATATCAGGCTCACCAGCCTACAATTTCCTTGCTGATAAACAACATTAGCTATCTACCAGTCCTCTGGCACTTCTCCGTGGTTAAGGACTTTTAAAATATTACCACCAGGGCCCCTGCAATTTCTTCACTGGGCTCCCACAAGATCCAAGGAAATACCCTGTCAGACCCTGAAGATTTATCCATGCTAATTTGCCTCAAGATAGCAAACACATCCTTTTGCATAATCCAGATATGGTCCATGACTTCACAACTCTTATTCTTCAATTCAGTAGATTCTGTGTCTATCTCCCAAGTAAATACAGATGCTCAAAACTTATTTAGGATCCCCTGAATCTCTTTCGACTCCATGCATAGATGACCACGCTGCTCTTCAAGAGGACCAGTTTTGTCCCTTGCTATCATTTTGCTTGTAATATAACTATAGAAGCCTTTGGGATTCTCTTCACATAGTCTGTAAGAGCAATCTCATGTTTTCTTTCAGCCCTCCTGATCTCTTTCTGAAGTGATCTCTTGAATTTCTCAACTACCTCATTTAATCTTAACTGCCTATGTTCCTCCTTCTTCTTTATCAAAGTCTCAATATCCCTCAATTAACCAAAGTTCCCCAAACCTGTTAGTCTCACCTGTTACTCTCACAGGAACATACAGATTCTGTATTCTCAATATTTCACTTTTGAAGGCCTCCCACTTACCGAGCCAGAAACAACAAATCTTAATCCATGTCTACCAGATCCCTTCTAATACCATCAAAATTGGCATCAGGTTTAAAATCAAAACCTGCAGACCAGACCTATTCATCTCCATAATTATATGGAAACTAATGGCATTATGATCACAAGATCCAAAGTGTTCCCCTATACACCTTCTGTCAATTGCCCTATCTAGTTCCTTATGAGGAGATCCAGTATCACGCTCTCTCTAGTTGGGACCTCTACATATTGATAAAGGAAATTTTCCTGAATACATTTGACAAACTTTGTTCCACCCAGTCCTTTTTACGGTATGGGTTAAAATGCATCAAACAAGAGACCTGATCTCAAATGAAATGTATAGATTATTTACTGTCTTAATCTATTTGGCTGTTCTCAAGATGACCAGCCAACAGATGACAGTTCAAAACCTAAATATATCATTCAAAGCCATTGGATGGTAATACTTCATTGAACCAATCAACTAATCAAATTGAACAATTCTTCCACTTGCATTCAGCACAAACATTTTAATTGAATATCAGCATATTTAATCAAGATTAAGTTCAAATATATGGATTCTTTAGCTTTCACATGCTCGGCATGGCAACAGTGTCCTAGAACACTCAATCAATTTGGTCATTAGTGGCCATTGAGGTTCACCACCCAAAGGACAAGTCATATTGAATTTGTTGTCATATGTACAAGTACAGTGCGGTACAGGTACAATGAACAATGTGCTTGCAGCAGCATAACCGGCATGTAGATTCAGGCAACACGATTACCTACCATCAGGGCTTGTTCCATATAGCCTTTAGCATGAAGCAGGGCTGATTCTTCCCTGTCCACATCTCACTTGATGCTATGAGGTTGCATGGCATCCTGAATCATGACTGAAGTCTTCCAGGGCTCTTAATGACAGCTTCTGATGAATCTGCCCTTTGCTGAGACTTGATATTCAGCAATTGTGACCTGTTTATTAGCTGAAAAGCAGTACTCTTACGTATGACAGTTTTTGACAAGTGTATATTACATCTCTAATATGCACAAGATTGAGTTGTGAGATCTTTCTAAATGTTTCATCTGATTTTGTTCTTACTTCAGCATTTTATTTTTTGTACTTCTGCTTGATATGACTTTTCAGAAGGGAGTTAAGGGTCAACTGTTCGGTTGTGGTTATAGAGTTATATGTATGCCAGCCTAGCTAAGAATAACAGATTTTTTCCCTCAGGTGATTAGAGAACCATATAGGTTTTAAAATGAATATTTATTTACTGAATTTGAATTTCTGAACTTGCACAAAAGAGATCAAACCCATTAGTTTGGCGATACTATGTTAATCTAGCAAACTAATTCCCATTGCTCCACAAGGTCACTGGAACCTTAACCCACAAACTTGTAGACTCAGATCGAGTGTGTTAATACCAAACCATGGCTGTCACTGTACTGAGTTTTCAAAATTGAAAGTTTAAAGTAAATTTATTATCAAAGTACGCCGGTGCCTCTGTACATTTATTATCCTGAGATTCATCTTCTTGTGAACATTCATAGTAGAACAAAGAAATACAATAGAATCAGTGAAAAACTACATGCACAAACAACCAATGTGCAAAAGACAAACTGCAAATACAACCACCAAAAAAAAGGTAACTAATATTGAAAACCTGAGTTGTAAAGTTCTTGAAAGTCAGTCCATAGGTGGAGGAATCAGTTCAGTGTTGAGGTGAGTGAAGTTATTCATGCTGGGTCTGGAGCCTGACGATTGAAGAGTGATACTGTTCTTCATCCTGGTGTTTTGGGGCCTACTGCTCCTGTACCTCCTTCCCTATGGCGGCAACAAGAAGAGAGCATGACCTTGATGGTGGGGTGTCCTCGATAATGGATACTCTTTCCTTGTTGTTGTGTTCAATGGTGGGGAGGGCTTTTCTTGTGATGGACTGGCTGACCACTTTTTGTAGTCTTTTCCGTTTAAGGGCTTTGGTGTTTCCATACCAAGCTGTGATACATCCGGTTCAGATACTCTTCACTGTACATTAAACAGAGAGGGACTCAACTGTAAATCTTTCCACTCCAATAGGTTGTAAATGCAAAAAGATTGGTTATATGAAAAGACAGCCACTGGTATCCGTGCACGTACTAAGGCAATATCTTCATTGAAGAGGAGTAAATGGGAACCCGGTTCATGTTACACCTATAGTCATTGAAATTCCTACATTCAAACCCTTAATGGATTGAACCAAGAAAAGTACTATTTATGGATCGAGTAGGCTGCTCACAGCCTTTGCAGCCTACATATGTTCTGATTAAAGCACAGCTGCATTCAGTGTCCAAAACTCACTTCCAACAGAAACCCAACTCGGGCAAAATAATTTCAAAATAATGGATACCTGGGAATGATTATAAGACTATAATCTAATTATAGGGTTAAATTGATGTCATTAAGTCTAAGTGCAAACCTCATGCAGTTCATGAACATCACATCAACCCTTCAATTAGACTACTGCTTTGTAATTATTCCCAGATCTCCATAGATATTATGTACACACTATTTATTGGGAAGTTTCAGTTAAATCCAAATCATTTTTTGGGTTTAGAGTAACTATCATTTCAGTATCAATTGTCCAGATGCTTCCACGTGAATCAGCTCTCTTAACCAATTTGTGCTCTTTAGTCTTTAAGGTTTCCCAGTACTGATGAAAACCCATTGATCTGAATAATTAGGAAGTAGAAGGAAATTGAGATTCAGTGAGATTGGGCTGGTCCTCTGCCTCAGGTCCAATCCTTATATTCCAATTGGCAGGTATCATAAAATCTCTGAATTCCAAGGATTAACAGACCCCTGCACAACAGAAGTTCAAACCTAAAATCCTTTTTCTAACATGGTGACTCTCAGTTGGACCCTCAATTTTGCAGCACAGAAATGAGCCCTCAGACCGTCTTGTCTATACTGACTGAAGTGCCTTCTTGAGCTATCCCCCATTTACCTGCATTAGGCCCATATCCCTCAAAACCATTCCCATTGAAACTGACCCAAATGTCCTTTAGACATCCTTATTGTACCCACGCCCATCACTTTCCTCTGCTCCTTCCATACACCCTCCACCCTCTTTGAGAAAATCGTGCCACTCAGATTCACTTTAAAGCTTTCTCCTATCATTTTAAATTATGCCATCTAGTTTTAGGTTCCTCTACTCCGGAAAAAAAAATGTCTATGACCATTCATTTTATGTATGCCCCTTATGATTTTATAAACCTCTGTAATGTCACCCCTCAGTCTCCTTTGATCCATGGAAAGCAGGCGCAGCCTTTCCAGTCTCCCATTAAAACTCAAGCCTTCCAATCCCAGCATCATTTTTGTCTAATTGGTCTGCATCTTCTCTCATTTCATCACATCCTTCCAATAACACAGTGACCAGAACTGTGCACAATATTCTAGTGCAGACTAAAATTGAATATAGAGTCATAGTGCCACACAGCATGCTTTATGTCAACCTGACAGTTTTCAGGCCACACCAGTCAGGAACTTGTGCTAATATTATTCTTTGACTGTATGTGCTGGATTGTAACTACTGTATATGTGTTGTGTGTGACTATATGTTCTGTGCTATGCACCTTGGCCCCAGAGAAATGACATTTTGTTTCATGTCTACATGTGTGTGGTTGAATGACAATAAACTTGACCCTTTGGCAAACAAGGTCTACGCCAGTCACCGACACCGGTCCCATTTTATTCTGCCTAAATTTCCATCAATTTTCTCCAGATTGCACAACTCATCTTCGCACTGAAGGCATTTAACAGTGGCCAACAATCAGCATACGTTGAGATCTAGGACGTATCGTGAGCTCCCAGAGGATGCCCACGTGGCCACAGGGAGAATGTGCAAACTCTACACAGATAGCACTGAAGGTCAGGAATGAACCTGTGAAGCAGGAACTGTATAAGCTGCGCCATTGTGATGCCCCTATACATTACTTCAGATCTGCTTGCACCATCGCCTTATAAAATCTCAGCAAGCCTTCTTTGCAATAAATATGTTTTCTTTATTGCTTGCTATACATAAAGATTACTTCATGTACCAACATGCCCAGATCCCTCTATACTGTACACCAATATTTACTCAATGATGGGAAGGACCATAATAAAATAAATACCCTCTCATTTTTCCACATTATACTCCATTTGACACCCCTTTGCCAAATTTGACAAGCTCCCCTGCAGACTTTTTGCTCCCTCTTCACCATTTAATTTCCTTCTTTGCATTGTTTCATTAGCAAACTGGAATACATTACTCCCCAACCTTTCACATATGTCATTAATATAAATTGTGAACAGCCGAGGAGCCAATATCTGTCCCGTGGCAGTCCATTAACGGAAGTCTGACAACATAAAGACAATTCATTCATACATTCATATTCAGTTTTCTGTCTTTAACTAATATGTTATCCATTACTTCTAAACCCAAGAGCCATTACATTGCTGCATTTTGTATGATGTCTTATAAAAAAAGTTAATTTGTTTCCTTTCCTGACATATTCCACTTGGTCTCCTGTGTATTTCACTCCTTATTACTGATAATCAATGGTTGCATCAACAGAAAGTTCATCCCTGCTTTGCCTGCCTTGGTATGGCAACTACTCTGCATATGACCACAAGAAACTGCAGGGAGTTGTGGATGAAGCTTAGCCTCCCCTCTGTGGGTTCTGTCTATGCTTCTGACTCAAGGCAGTCAGCGTAATCAAAGACCCCACCCAACCCAGATATATTCCACTGGGGGAAAGATACAAAAACCGGAAAACACATACCACCAGGCTCATAGTAGCTTCTATCCTGCTATTATCAGATTCTTCAAAGGACCTCTTGTATGATAAGATGGACTCTTGATCTCACAATATAAGTCGTTATGATCATGCACTTTATTCTTCACCTGCATTGTGCTTTCTATGTAGCTTTTATACAGTCCAGCAACATGGGTGGGTGACAAAGGACATCCTCAGTCCAGGTCACCAAGCTGTGCTTGAAGACTACGCGAGCAGAAGGCATGAGAGCCGATCAGTTGATGCTCCCAATCTTGAGCCTGGAGTTTGTCTGGAATTCGGCATCACATCATCAGTTGATACTGAAGATTGGAGCATAAAGGACAACCCAAAGTCCGGAAGTTGAAGTCTGATGACTGAAGCCTGGAGGCTGGAGGACTGTCGTTTGTGTGGGTGGGTGGGATGGGAAAAAGGCTTGTTTTGCTGTTGTTGTTTTTTTGCTTGTTGTGTCAAGCACTGTGGGCATGTTACGTTGGCGCTGAAATGTGTGCAACAATTGCGGGCTGCCATCAAAACATCCCTTGGTTGTGATGGTTGTTAATGCAAACAGTGCATTTCACTGTATGTTTTGATTCAAGGTTCAAGTCATTTATTATCAAAGAATGTGGAAATCATACACTTTGAAATTTGTTTGCTTACAGGCAGCCACAAAGCAAAAGACATGAAGAACCCAATTAAAAGAACATAAAAGAAAGGAAAAAACACATACATCATGCAAACAAAAGAAGCAGTGTTCCAAACCAGATTGGGTCCTTAGATTCACTCCCCAGAGCAGCCCCAAACCTCAATCTCAGTTCATCATATTAGTTAAACTTAATAGTTAAAGTCTGTCCCGAGCCTTATAGGCCCATCAAGCCGGTGCTTATGCTGGTTTCTGTGGCGTGAAGTGACTGAGAGTACGAGACGACCCCTCCCTCCCGGGATAGGACGCCAGTCTATCACAAGGTTAACCCCCAGCATTTTGCCGGTACGCATTTTCAGCTGGGTGTCCTGGAGCAGTGTGTGGTTAAGTGCCTTGCTCAAGGACACAACATGTTGCCTCGGCTGGGGCTCCAACTAACGACCTTCAGATCGCCAGTCCAACACCTTAATCACTTGGCCATGTGCCACACATATTAGTGGGAGCAAAAATGCTGCAAAACTCATAGAGATGACAGCTGCCAGGGAGAGGAATGAACAGCATGAAAGAACAAGCAAAATCAGGCCGACCCTTGCCTCCCAGTCCTGACACTCGGGCTTTCCAGTCTATCTGGACTGGCAGTTAAGTTGTGCAGGTAGTGCCTTGCTCTAGGACCCAGGCCCCAGCATAGTGACTCACCTGGGCAGCACGGCCCAAAGCCGTTCTTGATCTCACCAAATCGGCTCAGTGCTTGGAGTGATCTAACCTCACACCTGGGTTAGGTGGATGGGCATCGAAACTCTTCTGCGTCAACCCCTCTCCAAATCGTTCACTCCAACAGTGACAGCAATACAGACTCCGTCTGCAACCCCATCTTGAACACGTTTCCACTTTGCGATATACCAGCATGGCTCATTCTTCCAATCAGCAATTTACTTTAGAAAGAGTGTTACTAGTAATGTTTTTAGTCACATTTCTTGCCTTCTGAACTACCGGTAAGCTGTCGCACAACTTCAGTACTGCCAGATAAATAAATCTGAATCTTAATCTTTATCTGCTTTGCTATTGTTTTGCCTTATTCTACCTCAAAACATTGCGTAATGATTTGATCTGTATAAATGGTATACAAGACAAACCTTTCATTGTATAATGGTACATGGGACAAATAAGTAGAAATAGGAACCTATATACCACAACCTAGGTGTGTTGTATTTTTATATATATAAGCATCCGTTAGTCTCGTGAGACCATTGATTTGCGCCTTGGAAGGTTTCCAGGGCGCAGGCCTGGGCAAGGTTGAATGGAAGACCAGCAGTTGCCCATGCTGCAAGTCTCCGTTCTCCATGGCACCAATGTTGTCCAAGGGAAGGGCATTAGGACCCATACAGCTTGGCACCGGTGTCGTCGCAGAGCAATGTGTAGTTAAGTGCCTTGCTCAAGGACACAACACAACACCTTCAGATCGCTAGACGAACGCCTTAACCACTTGGCCACGCACCAACATGGTGTGTTGTAACTGCAAATTAAAAATAGCAATATGTGTATTAAGGCAAAGGTTTCCCTATAATAAATTCATTAAATAATAATCAACTGTAATGTGAATTGTTGCAGAATTGACAGTAGTCAAGCTTTTAAAGGTCAAGAAAAGAATTTACCTGCTTGAGGTTCAGCTGACATAAAGACTAAATTACCTTAACATTTTAACATGCAGCTTATAAGGTGTAAATAAAAACAATCCAAGAAAGTAATGCCCACTGAATTAAAGCCTTATATATAATACATAAATCTAATGTACAATATTTCATCAATATGGAGCTGCATTTAATATAAACACTTTGGAATGGTAACCAAATTATCAAAACTGTGCCTTGAAAAATATCAGCTATATATTTTGAAGAAAATAATCACAGCAACCATTTTTATTAAAGGATCCCCTTCCTAAGGATCCAAGCCAGCAGTGAAATTTGATTAATTTAAAAAAAAGATTTTTTTCACATAGCAATGAGTGACATTCTGCAATAACTTTACTTGAAGGCATATGATTGCTGTAATTCTGTCGTACATGGCCAAATATTGAAGACTCCATTTTCTGAGAGGGTACAGGACTGCAAAAGACAAGAGTTGTGAGATAACTATAGTGGGGATAATTGGATCAATCCTGATAATGAAAAAAAAAGAGGTTCCAAGATAGAAAATAATAAAATGACAAAACTTCGTAGTTGGAAGTTTCGATTATAAAAGACATTGAGGTTCAAACATCTGTCAGGAACACTTGTGAGCCAGGCAGTATGAAAAGCCAAGAAATGGGAGACTTCTCCCTAACACTTGGCAATTAAGTATTAAGAACAACATAAGAACATTAGAAATAGGAGCAGGAGTAGGCCATCCAGCCCATCAAGCCTGCCCCGCCATTCAGAACGATCATGGCTGATCTGTCTGTAAACTCAGCTCCATCTACCTGCCTTTTCCCCGTAACCCTTAATTCCCCTACTATGTAAAAATCTATCTAACTGTATCTTAAATATATTTAGTGAAGAAGCCTCAACTGCTTCCCTGGGCAGAGAATTCCACAGATTCACCACTCTCTGGGAAAAACAGTTTCTCCACACCTCCATCCTAAATCTTCTCTCCTGAATCTTGAGGCAATGTCCCCTAGTTCTAGTCTCACCTACCAATGGAAACAACTTTCCTACTTCTATCTTATCTATCCCTTTCAAAATTTTGTATGTTTCTACAAGATTCCCTCTCATTCTTCTGAATTCCAGAGAGTATAGTCCCAGGCGACTCAATCTCTCCTCATAGGTTAACCCCTTCATCCCTGGAATCAACCTGGTGAACCTCCTCTGCACTGCCCTCAAAGCCAGTATATCCTTCCTCAAGTATGGAGACCAGAACTGCACACAGTACTCCAGGTGCGGCCTCACCAGTACCCTGTATAGTTGCAGCATGACCTCCCTGCTCTTGAATTCAATCCCTCTAGCAATGAAGGCCAACATTCCGTTTGCCTTCTTAATAACCTGTTGTACCTGCAAGCTAACTTTTTGTGATTCATGAACAAGCGCTCCCAAGTCCCCCTGCACAACAGCATGCTGCAATCTTCCACCATTTAAGTAATCATCTGCTCTTCTATTATTCTTTCCAAACTGGATGATCTCGCATTTACTGACATTGTATTCCATCTGCCAGACCTTGGCCCACTCACTTACCCTATCTATATCCCTCTGCAGACTCTCCACATCCTCTGTATAATTTGTTTTTCCACTCAGTTTAGTGTCATCAGCAAATTTTGCTACGCTACACTCAGTCCCCTCTTCCAAATCATCAATGTAAATGGTAAACAGCTGTGGGCCCAGCACTGACCCCTGCAGCACCCCACTCACCACTGACTGCCAACCGGAGAAACACCCATTTATACCAACTCTCTGCCTTCTATTGGTTAACCAATCCACTATCCATGGCAATACACTTCTTCCGACTCCATGCATCCGTATCTTATTTATAAGGCTCTTGTGCGGCACCTTATCGAACACCTTCTGGAAATCCAAGTATACGACATCCACAACAGGACCTGCTCTTTCTGAATCCATCTAATTCTGAATCTGTCTAATGGAACCACACCTTTCTAAGTGTTTCGCTATTTCTTCCTTAATGACAGCTTCAAGCATTTTCGCGACTACAGATGTTAAGCTAACTGGCCTATAGTTGCCCGTCTTTTGCCTACATACTTTTTTAAAAAGTGGTGTGACATTTGCTGTCTTCCAATCTGTCGGGACCTGCCCAGAGCCTGGAGAGTTTTGATATATGATAACCAACACGTCTACTATAACCTCCGCCAATTCCTTCAGCACCCTGGGATGCATCCCATCAGGACCAAGAGACTTATCTACTTTCAGGCCCTCTAGTTTGCTCATCACTATCTCTTTAGTCACAGTGATTTTTTCGAGGTTCTCACCTCCCATTTTGTCCATAACATCCTTATTTGGCATATGAGCTCAGAAAATACCATGGAACATCAGTGGACCTATATCAGCTCTGCGCTCTATGAGGCAGCAGCCCAATCCATCGGCCATAAGAGCAGGAACCACCAAGACTGGTTTGACGATAACTCAGACACCATCCACAGCTTGCTTAAGGAAATGCACAAAGTACACCGGGCAACTTTAGACAACCCTTCATCCACCAGCAGCAGGCAACATTGGCAGGCAGCTTGAAGGAATGTGCAAAAGGCAATAAGGCCCATACAAAATGAGTGGTGGACTGAAAAGGCACATGAAATCCAGTCCCTTGCCGATAATAATGACATGCATAATTTTCACAATGCTGTCGAAATCATCTACAGCCCAATAAATCGATGCATTACTCCCCTGAAAACAGCAGATGGTTTAACACTTCTGAAGAATTAGAATATCATTCTGTTGAGGTGGGCTGAGCATTTTAACACCCTGCTTAATCAGGACTTTGATGCAGACCCCACCATCCTGGACGAACTGCCTGAACTTCCTCCTATCCACGACTTCAGTCTATCACCAACCTTCCAGGAGGTTCTATCAGCTGTCCATTCCCTTAAGAACAACAAGTCCCCTGGCACTGACAATATCCCTGCTGAGTTACCGAAGAACGGAGGGTACATGTGTATGCGCACCCTCTACCAGTATATCACCAAGACCTGGACTGAAGAGAACATCCCACAGCAATGGAGAAATGCAAATATCGTTATCATTTATAAGAACAAGGATGACAAGGCCATCTGTGGCAATAGTAGGGGCATATCACTCCTTTCTGTTGCTGGAAGCATCCTGGCTAAGGTGATGCTTCAGAGACTCATCGGTAACATCACCGAGTCAATGCTGCCTGAACCGCAGTGTGGATTTAGGAAGAACAGGAGCACGATCGACATGATCTTCATAGCCCGGCAGCTTCAGGAAAAGTGCCGAGAGCAGCATCAGGACTTGCTTATGGCCTTTGTCGACCTCTCCAAAACATTCGACACTATGCAAAGAGAGCTCTTATGAGATGTCCTCCTTAGGCTTGGCTATCCCAACAAATTTGTTAACATCCTCTGCCAGTTCCATGATGCTCAGGTGACCATAGGAGGACAAGAGCCCGAGCCCTTACTTCTACGCACAGGAGTGAGGCAGGGGTGTGTGCTAGTGCCAGTGCTCTTTAGCATCTTCCTCGTGTGTCACCAAACTTCTCCACAACGAGATTGAAGACAGCAGCAGTGTGGCAGCAGACGTCAGATAAGAAGGCAACCTCTTTGACATCAGGAGGCTCCACGCAACCACCAAACTCCACAGAAGGCGGCTCCTGGAGCTGCAGTACGCAGACAACTGTGGTCTTGTGGCCCATACACCGGAGGATCTTCAGACTGTCCTTGCTGTAGCGGTGAGAGCGTACAGCAAGATGGGGCTGACTGTCAATACCACCAAGATGGAAGTGGTTTGCCAGTGGGGTACCAGTGTCCCACCCACTCTACCTGCCTTCACTGTTGGTGATGAAAAGCTGTCAGTGGTGCCATCTTTCAAATATCTGGGGAGCATTCTCTCTGAGGATAGCGGCATTGACAACAACATCCAGAGCCGCATTAAACAGACATCAGCTGCCTTTGGAAGACTTCAGCGTAGAGTCTTTCAGAACAGGAGCCTTCGTCCCTCCACAAAGGTCACAGTATACCAAGCGGTCTGTGTTACCACCCTCCTTTATAGCTGTGAAGCTTGGGTAACCTACAGCCATCACATCAAGTCCTTGGAGTGCTTCCACATAAGCTGCCTCCAGCGCATCCTGGGAATTACCTGGCGTGAGCGGATGCCTCACACTGAAATACTTGTAAAGACCAACTGCAGGAGTATTGAGGCCATGATCACCCAGCGTCAGCTTCAGTGGCTGGGGCACGTGATAAGGATGCCCTCATGTCGGCTACCCCGCAGATTGTTATACGGCCAGCTACATCATGGTCAATGCTCAGCTGGAGGGCTGAAGAAGCGCTATAAGGATCAGATGAAGAATGCTTTAAGGAAGTGCAAGATCAGACCCAAGGACCTGGAGGAGGTTGCTGCTGACCGTACCACTTGGTAACAGCTCTGTAGGGATGGGGTTCATATTCTGGAGATGGAAAGAACAACCAGAAGACAGCAGAAGAGAGCCAGGAGAAATGCAGCCATGGTTGCCACCACTACCACATATACATGTCCCACCTGCAATAGAGATTGTGGGTCCAGGATAGGTCTGCACAGTCATCAAAGTTCTCACCGTTAAAGGAATGGACATCATCATTGGATTTCGATGGACAACCGAAGAGGACATGTCCTCCACCATGAAGACCAACAAAAAGTAGTTATTCAATGCCTCGGCCATTTCCTTATCACCCAATATCAATTTCCCCTTCTCGTCTTCCAAGGGACCTACGTTCACTTTAGCCACCCTCTTCCGCTTTATATATTTATAAAAACTTTTGCTATCTGTTTTTATGTTTTGTGCTAATTTACTTTCATACTCTATCTTCCCTTTCCTTATTTCTTGTTGAGTTGTTCTCTGTTGCTTTTTAAAGTTTTTCCAATCCTCCAGTCTCCCACTACTCTTTGCGATGTTGTACACGAGCTTTTAATTTGATACTGTCTTTTATTTTCTTAGTTATCCAAGGCTGGTTCTCCCCACACTTACTGTCCTTACTTTTGACTGAAACATACTTTTGTTGAGCACTGTGAAAAATCTCTTTGAAAGTATTCCACTGTTCCTCAACTGTCCTACCAAATAGCCTGTGTTCCCAATCCACATTAGCCAACTCCTCCCTCATCCCGTTGTAGACTCCTTTGTTCAAGCATAAATCACTGGTTTTGGATCTAACTACTTCATCCTCCATCTGAATGTGAAATTCAATCATACTATGATCACTCTTTCCAAGAGGATCCCTGACTACAAGATCGTTAATCTTACCTGTCTCATTGCACAGGACTACAACTAGTATTAGTTGTGAACAGATGGGAATGGCAGGTAAGTAGCCTATTGAAAATTCCAAAACTTCACATATTGCTTTGTCCAACTAACAAATAAAAAGCAACAACATAAGTATTTGTTCATCATGCCTGTTCCCATCACTTTGAATGACACAAACCTTTAGTCCTACTCCCTTTCCCTTCCCCAGTATTCCTAGCAAATCTTTGCTTTTCAATTTTCATCAATTTCCTTACAGAAAGCTGCGCCTGAATCTACTTCACCTTACTTTCAGGCCATTCCAAATTATAATGACTTGCTGATATTATCTTCACCTTTCCTGGTTCTTTTGTAAACTATCCTAAAGCCATATCCTCTGGTTAGCAACAGCTTTACCAGTGAACCTCTTTTTTCCTCATTTATCTTATAAAAACGCCTCAAACTCTGAAAAAATGGGCACATAATCTTTAAATCTTTTGGGGTTGAGGGAATTGGGAGGCAAGACCAAAAATGTACTGGAAGATATTTTGTGCAAATTAGTACAAGATATTTACTGTGAAGTTTCCATAGCAAGACTGGTTTCAATTATAAAAATAGCATCTCTTAACATCTGTGAAATGCAAGGGAAGAGTGAGCAAAAAAATAGAACCATTATGGATAGCTGTTTGATCATGGTGAAAGTTTAGGTCGGCACTATCCAGAAAGGTCAAGTTTGAAGTTACTTTAACAAAGCATTGTACAGTACATGTACATTTTGTGGAAAATATTGTCATCTTAAACATCACAAGGAAGCTGAAGCCACAGGAACAGAAAAGTATAAGTTTATCTGGTCTGAAATTAGCCCAGCGCAGATAGTGAACTGAGGGATCATTGAAAGAATTGATTTATTTTTCCCATCAAGTGTACAAACCTAGAAATAGTGGGACAAAGGCTCTCAGTCTGTGTAGTGCAGGTTACGGGTATTCTGGTTTCTGATGTCTTCTGTCTACATTTGAACCTCAAGAATACAACATATTGAAAGACTTCTGAGTTTCAAGGACTAGTTTTCAGCATTATATAAAATCTAAAAGGATAAGGATTTACAGGTCACAAGGTGCAGCAGACCACCTTTCTGAGGCATAGTTGGGAAAAATGAGGAGCTCTAGGTAAAGAATGGAAGTTGAGATTATCTGTGGATTGTACATGTCACAGATAAAGCTAATCTTTAATTTTATTTCTAATTGGGTTAATTAATGGATGATCAAAATCAGATCTGCAGTGAAACAATGGATAAAGGAACTAGGACATTGGTTTGTGTGATCATAATAAATAAAAGGATATTAATATAATTTAGTCCATCTTAAATTGTCAGATTAAGGACATGTATCCTTCTCTAGGGAAAAATAACATCATACATTGATGCTAAACAGGAGTTCCTGAGCTCTTGTGCTTATGCCCAATCCAAGAATAGGCTTTAAAATTTGTCCCACTTTCTCACATTTTCCTATTGCCCCGTCACATTCTCCTCCTCAAGTACTTATACAATTCACTTTTAAAACTTATTCCTGAAACTGTTCCCGTTATTGTTTCAGGTAAAGTAATGCATTCCAGATCATAACTCTGTAGATTTATTTTTCTCCCACATCTGTTTCCTTTGGCAAAATCACTTCAGTCTTACATTTTGATTACCAATTGTTCTGCCAATGGAAACAGTTTCTACTTCAGTTTTTTAATATACCAAAGGATAAGGGTAATAAATCAATTGAGTTAAAAGACCAGAAGTCTTCAAATAATGGAAGATTGAGAATGGAGTTTATTGAAGCATTTCACGATGTTAAATTGAACCCTATGGGAAATGACTCACCCTGGCTCTGATAGGACACAGACAGCAATTCAGGAAAGAAGGTAGTGAAGATTTGGACTGGACCGTCCAGAAATGTGGAAGAGATAGACAGCATTAGGAATTTTAAGATAAGCTCTGTAAATTAGGTGAGAAATTCAAGTGAACCAAATGGGGACTCAATTGAACTTTGAGCATTTTAACTATGAAGCTTTTAAAGGCCCTAGACTTTCTTTTTAGCTCTGTGCATTCCTAAGTAGCTTGTCGATATAATACAGGTTGTGATTTGTCAAAAAAACAAGTATAATAGTTTTTAAACCTGCTAAAATAAGACAAAAAAATGTTAAGTGTAGCAAGATGTACACACGTTGCTTTTTATTCACAAGTGATTCATCTGCTCCAAAATAAACATCCCTGCAGTTTTGTATCATATTAGGCAACAACTGGTAAACAACCAAGGTATGCCTTGTGGGTTGCAAAGGTCTTTACCTAAACAGAAGCTCCCTTGAAACTTGATTTCCATTACAGTAGTCAAATTAGAAAGACAGCAGAACCATGTAGCATGGCCATCAAATGAAATTGAACTGGATAACCAATCTCCATATGGGGAAATATCTACTAGCAACAATTCATCTTTCCATTTCATTTGGACAGACATATCCTAAAATATTCTTGTGCTATTTTTCAGCAGAAATAAGGAACACCAAACGGCTGTTAGTCTGAAGTATTTGCAGTAATGCAGAATATACATGTTTAAAGCAGTGAAATGTCAAGGAAAACTTATAAATATCTAGAACTTATGGATAAATAGCTAAGCGGGCTTTGTGGGGAAATTCAGCTAAAATATGTAAATATGAAAAAAATTAACTTAACACAACATGCCCAAGTTTGTATATACAAAAAATAAAAGCAAAAAGAACCAAAGATAACTGAAGCAAGTACTGGGAAGTTTGCTTCATCCTTTGAACTTGAAGTCCAGTCCAGATGCTAGTTGTTTCAATGGGAAGAATTGCCGCAGCTTTCTTAGGTAGAATTAAGGCAACTAAAGCTGATGGCAATTTTTGTTCCTATTCCATTTATCCAAAAGTACATAAAGATGATCATATGTGAACTACTGGCACATTCATTTGATAATCTAGACTGGTCCCAACAAATTTCCGGGAGTCAAGAATGATTCCATTATTTAAGAGCAGATATCAAACTCAGTGTTGCTTTGTTCTTCTTAGCATATGTCCTGGGTCAAAGAGATCCACACTATTTTAGTTGCAATCAATTTTTACTATGAAATACAAACAGCACAGCAAACACAGGTGGATGTAGTTTATAAAGCTCTGAAATGTGACTTCTTTATAGTATGGAACATAAATGTTGAAATATCTGGGTTACGCTTGAAGGGAACTGCAACTGTCCTGCCGAAGGGTCCTGGCCTGAAACATCGACTGTACTTTTTTTCCCGCAGATGCTGCCTGGCCTGTTGAGTTCCTCCAGCATTTTGTGTGTGTTGCAATTGTCCAGGGAGATTTTAATCTACTTATTGACTGGACAAACTAAACTAGCAAGGTTATATAGAAGAACTTGCAGAGTGTATCATAGATGGATTCATAGAACAGTATGTCAGGGGCCCCCAACCTTTCTTGCACCGCAGACCGGTTTAATATTGACAATATTTTTGCGGACTGGCCGACTGAGGGGGTGGGGGGAGGTGTTAATCACGACCAGAATATAAGTGATAAGTCAACAATAAGTCACTTATAAGTGGCTAATACACTCAATTTCGTTCCTAAAAGGGCTTATCTAACGAATTTAATATTAAACACACAGCGCATATTTTCCTCGCATGAATATAGTGATAAATCAATTATAACAGTGGATCCCAACTACTGGGCCGCAAAGAATGCAGCGGTGCAGCGGTGGCCGGTACGCACCCAGTACAGCTTTAAGAAGAAAGCTGAAATAAACAAGCTAATTAATTAGGTGCCACCCGGCACATAAATGTTGGCCCAGATCAGAGGCGATGCAATCTGACCCCTCCCTCAGCTGCCTATCACCTCCCTCATGGTTCCGCCTCCTTCTACTACCCATTGTGTTTTCCCTTATTCCTTCTTCACCTTTCCTGCCTATCACCTCCCTGCTTCCCCTCCCCCACCCCTTTATCCTTCCCCTTACTGGTTTTTCACCTGGAACCTACCAGCCTTCTCCTTCCCACCCTCCCCCCATCTTCTTTATAGGGCCTCTGCCCCTTCCCTCTTCAGTCCTGACAAAGGGTTCCGGCCCGAAATGTTGACTGATCGTTTCCACGGATGCTGCCCGACCTACTGAGTTTCTCCAGCATGTTGTGGGTGTTGCTTTGACCCCAGCATCTGCAGAGTATTTTGTGTTTACCTAATTAATCAGCTTGCTTATTTTGGCTTTTGTCTTAAGGATGTGCTGGGTGCATACCGGCCACCACTGCATTCTTCGTGGTAATGTATCGGTTTATGGCCTGGAGGTTGGGGACCACTGAATTATAAGTCACTTATAAGTCAATAGCATCATAACATTTTAAGTAACTTTTGGATATTAAACACACAGCATATATTTTCCTCTTATGAACGTATAAAATCATTGCAACACACCAATATCACTGAATCAGTGAGAGCCCTGGGCTTGTTTTCCTGCAACAAGACGGTCCCATCGAGGGGTGATGGGAGCCGGCAATAGTCGAAGGGGGTTCCTTATGTCCAGTGTAGTTCGCAATTTAGTTTTCCTTGCATTCATTGCAGAAGACTCCACTTCGCAGTGATATGATGTTGGAAATGGAAGCAATGTTTTCAGTGCTTTCGTGGCTATCTCAGGATATTCAGCCTTGACTTTGATCCAGAATGCCGGCAAAGATGTTATGTCAAACATACTTTTCAGCCCACCGTCATTTGCAAGCTCGAGGAGTTGATCTTCTTCCTGCGCTGACATGGATGATATACGGGGACATTCACAAATGGGTCACGGACCCATTCCTTTGCAAGTCTTGGGTCACTGATGACCTCGCGTGTGTAATGACCTTGCGTGTGTTCAAGTTCAACAGTGGGCGTGACAAGGAATGAGGAAAGGTGCAGCTGACTCATATCGTCAAATCATATTGTTTTCTCGTGGCCCGGTACCAGTTCATGGCCTGGTGGTTGGGGACCACTGCAGTATATTATACAACCAACCCAGAAACAGGCCATATTAGGTTTGGTCACGAGTAATGAGAAAAGATTGAAGAGAGATCTGGTTAAAAATCCTCTCTGAGGCTATGACCACAATATGAAAGAATTCCAGATGCAGTTTGAGGGTGAACATCACAGAATCAAAACTACTGTTTTCAACTTAAATAAGAACAATTATAATGGCACGAAGGTCGAGTTATGTACGTTGAACTGGGTAAATAAGCTAACAAACAGGTCAGCAAATGAATGGGGGCATAAATTCAAATATCTAGCCCAAAATATTCAGCAAGAATTTATTCTAGTTAGAAAGAGAGATTCAGTAACATAACTGGCATGATCTTTGGTTAACAGAGGAGGACAAGGATAATATATTAATTCAAAAAGTAGGATACACAAAGTGGCAAGGACAGGTGGTACACCTGAGGACTGGAGACTTTCAGGATCAAGCACCAAAAAAACAAAAAAAAAGCTCAAGTGAAAACAAAAAATTGATTTTGAGAGAAAAGTTGCTTGCAATATCAAACAGCAAGTGTTTTTATAGATATATAAATAGGGTAACTAAGGTAGATGTGGGACCTCTAGAGAACAAGGCTGGTGAATTGATAGTAGGAAACAAGGAAATAGCTGATATGCTAAATAAATCTTTTGCATTAATTTTCACTGTGGAGGACACTGAAGATATTATTCAGTTAGCAGATGGACTCATTTCAAAGAACAGGGAGAAAATTATAATCATCCCAACCACAACAAACAGAAGGCTTAGAAAAACTGCATGGGTCTAAAGACAGGCCAACACCAGGACATGAGGGACTGTAAACAGACTGCAGTTCTAGAACTTTGCAAGTTTTTAAAGAAGGCTACCAGAAGATTGGAAAACAGGCACTATTACTCCCTTGCTCAAAAAATACAAATATCAGAAAACTATAAGCCCAGCAGTTTAAGATTAATCATTGGCAAGCTGTTAGAGTCAATAATCAAAGAGGAAGTAACTAATCAAATATGAAAGCTGAATATAGTCAAAGTTAGTCAGTGTTTTTTGAAAGGTAAATCATGTTTGATACTTTGCTCAAATTCTTTAAGGATGTGACAGGGAGATCTGAAAGAGGTGACTATGTAGATGTAGTGTACTTAGGTATCATACAAGAGGCTGGTGCATAAATTAAGAACCTGAGTATTGGAGGAAGTGCTTTAACATAGATTGAAAGTTGGCTGTCACATTAAAACATAGAATGGGGATAAAAGGGCTCTTTTCGGACTGGAGGGATGCAATTAGTGGAGTACCCCAGGGACTGATTCTTGGTCTTTAATTATTTACATTAATTAACTTGGAGGAGAGAATGAAATGTAAGGCTTCTAAGTTTGCTGATAATATAAAAAAAGAGGAAAGAGACATTGTGATCCTACAATAGATTCAGTGATTGTGCAAGAACCTGGAATGTGAGGTTTAATGCAAGCAATGAGGGATCATGCACTGCAGTAAGAATCAAAAGGCAGATTATCTGAATGAAGAATTAAAATGAGAGAATATCAGAGAGATCAAAATATTCTTGTGCATGAATCGCAGAAAGTTTGCATGCAGTTCCAACACAGTTAAAAAGACAAACAGCACATAGAGCTTCATTGCAAGGGGTTGGAGTTTAAGAATATTGAGGTTTTATTGTGTTTGTGAGGCTATCTATGGAACACTGCGTAGTTTTGATCCACTTAGGTAGAAATGATTCACCAGCCTAACTCCTGCGATGAAAGGGCTGTCCTGTCAAGAGAGGCTAGACACTTTGCATCTGTATGCTTTTGAGCTTAGATGAGTGAAGAGTGATCTTATTAAAACATACACAATCCTAGGAAGGCTCAATAGAGTCATAGAGGGACACAGCTGCAGAATATTGCAAGTCAGTCATTTAAAACTGAGCACATAGAAATTTCTTCTCAAGAGGGTAGTAAATCTCAGAAATCCTCTTCCCATAATGATAGTGGAGGCCAGATCGTTAGAAGATGAAGGTATTTAAATATTTGAACACAGAAATTTCTTCACTCAGAGGTAGTGAATCTCTGAAATCCTTTTCCTATTATGAAAGTGAAGGCCAGATCATTAGAAACTACAGTATTTAAATATTTGAAGGATCACAGAATTAAGAGTGATGAAAAACTGGCTACTGGTGCAAGTGCTGAGATCAGCATAGGTCAGTCATTTTCAGTTTGAAAGGTGGGACAGGCTTGAATGATTTGGTGCTTATTCATGCTCCTATTTTCTTGTGTAATATTGGGATGTGGGGGAGCTGGGGGGTGGTGGTGGGTAGAAATCACAAAATAGATGAATATTTCAAAATAATTTAGAAAAATCAGCCCCAGGTATGACAGATAACTTTCCATAACGAAAAGTACAGCATTGATTTGGTAAATAAAAGCCTCAGGTATGTCTACACCTTGAGGGGTACAAATTAACATACAACAGTATGAAATACTTAGGGTTAGTTGACAACTCCATCAAAAAGAACAGGCATTGTAGGTTAGCTAAAGGGAGATCAAATAATTATTTAGAGAGTTTTTTTTGGAAAATTATAGGCTATACAAAGACTTGTTACATGCATACTTCATCCAGTACATGTCAGTCAGTTTTGGTCTCCACACACATAAACCAGTATGTCAAATATTCTAAGTATGATGAAAGAGCTATCACATTAACATGTAGATTTAATACAAGTGAAATTATTTACAGTCTAACTTTATCTTTAGCAAGGAAGAGATTGGATTCAGATAACTGGGTAGGCTCCAGGTGGTTTGAGATATTGGCTCTGGATGGCATCTTAAAAAACTCAGTGAAATGTGAAGATAAATCCTAATAATACAACTTAGTTGGCATAGAATGGAACCAGAATATACTTGGTTGACAGATTCACAATATTACTCTAAAGTAGTGCCCCACTAGTGACACTCTGCAAGGATGTCTTGGGGCTAGAAATAACTGATACCAATTAACTGGACATGCTACAAAAACTAGGACTGAAAGAATAAAATGCTGGAAATACTCACCAGACTGGAGGTATGTTTCTGGGAATTTTGACCATCTAGGATGATTTGTTTTAAGATTAGGATATTGAGGTGAAATAGGGTAGTCAAAGAGGAATTATTCTTGCTGCCTGGGACTATATAGGACTAGAACATAGAACAGTATAGCATATTATGCGCCTTTCGGCCCACAATGTTGTGCCGACCTATAAAAATGTACTCCATAATCAATATAACCCTCCCCTCCTACATAGTCCATAACCCTCTATTTTTCTTTCATCTAGGTATACATCCAAGAGCCTATTAAATGTTCCAAATGTATCAGCCTCTTACCACCACCCCCAGCTGTGCATTCCAGTCACTAATCACCCTCTGTGTAATAAAAATCTACCTTTGATATCTCCCCTAACCTTTGCTCCACTTATCTTAAAACAGGGGTTCCCAGCCTGGGGTCCACAGACCCCTCGGTTAACAGTAGAGGTGCATGGCATTAAAAAGGTTGAGAACCCCTGCCTTAAAAGGATGTCCTCTGGTATTACACATTGTCATCTGGGGAAAAGATGCTGGCTGTCCACTCTAGTTATGCCTGTTATCATGTTATACACCTCAGTCAGGTCTCTCATATCCTCTTTTGCTCCAAAGTGAAAAGCTATAGATTGCTCAACCTTTCCTCATAAGAAAATTCTCTAATCCAGGCAGCATCCTGGTAAATCTCTTCTACACCCTCTCTAAAGCTCCCATTGCCTTCCTATAATGAGGCAACCAGAACTGAAGACAATATTCCAAGTGTGGCCTAAGCAGACATATAAAGAGCTGCAACTTTACGCCATGGCTCGTCAACACAACCCCCTGACAAATGAAGGCCAACACACCATACACCACCTTAACAACCTGAGCAACTTGGCAACTTTGAGGGACTTGTGGACTTGGACCCCAAGATGCCTCTGTACCTCTGCACTGCTAAAAATCCTACCATTACTTTACACTTTTGCAGATTGAGCTGTACCTGTGACTTCTCAGCCCAACTCTGCATCCTATGTCCCATTGTAACCTACAGCAACCTTCCATACTATGCACAACACCACAACCTTTGTGCCATTGCCAAACTTACTAACCCACCCTTCCATTTCTTCATCCAAGTCACTTATAAAAATCACAAAGACCAGGAGTCTTAGAACAGATTCCTGCAGAACACGACTAATCACTGACCTCCAGCGAGAACATGTTCTATCTACTACCACCCTCTACTTTCTGTGGACCAACCAATTCCGAATCTACATTACTAAATTTCCACGGATCCTATGTCTCATTATTTTCTGGATGCCCCTACCATGGGAAAACTTTAGTAAAGTCCATATACACCACATCCACCACTCATTTGAATATAAGAAATGGGAGCAGGAGTAGGCCATCTGGCCCGTCCAGCCTGCTCTGCCATTCAATAAGATCATGGCTGATCTGACCATGGACTCATCTCCACCTACCTGCCTTTTCCCCATAACCCTTAATTCCCCTGCTATGCAAAAAACTATCCAACCTTGTCTTAAATATATTTACTGAGGTAGCCTCCACTGCTTCATTGGGCAGAGAACTCCATAGATTCATGACTTTGGGACAAAAAAAGTTTTCCAGTTACTTTAGGACAGAGAGCATTATTAAATGCTGCATTGAAATCAATCACGAATGTGAAGTCTACCCTACTGTCCTTTCCCTGTCTCAATGGGATAAACCCATCCAGAACCCCATGCATGCTCCTTAAACAACCTCCACGCTCCTGCTGTGTCCCTGAGAACATCTGCTCCAAATTTACGCTCCCAAGTTCCTGCCCAATACCCTCGCAATTAGCCCTCCTTCAATTAAATACTTTCCCATACCATCTGCTCTTATCCTTGTTATGAATATGCTAAAGGTCTTTTCCTTCTGCCCTTTTACATAGTTAAGGATTACACAGATCTGTTTAGTAGTTGCTCCATATCTAATACAAGATAGTAGTCAGTTCAATGTCATTTTCATACATTTACAATCACAATTGAACATTGACAGAACAGAGGGAAAAAAGGTTCACCTATTTTCAGATATTGTTTGATTCAGGATCTGCACTGAACAGCTAATTGAAGGAATTAATAAAACAACTAAGAAAGAGAATGGGCAAAATAAATCTATGAATCTGAAATGCTAGCACTGATACAGGTAAGCCATAAGTCAAATGGCTTCCTTTTATAATGTAATTAATCCTATACATCAGAAAAATAATAGGACCATAAAACAAGCAGTATGTAAAACATAAATGGTTTTGACTCACTACAATACCATTATATTTAAGGTGATGTTGCTATGACACCACAGATATTTAATGTCTTGGGTGCTCAGCCAACAGGAGCTTAACAGTACTGCAACAAGTTGAGGCTACCAATCCAAAACAAAAAACACTTGGATTAATATCAGGAAGTTTGACATTTGGCTCACTAGTGTGGACAACCCTTCCCTGAATCCTCTTGCCCATGCTGGTATATGAGGTGCCCATGTCAACAGTTAAGACTCTTGAAAGAAAAATCCATGGTACGTTTGAAGATGGCTGGCCCTCTCACGTAGCCTGAGCAGCATTGCTCTGTACAGGAAGAGGAATAAACTGAGCTTTTCTTCAGCAGTCTGAACGAGGAGATCATGGTTTCCCATACAAGAGAATTGCTCCTGTACAGAGATTCTAGTGACCCTAAGGTCTCATCAGCAGGCATTGGGGTCTAGACAGAGAGGAAATGGAAGGCCAAGGACACAGTGCAGATGGCTGTGTCATGTCTGAGGCACAGGAATCTGGTAGGGACAGTGACATCTGGTTAGCTTCCCTTCAACCCGCTTTGACAGGGCCCAGAGCAGGGACAGACATAAACTGGTCCAGGAAGAGGCTCAAGCAGCTATTGAGGAAGTACCTACCACCAGGATGGTAGGAATGGGACAGCAGGGAGCTTGGACAAGGTGGGAGGGTGTGCTGAAGCAGAAGATCTCCTGGTCCTACAACAGAGAGACAGAACTCCAATGCATTAAGTTCATAATCCGGGCTGTGTACGACATCCTGCCTAGTCCATCGAACCTTTTTGCTTGGGGCAAAAGTGAGGCACCATCACTGTCCTCTCTGCTCTGACAGAAGGACCCTGAAACACATCCTTAGAAACTACACAAAAGCCTTGAGAGAAGGACGCTACTGCTGGTGTCATGACCAGGTGCTGAAGGCAGTGGCAGAAAGTACCTCCTTGGCCATTAACAACAATAAGCACCTCCGCCAACCCAGAAAGCCCATAGCCTTTGTCAACAGCTCAGCCCAGATCACCAGCAGGCTTGCTCACCATGGCGTCTGACTGGCAACTGAAAGTCAATTTTGGCAAGCAATTAAAGTTCACATCGTCATCCCTGAGGCCTGACATGGCCATTCTGTCACAAATCTCCTAACAGGTGGCCACTGTGGAACAGGCAGTGCCTTGGGAATATCAAAATGAGGTGTTTGAAAGTAAGAAAGTCAAATACCAGGAGCAGGTAGAGCAACGCCAGAGACAGAGGTGGAGGGTATGATGGAAGCATACAGAGGTGGGGTGTAGAAGTTTTGTTGGCTGCTCGCTGTGCAGAATGTACTCTCTCCTTGACCTTATGGGGGCTGCAAAAAAAAAAGCCATCAGGGCTGTCACAGAGGCAGTTGTGCAAGCCTCCAGATGCCTATGGATTAAGAGGTGGACCCATGGACCAATATTGCTGGGACACGTGAGAGCCTGATCATTCCTAGCTGGGTTGCCTGAGCAAGGATGTCAGATGTTGAAAGACCCAAAACACCCAATAGCCATGGGTTACATCACTGGTCTCTCAGTGCATCTTAGGATGTATCTCAGCATCACGTAAAAGTTATTCCTACAAGCATCCAAAATCTATTATATAATGTCAAGAGACAGCTCCCACCACCACCAAATGATATCTAGATGTTTAAATCTCAGCAGTCTATCTAACTTTGGGATACAAATCAGGAATTCTGCCTTTCTGCATTGTGTTCCCACCCACCCCCATCCCTGATCAAGGAAGCCAGCTGCAAGTATAGGTTAATGGCCCCAAGACCAGCTCCCTTGCATGACCTTGTGGGGAACCTGGAAACTGGCTGGTCCGTATGCATGGGAATTTCATCTATCACTGGAACCCTGAAAATGGTTTCGTTATTAGCCAAGTAATTCCATTCACGCACATCATACAATGAATTTCTTTTCTGAGGATTGTTACCTTGTTGAGGTGCAGACACTTGTGAGTTCCTGAGATCACAAGAGCGATGCCAACTGGAGCTTAGCACCTGGTAGGGTCACCCATGGTGTTAAGGTCAAGGGGGAGGCTTCAGACAAACAGTGATCCAACCAAAACCTCAACAGTGGAGCTGGCGGAAGATGATGGCATTACAATGGCAGTAAAGGCAAAGGAAAGCTGCAAAAGTGAAGGATCGCCATTCATCTGGCATTCCATGACACTGGACCCTGACCCTGATCTGTCGAGGACAATGTTGTGACTGCCCGTGCATCAGCCTCCACACATTTAAAAAGAAGTCCTGCACAGGCGTTCTCCATTAAGTGAATAACCCCTTTGGAGAACATCATACTCGACTTGAATGATCACACACTACTACTACCACCACCACCACTATGAAATGCAGTCACACTTTATCTCAAAGATGGTGACGAATCAGCATATAAGAGGGAGATTGAAAATCTGGCTGAGTGGTGCCACAACAACCACCTCTCACTCAATGCCAGCAAGACCAAGGAGCTGATTATTGACTTCAGGAGTAGGAAACTGAAGGTCCATAAGTCAGTCCAATAGGGGGATCAAAGATAGAGTGGATCTTTAAACTTTAAACTCCTCAGTGTTATCATTTCAGAGGATCTGCCCTGCGCCCAACATGCAAGTGCAAATACGAAAAAAGCACAGCAGCACCTCTACTTCCTTATGAGTTTGCGGAGATCCAGCACGATATCTAAAACTTTGACAAACTTCTATAGATGTGTAGTGGAGAGTGTATTGACTGGCTGCATCACATCCTGGTATGGAAGCACCAGTGCCCTTGAATGAAATATCCTACAAAATAATAGTGAATACGGCCCAGTCCATCACAAGTAAAGTCCTCCCCACCACTGAGCACATCTACATGGAGCACTGTTGCCAGAAAGCAGCATCCATCATCAGACACCTCCACTACACAGGTCACGCTCTCCTCTCGCTGCTGCCATCAGGAAGGTGGTACAGGAGCCTCAGGACTCATACCACCAGGTTCTACCGCTCAATCATCAGACTCTCGAACCAGTGGGATAACTTCATTCAGCTTCACACTTCCCATCACTAAACCGTTCCCCTAACCTATGGACTAACTATCAAGGACTCTTCATCTCATGTTCTCTGTATTTATTGATTTATTATTCTCTTTTTATTTGTACAGTTCGTCATTTTTTGCACATTGATTGTTCGTCCAGCCTGTTGCATGTGGTCTTTCATTGATTCTATTACAGTTCTTGGATCTACTGAGTATGCCTGCAAGAAAATGAATCTCAAAGATTGAAAATGATGGCATATGTGTACCTTGATAATAAGTTTACTTTGAACTTTGAGAATTTCAACTTTTATAAATCTCAGGAGCAGAAAATGCAGAACCCAATAAACAATTTGCAAACTGAGCCTTACCACACTAGAAATAACACGGTCAATAAAATACTATTCACTAGTGCTAACAGAAAAACGCGGCAATAAACTGTATCAGTTCTGCACCTACATTCAAATAGAAAATGCATTTAGCACAACAAAGTATGAAATATAATCAGTTATGTTGAAGAATAAGCCATATAATCACTTAAGAAAAATGGAATAAGAGAAATACTCAGGTTTGATGAGAAGCAGGTGGGAAGTAAGTCATGTGGATAGAATGCTGGGATGTGCTGGTTGGAAGAAATGGCTTTTGCTGTGTTCTAAACTGCCAGCAATGGGCATAACTGTGTAGCAAGTTGTATTGAGGGACATGAAAAGAGAATTGAAGGAATCATGACTTATAACATTGACAATGAAACTAAAAGCATTTTAATTGCCAAACAGAATGATAAAATATTTAGCCAGAACAATATAAAGAGACTTCAACACACTGATCAAAACACACTTGAAGTGTATTTAATTTGGTTACCAAATCACAAAGAACACACACAAATATTGAAGAGTGTGCAAAGAACTAAAATGATCCTCATATAAAGTATCTCAGCAGAAGGAGGACTGAAGTTCATGCACCGTCTAGAAAAGCACCAGTTAACGGGGACACATGCCAAATTTGGCTTCATCCAGATTTTTACAAGATCAGCCAAGAAAAGTAGAACCAGAGGATATAATCTACTGAAACATTAGTTACCTTTAAAACAGAATGGAATGCTATTCTGGGAGAGTTACAGCACAAGAGCGATGACAGCTGATGGATTATTACTTGTCCTTGGCTACGAGTTCTTAATCTTAATATTGTGAAGACTACGGCAGGCACAACAAAAAAAAAATTACCTCACAAAATCCATCACTATTGGTGCTGACCCAAATTTTGTAAAGTTTTTCAGGAAAATGTGGCAATGAAAAAAAACACAAAACATTTATGCAGCTTTCCAAACTTTTGACACTTTTACAGTTTTCACAAGACAGAAAACATTGTGCGTTTTTATTTTAAAATGACAGCGTCATCACCAGGCAGGGGAGATTCATGAAGATAATCACACACAGGATTACACAACACCAACAGATACAATTCCTCTTCCTTCACCACCAGAGATGCTGAGGGTCTTCTGCAACACGACTTTTAAACAAAGTTATTTCATCCAAATGCATCATTGGAACATCCCGGATGACATCAGCAAGTCCTTCATGTAGTAGTGGGAATATGGCCACATTCAATGCTGGCCGCTCAGACTGAAATCTGGAGGGAAACATAAGGCAACATGTTAGCAGCGGCAAAGTAATATTTATCTCCTTTAAATATTTAATGGCATTGCTGATGGTGGAGATGAATCTTTAACAGGTCAGAGTACAAGGAAACGGGATTGTTTTTTACATTCTGTGGGATAATTGCCTCTCCTAAGACGTCTGGAGGGGACATTACCAGCTTCAATTTGCTACTAATCAATATAATTTTGTACTCTATGACTTCCTTCGCTATCAGAAATTTTCATGTCATTTACACACATACTAATTGTACCTTCTACCTTCAAATCTCAGTTGTTAAATATACACCCTGACCAGCAAAGGCCCCAGCACCGATCCAATGGTTAAATACTCACAGAAAGTTCAGGTTAAAAAAAAAATGGTCTTTCACAAATGTAAAGAATAGGACAAAGTCAACTAGTTTATTGTACTACACATAAAAGTGCAAGAAAAAGTTGTGAGCCCTTTGCAATTACCTGGTTTTCAGCATTAATTACTTATAATGCTGAATCTGATCTTTATCAAAGTCACAATAATAGACAAACACAATCTGCTTAAATAACACACAAATAATTGTACTTCTCATCAATACTGAGCACACCATTTAAACAATCACAGTCCAGGTTCAAAAAAGGATGTGAACCTCTGAGGTAATGCCTTCCACAAAAACTATTTGGAGGCATGTGCTCCAATCCATGAGGTGAGATTGGAGGTGTAGGTTGTAGAGGTTAAGTCAGGTTACTGACAGAGCCTGCTCTTCTCAAGAAAGATCTGTTTATGTGCACTATGCTCAATCAAAATAACCTTCAGAGGACCTTAGAAGAATTGCAGAGATGCATGAAGCTGGAAAAGGTTGCAAAAGCACTCCCAAAGACCTGAATGTTCATCAGTTTACAGTACGAGAAATTGTCTACAAATGGAGGAAATTCAGTACTGTTGCTACTCCCTCTAGGAGTGGGCGTCCTGCAAAGGTCACACCAAGAGCACAACATGCGAAGCAGGAGGTGAGAAATAACCCAAGGGTAATGACAAAAGACCTGCAGAAAACTCTGGAACTTGCTAAAGTCTCTGTTCATGTGACCACTATAAGAAAAACACTGAACAAGAGTGGTGTTCGTGGAAGGACACCACGGAGGAAACCACTGCTCTCCAAAACAAAACATTACTGCATGTCTCAAGTTTGCAAAAGATCACCTGGATGTTCCACAATGCTTCTGGGACAAAGTTGAACTTTTTGGCAGAAATGCAAACCGCAATGTTTGGAGGAAAAAAGAGCCATGCACACCAACACCAAAACCTCATCCCAACTGTGAAGCATTGTGGAAGGAGCATCACGATTTGGGGCTGCTTTGCTGCCTCAGGGCCTGGACAGCTTGCAGTCTTTGAGGGGTCAATGAATTCAAAATTGTATCAATTTACAGGAGAATGTCAGGGTAGCGGTCCATCACCTGCAGCTAAGTTATAGTTGATGATGCAACAAGACAATGATCTGAAACACAAGAGTAAATCAACAGGATGGTTTATAAAGAAGAGTATTCATGTTTTGGAATGGCCAATTCAGAGTCCAGACCTTAACCTAATTGAGATGCTGAGGCATGACCTTTAGAGGGCTGTTCATGCTAGGTACAGCATAGGCATCCGTTAATCTCATGAGACCATGGATTTGTGCCTTGGAAAGTTTCCAGGGTGCAGGTCTGGGCAAGGTTGTATGGAAGACCGGCAGTTGCCCATGCTGCAAGTCTCCCCTCTCCACGCCACCGATGTTGTCCAAGGGATGGGCATTAGGACCCATACAGCTTGGCACCAGTGTCGTCACAGAACAATGTGTGGTTAAGTGCCTTGCTCAAGGACACACACGCTGCCTCAGCCAAGGCTCGAACTAGCGACCTTCAAATCACTAGACAAATGCCTTAACCACTTGGCCACGCGCTAACAGAAATATCCCAGAAATACTGATGAACCGAAAATGAAGGAATGGTCAAATTCTTCCTTGCCATTGTGCAAGTCTGATCAGCAGCTACAGAAAACATTTGGTGGAGATTACTAATGCGAAAGGAGGTTCTACCAAATATTAAATACAAGGGCTTACACACTTTTCTTGCCTGGAGTGTGAATGATTAAGTAATGTGTTCAAAGGAATGAACACATAGGTGTTTTGCCTTGGTGGCAAAAACAGGAAAACAGATTACTATCTGAATGATGGCCGATTAGGAAAAGGGGAGGTGCAACGAGACCTGGGTGTCATTACACACCAGTCATTGAAAGTGGGCATGCAGGTACAGCAGGCGGTGAAAAAGGCGAATGGTATGCTGGCATTCATAGCAAGAGGATTCGAGTACAGGAGCAGGGAGGTACTACTGCAGTTGTACAAGGCCTTGGTGAGACCACACCTGGAGTGTTGTGCGCCGTTTTGGTCCCCTAATCTGAGGAAAGACATTCTTGCCATAGAGGGAGAACAAAGAAGGTTCACCAGATTGATTCCTGGGATGGCAGGACTTTCATATGATGAAAGACTGGATCCACTAGGCTAATACTCTCTGGAATTTAGAAGATTGAGGGGGGATTTTATTGAAACGTATAAAATCCTAAAGGGATCAGACAGGCTAGATACAGGAAGATTGTTCCCGATGTTGGGGAAGTCCAGAACGAGGGGTCACAGTTTGAGGATAAAGGGGAAGCCTTTTCGGACCGAGATGAGGAAAAACTTCTTCACACAGAGAGGGGTGAATCTGTGGAATTCTCTACCACAGGAAACAGTTGAGGCCAGTTCATTGCCTATATATAAGAGGGAGTTAGATATGGCCCTTGTGGCTAAAGGGATGAGGGGGTATGGAGAGAAGGCAGGTACAGGGTTCTGAGTTGGTTGATCAGCCATGATCATACTGAATGGTGGTGCAGGCTTGAAGGGCCGAATGGCCTACTCCTGCACCTATTTTCTATGTTTCTATGTAAAAGTGCAATTGTTTGTGTTATTAGTTTAGGCAGATTGTGTTTGTCTATTATTGTGACTTAGATGAAGATCAGACCACATTTTATGAGTAATTAATGCAGAAAACCAGGTAATTGCAAAGATTTCACAAACTTTTTCTTGCAACAGTAGATGGGATGTGGATTATTGCTTGTTTTTAATTTCCTCTGATATGCAGTTGAGCAGGCTTGTTCATTGCTGGACCAATTTAGTGGGCAATTTAGAGTCAGCCACATTGCAGTGAGTGTTAGAGGCAAGGAGAGCATATTCTCTCCCACAGAAATTACTTTGATGATGCAAATAGATTTTTTACAATGCCTATGAAAAGCCAGCACTCCAATCTTAAATTTAGATTTGGATCCAGAAGAACAATGTGTTAACACACCTTTTGGATCAGAGTTATAGTTTAAAATAAAGGTTCCTTCAAGGAAAATGCAAAATTTTAACAAGAAGCGTTAAGGAATTGTGAAAGTTTACGAACTTGAGTGGAGGAACAGAAATTGAAAGCAGTCTTTCAATGGAAAGAAAAAAAATTCTAGAGAATATGGAACCATTCATTCTAGATTCTAACTACAGGAATTATTTACAGGAACTAGATGAACTATGTGCCTTTGCTGGTCAAAGTATTGCTGCTTTTCTTTGTAGATTACATTTGAGAAAACTTTTCAATCAAGATAAGGGCTTATCTCATGAAAAGCCGACTTTTTAAAAAATCTGGATCAGTTACATATGGGGTTTGTTTTTAAGCCAGGCCAGTAGAGTTCCAAATTTTGTGCAGGGTTCTATATTTTGTTTGGCAAAGATTCTGTATTTTTCCTTCATAAAAAGAATGAGAGGTAGAAACAGTAGAAACCATAAAACATCAAACTGACAGGGATGGAAGAAGCCATAAAGCATCAAATAATTATAGAATCCAATCACATGAAATATCAAAATTATAGTTCACCTGTGGAAATACTACATTAAAAAAATACCTGCAGATGTACAAAGTATGCCCAATTTATCATAAGCAAGGCAGAGCATTATTTTCAAGCTATTTTGGAATAGAAATTCACATTTAAGACCAATTGAAACAATTTTGCAATCTGCTTTATTTTTCTGCTCTATATTAAGGCTAGTGTTTCCTTCAATACTGTATAGCAAAATTGTTTAATGGTTTTGGCATTTACTTGCAACACTGAAATTATCCATTGTTCCCATTTTAAAATCTAGGACAACATGATGATATTCTTTTTTTTGCTTCAACCAAGGGCCTGGAATCAATCAAGTATTGTTTGGCTTACAGCTCAAAGCACCTCCAACATTCCACAAGTAGGACCACTTTGGCTTTTCATTTGACATTTAAGGATGAAAAAAGACCAGAAATACTGACAGTATGTGTTGAAGCAGTATGCAAGTACTCCATAGTACATCATGCACAGCACATCTTCTTCAACAAGTCCTGACTGCATGATATGACAAGCCAACTATATTCATGTGAACTTTATATTTGGCAGTGGAGGGGCATGTGACAGGAAGCACAAACTGCAAACTCAAAGAAAGCTGGAGACCAAATGGAGAATCATTTTACTAGCTCAAATAAACAAATTAGATGGTGAGTATGTCAGCACCTGAATTCAGCTACTGAACTAATAATGTATTAACTTAATCAAAGTAAGAAATAGCGCAAACACGTTAGTCAGGCAGCATCTGTGGGGAGAGAAAAAGAATGAACATTTCAGCTCAATGAGCTTTCATCACAACATGAGTAAGCTAGAAATTTGACGAGCTTTCAGCAAAGGAGTCCTGGAAAGGTAGGATGGCAAATGGAAACACAGCAAAATCCTATCAGAAATAAGAGCAGACTTCTTAAAGGGGAAGTGGCTGTGAACCAAACAAATCCAAGAACCAACAATAAATCTTAGAATTACCAGGTCAAGTATCATCTGTGGAAGACAGAAAAAAAAAATTAACGATACAGGTCCACAATCTATCTGGCCTGCTGAGTAGCTGAAGAATTTTGACTTGATTTCAAGATTTGTAGCATCTTCAGTGCTATACTTTTTTAAAAAAAAATCCTTAATGTAATTAATGTAAACAGATATTTGCAGTTTTTAGTTTACTCTCTTTAAGTTCATGAGCCAACTTTATAGAAACATGCAAAATCCTGGCTACCTACCTAAAGGCACACATGCATTTCCAGCAAGCAGGTTAGAGACTAACAAACTGACTTTTCTGCACTAATTTTTTTTTAGACTGCAGGTGCTGGAAATCTGAAATAAAATAGTAAATGTCATAAACACAGCTGATTAGGCAGCACCAATAGAAAGAAAAACACCTAATGGTTCAAGCTGAAGACCCTTTGATAGAAACTTACCATATGTTTCAGTGCAAGTTCACAAAGTTTAGTCATTTATTTTTACCTACTGAGGTCACGGGATTCAGCCTTGATAACAAGTTTGGGTGATTTACTTTGCAGAGATTAGAATAAGACAATATCCATTAGGCAAGTATCTCACATTTACCAGACCTGCCAGGGCCATCAATAAAAAATGTCAACCAAGATATTCCATATTACCAGTTGTTTTTTTAATCTCCCTTTCACATCATGAATTTTTTTTCAACATTAACATAACTTGCACTTGCATAATACATTATCAGACAGCAAGCAGCAACTACAAGAACAATAATTAAAAACACTCTGGTCAGTAACATTCTCCAGCCACCACATGATGATTTGTTTAACAATTTTCTGGTTGTTATCTGAACTCTGAGTAAACCAAGTCTTAAGGATATTATATTTAAGATCAGAGTTACTATGCAATTTTGGGACTCTAACCTCCACCACCAGAAAGTAAAAAGAAATTCTGATTAACTGTGAAACATCAAAGTGTTAAGGAGGACAAAAACCAACATGAAGGACACCAATCTGAAGGAACTGATCGATAAAAATTTGAGTATTTATATAATAGGGTTAGACGAAAGTGTTTCATGCTTTAAAGCTTTTGTGAGAAACTGCTTTGATGTTCAAAGTTTTACTGAAAGCAGTACTCTCCATGAAAATGCCAAGCTCCACCAATCCCCAAGTTTGACCTTTCTCCTCCACTTCGAAAAGTGTGGAATGCATAGTTCCCACCTGTGCAAATTGTGGAATTTATTATAACAGAGGGGAATTACATTTATATTAACTTAAAATGAGATATTAAGGCAATTGTAATTAAGTTGCTTTTTTATTATTCCATATGTGAATCTTAAAGTCTTTGATAGCAACTGCATGTTGCTGATCAAAAGCTTTTAAAATTTGTTCAAAAGCCTCAAGGTTTTCTCAGAACCTTAGCAATTGAAGGTTTTATACAGATATCCCCTGCATAAAGGAGAAAAGAACAACTCGGCCACCTCATTTATTCCTCAGAAACTTGCAATGTTATATCAGATTGTTGTCTGTATGCAGAGGTTGGAAGTTTGAAGTCTGCTAAGAACAGGGATGTAATCTTGAACAATCTTTTTGACACCCACCAATAGGCAGGAGGTACTTTAGCATTAGGAAAGAACTGTTAGGATGGGAAACAGCTTCTCCCCAAAGGCTATAAGACTATTGAACTCCCTGCCATCACCCAGATCTCATCAAGTATGAAGCACCAGCAGTGTTATGCTGTTTACTTAAGCTTAAAATTGTATATGCATGTTATATTTTGTTAATTTATTTGTGGTATTCATTTATTTATTTTGTGTTATGTGTGTGTGTTACATGTACTGTGTTGTACACCTTGGTCCAGTGAAGTTGTTTTGCTTGGTGGTACATGTATATACAATTGAATGACAACTAAACTGAACTTGAACTTGAAAATTAACTACACAGCTACAAGTGCAATGGACCCATCAGCCTGCTGTATGGCAGTATTCCTTACGGTACAGTGCTAATTCAACTCAGAATGAGTTCAAACAGTATAAATGGCCCATTTCATTATTTAGCAACCTTTGACTAAAAGAGGTTAAAAATAGGAAATAGGAGGCGGCTATTCAGTCCTTCATTTATGTTCTGCCATTCAAGATCATGATTAACCTTTTACCTCAGCTCCAATCTCTGCACCATTTCTTTTGACTCTTTTGGTAAACACCAGCTGCCATTCTGACACCCCACCCCAGTCACAGAAATATCAACTCTACCTATCAAGCTCCATAAGAATTTTGCTTGTTTTGATAAGATCATCACATTTCTTCTAACCTCAAGTGTATGACTAGTTGGCTAAATTTCTCCTGCATGATAATCCTGCCATCTCTGGGATCTATCTGGTGAAAATTCATTGCACTCCCTCTTTTGCAAAATATAACTTTGCTTGGGTAGGGATACCAGACTTGTACACAATATTCCAGATGCTGCTTCACTGGGGTTTCTATATAACTGCAGACATCCTTCCTCTTGTACTCAAATCCTGTTGCAATGAAGACCAATATAGCAGTTGGCTTCTAAAAGTGCTTGCTGTACATTTTTGTTTATATTCAGTTGTTTACATTACAGGATAACCCAGGAAACTACAGACCAGTGAGCCTCATATCTGCAGTAGGAAATCTGTTGGACAAGATTTATGTTCACTGATTAGAAGTCAGTAGAGTTTTGGACAGGAGAGATCATCGCTCTCAAATTGATTGAGATTTTACTTGAAGTAACCAATAAGACTGATGAAGGCAGGGCAGCACAAGTTGCCTACGTGGACTTCAACAAGGATTTCAACAAAGTCTGAAAGGGACAAGAGATCCAATGCATATTGGTGTACTGGATCCAAAACCGGCTAGGTGATAGAAGGCAGAGAGAGGTAGTGAATGGATGGGTTTTTTTGACTAGATATCTATAATACATCATGTACCATAGGGAATGATGCTGGGGCCTTTGTATACGTAAATGATTGGATGAGAATATCATGGGTATGATTCGTAAGTTTATAGACAACACAAAAATTGGTGGAGTTGTAGATAATGAAGAAGGCTGTTTAAAGATACAATGGAATATCAATCAGCTGGAAAGTGGGTCAACGCAGTGACAAATCAAATTTAACCTAGACAAGTGTGACATGATCAACTTTGGGGGCTAAATTCTGTTAAACGTATCGCAAATAAATGGCAGGGGCCTTCAGAGCATTTATGTGCAGTACTTGGGGTGTATTTCATAATTCTCTGAAGGTGATGACACAGGTGGACAGGGTAGCAAAAAGGGCATTTGGTACACTTGGTTTCATAGTGATGCCATGTTGCAAATGTATCTTGGTTAACCTGCACCTAGAGTACTGTGTTCCGTTCTTGTCACTACGCTACAGGAAAGATCAGATAGCATTAGAGAATGGGCTGTACTTATAGAGAATGAATAGGCTAGATGTATTCCCACTGTAATGTAGATAACTGAGGGATAACCTTATGGAGGTTTACAAAATAATGAGGGGCACAGATAGAATCTTTTTATCAGAGCAGGAGAGTCTACAACCAAAGAGTACAGACTGAATGTGGGGTTAAATTTTTCCATACAGGGAGTGGTGAATATCTGGAACGAACAGCTAGAGGAAGTGGTGGAGAAATATTGCAATATTTAAAAGATACTTGGACAGGCACTTAGATAAAAAAATAAGTAGAGGGTTATATACCTAATGCTAGCAAACGGGATTAGTATATCTAGACATCAGTTGTTATGGAGAAGATGAAGTGTAAAGGCCTGTTTCTGTGCTATGAATTTCTATGAACGTAACACCAACACTTTCAATAAATTCTCTGCCTTTTTTAAACCAAAGTGGATGACCTCATATTTCTCAACATTGTATTTCATCTGCCATGTCCTTCTTCTTACTTCTGTACATCTCCAAAAAACATCACTGCATCCTCTCCATAGTCCACAGTGCCATCTAGCTTTGTATCATCAGCAAACCTTTTACCTTTATCCAAGTCATTAATATAGATGGTGAGCATACAGGCTCCCAGCATCAATCCCTGCAGCACCTGATAGTCACAGAAAACAGCGTCTAACCCTTCTCTGATGTCTGTCCATTTATCAATCTTCAGTCTGTGAGGATTCAGTGCAGTCCAATTTTGTTTAGTGCAAGCTGTGTTCTTTCACTTTGTCAGGGAACCATTTTAACTTTAGCTAATCTTTTTGTTTTTATTGATCCTTAAATGTTCTAGTTTGTTTTATTTTTTCCCCCACTATCCTACCCTTCTATTCTACTTCTCCCTTCTTTGTCACTGTCTTGATGATGCATTGTGGGATTCTGAGCTTTTCCCAATCCAGAGATTTATTGCTGTTTCTGGCAAAATCATACATTTTTTCCTTTCATCATTAACTATTTTTAACTCTTCTTGATTACCACAGCTGGATCACGTCCCCCAATGAATTTCTTTTGGTCGTAAGTAGGTATATTTTACTGGTAAGCTATATTTAGTAAAATATGAACTTTGTTTTATTACTGCAATACCTCTTAACCTACCGTATAGCTAGTTCATGCTTTTGTAGTTTGTTTTATTTAGATTTAAGATTGATTTCAGAATGAACTAGAATCACTTTTAATCTTTAAACAGAATTTGTAATGGTTTGCTAAAGGCCCTTTAACTATAGTCAATTAACCCTTTCTTATTACATAACACTAGATCCAAAGTAGTCTATCCTTCATTCCCTTAATATACTAATATAGATAATCATATCTTATACTGTCAATGAACTTGTGCTCTTCATATTACTGCTTATTTAGATTGGCTTGTCTATATGGAGGCACTTATTGTATTGCCTTTGTTAGAGGAAATTTTAATTTCCTGAATTATGTTTATGGCATGCATGATTGCTTGGGAGCCTATATACAACTACCAATGTCTCTTCTCTCTTGCTGTTTCTGACTTCTACCCAAAGTTGTGCCATTATTTGATTTTCTGAGCTCATTTGCTTTCTCTCTCTTTAGCTCATTTTTTAAATTTAGAAAAGTACGTGCAGAATCAGGCAAAAGAACACAGGACTCAAGAACTATGCCCCACCCATGGGTGTGCACACATCATTTAGAAGTACAAAAACAATTTCTATTTTAATCTGTGTTCAAAAAGACCGGCATTCTTTTTCTCACTTCTTCACTGCACTGACAGAAGAAGAAAGGATGACATTTCAGGTTGGAATTTTTCCACTGGTATTCACTACCAATGCTCAAAAATCAATGAAACTAACTAAAGCAGGGTCACAGGAGGCAACTTTTGGACACCACCTTTTCTTGTTCTCTCCTCCTCTAAAAAGCTTACCTCATGAAACGTAAAGTGGAGAGAAAGCCTTGTAGAAAGGTGATAATTCCTACAATTGAGAGTGCATGAATGTCTGCAGGATATATGGTCCAACCTATGATTGAAAAGAAAATGCAAACCCCTACAGAAGGAATTCAAACATAGCAAAAAGGGCGAAAAATGCTTATTCAATATAGGCTTTAATTACACTGACATTGTGAATGTTTGAAATGAGAAAGCTGCCTACTGTTCCTTGCCTCTGTTTACAGAGTGTACCTGTGCTCCAATAGGTTAAATTGTTGCTCCAATTCTTTCATAATTGCTCAGTGACTAGTATCTAGACCTGCTCTGTCCCACTGAAAGGACTCTGCCAAGTCACTTCAAAATGAACCTCTTGTGCAATAAAATAATTTGGAAGCTGGTCAAACAACCAACCAACACTCAATAGTCTGACTCACACACACAACAAATGGTCACAAGGGGAGTGCCAAAAATGTGAGTGGACAAAGTCATCCAACCAAATTATGTCCACCTCAGAACCAAAGAAAAGAAAACAATAGACAGAAGGTTGGCAGATGAGAGATGGGTGGAAAAAAAGAGAAAAGGTAATGACATATTAAAATATAATTCAAACTGTACACAACATTACACTGCTAAGGTAAGTCTTCCTGTAAATTAGCCTCAAATTGGTTGCTGTAAAATTACTTATTAGTTAAGGAGCAAACACAAAAAGGGTTGGTCCTTTTTTTTTTGAGGCTAACTATGAAACACAGCACATAATTTAATTCAATATATTGCCAACCATGGCCAGAATACTGTTAATGGTGCATCCCATAGGAAGCGATGGAAAGTCTTCCTGGCTCATCTCACCAACCTCCTAGTGAGTAATTACAGACTGCCACTGGCAGTGTTCTGGCAGCAAACCATCTGGCCACTCTTTTGGATGAAGACTTGACAAGATGCAAGATCTGAACTGAACACAAAATTCCATAGAAGATTTAAATTGTTATTCTAACTTTTTTTGGGTTTTGATCAGAATTTCCCTTTTAATATTACATTTTCCACTAGAAAACAGAAATTCTTATTTTTCTACTGTTAAAGTCCGTTCATGAACATCCATTTTATATTAGCTGTCAAGCTTTTAAATAAATCCATGTAAAACCAGGGGTAAAGAAAATTGCTGAAATATCATTTCATTCAACTGTGTTAAGTATACAATACATACTATACTACTGGAGTATAAACTATTAAATTCTACATATTAAACCATGCCACACACTGGTACTTAAAGGGATACTTACTGTTACAAATTGCTGGGACTAAACTGGCTTCTGCAATAGACACCTTACATGCCCAATTACTAAGGTAAAGGTGTTGGCATAACAACCAACGTTAGACTAGAACTACTGAAATATTGAGTCTTAGCATTTTTCACCTTCAAAATAGACACGAAACATCCCTGTAATTTATGCAGTTACACACTGCTAGGTTTGATTACAGTTTTCCCAATTCCCTGCTCCTTCGACCTTCTACCGAAACATCAAATAGAATATGCCAGGATAACCGGGAAGAATTTATTGTTAAGGTAACGTTCAATGCAGATCAAACAAAGCACATACATTTAGTATTTTTGGGTGATAAGTTTGATTGAGCACCAACAGTACACTTAATGCAAAAAAGTTTAATTTTTAAAAATTTTTGAATGAGCAGATTTATCACATCCTACTGGCTCACAAACAAAAACAATGAAAAATTCACCAGTGGGCAATAAAGAAAACTTGCATTTAATTTTCCACTGCCTTTGGTCTTTACAGCCAATTAAAGTACTTCAGAAGTGCTTAACATAGAAACATAGAAAATAGGTGCAGGAGTAGGCCATTCAGCCCATCGAGCCTGCACCGCCATTCAGTATGATCATGGCTGATCAACCAACTCAGAACCCTGTACCTGCCTTCTCTCCATACCCCCTGATCCCTTTAGCAACAAGGGCCATATCTAACTCCCTCTTAAATATAGCCAATGAACTGGCCTCAACTGTTTCCTGTGGCAGAGAATTCCACAGATTCACCACTCTCTGTGTGAAGAAGTTTTTCCTCATCTCGCTTCTAAGAGGCTTCCCCTTTATCCTCAAACTGTGACCCCTCGTTCTGGACTTCCCCAAAATCCGGAACAATCTTCCTGCATCTAGCCTGCCCAATCCCTTTAGAATTTTATACGTTTCAGTAAGATCCCCCCTCAATCTTCTAAATTCCAGAGAGTATAAGCTTAGTCGATCCAGTCTTTCACCATATGAAAGTCCTGCCATCCCAGGAATCAATCTGGTGAACCTTCTTTGTACTCCCTCTATGGCAAGAATGTCTTTCCTCAGATTAGGGGACCAAAATTACACACAATACTCCAGGTGTGGTCTCACTAAAGCTTTGTACAACTGCAGTAGTACCTCCCTGCTCCTGTACTCGGATCTTCTTGCTATGAATGCCAGCATGCCATTCACCTTTTTCACCACCTACTGTACCTGCATGCCCACTTTCAATGACTGGTGTACAATGACACCCAGGTCTTGTTGCACCTCCTCTTTTCCTAACCATTCAGATAATAATCTGTTTTCCTGTTCTTGCCACCAAAGTGGATAACCTCACATTTATCCACATTAATTTGCATCTGCCATGAATCTGTCCACTCACCTAACCTATCCAAGTCACCCTGCATCCTCTTAGCATCCTCGTCACAGCTAACACTGCTGCCCAGCTTCGTGTCATCCACAAACTTGGAGATGCTGCATTTAATTCCCTCATCCAAGTCATTAATATGTATTGTAAACAACTGGGGTTCCAGCACTGAGCCTTGCGGTACCCTACTAGTCACTGCCTGCCATTCTGAAAAGGTCCCGTTTATTCCCACTCTTTGCTTCCTGTCTGCCAACCAATTCTCTATCCACATCAATACCATACCCCCAATACCGTGTGCTTTAAGTTTGCACATTAATCTCCTCTGTGGGACCTTGTCAAAAGCCTTTTGAAAATCCAAATATACCACATCCACTTGTTCTCCCCTATCCACTCTACTAGTTACATCCTCAAAAAATTCTACGAGATTCGTCAGACATGATTTTCCTTTCACAAATCCATGCTGACTTTGTCCGATGATTTCACCACTTTCCAAATGTGCTGTTATCACATCTTTGATAAATGACTCTAGCATTTTCCCCACCACCAATGTCAGGCTTACCGATCTATAATTCCCTGGTTTCTCTCTCCCTCCTTTTTTAAAAAGTGGGGTTACATTAGCCACCCTCCAATCCTCAGGAACTAGTCCAGAATCTAAAGAGTTTTGAAAAATTATCACTAATGCATCCACTATTTCTTGGGCTACTTCCTTAAGCACTCTGGGATGCAAACCATCTGGCCCTGGGGATTTATCTGCCTTTAATCCCTTCAATTTACCTAACATCACTTCCCTACTGACATGTATTTCCCTCAGTTCCTCCACCTCACTAGACCCTCAGTCCCCTGCTATTTCCGGAAGATTATTTATGTCCTCCTTAGTGAAGAGAGAACCAAAGTAGGTATTCAATTGGTCTGCCATGTCCTTGTTCCCCATGATCAATTCACCTGTTTCTGACTGTAAGGGATCTACATTTGTCTTAACCAATCTTTTTCTTTTCACATCTATAAAAGCTTTTACAGTCAGTTTTTATGTTCCCTGCCAGCTTTCTCTCAATCTTTTTTCCCTTTCCTAATTAAGCCCTTTGTCCTCCTCTGCTGGACTCTGAATTTCTCCCAGTCCTCAGGTGTGCCACTTTTTCTGGTTAATTTGTATGTTTCTTCTTTGGAGTTGATACTATCCCCAATTTCTCTTGTCAGCCAAGGGTGCACTACCTCCCCTGGTTTATTCTTTTGCCAAACTGGGATGAACAATTGTTGTAATTCATCCATGCAATCTTTAAATGCTTGCCATTGCATATCCACCCTCAACCCTTTAAGTATCATTTGCTAGTCTATCTTAGCTAATTCACGTCTCATACCTTCAAAGTTTACCCTCCTTTGTTTCTGAATTAACTATATCACTCTCCATCTTAATCAAGAATTCCACCATATTATGGTCACTCTTACCCAAGGGGCCTCTCACGACAAGACTGCTAACTAACACTTCCTCATTGCTCAATACCCAGTCTAGAATGGCCTGCTCTCTAGTTGGTTCCTCGACATCTTGGTTCAGAAAACCATCCCACATACATTCCAAGAAATCCTCTTTCTTAGCACCCTTACCAGTTTGGTTCACCCAATCTATATGTAGATTGAAGTCACCCATTATAACTGCTGTTCCTTTATTGTACGCATTTCTAATTTCCTGTTTAATGCCATCCCCAACCTCACTACTACTGTTAGGTGGCCTGTACACAACTCCCACCAGCATTTTCTGCCCCTTAGTGTTTTGCAGCTCTACCCATATCGATTCCACATCCTTCCGGCTAATGTCCTTCCTTTCTATTGCGTTAATCTCCTCTCTAACCAGCAATGCCACCCCACCTCCTTTTCTTTCACGTCCATCCCTCCTGAATATTGAATATCCCTGAATGTTGAGCTCCCATGCTTGTTCATCCTGGAGCCATGTCTCTGTGATCCCAACTATATCATATTCATTAACAACTATCTGCACATTCAATTCATCCACCTTGTTACGAATGCTCCTTGCATTGACACATAAAGCCTTCAGGCTTGCTTTTACAACACACTTAGTCCTTACACAATTATGTTGAAAAGTGGCCCTTTTTGATTTTTGCCCTGGATTTGCTGGCCTGCCACTTTTACTTTTCACCTTACTACTTTTTGCTTCTACCCTCATTTTACACCCCTCTGTCTCTCTGCACTTGTTCCCATCCCCCTGCCACATTAGTTTAAATCCTCCTGAACAACAGTAGCAAATGCTCCCCTTAGGATATTGGTTCCAGTCCAGCCCAGGTGCAGACCGTCCTGTTTGTACCAGTCCCACCTCCCCCAGAACTGGTTCCAATGCCCCAGAAATTTGAATCCCTCCCCCTTGCGCCATTTTTCAAGCCACATATTCATCTGAAACATCCTCCTATTTCTACTCTGACTAGCACGTGGCACTGGTAGTAATCCAGAGATTATTACCTTTGTGGTCCTACTTTTTAGTTTATCTCCTAACTCCCTACCTTCCCTGGTTCACTGCTATCATGTAGAATTTCAGCGGCTGAATTGTCTATAGTGTGGTTACATAAACTTCAATGTTATGATGACCAGATAAACCTTGTGATATTGGTTTGAAATATTAATGTTGCTAAGCCTTTGTTTTATACAGTTGATCATAACTTTGACTTGCCCTGAACTACAAGATTTAACTAATGGAATGATGCACAAATGGAATTTCCTAATTTTAAGATTGGGCAATGCATCTTTAGGTTCCAATAATATTATCAGTAACAACCATGACTGGTAGTTTATTCATTTCTTGATTTGAAATTTTGTCCAAACCAGGACCATTGACAACAGTGTAGATACTCTTCCAGACCATGCACTAGACATCATTAAAATATTAGCATTGAAACATCAAAATACTGCAAGCCAAAATTCATATTCATTGTACTCTCTCACCATGAGCATAGCAATCCAGCAAAGCTACTTCAACAAAGGAATCATTGTTTAAATCAATGGAAATCTTACTGAGCTTCAGTTCGTAGTATTTGTACCTTGACACTAAATTGGTCAAGCAAGCTCAAGTTGCTTAAGCAGCTGCTTTTGCCCGTATTCAAATGATAATTATAGTGAACTATATACTGATGCCTTGTTTTTCTGTTACTTAATTTGATTTTAATTTATGCATTTGATTGCCAACTGAATAGATTACATACTGGTCATTCAATTTATTATGCATTACCTAGCAGAATTGGTGCGATATGATTTTCCAGAATAAGCTCAAAATCATCTATTCCTATTTGCATTGTTGATCAAATAAATGGTATCATTCAAGTCAAGATATATTTTACAATTGCAGTGCTGAAGACATGAGTTAGTTTGGTTTGCTTAAACTCAGTATAAGTTATATTAGTACTTACTGGCAGTCTGCATTAAAATACATGATTTGAGGTAGCGGTCAGTGCCACCATTAACCAGGTTATTACCACACATCAATAGTGAAGATGAAAAACAACTCAATCCCTCACTGGCTTGCTTATCTTTCAATAAGGAGCTTTTAGAACAGTGAGTTATGGCTTAATGGCAGCATACTCACCTCCGGCAGAAAAGGTGAGGGGACCAACTATCCCCCCTCAGGTAGACATAAAACTTTCCATAGTGCTATCCTGAAGATCAGGGGAATTTTCCTCTTGGTATCTAGGCCAATAATTATTCCTCAACCAGAACCAAAACACAAATTACTTGCTCACAACACCTGCTTGAGAGCTCAGAGTGGAGAAAGCACTCTGGAGCAGCTGGAAGTTGTTAAAGGTATTTGCATTTTATGAATTCTACTGTAGGATGCCTCTTCCTGTGGTTCAATGGATAAATGAACATTGAGCTGTGCAAACTAGAATAATCCCATTTTCCAATTCCCACTTTCTGTTTCACTCTGCATCCATTTGGTGGTGACGGAAAAACAAAACCACCCAAGACTCCTGCTTCTCTAAAACTGTCCAAGCAATCATTTTGGACTCAAATTCCACTATTTAACAACGTACCCAAATTCTAACATGAGACTTCTATTTTGCTCTGTAAGCTTTCATTTGTTACTTAGGGATTCAGAGGAAAGGTGGTTAAAATCCTTGCTAAATGAAACAGAATATATTCAAATAAATTCATCAATTGACAGAAGAATTTTAAACACAAAGTTATAAAAATTATTACACTTCTCTATAACATTTTGTTTGAAGTTAACATCCTCCTGAAAAACTTATTTACTTCAACACATTTAAAGAGTCTCAGAATTAACCACTGCTTTCAAGATTGTGCTTGTTTTAAGAGCACGAGATCTCCATTTTTTGCAGCTAAAATGTGTTTTGTGAAATCTAGAGCCACGTTTTAAAAGGTACATTACAAAACATGTTTCCAACTCCTCACAATCTGAAGCAATAACAATATTAAAATCCTATAAAAGTTGTATTAAACATTACCATATCCAAATTGCCTGGGCCAAAAATACTCAAAATTAGAAAAATTAAGAATCACGCCGTTGTCCACAAACAGTTGAAGGCGTCTCCCCATTTCCCAAGTAAATGAATGCCTGTACGCCACCGGTAAATCCATCTAACTTAGTTAGTTGCCAGTGATGCTCATGCTGCAGAACAAAGGCTGCCTTATTTTCTTGCTTATTCTCATCTTGCTGCCGAGATTGTAGTTGACAGACACCGCTAGCTGGGCCTAGAAATCTGGTCTCCAATGAGGCGTAATGCATGGCTAATGACTGAGGAGCACATCTGTGCTTTTCTCATGTGTCAGGGCATGCTGTATTTGTGTTATAATTCTTCAGTACGGCTAAACGCTCTTGGGTTCACAATCTCGCTGATCTTATATACATATAATTTCCAAGGAAAACTACCTTAAAAAAGTTTAACATCGTAACACGAGACATACCTCCATATATTTTGTAATATAAAATATACATTAGAATTACAAGGTAAAAGGTTGTAGTCCTTAATACCAATCTACAGCAAACAAGCGGTTCAAAATTGAAGCTTTACCTTGAAGGCAAAATTCTAGGTGTCTAAAAATTATATTTCAGGATTTGAAGTAAGTCTTAACCATTTGTAGTGAAAAGAAAAACAGAAATGAACAAGAATATGAACAATGCATCCACAACATTAATTATCCTCAAGGCAGGAGTTTCTTTCCCCTCCTTCATCTTTCTTCCTCTTCTGGAGGCTGCAACTTCAACACAGTATGGATTACTGCTGAACTAGCAGCCTCATCTCTTTCCAATGGCCAATCTCCAGCCAGGATAACAAGATAGCAAAGTACATAGATTTTGTCATACATACCAACTCCTGTGTGAGTAGATATACTTTCACCACTGCTACCTTCCACATCATCCAATTCCATGATCTTGATCAATATGAAAAAGTACCACACTTAGCCATTGAACAACAGAAACTTTCATGTTAAATACAACTTCAGAGCTTGGAGACTTAGTGGTGGGGTTGAGAATAGTGTTGCGCAGTTGGAACTGGGTATCATCAACATAAATGCAGACATTCACACTGCTTGCTTGAATGTTGTAAAATTCAATGAGGTTGAGGGCATATCTTTGTAAACACAAGGGTAACTGCAAAGGCACAGGAAAATGAGCCATTTTAGCTGATTGTTTGGATACAATGTGATTGATTTGAATGGAACTGAGCACATATGATCCCACTCAGCAGGTTACTGATAGAGACACTAGAGAATGATTATCTGGCAACAGTCCCAAGACGTTCAAAATAGGTTCAGAGCACCACAAGATATTTATATTGGACTTCTTGATGACTTGATAGGGGTCCATTTTGTATTGTGACTAGAGAAGGAAACACTGTTGAAAGATTATACCCACTCAGTGAATAAATGGCACTAGAAGAGAAACTTAAGGAAGAAATAGAGGTAATCCTGGTAGAACTGCATGATGTTTTTTTAAAAACTTAATCATAATAAAAGCCAATACCATTAAGAAGTTGATAGCTCCGCAGATCAGTGAATCTTCAAAACTGCTTAATGCAGTTCAGCAAATTTCTAACTGGTCAGATTCTGCTGAGCCTCTAGGTGGCGTGCTTGTTCATCAATCAGTCAAATGGCACTGACTTAAATCACTGATCATTTAGTGGACTGGCCTTTCCATGCCTGCCCATCACCGAGTACATTCCAAAGCCATTGCAGATGACTTCAATACCAATGATTTCAATGAGCACACCTTCCAACCTATTTCAGAGTACTCCACTTCTATCGCCTTCAAATTAAAACAAGCAGAATCAAGTTTAATATCACTGGCATATGTCGTGAAATTTGTTGTTTTATGACAGCAGTACATTGCAACGCATAATAATAAAAGCTATAAATGACAATTAAAAAAACCCCACAAAATTAATTAAATAAGTAGCACAAAAAGTGGAAAAAAATACTGAGGTAATGTTCATGGATTCATTGCCCATTCAGAAAGGGCAGAGAGAAACAGCTGTTCCTGAAATGCTGAGTGTGTGTCTTCAGGCTCCTGTACCTCCTCCTTAATGGTAGTAATGAGAAGAGGGCATGTCTTGGGTGATGGGAGACGTTAATGATGGATGCCACCTTATTGATACATTGCCTTTTGAAGGCAAGCTGGATGCTGGGGAGGCTAGTGCCCAAGATGGAGCTGGCAGTTTACAACCTTCTGCAGCTTTTTATGATCCTGTGCAGAGTCCCCCCATACAGACGGTGATGCAACTAGCTAGAATGCTTTCCACTGTACATTTGTGGAAATTTGTGAATGTCTTTGGTGACATAGCAATTCTCCTCAAACCTCTAATGAAATATAGCTGCTGTCGTGCCTTCTTTGTAATTGTTGGGCCCAGGACAGATCCTCAGATATTGACACCCAGGAACTTGAGACGGCTCACCCTTTCCACTTCCGATCCCTCGATGAAGACCGGTGAGTGTTTCCTTGACTTCCCTTTCCTGAAGTCCATAATCAATTCCTTGGTCTTACTGACACTGAGTGCAAGGTCATTGCTATGACACCACTTAACCAGCTGATCCATCTCGCACATGTATGTCTTCTCATCACCATTTGAAATTCTGACAGTAGTTGTGTTGCCAGCAAATTTATATATGATGCTTGAGCTGTGCATAGCAGCACAATTGTGGGTACAGAGAGGGTAAAGGAGTGGGCCAAGCACACATCCTTGAGGGGCACCAGTGTTGATTGTCAGCAAGGAGATGTTATTCCTGATCCGCACAGATTGTGGTCTCCTTGTAAGGAAGTCAAGGATCCAGTTGCAGAGGGAGGTACAGAGGCCCAGGTTTTGCAGCTTGTTGATTAGAACTGAGGGTATGATTGTGTTGAAAACACTGAAGTGTAATCAATAAACAGCAGCCTGACATAGACCAGGTGATCCAAGGCCAAGTAAGGAGGCAGTGCGACTGCATCTGCTCTAGACCTATTGCAGCAATAGGCAAGTTGCAGTGGGCTCAGCTCCCTTCTTAAGCAGGAGTTGATTCTAGCCATGACCAACCTCTCAAAGTACTTTATCACAGTAGATATCAGTGCCACTGGGCAGTAGTCATTAGGGTAGCTCACCCTGCTTGTCTTGGGCAATGGTATGATTGTCATCTTTTGAAGCAGGTGGGAACCTCTGACTGCACTAGTGAGAGATTGAAGATGTCCTTGAATATTCCTGCCGTTTGAGTGGCACAGGTTTTCATAGCCTCATCAGGTACACGGCTTGCAAGATTTCACCCTTTTTTAAGATGTTCTGATGTCAGCCTCTGGGACAGAGATCACAGGGTCACCAGATGCTGCAGGGATTTGTCCAGGTGTAGTTTTATTATCCATTTCAAAATGTGCATAAAAGGCAATGAGCTCATCTGGGAGTGAAGCATCACAGCCATTTATGAAGTTAGGTTTTGCTTTGTAGGAAGTAATGACCTGCAAACTCTGCCATCCAGTTTCGTCTCTAACTTCAATCAGAATTGCTTTTTATACCCTAAAATAGCTTTCTGTAGGTCAGACCTGGACTTCTTATATAGTTCTGGATCACCGGTCTTGAATGCCACAAACCTAGCCCTCAGCAGACTACTAATCTCCTGGTTCATCCACGGCTTTTGGTTTGGGTATGGCTGGTATGTTTTCAAAAGCACACAATCATTTACACGTCTTGATGAAGTTCCTGACAACTATGGCATATTTATTCAGACTTGAAGATGATTCCCTGAATATTGTCCACTCCACTGACTCAAAGCAGTCCTGTAAGTGCTCCTCCACCTCCCTTGACCATAGCTCTTGGTGCTCACCACTGATGCTGCAGTCTTTAGTCTCTGCCTATACTCTGGGGGTAGGAGTACAGCCAGATGATCAGATTTCCAAAGTGCAGCCAAGGGATGGCACTGCAAGTGCTCTTGATGGTGGTATAACAGTGACCTACTGGCTTCTCTGGGTGATACGTTGGTTGGGATTTCTTCGAGCTGGCCTGGTTGAAATCTCCCACTATGATTGGGAGGGCATCAGGACGTGCAGTTTCGCGCCTACCGATGGCATTGCTCATCTCCTCCAGTGCCTGCCTGACATTGGCCTGAGGTGGAATGTACACCGCTATCAGGATAATGGCGGAAAACTCCCTCAGTAGATAAAATGGACATCTGACTGCTAGGCGTTCCAGGTCGGGTGAGCAGGACCCAGAAATAACCACCATGTTTGTGCAACACGATGAGTTAATCATAAAGCATACTCCACCTGGTCTGCCTTTAAAAGACAAAGCTGTCCTGTCTTTATGGAGAATCATGAAGCAGGATTATCTTCTGTATTGAACTTCTTTGCCTACCATACATGTTCAAAATACGTCATATTGATCAATCCCTGTATGGATGTTAAGATCCAAACAAAAATGCAGATAGTGGAAATCTGAAAAATATAAAACAGCAACTGCTGAAAATGTGCACATCAGGCAGCATCTATAGAAAAGGAAATAGAGGTAATATTTCAGATTGAAGAAACTTCATTGGGGGGGAGGGAGAGAGAGAGAGAGAGACAGAGACGGAGAGAGAGAGAGAGAGACAGAGACAGAGAGAGAGACAGAGAGACAGAGAGACAGAGACAAGAGACCAGAGAGAGAGAGAGAGAGAGAGAGAGAGAGAGAGAGAGACAGACAGAGACAGAGACAGAGACAGAGACACAAAATGGGTTAGTTTGAAATTGCTGGGAAGGTGAGGAAAAGACATTATTCTTCTGAATCTGTTATGGACACGAATCTAGTTGGTAAATCAGAGTTGTCCCTGACCAAAACATTAAAAAAGAAAGCAATCAAATATCAAGGGTGGAAATGAACGACAGACAGGAGTGCCAATTGGGTACAGATTACTGAATTAAATCATGATTGTTGAGTGGGAGGAAACAATTAAAAAAAAACTTGGCAATTACTGAGCAATAACAGCAGTGCTCATCTCAAGCCTGAGGAAGAATTACAAATCTGATTCATAATTTCTGAATTGGATTTTTCTCTTTTGCCAGTGAAGCTACATATTAATTTTTAATTCTTATCTATTTTCTACATTAACCCTTTATAATTCTATTGAAGCAGAAGCTCTCAGATAAATAGATGTCATGCTTAATGTACCAAGCCAACCATCATATTAAAATTATCTGCCAGATCTACACAGCATGACTGATAACCCATCTCATGGATGCACCGATAAATGTGGCAAGCCTGCCTGACTAGCTCCTATGCATACTCCCACCAAATGATCTGTGAAATTACAGGAAATAAACCATGTATCATGAAGTTACTGCAAATTAAAATCACAAGGGGCTGATGGTAAGATGTTCAAGAATTCGAAGCTACATCCCAACATTCACCGTAAACTAATAAGATCAATCAAACTCAAAATAAAGTGCAATGCGCTCTATTTTTAAAAGAATTACCCCTTCCACAATTCTATTACCCCTAGAAGCCAGTAATCAGTACATTTTGCCTTGGCACGAGGATTGTCACAAATAGAACTATTGCAAAGCATGTTTTATGTCAAATAACAATCCCATCACTGTATTTGGTGTGAATTTCAATGCAGAAGAAAGTGTGAACTAAGAATGCTACTGGACTTAAAGCCAGCACAGAGATGCCTTTTCCTATGATGCTCATTAATCCCACTGTTCCTCTTGTGACCGGCTGTACTGCAGTGAAAGTATAGCATGCAGAAGTGGAGGAAAAGAGGGTGAATGCAATTTTAAGAAAATAAAATAAAAATCAGCTTCAGGCTGTCTTTTCAAAAAGACATCCATAACTGAATCAGTGATTGATTCTCCAAGGGCAACATGAATTAAAATCTAAAGACATTCACCAAACAGATCTTTATTCCAATGAAACCTCAAGGAACTCAAAAGCTGACTTTACAAACCTTATGTTTCTTAAGGAAGAAAATGTACTTAATTCAAGCCTTTTGAATTAAGGGCTTGAATTAAGTATTGGAAAAGAAAGCAATTTACCATGCTGCTACACAATATATATTCTCTGCACCTCTGGTCATAGCTGTTAATTTTCACCCAATACTTCTCGACTGTAGTCTTTCCCCCTCCTTTCTGCACTTTACTATTCCTTGGTCTGAAGCCATTAATTTCTGCTTTCCCTCCTGCTTCTCCTTGCAGAGTGCAGTTACCTCAAACGCACATACATCACACATAGGAATGTAGATTACAGATAACATTTTCAGGAAATCCAGAGGGATTAAGTACCTCTATCCATTATGAAAAGGATAATGTACACATGAATCATTTATGAGTCCACATCGACCATATAAATCAAACAATCCACTAATAACTTTGCAGCACTGCTGCTCTTTTATTCACACAAAAATGTGCCTGGGTGATGCAGTACAAGAGCAAGATAGTAAAGGGAAAAATTCTGTGCTATTTGCAGCCTTTCTGCTGAAACATCACTTACAGAATATGTTCAACATGTCAGTATGCTGCAGTTAAACACTTTAGACCTATTCATATTCAGTTAGAATTGAGATTGAAAAACAGGCTCCAACTGACTGACAGCCATGTATAGAAAATGGAAATGCAACTACAAATGCCTCTAACAATGCTGCCCCCTGCTGTCAAAGCAAATAAATCTCAATATATTTACTGATTTGACTGGGTTCAAGGAGGAAAATCACTTTTGTTCAAATTAAAAATGCAGAGCAGAACGTGATAGCATTTGGGCCTGGTACTATTTTCCAGAATGGAACAACTTAAGTCAAACACAGCCTAATACATGCTTCAAGAAATTTTTTCCAACTATATAACATGCACATCACCCACTGTAATGACTGTACAGTGTTGATATGGACTGTATAAAATCCAAATAGTAGGAGCCAATTGCATTAACACAACCCACTTATTTCCAAAAGAAAATCGTTTTGGACCTCAAATTAAAATTTCTTATGCAAGTCAAGCTCCATTGTCACTGTTTATAAGGCTGAAGAATATGCTATACTCCGGGGAACTGGCTGTGACCTTCACTCATGAGAATTGAAGAGTGAAACAGACTACATGACCAGGATGAATACGAGGGCAGGGCAGTTGGAAATCAAACAATTTACTAATACAAATATAAACATATTGACTTTTAGCAAAAATTATTACAGTAATAATAGTATTTGTAGTTGACTATTTCCTTCTTCCATAGCATAGTAACACCGAGACAACCTGGAGCTAATCAAGCAGATCTGTATGCAAGGACCAAATGAGACAGGCGTTGTCATCTGCTACAAATCTGTATCAGGAAGTATAGGTACCTACACCTTAGTGTTAAAGTACCAAGTCTCAGAAAAGCTGAAAACTAGAATAGGAGATTTTCACCATGTGGCAAATTCATAAAATGTGCTAATTATGAATTTTAAAATAATGGTTCATTCCTTTAGCAAGCATTTTTAAATCCATAAAATGTATAATGAGATACAAAAATAAGCTGCTGGCTAATCAGTGCAATTTGTTTATCATTTAATGGACATATTAACCTCTGGGTATCAAGAATTCTTACTTCATTACTTCTTTTTGCATCTCATTGGTAATTTACTGCTTGTGAACACAAGCCATCTCTTTCACTTACCCTCGAATCAGTGCCTGCTGGAGCTTTTTGCAAGCCACTAGAGTTTCTCCTGTGAACATGTGGCACATGATGACATCCGGGCAGCTAGTCATAAATGAGATAACTGCATCATGCTGGAAAGTTCCATGACGAGAAACTATGCATAATCGTTTCAGTGATGAGCAGTGGCTCAGCGCCTGGAAGAATTGTGCACAGGCTGACAAGTATGGCTGTTCTAGTCTGCAGGAGAAATGAAAAGCAAACAATGAAATCTAAATCTTACAGAAGTATTCTACAGATTTATGAAGTGCTAAGTATAAAAAATCCACATAGATCTACCCCACATAAAATTTCAAATGTAAAATATTTGGCTAATAATAATGAAAAATAATAAATGTGCATCTTGAGCCATCCATAGTACTAAAGAAACTAAAGAAACCATATTGAAATTCAGAAAAATCTTACATCTCCATAATTCTCATCAGTTTCTCCAAATGAAATCCTATCCCCAATACCCAAAGTTTTAACAACATCTTTGATGGAAATTCATTAGGCAACAGTACTTCAAAATTCCCTCTCCTACTTTATCATCTTGAATCCATCAGTAAATAGCCATTGAGAATAATCTACAACTGTGCTTGCAATGCCTCTGTAAAACTCACTGAATACAGCAAGAGCACTCTTGAGCAAGGAGGGGCCTTGCAGGTATACACCTGGGATTGTATCTCAGCTTCTGTCAAAATCTTCAGATGATGTTTGGAGAATTCTGGAAGGAGGATGAAACTGTGCATGCCTCAGATCTTACAGACCCAGATAAAACATTTAGTTTTGTGATTTTGTTTTTAAAAGCACTCCCATTCAATATCATAAAGTGCTGGTTTTTATTGGAAGAAGATTTAAATACAAGAGTAAAAGCATCATATTGGCAAGTTCATAGGACTGCACATGAAACACCATATACAGGTCTGGTCGTGTTATTCATGGAAGAATACACTTTACGACAAAAGGTATAATACACTGATTTCTGGGGATGAGAGGATTGTCCTATAAGAACGGATTAAATAGGCAGGACCTAACCTCCACAGTTTACACAAATAAGAGGCAATGTCATTGCACTACTCAAAATTCTTAAAGAATTTGACAGGGCAGATGCATGGCTGGAGTGTTAAGAACCAGGGATCATAATTTCAAAACATGTGGTCAGCCATTCAAGACAGAGATGAGAAGAAATTGTAACTGTTATAAATCTCAGGATTTCTTGATGCAAGTTGGCTACAGATGCCTAGTCATTAAGACAGAGATCAACATACTTTGGATGTTAATAGAATCAAGGGATATGGAGCTAGAACTAGAAAGTGGCACTGAGGTAAATGATAAACCATCAATTTATTGAATTACAAACCAGGTAAAAGGGGCAGAATGTCCTACTGCTACTTCTACTTTTGGTGTTACGTTGTTATATTTAAGGGGAACGTGTTCTGTTCACCTCATCAGTCCAGTTAATCCATTTCAAAACATACATGAATATGGTTTTGAAGTACTTTACTGTTAAGCAGGGATTCAAAGACCATTAACCAGCGTATAGCAGAAGTGCAGCGTAAACATGCACAGTCGTGTGAGGTGGCTCACATACAGCATGCTCTGCAATAAAGGAGAAAGGGAACACTGTAGATGGAATCAGAATCAGGCTTAGTATCATTGACATACTTTGTGAAATTTGTTGTTTTGCAGCAGCAGTACAGTGTAAAACATAAAATTACAAGTTACAAAAATGAATAAACAGTGTAAAAGTGATGATGGATATGACCTTAAAAGTTACAGGGTTCTGGCTTCTGTGGAACTCTTCATTAAATCATTTCCTATAAAGAAAGACCAGAGAAGGAACAATTTTGAAACCATGCCTGCAGTTATCCTCTTTCACTAAATAGATTCCAAATTCAAATACCTAAATACTACAAAAACAATAAATTCCAATAACATCCCATCTATTGGAGCCTTGCTCTCCACATCTCTAGCCAAGCTTCGCCAAGCAACAACACAAACATTTACCCTACAAAATGGAGACCATTCAGTGGTGCCATGCCCACAATGGTAGTACAAATCCAATCCAAACAATTGCTAACCTAACTGCTGCTCTCAACAATCTGCTAAGGAAGTAGTTGAGAATGTAGACTCATTGCTCCATTTGGGATCTCTCAGGATTACTAGATTCCAAATATCATCTAGCTTGGTTCAAACACAGGCAAAAATGTCTGAATTACAGAGGAGAGCCAAGAGAGTTACCCCTTGATATTAAGGCAGCATTGAGCCCAAGTAAAAATGAAGTCACAATGTGATTGAAATCACACCGAACATAATGGAAGACATATCAGCTATTGTTCCATTGATGACCAGATGACTCAGAAGGCTGCCCATTTAAGATCCACTCTCGAAACTGAAGCACACAAATCTGGATTCATTTTCAAGTGAAATACAAGGAACTGCTGCAATCAAGGGTAGGGTTTTAAAACAAAACCCTTTCTCCACTCTTGGATAGACAAAAGGTCTTTCCAACTAAGTGTAAGTTACTGCTCTTCACTGGAACTTCATGATGCCCCTAGATATGAAAGATATTACACAAATGCAAGTATTCCCTGTTGGACAGCCACCTTCTATCCTCAGAATATCAATGTACAATCTCCCTAGGACTATATTTTCTTCCAAGCGTCTTTAGTTACTGCAAAGATTTTTTCTTCCTCATAACATGAGGAGTGGATATTTCATGAAGCAAGGTCTGCGCAAATTCATGCTTAACACATAATATTTGTTTATGCCCCCTAGGTTACTGAAAAGCAACTTAACTCAAACAAGTTAAATCTTTCCCTCATTATGTTCACAGGCTTTGCTGTCATCAAATCCACTAACCACCTGCCAGGAGGTTGGAGGAACAGTGGGCTGTACGGGGTTAATGCTGTACCTATTGACCAGTTTAATTAAACCTGGATTATCGTCACAATGCTGCAACAGCAAGTTAGAGACTGAATATACAGTGGCAAGTGACTCCATACCCAAACTCACCATTGCCTCCCTGTCATCTAAAAGTTAACCTGTTTGAATTATCACAGCACCAACAGCTCAAGAAACTTGAAAATCAACATTCACTATGTCCACTACTATTACACAGTAGCTGTTTATGCTCCAATTACAAATTTCAATGCAACTTACAGCTTCTTTGAAAGTACATTTCAAACCTAGCTCCTCAACTATCCTGAAAGATAGGGCTCCAAGAGATGTAAATGACACTTTTCAAATTGGCTATTGGAACTGCTGGCAGTTTCTTCACTGCAAATGAGTTAAAATATCAGAACTTCCTACCCAACTGTACTACAGAAAGATTTCACTACACACTCTGCAAAAGTTCAAGAAAATGGATAATCATTCTGTCCAGGGAAGTTATTTATACATTGACTTTGACAAGGCTCACATATGCAAATAGGAATTATGAAACTAGATTTCTTCCAGTTCCCATACCAACATTGACTCTTCCAGATTTTCCCAGGCCATGTATATCCACTTCTGCTGCCCAAATGTTCACCTGAACTTTCCTATATAACCTTCCCATGTAGTAGTAAACATCATTTCATCTTGTCTCTGGTATCATGGTTGAAATAGATAATGTTGTTAAAGGGTCTATGCCTGTGTTGTACGTTCTCCAATTTCTTTGATCCGGCTAGCGCAATGATAACCTTGCAAATAGTTCAGACACCAACATCTTCATAACAACACTTACAGTATACTTGATCACACTGTGTGATTTCAGTTTTCCAAAAGCCATTATTTTCATTATCATTGACTCCAATGCACAAATTAAGTCACAGTACTACCAGTTTTTCTCCAAGTCCTTTCTTCCCTTACAATTCATTTATTTCAATACTGATTGCAGCTACTTCTTAAGAACACACCTCAAATCTGGCTTAATCTGTTGCCATTTTGTTACACATCCTGGGTTTTAAAATAAGCAAATTGTACACAATCTGAACATTGGAACAACCGAGAAAGGTACAGAAAAAATAAATTAGAAAGAGACTTACATAATTACAAGAAAAAAAAAGACCACAATGACACTGATAACCAAACTCTGAAAACTGTGAAGGATTAGTACAGTGAACACAGTGGAGATCTGAAACAGCAAGACGATTTTCTTCTCACTCCTCTCCTTGGAACATCACAGAGCAGCTTGTGCTGTGCAATGCAAATCTACGGTTTTTAAATAGAGTCATAGAACACTGCAGCATAGAAACAAGCCCTTTGGCCCGTCTAGTCTGTGCTGATCTACTATTCTGCCTAATCCCATCAACCTGCACCTGGACCATAGCCTTCAATACCCTTCCCATCCATGTAACTGTCCAACTCTCTTTTAAATGTTGAAATCAAGCCCACATCCACCACTTCCACCGGCAGCTTGTTCCACACTCTCACCACCCTCCAAGTGAAGTTCATGTTCCTCAAACATTTCACTTTTCACCCTTAACCTATGACCTCTAGTTCTAGTCTCATCCAACCTCAGTGGAAAAAGCCAGCTTGCATTTACCCTATCTATACCCCTCATAATTTTGTATAGCTCTATCAAATCTTTAGGACCATATCTACCTGTGACACCACTTTCAGGGAATTATGGATCTGTATTCTCAGATCCCTCTACTTTTCCACAATCCACAGTGTCCTATCACTCACCGTGGAAGTCCTACCCTGGTTTTCCCTCCCGAAGTGCAATACCTCACACTTGTCTAATTAAATTTCTTTCCATTTTATCAGCTGGGAAAATCCAGATCCCACTGCAAGCTTTGATAGCCTTCTTTTCTGTCCACTAAGGCCTAATCTTGATGTTATTGGCAAATTTGCTGATCCAATTTACCGATTTATCATCCAGATCATTGATGTAGATGACAAACAACAATGGTCCCAGAAGCACACCACTAGTAACAACCCACCTGTCACAACCATTCCACTATCTGCTTTGGCACTCTGGTTCCCATGCTCCTGCAACCTTAACTGAACACCACCCACCCCCACAAAGTACAGCACTAGCAAACCTTCTTGCAAGGACATTAGTACCCCTCCGGTTCAGGTGTAAACTGCCCCGCTTGTACAGGTCTCACCTTCCCTGAAACAGAGCCCAATGATCCAAAAATCTGAAGCCCTCTCTCCTGCACCACCTCCTTAACCACACATTAGATTGTATAATTTTCCTATTTCTGGCCTCACTAGCAAATGGGTACCAATATGGAAATCACAACCCTGGAGGTCTTGTCCTTTACCTTAGCAACTAGCTCCTTGAACTAACTTGGCAGGACCTTGTCAACCTTCATACCCTTGTCATCAATGTTGACGTGGACCATGGCCTCTGCTCACCCTCTTACTTAAAAATTCTGTGGACTCAATCTGAGATGTCCCTGACCCCGTCACCTGGGAGGAAACATAGCATCTAGGAATCTCTTTTTCATCCACAGAACCTCGTGTCTGCTCCCCAAACCACTGAATCTCCTACCACTGCAGCTCACCTCTTCTCCCCACCCCCGACCCCCTCCCCTTTGAGCCACAGAGCCAGACTCCTAACCACTGTGGCTTTCCTCTGTTAGCTCATCCCGCCCCCAAACAGTATCCAAAGCAATATGCTTGTTATTAAGGGGAACAGCCAGAGAGATACCCTGCATTGGCTGTCCACCCCTTTTCCTCTCCTGACAGTCATCTGTGTCCTGTGCCTTAGATGTTACTGTCTCCTTGTATCGCCTGTCAATCAACCCTTCAGCTTTCCAAATGATTCATGTTCATCCAGCTCCAGATCCCATTCCTTAACACAGTCTGTAAGAAGTTGCATGCACTTCATGCAGGTGTAGTCATCAGGGACACCAGAGGTCTCCCTTCTTTCCCACATCCCACCAGAGGAGCATTCAACTGTCCAGCCTGGCATTCCCACACTGCTCTAATTGTGCAATGAGAATGAAAGGAACTTGCCTGAAATCTACCTACAGCCTCCTGAGCCTCGAGGAGCCAAAGCCTCAACATTCCATGCTAACACCGACCCACTCCAACAATGGCCTCTCTGCTTAAACCTAACTTCTCTTTATTGGACCTTGCCAAGTGCCTAATTACCCTGCAATCTGAAACGTGCAGAATGTCTCGAATGTCCCTGCTTGCTTCTGTTAAAATCTTTTATTCAACACAAGATAGAAAACACCTATTACAATTGGATCTCTCACACACACAAACACAAAAATCATAATTATCTTAACCTTCAAAGAAACCAATCTAAGATGATCTCTTTTTCTCTCTCTCCCTACCATAACTGGCTACTTCTCCTCCGACAGCATCCTGTTGGTATACAGTATTTCATTTCACATTCCCTTTGATGTAGTGAGAAGCACCATGAATATCAGTTTACAAGTATTTTAATTAAAAAACTGGACCAGCTGAAACTGGATCCAGCCCACTCTCTGGAATCCCCAGCTGCCTGCCCACACTTACCTGGTCTAGATGTGGAGCGCCAAGCAAGCTCAGCCTCTGCACCCGAGAGGTGAGCAGCGTGGCACAGCAAGATCTCAGGATTTATAGCCAGGGCTCAAACACTCTCCCTCCCTGCACTCCAAAATTGCCTAGATCAGCCTTCCACGGAAGTAAAAGATAGGTGGAATATTATCTGAAATCAAATGACTATGACATGCAGAATATTTTTAAAACTTTAAAATCGCTGTGAAGAATTAAAAGTAATATTAAATGCATATTAAGCCATTATGAAATAATTATAAATTAAGTTGAAATTAAAACAAAAATTTTTTTTTTAAACTTACTGTTTTCCTCCTAATCTGCAGTCTAGAAATCTCTTTTCCAACGAATGGGGACTGACAAGAGGTTAGGTGTGACAGGTTCAGGATCGGAGAGACAGCTTCCCCAGCTCTGTTAACCCCGTGCCTGTCAGAACCCTGAATCTGTAGCAGTTAGTTTCCGTGGCAGCAGTTGGGACTGCTGTCTACAGCTTGAATGATTAAACCCATAATTTTCTCTCCCACCTGCACACCCAACACCATCCCACACCACCCCCCTCCCACAATCCCTGCAACATGATAACAGTACTTCCAGAATTTTCTTACTGACAGATCAGGTACAAGCAATGGATAGACATGCAAAGACGCCATTTAAATTTCTATTTGTAAGCTTAATTGAGTCACTGAGAGGAGAGAAATGCAAGGGCCAGGAGTACTTAAAAAGGGAAAACAACAGGGTCAACAAAGAATGGAGAAGGCATTTTAGGGGCAATATAATGTAGAGCAGTGGTTGTTAATGGACTAGCACTTAGTAAAATGAAACAAAAGGATTATCAAAAAAAACCCATCTATTTCACTCCTTTAGGGAGGGAGGGAGAAAGAATATGTGGATGGGGTGGATGTTGTGTGGAGAAGATGAGGAAGCAATGACATAACTAAGAAAAGGAAAAATCTTGAGGATGAGGAGAGGGAAAGTGATCAGAATGTGGCAAAGAGAAACCACATTCCGACAAAGGCAAGACTGAAATACAACGTAAACTGGGAGAGATTGCAGAAAAAGGGTCGTTGGCAATGCTTTCTTCTGCCAGGGAGGAAACAAGGAGAAAAATAGCAACACATGACAAATAAAACAGACTCTTGCAATATATAAATTAATAAAGCATGCAGCAGTAAGGCTACAGCCACTTGGTCAGCTCAACTAGCATTAGGTAGTTAATAATTTGTGGCAATTAAAACCTACAGATTTTGATGCAAAATTCCCCGTAGCCACAACTCTAGTCTGATCACATAAACATTATTCAAATGTGCAGTATAACTTATGTTAATTGGACACCAGATGAATAAGCATTTATTGGGACAAAAATATTACTCCTGGGGGTCCAAGTATGTGAAGTAAAATTAACCTTCAAAATTGAACACAGCAGCACTGAACAAAACTGCTCAAGAGCAGAACAGTTAAAATGCAGTAGAAAAGAAGTAACTCTCTCTTTGATTGCAGTCATATCATTTTCCATTCTTTTAACATAAAGTAAGCAGAACATGCCAAAAAATCAGACACAGCTGATGAATAGAGTTTTGAATGCAACTGACATGCAAAGACGACCAAAACATGATGTGTCAAACAATGAATGTAATACATGGGCAGTAACAATAGTTCTACATATAATTTTCCTTCACCCAAATTTTTGACTGAACATGTGGACTGCTGACAACTAAGAAAGCTTCTGACCTGACCAAAAGATGAACTGGCTTTTTGAGATGGTTCATAGGAATGCCTGGGCACTTGGCTACTTGAGGCCTGTTTAGAATTGCTGTAAGCAATTAGTTCATCGATATCCTTTTATGAAAACGTAAATATGTTCAGCTTTAATTAAATCACCTCCTTTCCTCATAAATTTAAATTCAAATTTAAATTCTTCAGCCACTATAAAAAGGATTTGAACCTAGTTTCTCCAGATTAATTCTAACGTCTAGATTTCAAAACCACTATTGTAATGACAGCACAATTATACTTTTTATTTACCACAGTGCTACATGTGGGACTTTCCATGCATTTTACTGCCATACTTGTCAATGCAGAAAACAACTTAAAATCACAGGCTCTGATATCCTTGCAGCAACCCTAGTATTTAGTAACAATTGTTATGAAAATGGGAGCTCTCCATTTCACATGGAGGATTACAAATTATTTAACAATAAGATATAAAATTCACCCATCATTTCTGTAGTACATCTCCAAATCAGATTTCAGTAAATATACTGTATATGCTCACCTCAAGTCCTTCAATTGTTTGCAGTGTTTCAACATTTCACACAAGGCTGGCATGTAGGCAACATTCCCCAACAGACCAAGGTTTGCTAGAGACAGCGTCTGTAGCTGCTGACACTTCAATCCTATGGCAATCAGACCTGACCCAGTAAGAATGCCAGGAAGCTGAGCCAAAGTTAGAATGCGCAAGTACTGCAATTTTCCAATGAGCATCAATTCTTCATCTCGGATTCGCTGTGCTCGCTCGCAGGGTGGTTGCATGTTCCTAATGGCAGGCTCATTTCGAGGCACATTCGAGGAAAAACTGGACCCAATCAGTTCAAGTTCTTCTAAAAAGGCAAGGTTTTCCACCAGAGTTCCAAAAACAGTTGAAGGTACATTCAGTAACTGCTGCTCCTGAATATTCTTTGGATAGGTTGGAACGCCAATTCGAACCTTCTTCCCCAGACCCCGTCGCACTGACTGTGTACCCAGAGCAGACACTGTGTGATTTGGCAGCTTGTCAACATTTTTGGCACTTTGCACAATGCAGCACACAGGGAGTGATAATGAACGCAACTGTTTCAATCTCGCTAACAGCAGGCACAAGTGTTTACCTGACCCCTCGGGGCTGTGGTGGTGAGCTGCAGAAAGATTCAGGTGCTTCAGGTTAGGACAACAGTTTACCAGTGCCTCCACCACATCAAAATCAATATCATCTTTGGCCTTGCGAAAGACAGAGCAGTCTGACAGTAAGCAGTGGACACAGCCACTGAGATTTAAGCTAACCAACGACTGAACATTTTTGCCACCATTAATTATTTGATGGCTCAGCTGGCAGCCAGAGAGTATGCAGTGGCTGAAGTTTAAATACACTGGGTTACTCAAGGTAATGGTATGCAGAAGTGAGGAGTGTAGAAGTGATGACCCATTCAACCAAGAACGAGGGAGTTGCAACGCCTCCAGGCTGAAGTTTTTGGTCATGCAATCTAGGAAATTCCGCGTGGAGCATCCAGTGTCAACAAATATCCCAGGGACAGACAGGATAAAGGCATGCAGGTTCTCAGGAGTCCGAATACTCAGGACCGACAGGTAAAACCTCCCAACTTCTTGGTTAACGTAGCCTGGTGATAACCTTGCATAGAATACCTTGAGGTTTTGATAGTGGGGGATGTTGCTTTGTCCAACCATCAGCTGGCCCGACAGCATTTCACCCTCCCGAGTCCGGTCAGGGATTTCAAAGTAAAGCAACAGCCGCTCCAAATTGGTACAACAGGGTACAATGCCGTAGGAAGGGGTGAACAACGTCTGCTTGAGTTCAGTCACTTTGCCAAGAGTCGCCTTACATTCACTGCTAAGCTGGCCAACATCAAATCCTTTGTTGACATCTAAAGCAAGAGAGCGAAGATTCTGTAGTACAGACAGCATCCTAGAGAGTCGCAGCGATGTCATGGGGCATCCCGTCAGATCGAGTTTCAGGATGTTTTTGCACTTTGCTACCAGATCAATGGTTGAGCCAGACAACCAATAGCAGCCACTCAGTTTCAACAACTGAATATTACTGGCTATTTCTTTCAGTAGTGAGGTCACCTTTGCATCATTTTCCTAGGAAAGAAAAGCAGAGTTTAGTTTAATACTATGAAAACAGGAAATATTTAAAGAAGAGACTCATCTATCACAAAAATTACTCTACTTCCTTATGGGTCAAGGTACCACTTTGTCAATTTGTTTACTGTCTGCTTGTGCTGCACCCAAACTTCTGCATTCATTTTATCCTAACTACCTCACAAATGCAACTCCTCAGCCATCAAAAAAAACTTGTCAATAGGTGAAAACTTGGCAACTTAGTTAAAAGATCATTTATTGTAACAAAAGTTTGTAATTATATCTAGAAAATCCAAGTTCAGAGCATGGATTATAGTTCAAACCACTGTTGAAAGTGCTGCATCTTTGTCTTAGGGAGTAGAAACACAAACAATGGACAAAGAATATTATTTGCATGCCCTTTCAAACAAACAAATGAATTAAAAGCATGTTTAGGAACACTTCGCCTCTTTAGCCTGCAATGCCATTCAAGAAGATTACAGCTAATTCTGTGTACTTCTCAGGGTGGCAATCAGTGGTCAGCTGGGCTCGCAATTGTTGATGATATACATTAATGATCTGGAAGAGGAGACTGAGTGTAGTGTATCTAAGTTTGCTGATGACATTAAATTGAGTGGAAAAGCAAACTGTGCAGAGTATACGGAGAGTCTGCTGAGAGATATAGATAGGGTAAATGAGTGGGCAAGGGTCTGGCAGATGGAGCACAATGTTGGCAAGTGCAAGGTCAACCAATTTGGAAGGGACAAATGGAAGATCAGATTATTATTTAAATGGTAAAAGATTTCAGCATGCTGCTGTGTAGGACTTGGTACTGCTCATGCATGAATCGCAAAAGGTTAGTTTGCAGGTGCAGCAGGCTATCAAGAAGGCAAATGAAATGTTGGCCCTCATTGTTAAAGGGACTGAATTTAAGAGAGGGGAGGTTATGCTGCAACTGTACAGGGTACTGGCGAGGCTGCATTTGGAGTACTGCATGCAGATCTGATCTCCTTACTTGAGGAAGAATATACAGGCTTTAGAGGCGGTGCAGAGGAGGTTCACCAGGTTGATTCCAGAGATGAGGAGGTTAGACTATGAGGAGAGACTGAGTCATCTGGGACTGTACTCTCTGGAATTCAGAAGGATGAGAGGAGATCTTATAGAAACATATAAAATTATGAAAGGGATAGATAGAGGCAGGAAAATTGTTTCCACTGGTAGGTGAGATTAGAACTAGGGGACATAGTCTCAAGATTCGGGGGAGTGAATTTAGGATGGAGATGAGGAAGACTTCTTTTCCCAAAGAATAGTGAATCTGTGGAATTTTCTGCCCAATAAAGCAGTGGAGGCTACCTCTACATATACTTAAGACAAGGCTGGATAGATTTTTGCATAGTAGGGGAATTAAGGGTTATGGGGAAAAGGCAGGTAGGTGGAGATGAGTCCGTGGTCAGATCAGCAATGATCTTATTGAACGGCGGAGCAGGCTCGACAGGCCAGATGGCCTACTTCTTATGTTCTTATGTAAACTCAACCGTTAATTCCTACCAACCCATGATAACCTTTTGCTAATAAGGGATCTATCTGCCTATTCTTTAAAAATACTCACTGCTGCCAATGCCTTTGAGGGACAAAGTAAAAAGCTCTTGATGTCAGCACCTCAGAGAATGTATCCTGGGCCAAAACACTAATGCAATCATGAAGATGGCACACCAGCAGCTCTATCTCATTATGTATTTGAGGAGATTGGGTATGTCACCACTCTTGCAAACTTCTACAGATGTACGATGGAGCACATTCTGACTGGTTGCATCACATGCTCCAATGCACAGAATTACAAGAGGCTCCATCACAGACACAAACCTTCCGCCATCAAGGCCACCTTCAAGAGGCAGTGCCTCAAGGCGGCAATATCCATCACTAGAGACCTTCAACAACTGAGCAATGCCCTCCTCTTGTTCCTACCATTAGGTAGGTGACATAGCAGCCTAAAGACCCATATTTATTTATTTAAGAATGGCTTCTTCTCCTCTGCCATCAGATTTCTGAATAGTCTGTGAACCCATGAACATTACGTTGTTACTTCTCTTCTTTTTCATTTATCTTGTAATTTATTGTAATTAAATGAATCTCAGGCTTGTAAATGGTGACATACATGTATTTTGATAATAAATTTACTTTGAACTTTAATTTTTATCTTTGCAAAAAAAAAAGCACTCAATCTGTCTTAAATGGCAACCTCTGATTTTTAAACAGAGACCCCTAGTTTCAGATTCTACCATAACAGAAATATCTTCTTTGCATTCTCCTCATCAAAACTGCTTAGGATCCTAAAGATTTCAATCAATTCCCTCAATTTTGCTCCCCAGCCCCAGTACTCACTCTTCTAAATTCAAGCAGATTCAAGCTTGGATTGTCTGATGTTTCCTCATTACACAAGGATAAGGAGGATTCAGACATCTGAATCCCGGCAGACTAATTTTGGTTTCAGGCCCACACATGGACACAGGTGCAACATAACACATATTTAGTAACGTGTGCAGAGTTGTTCATTCCTGTAAGACGGCAACTGAATTTTCTGAAGCTTTCTCCACAAATATAGTCTACAAAGACAACTGAAAACATAACTTTCAGTGCCATATTCTAGGATTCATTACAAAGAGTTAGTTATTCATTCTGACAAAATTCAAACACACCAATAATACACTTCCTTCACCATTTTCCAGGCTTGTAAAGGCCACAAACAATATGTAATCATTATCTTTGCTTGCACGATTTCACAGCCGTAGGCAAGTACAATAATGCAAAATACAGTAACAAACACTGGGATAACAGAGGGCCTTTTATAGTAACACACATCAAAGTTGCTGGTGAACGCAGCAGGCCAGGCAGTATCTCTAGGAAGAGGTACAGTCGACGTTTCAGGTCGAGACCCTTCGTCAGGACTAACTGAAAGAAGAGCTAGTAAGAGATTTGAAAGTGGGAGGGGGAGGGGGAGATCCAAAATGGTAGGAGAAGACAGGAGGGGGAGGGATGGAGCCAAGAGCTGGTCAGGTGATAGGCAAAGGGGATATGAGAGGCTCATGGGACAGGAGGTCCGGGGAGAAAGACAAGGAGGGGGGAAACCCAGAGGATGGGCAAGGGGTATAGTCAGAGGGACAGAGGGAGAAAAAGGAGAGTGAGAGAGTGTGTATAAAAATAAATAACAGATGGGGTACGAGGGGGAGGTGGGGCATTAGCGGAAGCTAGAGAAGTCAATGTTCATGCCATCAGGTTGGAGGCTACCCAGACGGAATATAAGGTGTTGTTCCTCCAACCTGAGTGTGGCTTCATCTTTACAGTAGAGGAGGCCGTGGATAGACATGTCAGAATGGGAATGGAATGTGGAATTAAAATGTGTGGCCACTGGGAGATCCTGCTTTCTCTGGCAGACAGAGCGTAGGTGTTCAGCAAAACTATCTCCCAGTCTGCGTCGGGTCTCGCCAATATATAGAAGGCCACATCGGGAGCACCGGACGCAGTATATTACCCCAGCCGACTCACAGGTGAAGTGTCACCTCACCTGGAAGGACTGTCTGGGGCCCTGAATGGTGGTGAGGGAGGAAGTGTAAGGGCATGTGTAGCACTTGTTCCGCTTACAAGGATAAGTGAGGTGATGGTGAAAGAAGCATCACCAGCTTCCTCATGGCAGCCACACTGAGGGACAGAAAGAAAAGTAGTAAAGGTGGAGCTACAAGAAAGCTCTATCAACTATTGTGGGCAACTTAACCTTGATAAAAATCATACAAATCAAAGTGGCAAAGGTAGCCTAAAGAATGAGGCCTAAAGAATATATTCAGGACAGTTCCTTTGAAGAATATGCTCTGGAATCATCCAGGGAACAGGCCATTTTATAGGCAATGACATGGATTATTAACTTCAAAATAAAGGATCTTCTGGGTAAGAGTGATCACAATGTTATAGAATTGCATATTCACTTTGAAAGTGAAAAACTTAGGACTGAAACTTGTGTGTTGACCTTTAATAAAAGCAGTTTCCCAGGTACAAAGGCAGAGTCAGCTAAAGTGGTCTGAGAAGATAAATTAACAGATAAGAGTGCAGATAAGTAGTGGCATTATCATTGAGATATTTCAGTTTTGAATAAATATATATTCCATTGAGAAATAAAGATTAAAAGAGGAGTAATCCATCTACAGCTATCGAAGGATAGTGTCAGATTGAAAGGAACAGTAAATAATATTACAAAGATTAGTGGCAATTCAGAAAATTGAGAAAAATATTAGAGCTCAGCAAAGGATAACTAAAGGAAGGAGAATATCAACGATAAGTCTAAAGTACCAAGAAATATAAAATCCAACAATAAGAGCTACTACAAATACATAAAAGAAAGCAGCTTTGCAGAATGAGATAAGGGTATTAATAATGGGGAAGATAATGGGGAAGAGAAAGGGCAAGACTTTGAACATATACTTTGAATCTGTTTAACTAGAAGATTAAAAGCAATATAATAAAAGTGGAAAATCGAGGGAAGCGAGGAAGGGAAGCAAACAGAATAAAGGCCAAACCAGAAAAGAAGTATTCAAACAGACCCAAAGGCTGAGAAGAGATCTAGAACCAACAGCCTGCATCCCAGGGTACAAAAAGAGAAAGGTCGATGCAAATAGTTCTGACCCTCTAAAACAGTGGTCCCCAACCACCGGGCCGCAGAGCATGCGCTACCGGGCCGTGAGGAAACGATATGATTTGGCGATAGGAGTCAGCTGCACCTTTCCTCATTCCCTGTCATGCCCACTGTTGAGCCATTACGCACGCGAGGTCATTACCCACGTATTATCCGTGCGTCATCCATGTCAGCGCGGGAAGGAGATCAACTCCTCGAGCTTGCAAATGACGGCGGGCTGAAAAGTATGTTTGACATAACATCTCTGCCAGCATTCCGGATCAAAGTCAAGGCTAAGTATCCTGAGATAGCCACAAAAGCATGAAACGTTGCTTCCAACATATTTCTGCGAGTGGAGTTTTCTGTAATGAATGCAACAAAAACTAAATTGCAGAATAGACTGGACATAAGGAACCCCCCTTCGAGTATCGCTGTCTCCCGTCACCCCTCGAGAGGACTGTCTTGTTGCAGGGAAACAAGCCCAGGTATCCCACTGATTCAGTGATATTGGTGTGTTGCCATGATTTTATATGTTCATACGGGGAAAATATGCGCTGTGTGTTTAATATCCAAACATTACTTAAAATGTTATGATGCTATTGACTTACTTACATAACCATATAACAATTACATCACGGAAACAGGCGATCTCGCCCCTTCTAGTCCATGCCGAATGCATCCCTCACCTAATCCCACCGACCTGCACTCAGCCCACAACCCTCCATTCCTTTCCTGTCCATATACCTATCCAATTTTTCTTTAAATTATAATATTGAACTTGTTTCTGCCACTTTTACCGGAAGTTCATTCAACACTTACTTCAAGCTCCCCTGTCCTCCCCTGATAATTGACTTATCACTGTATTCATGCGAGGAAAATATGCGGCGTGTTTCATATTAAATTCGTTAGATAAACCCTTTTAGAAACGAAACTGAGTGTATTAGCCACTTATCACCGATATTCCGGTCGTGATTAACACCCCCCCCCGAACAGAATCGCCAAAATCGATTTGCAGGGGGGAAAAAAATCGGCAGGCGCACACATGCCCAGGTCACGCATGCGCACTGGTGCCCGCGCAAGGCTTCATGGTCATTGTAGTCTTTCTCGGGGTAAACACAACGTACTTGACTGCTACTCTTGTCCATTGGCAATCCTTCCCCCACCCCCCCAGTTGGCCGGTCTGCAAGACTATTGTCAATATTAAACCAGTCCGCAGTGCAAAAAAGGTTGGGGACCCCTGCTCTAAAATTCTCTAGATTCTGGATGTGAAGAAAATTGAAACAATAAATTTAATTCAAGAAAAGAAAGAAGCAGGAAGCAGTAAACTAAAGGTCAGTTAGCCTGGCATCTGTCATTGGGAAAATGCTAAATCCATCATTTAAGGCAGGTCATTATTAGACCCTCCCTGGGTTACAATCACCCAGACCTACAAACAAACCCCCATAAATATTAAATTCCAATGAGAACTAGTCAAAAAATCAAACACAAGAAATTCTGCAGATGCTGGAAATCTAAGGCAACACACACAAACTGCTGGAGGAACTCAGCAGGTCAGGCAGCATCTATGGAAATGAATGAACAGTTGACGTTTCCGGCTGAGACTCTTCTTCAGGACTGGAAACAAAGGGGTAAGACAACTGAAAAAAAAAGGTAGGGGAAGGGGAAAGGGGATAGGGGATAGCTGGAAAATGATAGTCAGGTAGGTAGGAAAGATTAAGGGCTGGAGAGAAAGGATTCTGATAGGAGACAAGAGTAGACCGCAGGAGAAAGGCAATGAGGAGAGAACCCAAGGGCAGGTGATAGGCCGGTGAAAAGAGGTTAAAGGGCCAGAGTGGAAATTAGAAGGGGGGGGGGGGAGAGAGAGAACTTTTTTTAAACTGAAAAATCAACATTCATGTCATCAGGTTGGAAGCTGCCCAAACAGAATATAAAGTGTATATAAAGTGTTGCTCCTCCACCCTGAGTGTGGCTTTATCGTGGCACAATAGGAGGCCATGGACTAACATGGCAGAATGGAAATCGGAATTAAAATGCTTGAACATTGGAAAGTTCTGCTTTTGGTGGAGGTGCTTGACAAAGCAGTCCCCCAATTCAGAACAGGTCTCACCAATGTAGAGGAGGCCACATCAGACACAATAGACAACGCCAGCAGATTCGCAGGTGAAGTGTTGCCACACCTGAAAGGACTGTTTGGGGCCCTGAATGAGGTGAAAGAGAAAGTGAAAGGGCAGGTGTAGCACTTTTGGCCACATGCAGGGATAAGAGCTAGGAGGGAATTTAGTGGGGAGGGGTGAATGGAGGGCCCGATCCCGACAGAAAGCAGAGAGGTGGGGGAGACGGTAAAGGTATGTTTGGTGGCAGGATCCCATTGGAGATCTCGGACATTGCGGAGGATGATGGGTTGGATGCAAAGGCTCATGGAGTGAAAGGCAAGGACAAGATGAACTCTATCACTGTTAAGGCAGCGAGAAGATGGGGTGAGTATGGATGTTTGGGAAATGGAAAGATTTATGGGTGAGGGCAGCAGCAATGATGGAGGAAGCCAACCCCGTTCTTTGAAGGAGGAGCATATCTGTGACGTCCCAGAAAGTCGCATCCTGGTAACAGATGCAGAGGAAACAAAGGAACTGAGAAAAGGGAATAGCATTTTTACAGGAAAGAGGGTGGGAAGAGGTACAGTGGCATGCAAAAGTTTGGGCACCTCTGTCAAAATTTCTGTTACTGTGAATA